>NC_083699.1:77267904-77892904 GCF_033118175.1 Dama dama
AAGGAGCAGTGTGACTGATTTTTCTTGTATTTGCAACGCCCTGATGCTTATGCTGCCATATCCGATTCTTTGCGACCCCAAGGACTGTAGCCCACCAGGCTCCTCTGTCCCTGGGGTTCTCCAGGCAAGAATATTGGAGTTGCCATTTCCTCCTCCAGGGGATCTTCTCAACCCAGGGACTGAACCCACATCTCCAGCATTGCAGGCAGATTCTTTACTGCTGAACCACTGGGGAAGCCCATAAGGTGTTGATAATTAGAGGCAAATAGAAAACATGTAGCAGTCTAGCAGACATTTTGCCTCCCATAACCAGGAAGGAAGTGTAAACAATAGGGCACATGTGGCTGGGTTATGAGAACAGGCTTTGTGTTCTGACGATTGGGTGCAAACCCCAGCTCGGTAGCTCTGGAGCTCAGAGGTCCAGTTAAGCAACTTAACCCTCAGAGCCTCAGTTTCCTCATCCATATAACAGAGATGATCAAACCTCAACCACAGTGTTGCTGTGAGATTTAGTAAGTCTATGGGTATTACAATGAATCCTGGCATTATTTATCTTTGCTATACCTACCTATGAGAAGGGTGTGGCAACCAGTCCAGTATTCTTGCCTGGAGAATCTCATGGACAGAGGAGCCTGGTAGGTTATGGTCCATGGGGTCGCAAAGAGTTGGACACAACTGAAGCGACTAAGCACTCACACACGCATGCACATATGTACCCATAGCTCTTTTTCTAGCTTCGCTAATGGAAAAGGGCTTTCTGCATTAAGGTTAAATAACTAACTTTGCCCTAGACCCTCTTAAGCTGAGTAATTCCTCCCTCAAAGTATCGGTATCCTAAATTTCAGGAACCTGTGAACATCACTTTATATGGGAAAAGAGACTCTGCAGACGTGATTAGGTTAATAGTTTTGAGATGTGAGGAGATTCTCCTGGATTATGAGGGCCCCTGAATGTAATCACAGGGGTCCCTATATGAGGGAGACAAGAGACTCTATGAGCAAGGCAGTGACATGAGGATGTGAGCAGGCAGGAATGATGGTCCAGGAGCGAGGGAGGGTCACAGCATCTGGAGTGTGGAGAGACAAGGAGCAGTGTCTCCCTGGGAGTTTCCAGGAAAGAACAGCCCTGCCCACAACTTGATTCTAGACGTCTGGTCTTCAGAGCTGTAAGTGAACAAATGTGTATTGCTTTAAGCCAGGAGAAGAGAATGGCAACTCACTCCAGTATTCTTGCATGGGAAATGGCTACAGTCCATGGGGTCACAACGAGTGAACGTGACTAAGCTACTGAGCATGTACACTGAGGTTCTGAGGTTCGAACTTCAACATATTTGTGGCAAGAAAGGACACAACTCAACCTGTAAATTCTAAATGCAAAAAATATATATTTTTTATTTTTTAATTTTTTGATTGTGTTTTACTTATTTATTTATGACTGTGCCAGGTCTTTGTTGCTACTCAGACTTTCTCTAGTTGCTGTGAGCAGGGGCTACTTCATTGCAGTGGCTGCTCTTGTGGAGCACAGGCTCTAGGTCTCTAGGGCTTCAGTAGTCGTGGAACACAGTCTTAGCTGCTCTGTGGCATGTGGGATCTTCCCGGACCAGGAATTGAACTGGTCTCTCCTGCAATGACAGGTGGATTCTTTACCACTGAGCCACCAAGGAAACCCAAGAAATATATTTTAAGGGATATCTCTTGCTGCAAAGGTATCTGCACATGAGCAGTGTTCCAGATTTAGTTATCCATGCATACACATTTTTAAAGTAGAATAGTTATATTTTAACTTCACAATTTTTGCAACACATTATTCTTTTTTAATATTAGTGTATTTATTGAAGTGGAAAAACTGTCATTTGCTCTTTATGAAAGCTGTGGGAAACAAGTGAAATCTAAGATTTTTGTTTGCAATGTTTCTCTACATTGTTATTCCAGTGTCTCCTCTCCACCTGCCCCTACAACCCTCCACTCTTGGATCCTTGCCCAATAATATTAATAGTAGAAAGTGCCATTGTTAATTTTATTTTGTCACTGACTGTGGGCCAGATGGAGGCCTTTGAATTGTGCATACATCTTTTCAGGTATGACTCTGGCTTGGAACTGAGCTACCGCTGATCCTGAGGCTGATGGGTGTCCTCTGTAACACCCCGGTGCCTTTGTAGTGCTGGGTCTCCTGGTTTGCATGCTCAGTTGTGTCCAACTCTTTGCCGCCCACCAGGCTCCTCTGTCCATGGGGATTTTCCAGGCAAGAATACTGGAGTGGGTTGCCGTCCCCTCCTCCAGGGGATCTTCCCAACCCAGAAATCAAATCCAAGTTTCCTGCGTCTCCTGCACTGCATGTGGATTCTTTACCCACTGAGCTACCTGGAAAGCCCCATTTCAACTTTAGTTTCTAATGTTACCCATGGAGTGCTCTCCTGCACAAACGTCCTTATTCAAAACACGGGCTGTAGCTAGCACTTCATTAAAATTGCTTGTGCTCCATGTCGCATGGCTCAGGGATATTTATTCTTGTACATTTCTGAAATGGAAAAATGTGTGTTCTGTTTACATATGTTCTCTCTCTCTTGTCCTATGGATAATGAATCAATTAAACTTTAGTGGTTTTCCTCTAATAAGAATGTGTGCAAAATATTTCTGTTTAAAACTCTGTTCATCAGCAGAGACAAAATTGGGAGCAGATACCCATTCGATAGAAAATGCTTTCTGAAACTGACACATGATATTGCCTGGCAAAGTCAGAAAAGGGTAAATAAATTACCCAGGCAATACCTGCTATGCCCTCTGGACTTTTATGCCTTGTTAGTGTCTAAGGTTACAGGAAAAAAGAAATGGAACACCAGGGTTGCCACGGAGACACCCAAACCCTGTCAACACCTCTCGCTCTAATAGTGACAAATGGTACTTATTAAATCAGGACTAATTTCATCGAATTCTGATCAGATGAAGATACTTAACCTTTCCTGATAAAATCGTGTTGGTATAATTACTTAGTTAAAGACCTTATTAAACATCAGTATTCTGTGTTTATAGATGCACATTTTATCAAGGTTTATTATACATTATATTGATGGGGTATTTGAAAGTTTGCTTTTTCTGTAAGGTCTTTGACTATTGGAAAAACCTGCAATGAGGTTGTGGCTGCCTTATTTGGAAAAAAAAAAAAAAAACATGATTTTTGCAAATTGTAACTAAAAATCTTAAATAAAATACATAAAATTTTAAAAATAAGGCTTTGCATTAAGCCTTTTAAAATAAGACTTTCTATTGATGCACATGAAATTAAAATAGCCAGATACATCATGTACCTTATGGTCTTTTAGGCTCTGTGCTCTCTAAGCTGGTCATCTTGGATTAAATCCCACCTTACTGACCCAATCTCAATTTAACTAATTATATCTGTAAAAATCTCATCTCTAGATAAGGTCACATTTTTAGACATTGTGTATTAAGTCTTTTTTTAATTTATTTTTTAATTGGAAGAAAATGAGTTTACAATGTTGTGTTGATTTCTTCTGTATAACAGTGCAAATCAGCCATAAGAGATAATATATGATATTTGTTTTTCTCTTTCTGATTTACTTCACTCTTTATAGTAGGTTCTAGATTCATCCACCTCACTACCACTGACTTGAATTCATTCCTTTTTATGGCTGAGTAATGTTTCATTGTATATATGTACCACATCTTCTTTATCCATTGATCTGTCAATGAACTTTTAGGTTTCTTCTATGTCCTGGTTATTGTAAATACTGCTGCAATGAACATGGGGTACATGGGTTTCATAGAATTGTGGTTTTTTCAGGGTATATGCCCGGAACTCGAGTTTCTCAGTCTTATGGTAGATTTATTACTAGTTTTCTAAGGAATCTCCATACTATTCTCCATAATGGCTGTAGCTGGATTAAGATTTCAACATTAGAATTTTGAGGGGAAAATTCAGTGTCTGACAATATTTACACTAAGGTTCAAACCTACCATGTTCTCTGTTGTCTCAACCCTCCAGATTTCTGATCCTCCCTGAAGCAAGCAGTTCCATAAAGTTCCATTTCATTCCTTCCATCTGTTTTAAAATTGAAGTATAGCTGCTTTACAATACTCTTATTAGTTTTGGGTGTACAGCATAGTGATTCCATATTTTATAGATTATATTCTCGTTAAAGTAATTACAAAATAATGCCTTATTTCTCTGTACTGTACACTATATCCTTTATATCTGTGTTGCTTTCCATCTTAAAAAACCCACAAAACCCATAAATGTAATACTTTCCATTGCAGCAAATTTAGAAGCATTTGAAAAGGACAAAGTAAATGAAGTCACAGACCCTCAGTCACACTTCTTGAGACAGTCAAGTCCATATGCATGATTGCCAGTTTCTTTCCAGTTCTTCATATGTATACAGAATTATTCTAGAATGAGAACTGGAATTTTTACATATGATTGGTTAACCAGCTTACTCCACTGACTGCTATACTGTGATTAATTCATCAAATTATTCAATATTCTTGAAAATATGAGTTTCATTGAGTTATGAAGTCATTACAATTGGTCTCCTATTGTTCAGTTGTTGCTGTTCAGTCGCTAAGTCATGTCTGACTCTTTGCAACCCTCTGGACTCAGCACACCAGGCTTCCCTGTCCTTCACCATCTCCTGGAGTTTGCTTAGATTCATGTCCATTGAGTCAGTGATGCCATCCAACCATCTTGTCCTCTGTTGTCCCCTTCTCCTGCCTTCAATCTTTCCCAGCATCAGGGTCTTTTCCATCGAGTTAGCTCTTAGTATCAAGTGGCCAAAGTATTAGAGCTTCAGCTTCAGCATCAGTCCTTCCAATGAATATTTAGGGTTGATTTCCTTTAGGATTGTTTAGTGCTTAATGGTTTTGTCGTGTTCGGTTTCATTCTTTATGATGTCCTTCTTTTGTATCTGAACTTTTTGTATATGACTTTGTTTTCATGCCCACTTTTATTCTAGGGTTTTGAAAGGCATGCATTCAGTACGTATTCTACTAATGAATGCTTTCAAATTTTATGTAGCTATATGCAAATGTATTTTTCTCATAATAATAACCAATAATAAAAAGGATCTACATGATTGTTGGGTGTGAAGTGAATGATCTAGTGTGCTTTTAATTTTGTTATTCTCTTCCTGCCAGTGCCTTCTTTGGATAGCACCAGTCTTAGACTTAACATGTTGATGATGGTAACAAAATTGTTTAGTCATTTTAATTTTTAAAGTTTGTATCATAGTATAGTTGCTGGCAGGCTATAGTCCATGGGGTGGTAAAAGTAGGACACTGAGTGAGTAAACCACCACATAGTTGCTTTACAATGTTGTGTTAATTTCTGTTACACAGCAAAGTGAGTAAGCTTTTCATATACATATATCCCCTCTTTTTATGTTTCCTTCCCTTTTAGGTAAGCATACCTACAATAACATATATTTTGACCTAATTTGCATTTAACTGGGAAAGATTGAGGGCAAGAGAAGAAGAGGGCAACAAAGGATGAGATGGTTGGATAGCATCACAGACTCAATAGACATGAATGTCAGCAAACTCCAGGAGATAGTGAAGGACAGAGAAACATGGTGTGCCTCAATCCATGGGGTTGCAGAGTCTGACACAACTTAGTGACTGAAAAACAATAACAATAGATAACTTGTTTTTAGTCAACCTGTATAATTAGAAGACAATTCAAAATATCTTCAATATGTGTTAAGAATTTTTTTTTTATTTTCAGTAACATCGCCTGATACCTGAAACTTTATGAGCTCTGTCTGAAAGGACTGCATTTGTGATCTCCTGAATATTTTTTTTTAATTTATATTTTTTATTTTTTTTATTAGTTGGAGGCTAATTACTTCCCAACATTTCAGTGGGTTTTGTCATACATTGATATGAATCAGCCATAGATTTACACGTATTCCCCATCCTGATCCCCCCTCCCACCTCCCTCTCCACCCGATTCCTCTGGGTCTTCCCAGTGCACCAGGCCCGAGCACTTGTCTCATGCATCCAACCTGGGCTGGTGATCTGTTTCACCATAGATAATATACATGCTGTTCGTTCGAAACATCCCACCCTCACCTTCTCCCACAGAGTTCAAAAGTCTGTTCTGTACTTCTGTGTCTCTTTTTCTGTTTTGCATATAGGGTTATCGTTACCATCTTTCTAAATTCCATATATATGTGTTAGTATGCTGTAATGTTCTTTATCTTTCTGGCTTACTTCACTCTGTATAATGGGCTCCCGTTTCATCCATCTCATTAGAACTGATTCAAATGAATTCTTTTTAATGGCTGAGTAATATTCCATGGTGTATATGTACCACAGCTTCCTTATCCATTCATCTGCTGATGGGCATCTAGGTTGCTTCCATTTCCTGGCTATTATAAACAGTGCTGCAATGAACATTGGGGTGCACAATTCTCTTTCAGATCTGGTTTCCTCAGTGTGTATGCCCAGAAGTGGTATTGCTGGGTCATATGGCAGTTCTATTTCCAGTTTTTTTTAAGAAATCTCCACACTGTTTTCCATAGTGGCTGTACTAGTTTGCATTCCCACCAACAGTGTAAGAGGGATCCCTTTTCTCCACACCCTCTCCAGCGTTTATTGCTTGTAGACTTTTGAATAGCAGCCATCCTGACTGGCGTGTAATGGTACCTCATTGTGGTTTTGATTTGCATTTCTCTGATAATGAGTGATTTTGAGCATCTTTTCAAGTGTTTGTTAGCCATCTGTATGTCTTCTTTGGAGAAATGTCTGTTTAGTTCTTTGGCCCATTTTTTGATTGGGTCATTTATTTTTCTGGAATTGAGCTGCAGGAGTTGCTTGTATATTTTTGAGATTAATCCTTTGTCTGTTTCTTCATTTGCTATTATTTTCTCCCAATCTGAGGGCTGTCTTTTCACCTTACTTATAGTTTCCTTTGTAGTGCAAAAGCTTTTAAGTTTCATTAGGTCCCATTTGTTTATTTTTGCTTTTATTTCCAATATTCTGGGAGGTGGGTCATAGAGGGTCTTGCTGTGATTTATGTCGGAGGGTATTTTGCCTATGTTCTCCTCTAGGAGTTTTATAGTTTCTGGTCTTACATTTAGATCTTTAATCCATTTTGAGTTTATTTTTGTGTATGGTATTAGAAAGTGTTCTAGTTTCATTCTTTTACAAGTGGTTGACCAGTTTTCCCAGCACCAGTTGTTAAAGAGGTTGTCTTTTTTCCATTGTATATCCTTGCCTCCTTTGTCAAAGATAAGGTGTCCATAGGTTCGTGGATTTATCTCTGGGCTTTCTATTCTGTTCCATTAATCTATATTTCTGTCTTTGTGCCAGTACCATACTGTCTTGATGACTGTGGCTTTGTAGTAGAGTCTGAAGTCAGGCAGGTTGATTCCTCCAGTTTCATTCATCTTTCTCAAGATTACTTTGGCTATTCGAGGTTTTTTGTATTTCCATACAAATTGTGAAATTTTTTGTTCTAGTTCTGTGAAAAATACCGTTGGTAGCTTGATAGGGATTGCACTGAATCTATAGATTGCTTTGGGTAGAATAGCCATTTTGACAATATTGATTCTTCCAATCCATGAACACGGTATGTTTCTCCATCTGTTTGTGTCCTCTTTGATTTCTTTCATCAGTGTTTTATAGTTTTCTATGTATAGGTCTTTTGTTTCTTTAGGTAGATATACTCCTAAGTATTTTATTCTTTTTGTTGCAATGGTGAATGGTATTGTTTCCTTAATTTCTCTTTCTGTTTTTTCATTGTTAGTATATAGGAATGCAAGGGATTTCTGTGTGTTAATTTTATGTCCTGCAACTTTACTATATTCATTGATTAGCTCTAGTAATTTTCTGGAAGAGTCTTTAGGGTTTTCTATATAGAGGATCATGTCATCTGCAAACAGCGAGAGTTTCACTTCTTCTTTTCCTATCTGGATTCCTTTTACTTCTTTTTCTACTCTGATTGCTGTGGCCAAAACTTCCAACACTATGTTGAATAGTAGTGGTGAGGGTGGGCACCCTTGTCTTGTTCCTGATTTCAGGGGAAATGCTTTCAATTTTTCACCATTGAGGGTGATGCTTGCTGTGGGTTTGTCATCTATAGCTTTTATTATGTTGAGGTATGTTCCTTCTATTCCTGCTTTCTGGAGAGTTTTAATCATATATGAGTGTTGAATTTTGTCAAAGGCTTTCTCTGCATCTATTGAGATAATCATCTGGTTTTTATCTTTCAACTTGTTAATGTGGTGTATTACATTGATTGATTTGTGGATATTAAAGAATCCTTGCATTCCTGGGATAAAGCCCACTTGTTCATGGTGTATGATTTTTTTTTAATATGTTGTTGGATTCTGTTTGCTAGAATTTTGTTAAGGATTTTTGCATCTGTGTTCATCAGTGATATTGGCCTGTAGTTTTCTTTTTTTGTGGCATCTTTGTCTGGTTTTGGAATTAGGGTGACGGTGGCCTCATAGAATGAGTTCGGAAGTTTACCTTCATCTGCAATTTTCTGGAAGAGTTTGAGTAAGATAGGTGTTAGCTCTTCTCTAAATTTTTGGTAGAATTCAACTGTGAAGTCATCTGGTCCTGGGCTTTTGTTTGCTGGAAGATTTTTGATGACAGTTTCGATTTCCTTGCTTGTGATGGGTCTGTTAAGATCTTCTATTTCTTTCTGGTTCAGTTTTGAAAAGTTATACTTTTCTCAGAATTTGTCCATTTCATCCAAGTTGTCCATTTTATTGGCATAGAGCTGCTGGTAGTAGTCTCTTATGATCCTTTATATTTCAGTGTTGTCTGTTGTGATCTCTCCATTTTCATTTCTAATTTTGTTAATTTGGTTCTTCTCTCTTTGTTTCTTAATGAGTCTTGCTAATGGTTTGTCAATTTTGTTTATTTTTTCAAAAAACCAGCTTTTAGCTTTGTTGATTTTTGCTATGGTCTCTTAGTTTCTTTTGCGTTTATTTCTGCCCTAATTTTTAAGATTTCTTTCCTTCTGCTAACCCTGGGGTTCTTCATTTCTTCCTTCTCTAATTGCTTTAGGTGTAGAGTTAGGTTATTTATTTGTTTTTTTTTCTTGTTTCTTGATGTAAGCCTGTAATGCTATGAATCTTCGCCTTAGCACTGCTTTTACAGTGTCCCATAGGTTTTGGGTTGTTGTGTTTTCATTTTCATTCATTTCTATACATATTTTGATTTCTTTTTTGATTTCTTCTATGATTGTTGGTTATTCAGAAGCGTGTTATTTAGCCTCCATATGTTTGAAGTTTTAACAATTTTTTTCCTGTAATTGAGATCTAATCTTACTGCACTGTGGTCAGAAAAGATGACTCGAATGATTTCAATTTTTTTGAGTTTTCCAAGACCGGATTTATGGCCCAGGATGTGATCTATTCTCGAGAAGGTTCCGTGTGCACTTGAGAAAAAGGTGAAGTTGATTGTTTTGGGGTGAAATGTCCTATAGATATCAATTAGGTCTAGCTGGTCCATTGTGTCATCTAAGGTTTGTGTTTCCTTGTTAATTTTCTGTTTAGTTGATCTATCCATAGTTGTGAGTGGGGTATTAAAGTCTCCCACTATTATTGTGTTACTATTAATTTCCTCTTTCATACTCATTAGCATTTGCCATACATATTGCGGTGCTCCTATGTTGGGTGCATATATATTTATAATCGTTATATCTTCTTCTTGGATTGATCCTTTGATCATTATGTAGTGTCCTTCTTTGTCTCTTTTCACATCCTTTATTTGAAAGTCTATTTTATCTGATATGAGTATTGCAACTCCTGCTTTCTTTTGGTCTCCGTTTGCATGAAATATTTTTTTCCAGCCCTTCACTTTTAGTCTGTATGTGTCTCTTGTTTTGAGGTGGGTCTCTTGTAGACAGCATATATAGGGATCTTGTTTTTGCATCCATTCAGCCAACCTTTGTCTTTTGGTTGGGGCATTCAACCCATTTACATTTAGGGTAATTATTGATAGGTGTGGTCCCGTTGCCATTTACTTTGTTGTTTTGGGTTCACGTTTATACAACCTTTCTGCATTTCCTGTCTAGAGAAGATCCTTTAGCATTTGTTGAAGAGCTGGTTTGGTGGTGCTGAATTCTCTCAGCTTTTGCTTGTCTGTAAAGCTTTTGAATTCTCCTTCATATCTGAATGAGATCCTTGCTGGATACAGTAATCTAGGTTGTAGGTTATTCTCTTTCATTACTTTCAGTACGTCCTGCCATTCCCCTCTGGCCTGAAGGGTTTCTATTGATAGATCAGCTGTTATCCTTATGGGAATCCCTTTGTGTGTTATTTGTTGTTTTTCCCTTGCTACTTTTAGTATTTGTTCTTTGTGTTTGATCTTTGTTAATTTGATTAATATGTGTCTTGGGGTGTTTTGCCTTGGGTTTATCCTGTTTGGGACTCTCTGAGTTTCTTGGACTTGGGTGGCTATTTCCTTCCCCATTTTAGGGAAGTTTTCAGGTATTATCTCCTCGAGTATTTTCTCATGGCCTTTCTTTTTGTCTTCTTCTTCTGGGACTCCTATGTTTCGAATGTTGGGGCGTTTCACATTGTCCCAGAGGTCCCTGAGGTTGTCCTCATTTCTTTTGAACCTTTTTTCTTTTTTCCTCTCTGCTTCATTTATTTCCACCATTTTATCTTCTACCTCACTTATCCTATCTTCTGTCTCCGTTATTCTACTCTTGGTTCCCTCCAGAGTGTTTTTGATCTCATTCATTCCATTATTCATTTTTAATTGACTCGTTTTTATTTCTTCTAGGTCTTTATTCAACATTTCTTGCATCTTTTCAATCTTTGTCTCCAGGCTATTTATCTGTAACTCCATTTTGTTTTCAAGATTTTGGATCATTTTTATTATCATTATTCTAAATTCTTTTTCAGGTAGATTCCCTATCTCCTCCTCTTTTGTTTGACTTGGTGGGCATTTTTCATGTTCCTTTACCTGTTGGGTATTTCTATGCCTTTTCATCTTGTTTAGATTGCTGTGTCTGGAGTGGGCTTTCTGTATTCTGGAGGTCTGTGGTTCCTTTTTATTGTGGAGGTTTTACCCAGTGGGTGGGGTTAGACGATTGGCTTGTCAAGGTGTCCTGGTTAGGGAAGCTTGCGTCGGTGTTCTGTGTGTGGAACTTGATTTCTTCTCTTTGGAGAGCAATGGAGTGCCCAGTAATGAGTTTTGAGATGGGTCTATGTGTTAGGTGTGACCTTGGGCAGCCTGTATGTTGACGTTCAGGGCTATGTTCCTACGTTGCTGGAGAATTTGCATGGTATGTCTTGCTCTAAAACTTATTGGCTCTTGGGTGGTGGTTGGTTTCAGTGTAGGTATGGAGGCTTTTGGACGGTCACTTATTACTTAAAGTTCCACGTAGTCAGGAGTTTTCTGGTGTTCTCAGGTTTTGGGCTTAAGTCTCCTGCCTCTGGATTTCAGTTTTATTCTTCTTGTAGTCTCAGGACTTCTCCAACTATACAGCACTGATAATAAAACTTCTAGGTTAATGGTGAAAAGATTCTCCCCTGTGAGGGACACCCAGAGAGGTTCACAGAGTTACATATAGAAGAGGAGAGGGAGGAGGGAGATAGAGAGGAGCAGGAGGAGAAAAAGGAGGACTCAAGAGGAGAGAGACAGATCTATGCAGTTGTCTGTTCCCAGAGTGTTCTCCGTAGCCCAGACACCCACAAAGATTCACAGAATTGGATTGGGAAGAGAAGGGGAAAGGAGGAAATAGAGGTGTTCTGAGGTAGAAAACAGAGAGTCAAGATTGGGAGAGAGTAATCAACACACTCCTGAATAAAAATGGGAACTGAATATTGGATTCTTAAATGTCCACAATTTATATCATATACTGAAAAACAAAAATTAAAAATCTAGAGTAGAGGTTAGACTCTTAAAAATACTATATTAAAAACAAAAACCAAAACACACAAAAAAATTTAGAAATATATATGAAGTTTGGTTTAAAAATAGGGCTTCTCTTCTTTTTTTTTTTAAGGTTATAGTGTATTGAAAATGAAAATTAAGGAGTAGTAGAGGAGTACTAGAGGACTTTAAAAGAAATAAGAGAAACAGAAAAAGAGAAAAAGGAAAAAAAAAGAAGGAAAAAAAAAGAAAGAAAGAAAAAAAAATTCCCTAATTAAAAAAATCATAAAAATCTATGAAAATGAAAGTTAAGGAGTAATGGGGGACTAGTAGGGAATTTTAAAGGAAAATAAAAGAGAAAAAATAAAAAATAAAAAATAATTTTTTTTTTCTTACTTAAAAAAAAAGGTAAAAATATATCTAGGAATTTCTCTGGAGCTGTTGCGGTCAGTGTGGGTTCGGCTCAGTTTCAGATAGCTCCTCGTTCCAGCTTACACTTCTCGATATCTGCAGGCCCTTTCCTGTGTAGTCGGTGTTTTCTACAGGGATTTTAATCTGTTGCACCGGTCCCTTCTGAAGCGGTTCCCTTTGTTTATTTGGCTTCTGTTTGCCGGTCTCTTCAGAGCCTCATTTCCGCCCTGACACAGGCGGGCGGAGGTGGACTGTTATTCAGGTAGCTAGTTCCGTTGCGCTGCGTGGAGGGGCTGGCACTGCGGGGAGGGGCTGGCGCTGCTTTCTCCATTGGGAGGAGCCAAGATGGCGGAGGAGTAGGACGGGGAGACCACTTTCTCTCCTACAAATTCATTAAAAGAATAACTGAACGCAGAGCAAACTTCACAAAACAACTTCTGATCGCTAGCTGAGGTCATCAGGCGCCCAGAAAAGCAGCCCATTGTCTTCGAAAGGAGGTAGGACAAAATATAAAAGATGAAAAGTGAGACAAAAGAGCTAAGGACGGAGATCCATCCCGGGAAGGGAGTCTTAGTAGAGGACATTTCCAGATACCGGGAAACCCTCGCACTGGCTGGCCTGGCGGAAGTGTTTGAATCTCGGAGGACAACCTGACTGGGAGGGAAACAATAAATAAAACCCACAGATTACGAGCCTAAAAGCAACTCCCAGCAGAAAAGTACCCCAGACACCCGCATCCGCCACCAGCAAGTGGGGGTGGAACGGAGAGGAGCAGGCGGCATTGCTTGGGGTAGGGTCCAGGCCTGAGTGCCCTGAGGACAATCGAAGGGAGCTTTTGTGAGTTGCCAACTTGAACTGTGGGAGAGCAAAAGAGAGAGAGAAAATTAACTGGCCCAAACACACTGCCGGCCGTTCGCAGAACAAAGTGACCAAGAAAGTCCAGAGAAGAGCTCGCAGGCTGCGGACAGGCCCAGCCCCGCCGGAGGCAGGAGGCAGGGGTGAGGGGAAAGGGGCAGGCTCGGCCCCAAGGACCGCATCCCCTGCCGCACTGCAAACAGGCCTCCAGTTTCTAATCAAAGACCTCCTGAGATTCTGGATGGTCGACATCCACCGGGAGGGTCGCGGCAAGACACAGGGCGCAGGCACCCGACCGGCGTGGGTGGGGACTGTGGCGGAGGGCAGAAGGCGCACGCACCCGACTGGGGCCGGCGGAAACTGAGACTGGGACCGTGGAGGGGAGTAGGTGCGCCGCACCCGGGGAGAGTTCGCCAGTGAAGCCCCTGGCTGCCTAGACCGCTCTGACGGGGAAGGCACAAAGAGCAGGTGCAGCTTTGTGTTCCGCGCTTTTGTGGAACACCCGAGGGCTGGAACCGCGCGCAGCGCGGGGCGCGCTCCATATAGAGCAGCCGGGATCCTGAATATTTTTTAAATTTTTTCTTTTTTAATTCTCAATTACTGAAATTTATGACCAAACTAGGTTAGATATTCATGCTTATGTCTATCAGTCTTCTAACTTTCACTCTTGTCAGTGAAATTTTTTTTAAACTTTTATCCCACTTAGTTGTATGCAATGTTTTATCTTCTATTCAATATTTTTAGTTCAATAATTGTGTTTTTGGTCCCTCCTCAATCCATTTATCTCCCAGCTTGTCCCTTCATTTTAGCAGGTTGTTCTTATTTCATGTATTCAATGCCTTCTCTGTCTATGTTGGTTAATTAATTAGACATTTTCTAAAACCATCTATTTTCCTACTGTTTGATGAAACTTTCATGTTCTTGGTCTCCAGACCTGGAAGTCCTGAGCAAGAGAGGGCTTGTCTTCATTGAAAATAAATCCCATATTCTTGTGACTGTAGTCACACTTCAACTTCCTGGGAATGTTACAAAATTCTAGATCTGGCTGTGGAACTACTATAAGAATTGAATTCACAGACTGTAGTTTATCTGAGCAACTTCATCTTTAATTTGAACTTCTGTCAAAAGTGACTGATTGATTCAAACATGATCCGTTTTAACAGAATGTTTTCCTCATTGTTTGATAGTTTTCCTCATTGTTTGGAGTAATGTCATTGATTTCCTCATTGTTTGATAGTTTTCCTCATTGTTTGGAGTAATTTCATTGATTCCTTTGCTCTGTTCAACTCTATTTTTCCTACCTTCCCAACTGGACAATCTGCCAAAATCTGAGATGGATAGCACTGAAATCTGTCCAACACTCTTGATTCTCTGGTATCATTTGACCACTTCATGTTCATAGAGATGCTTTACTGTCTTCTAAACTCCTGTACTATATCAGCAGTTATTCCCAAGAAAATTCCCCACCTTTCATTGAGAAAGCTTTGTAGGGAAGAAAGACAACAGGTAATCAAGCCAAAGATCTAGGTGTGAGTCTGCAGGGGACATTGACTCACTGAATAATTCTCGACAAAGATGTAATCATTGAAATCCTTACACTTCCCATTCATACATAGAAATCATTATAAACTGAAGTCGCTCAGTCGTGTCTGACTGTTTGTGACCCCATGGACTGTAGCCTTCCAGGCTCCTCTGTCCATGGAATTTTCCAGGCAAGGATACTGGAGTGGGTTGGCCATTTCCTTCTGCAGAGGATCTTCCTGACCCAGGTATCACACTCGGGTCTCCTGCACTGCAGGCAGACTCTTTACTGTCTGAGACACCAAGGAAGCCCATCATGGTAAAGGGTAGACATAGTTTTAAGAGTAAAGGAGAATATGATATATGACAAAGTGTGTTATGTTTCATTAATGTGACCATCCATGTCCATTATGTAGGGTGACTTAATTGTCTGACGGGGACATTTCTTCAAAAATGTTTGTATTCTTTCTGTGGTTAATATTTATTAAGCACAATGATTATTTTTTGCTAAGTTAAATGGAAGTCAATACATCTTTTATGCCTAAAACCACAACAGAAGTATCTGGGTGGGTATTGTAGCTAAATTTCATCTTCTGACAGTAAGAAGAAACTTGTTTTTATTTCCTAAAATTATTTAGTTTAATATGGACATATATATATATATATAGTTTTGTATATCTTTCTATTTTTGCTTTCTTCATCAAATATCATATCCAATATTACGTCAAATGCAATGGTTAACTTGTGATCATGTTTCTGAAGTGAATTCTCATGTGCTTTCTATTACACTCAAAAATTCACTGTTTTTTTTTTTTTTGCAAAATCTTTATAGTTGTTAAAAATCACTTCTTCTGTCTTTATGTCTTGAAAATGGCTTTTGATAAAAAAACAAATTCTGTGAAATATATTGGTAAAGAAAAATAAAAGCAAGCATAAAAACATAGATATCAATTCTTACAACTTTACAATGCTGTTGAAAGAGTAATTTTAGGATATTTCCTACTCAGTTAGGAATGTTCATATAGGAATTGAAAATATGGACACCAGTTATGTGTGTAGTCAGAGACCTGTTCCACATAAAACCCATGACACCTTACAGATGACAGACTCTTAGGTTGAAAAATTCTGAAGGAGCTTTATGCTTTCAGAGTCCTTTGATTTGGACATAGAGTAGTAGCTAATTACAGGAGACATTCTTGAATTTTTAAATCATACAGCATTTTTTCACAAAATATTAATTGAATAGCAATATATTAAATAGTATGTACATGACTCTTTCTAAAAACATTTTAAATTTAATCTTGAAAGCACCTTGCTCTATAATCCGGCCACTAGAGAGTACTATAATACTGTACCTAGACATCATGAAAAATTATTGTAATTTTTCAATATAGCATCTTTATCACTTTCTTTCATTTTACTAATTCAATCAATCCAGTTGACGTTAAGATTCAATCCCTATAATTTTCTTTGCAAAGAGCTAAATGTGATTTTCCTCCCAAGTCCTAAAAGCGCTTGCAAAGCTATAATTTTTCATTGTGATCTTACTTAGTCTTGAAATAGAAAGAGTATGTTTCACTCCTATCTACGTACTGTATATGTCGACTTATTTTAGCACAACAACAGCATTTAAGCAAGAGATGATCAGAGAAATGTGTTTTGTTTTTGAGATGTAAATTCAACAAACATTTGTGAAACCCCAAGAACCAGCAGGCACAGGGTCTATCTGTGTGTCTCTACAAATAATTGCAATGCTTTTCCTTCCTTAGTTGATAAAGCAAATGCGGACAAAGACATGACCTAGGGCTGAATATGGTGGTCAAGAGATCGATGTAGACCAGGAATTTGGTATGAGGAAGAAGCCTGCTCAGAGTGGGATCATTAGGAAGACTCTGAGATGGAACAGGGAAGTGGAAGGGAACCCATCCCTGAAGGACAGATAGGAATTCAAGAGTTATATCAAAGATGCAAGTGCAGAAACATGTCTAGCCAAAGCAAGACCTTTCAGGTTATATGTGAACTAGAGTGTGCAAGTGGTCTTGTCACAAGAACACAGTTGGTGTGTCAGAGAAACTGGTGGCTTCTGGAGTGTGAATGGCCTCTCATGTCAGTTTTAGAAGTTTGAATGTATTCTTTGTGAATAAGTTCTCACACTTTTTTTCCACCTGAAAAAAGAATCCAAGTTATGAAACCCACACATGTTCTTAATAAAAGTGGATAGTATTTTATAACTTAAATGTATATATGCAGTGCTATGCTGTGTGCTCAGTCACTCAGCCCTGTCCAACTCTTTGTGACTCCATGGACTGTAGCCGCCAGGCTCCTCTGTCCCTGGGAGTTCACCGGGCAAGAATACTGGAATCCATTGTCATGCCTTCCTTCCTCCTGAGGATCTTCCCAATCCATGGATCTAACCCAGGTCTCCCACATTGCAGGCAGATTCTTTATCATCTGAGACGCCAGGGAAGCCCAAATGTATATGTGCACACACATGATTTTGTCAGTTATACCTCTGTAAAGCTGGGAGGAAAGTGACATGGCTTTGTGACGTGGTTGTGCTCTCCTGGAGGTGGGGATGGGGTGGAGGTGTGCATAGGAATCGTGCTGGGGGTGAGTAGAGAGAGGACGTGACCTTGAGAGTGTGAGCAGGCCCCCCACATGCAGGTCACCTGTTCACAAGGCAGAATCTGTGCAGGGTGCCCTGTGGAGATTTATTTGCCATCACAGGGACGTGGGCTGTGTGCAAATCAGAGCTCATCTCTTCCGCTGGGTCCTGGAATACTCCCTGTCCAGGCCAGTTCCCTTAGTCCTTTTGGGACTTTGCACCTCTGTTCTGGTGGTCATCACAGCCTCTCAGTTGGAACGCCCCACTAAACTGAGCTCTTTGCAAGCTGTGGTCTGTCTCCCCAGCATCTTACACAGTGACCATCCAATCCTGGGACGTTCTTTGGTTTCTCTAGCATTTACCCACTCCAGTTTTCTTGCCTGGAGAAGCCTATGGACAGAGGAGCCTGATGGGCTACAGTCCATGGGGTTGCAAAGAGTCAGACACGACTGAAGTGACTGAGCACAGAATTTATTCATTTCCTCTTTATGAAACTTAGTTTATGAACCACATTTGCAGCATGAACAGTCTAACTCTGATGCTGCCACTTCCTGGAGAGTTCTGTTAAGGAGACCATAGATGAAAACACCGTTTATATTCAGGCATGTTACACTATTTTACACTTGATTTTGAGTTAAAGTCCATTTATCTTTTCTCTTTTATAATAACTATTATAATAACTATTATAAAATCATGTCTACTTCCTTAAATTATAAATGCAAAGCCTGCCTTTGGTTAAAATTATTTTTGATGATAATGTTTAGTGTTAATAAGTTTTGTTGAGTGCCTAAACACATGTAAAACACATCCAAATCAAATTGTAAGTGATTCCTTTTCTCCTGAATAGTTCCTTCCTTTGCTTCGACTGTTGTCTGTTGACTCGATTCTGGAAAAAATTTCAGGTATGTAACACAAATCCTGCTATTTGTAACTGCGGAGATATTTTTATTAGGGGTAAGAAAATATCCAGTCAGATGCTCATGAATAACTATATGCTTAATAAAGCTAGAACTATGAAATATCTCTTCCTTCTTTTGTCTCTTCTCAACAAATCTCTTTAGCTTTTAGGCCTGGTGATTTTCCAGTGCTTTATCACAACACTTTGTAGCCTTAGGCAGGTTTGTGTTGGCAGGTGTACAACTTCTTCAAGATCTCTGCCCTTTGATGATGACAGTCTGTGATTTTCAAGACATGCTTATGTTGCTAACTGGGCCAGTACATTTCAAACTGCAGGTTGCAACCCACTGTTCAGTGTGAAATACGTATAGAATGTCAAGACAGGCAGTAAATTAAAAGATATAGAAAAGGATGGGCTAGAAACCTCAGAGTGCATCTCATGTACAAAAATGTATGAAAATTTTGCATCCCCACAAGAGTTCCAGATATCTCACCTCCTCACCAATGCATTTTAATTTTTGCTATTCCAGAAGTATGTAGTATATCTAATTATGATTCCATTTTTCAGTTCCTGATAATAACACTAATGACCCTTTAATATACTACTGGCCATTCATATATCTTTTTTGATGAAGTATCTGTTTAGATATTTTGGATAGGAACTTCCATGGTGGTACAGCGGTTAAGACTACTCTTTCACTGCAAGGAAGTGTAAATTCAACCCCTGGTCAGGGAAGTAAGATCCTACATGCTGTGTGGTATGGCCAAAAAATGACTTCCCTGGTGGCTCAGATGGTAAAGCGTCTGCCTACAATGCGGGAGACTTGGGTTTGATCCCTGGGTAGGGAAGATCCCCTGGAGAAGGAAATGGCAACTCCCTCCAGTACTCTTGCCTAGAAAATCCCATTGACGGAGGAGTGTGGTGGGCTCATGGGGTCCATGGGGTCACATGGGGTCGCAAAGAGTTGTATATGACTGAGTGACTTCACTTCACTTCATATATATATATATATATATATATTTTTTTTTTTTTTCCCCCATTTGGAAAGATATTTGTCTCTTTACTATCAAATTCTAATAATACTTTATATATTCTAGATACCAACCTTTACCAGAAACATGCTTTGTAAATATTTCTCTTAAAGTGCAATTAACTTTCTATATTTTAATAGTGATTTTGGAAGAGAAGAGATATTTAATTATGATGAAATTTATTTTACCATTTTTTAAAATTGTATAGATTATTTTCCATTCTTAATAAAATATCTTCATCCAAGTTGCTGTAATTATCTTCAATGTCTCTTCTAGAAGTTTCTTAGTTTCAGCCTTCCATTTAGGTCTGTGATCCACTGCATTAAATTCTCTGTATGGTCTGAAATCATATAGAAGGCCAAGTTTTGGCATCTGTGTATCTCAGTTATCTTGCATATGGATAGTCACATCTTTCAGAGCTATTTTCTGAATTTTTTTTTCTTACCCATTAAATTTCCTAGGTACACTTAGTCGCTCTGTTGTATACAATTCTTTGTGACCCTTGGACTGTAGCCCACCAGGCTCCTTTGTTCTTGAGATTCTCCAGGCAAGAATACTGGAGTGGGTTGCCATTTCCTCCTCCAGGGGATCTTCCCCACCCAGGGACCGAACCCCTGTCTCCTGCATTGCAGGTGGGTTCTTTACCATCTGAGCTACCAGAGAAGCCCCCTGGGTACACTGGTAAAAGTCAATTGATCATGTATGTTATTTGTTTGGGACTCTAGTTCCACTGACCTGTATGCTTTTTTTTTTTTTTTTCCACTGAGAATATATTATCTTGATCACATAACTCTATAATTAGTCTACATCTTTCAACTTTGTTCTTATTAGAAGTTGTCTCAGGGAATCTCTATCTTTTGAATTTCTTTGCACATTTTAAAATTAGTTTGTCACCAGTGTTCTGGGACTATGATTAGAATCGTGTTAAGTTTACAGTATACTAAGGCATATATATGGAATTTTAAAAGATGGTAACGATAACCCTATATGCAAAACAGAAAAAGAGACACAGATGTACAGAACAGACTTTGGGACTCTGTGGGAAAAGGCGAGGGTGGGATGTTCTGAGAGAATAGCATTGAAACAAGTATATTATCAAGGGTGAAACAGATCACCAGCTCAGGTTGGATACATGAGACAAGTGCTCAGGGCTGGTGCACTGGGAAGACCCAGAGGGATGGGATGGGGAGGGAGGCATAAGGGGGGATCGGGATGGGGAACACATGTAAATTCATGGCTGATTCCTGTCAATGTATGGCAAAACCCACTACAATATTGTAAAGTAATTAGCCTCCAACTAATAAAAATAAATGGAAAAAAAAGAATAAAGGAAGAATTAACATTCTAAAAATATTGAATCCTCTAAGCCATGATAATTATTTAATCCTCCATTTATTTTAGTCTACTTTCATTTCTCTCATATATATTTTGCAGTTCTTTTTGTATAGGTCTTGTGTATTTAAAATATTTTACTTAAATGTGTCCTATCATTAGTTCTAAGTGGTCTTGTTTTCACATTTTAACTTGTAATTGTTTGTTGGTAGTATTTATAGAAATACAATTTTTTGGCACATTGGTTTTGTAAGCTTGTTAAACTCTTTTTTTTTTTTTTTTTTTTAGTTCTGGTGTCTCTGGTAAGTTACCTGGATTTTTTTAGGTAGACAGTCATGTTACCCATGCATATAGCTTTGCTTCTTGCTTTCCAATCTGCATGCATTGTATTTGATTATCTTTATTTCCTCTTCTTTTCTGGGAATTTTTTCACTGGGTAGAAAATTCTATTTTGACGTTTTTCTTTCAGAACTTTACAGATGTTACTCAAGTGTCTGTGGCTTGTATAGGAAATCCATTGTCATTTTCATATTCATTCCTATATTATGTTAACTCTGACTCTCTTAAATATTTTTTATTGCTGGATTTCAGCATTTAAGTAACTGGTATGTCTTGGTGTTATTTTCTTCACGTGTCCTTATCTTAATGTTCATTGAACTTAGATCTATGGTATTATCATCTCATGAAATTTTGAATTGTTTATTTTAATATTTCCTTCAAGTATTCTTTCTTCAAATATTTTCCTGCTTTATCTCTGCTCTTCTCTGGGTCTCTAATCACATATATTCTGTAGTGCCAATGTTATCCCACAGACCATTAATGCTTTTTTTCACTTTTTCTCCCCATATGTATGAAAGTTTGAAGAGTCTTACTATGGTCTCAAGTTCACTGATGGGTTATTCTGCATTGTCCAATGTGCTATTAATTCCCATCCAGTGATAATTTTTCATTTCAGATATTCTGTTTCTCATCCCATTAAGTTTCAGTTCCATGTATATGATATACTTTATTCCTCTCCTTGTTTGTTTTTTCTTCTACCTTTTTGAACAAATAGCATGTATTTATAATCATTTTAATTTCTTCAGCTGTGAATTCCTTCAGGGAAGCCATTTCTTGGACTCTTAATATTCCTGCTTTTGACATGTTTAATAATTTTTTATTGGATGCCAGACACTAGGAATTTGATGCTGCTGAGTGCTGAATTCTTCAGTTATCTTTAAATATCATTGAAATTGTTTTCTGATATGCCGTTGAGTTACTTGGCATCACTATGCTTTTATTAAGCCTTGGTCTACATGATTACAGGTGACAGTTGATATGGCCCCCTTACTAAGGAGATACAAATGCATTTCTGTGGTTGGCTTGATCTCCTCTGTGGTCAGGCATCAGCTCCCTCTGAATAGTGATGACACAGACTGTCCCCAGCTCCATGTGAGCTCCAGTGACTGTTCCACTTATTCATGGTTCTTTCCCAGCCTCGGGTAATTTTCTCACTCACAGTCATAGCAAAATTTTGAACAGTAGACTAAGGGGAACCTCTCTGCAGAACTGGGCATCTGATGCCATCTCATTGATTTTGTGTTGGTCTCAGAGTATTGATCATGATGCTCTGAGCTGGGAATGCCTGGGGCACTCGTTTTGGTCTGTGTTACTTGAGGCATTGCCCTGACCAGTGCCAGTGTTGTCACTGGACCATCCCTTGTGAGTCTCATTATGATTGCAAGACACCCTCAGCAACAACCATCTTTGTATGGTTAAACAAACAACCTGCCAGTTTGTAGGGAATCTGCAAAAGCAAAGTTTATGACTCAAGAGTTCTAGGGGGTTCATGCTATGTCCAGGGCCACACAGAGGTTGCAGGTAGAGACAGAGAGAGCGTGGATCTGGGATTTAGCCTTTTTTAGGGTCAAAAGTGGGGTGCTTAGAGTTTTGTGGTTCACTCTCTGTTGATGAATTTAAAGCATGAGAGTGGCAATTGAACACAATAGGTCGCTCAAGTGGTCCACTGTCCAGGTCACTCAGGACTTCCTTTAAGAAGAACTTTGTGGGTTGGGTGGCTGGGCTTTTAATCTAGTTGTATAGCTGATAATATGTGTATCTGCGATGGGTGTCTTCAAATTGGATACAGCTTAATGTTAGGCACTTATGTTGCATAAAAAATAAAATAAAAAGAATTGTCAAGCAGTTGCACTCATTACTACAGCATCCTCCTCTTGTAGATTCTAGATGCCTTGGCCACTCAAGATTATGTGCTCTTAATGCAGAGGGGAGACCATCAGGTTGTTGGTCCCTGCCTTGTGGGCTGGAACCTCTGTCCAGGCAGCAGGCTCTGGAAGCTACTCAATCACCTCATTTGGTTTCTTCCTCTCAGGGTCATTCTGTTATGCTCCCTGACTTCCCAATCCTATAAACCATTATTTTATCTAGTCCATTTCTCAAGTATTTAAGTTGAAAGTGTAAATATGGACTCTTTGTCTCCATCACAGCAGAATGTGAGAATGATTATTATATAATTTAGCATTTTAAAAGTCCAGCTCACTTTCTAAAGAAACTTTTTAATGCTAAAGCTCTCAATATCCTGGAGCTAAAAGTAGCATCAGTACTTTCTGTAGAATTTTTTATGTGAATGGACATTTGGAAGTAGTATTTAAGTCCATGCTGTCTTCTTTAGTGGCTCAGTGGTAAAGAATCTGCCTGCAATGCAGGGAATGCAATAGACTCGGGTTTGATCCCTGGGTTGGGAAGATCCCCTGGAGGAGGAAATGGCAACCAACTTCAGTATTATTGCCTGGAAATTTTCATGGACAGAGGAGCCTGGCAGACTACAGTCCACTGTGTCGCAAAGAGTCAGACACAACTGAGCAACAGAGCATACATACACATTTAAATCCATACTAAAGTGTTTCAAAGACTCTTCATGGTTGCCTTGTTTTTTCCTTCATGAGCATTAATATTGGGCCATAACACTGTTACTCAAAGAAATACTAAGTGATTTCTCAAAGAAAAAAGTAACTGCAAATCAACTAAAGATTCAGATAGATCAGATGGTAATATTCAAATCCCACTCACAAATCACCAAATATGAGCTATTTTAAAGTGCTCTCTGGCAGAGAACAAATGCCTCATTAGTGAAAACCCACATCAGTTAAGAACACTAGTCATGTCATTTAAAATCATGATTGGCATCGCGGGGCACTAGGCATGCCGTGATGCAGGCATGAGTGAACACCTTGATGTGCTGTCATTCTGCTGTGTTACAGGGAGAGACCCTGCACACATTCTCCTGGATGAATAAATAGGCTCAGGGAGGGACATGCAGAGCAAGCTGACATGCAGAAACAAAGCTAGTGCATACCCATCTTCTTAAACCCTAGGACCAAAGACATCTTCCAGAAGAACTAACTCCAATTTAAGAATATTATGTCAGAACTAGGAGATATTCAATTTTCATTTTGTCACTGTTACTCATTAAATGGGCCCCCAAAACTGAGCGTTACACCCAGAGGTGGCCTCTTATCATCTTCCACACTGAGACCTAGGGCTTTTTCTATCAAATATCCCATAAGCAGCACTTTCCTTCATGATAGTGGTACGTAGCTTTTAACAATAGTTAATATAGTCCCTGAAAGCGCACAGTTCACATTGTATTAATTGTTTTTAACTCTGACTTGAATCCTTCTAAGTTCCCTGTCCACTTAGCCTATCATATACCTTCAAACTTAATCCCCTTTCTTTCTCACCATTCACACCACTGATGAAAATTGTCAGTGCCAGCTGAGTCTTTTATTATTTCAGTTATTTAATATATTCTTTATTAACATTTCTTTATTTTTTATTATTATGTATTCTCAATGTCAGGCAACTGAATGTTTCAGGTCTCAGACTGCCCTGCATCCCCTGGTTGCAGTGCAAGGTTACATTCAGACAAAGATGGACCAAAGTGTCTTCTGGTATCGTTGTTGTTGTTCTTAACAACTCACTGGGCACAAACCCATCAAGCAGCCAGAGAGTCTTGTGAAGAACAGGGTTCCTTTAATGGGACCCTTGAAAGACACTCTGGCACCTTCGTGTGGTCCATGGGGATCTGCTTCATAGCTAGAAAGGCGGTGTCAGTTATTAATAGATGCTTAGAATGTGCTGTGCGCTCAGTTGCTCAGTTGTGCTTGACTTTTTGTGACCTCGTGGACAGTAGCCCGCCAGGCTCCTCTGTCCCTGGAATTTTCCAGGCAAAATTACTGGAATGGGTTGCTCTTTCCTCCTCCAGGGAATCTTCCCAACCCAGGGATTGAACCCACATCCCCTGAGTCTCCTGCATTGGCAGGTGGATTCTTTACCATTGTGCCACCTGGAAAGTCCAAGCTTAGGAAGTGACCCTGAAACTTAGTACCTGAGATAACATTGTTTCCTATCTCACGATTCTTTGGGACAAGAATAGCAGGGGTAGGGAGGGCAGCTTGGCTCTGCTCCATGTGCTTCTAGCTGGACTCCAGCTGTAGCATCAAAGCTGACCTTCCCACCTGTCTAGAGCCTGAAAGGGCAACCCAGATGGCCAGGCTTGCTGAGATGTGGGGCCTTTCTCATTCTCCCTATGACCTTTGTGTTTGTCCAGAATGTTTCATGCTCCAGAATCACCCCATTCTGTATGGCCTTTTTCCATCAGGGGGCTGAGACACCTTCCTGTGGCTGCTGGATTCTACCTGAGCCAGATGAAGACCTTAAGAGCTCTCATAAACTCCCACAACATCAACTATGTGTCATTATGTGTCAAACAAGTCACAGGGTCACCCAAACTTATGGGGTGGAATCAGAGTCCCTACCCCTTGAATCTCGGATTGAAGGCAGAGTCATATCACAAAAGAGTACTGACACAGAGAGGACTGATTTACTGGGGACCATTTTGAACACAGATCACTAAGTCTTAGCCTAAGGCTGCACCAGTGATTATAATTCCTCCTCCAGGGGAACTTCTCTACCCGGGATCAAGCCCATATCTCTTTGTGTCTCCTGCGATGGCAGGCAGGTTCTTTACCACTTGAGCCACCTTGGAAGGCCAGTAACTTGATATATAAATAAAAACAGTGTTTCAAAGGCAGTGAAGAATTTTGGGTGTCTGCACTGTGAGGCATGTGGGAATCTTAGTTCCTGAACCAGGGATCAAACCCGTGCCCCAGCAGTGGAAGCTCAGAGCCTTAACTGCTGGACCATCAGGGACATCCCAAAGATAGTGAAGATTGTCCTGTTTCCCGCGTCTCACGTACAGACACTCGTCTCCTACAACTCGGAAGGGTTTTGCCAGGCTCCTCTTGATCTTAGAGAAGGAAATGACACCCCACTCCAGCACTCTTGCTTGGAAAATCCCATGGACGGAGGAGCCTGGTAGGCTGCAGTCCATAGGGTAGCTAAGACTTGGACACAACTGAGCGACTTCACTTTCACTTTTCACTTTCATGCATTGGAGAAGGAAATGGCAGCCCACTCCAGTGTTCTTGCCTGGAGAGTCCCAGGGATGGAGGAGCCTGGTGGGCTGCCGTCTATGGGGTCACACAGAGTCGGTCACGACTGAAGCAACTTAGCAGCAGCCCCAGCCTCTTGATCTAAATTACAGTCAGGGCTAAAATAACATTCCATTCAAGCAGTGT
Organism: Dama dama; assembly: GCF_033118175.1. NCBI lineage: Eukaryota > Metazoa > Chordata > Mammalia > Artiodactyla > Cervidae > Dama > Dama dama. The sequence continues at coordinate 77,294,049 of NC_083699.1, forward strand.
GGTTGTGTGTACTGGGTATACCTGCAGACCTCACCAGTATCAGTCATTCTAGGAAAGAAGACCCATTCATTGAATAATAGTGGAAATTAACATGAAGGAAACTTCATCAGGAAAGAACCTTTCTTAAACAGTGACAAAATGATAAGCTCCAGGCAAAGAGAGACCACATCTTCCTCTGTTCATCTTCTTGCTCCAAATCTCTGGCATAGAACCTGGTGCATGTGTGTGAATGTGCGTGCACACACTCAGTTACATTTGACACTTTGCAACTCCATGGACTGTAGCCCACCAAGTTGATGCAAATTTCCACAGCAAGAGTACTGGATTGGGTTGCCATTTCCTTCTTCAGGGAACCTTCTTGACCCAGGGATCGAAACCTTGTTTCCTGAGTTTCCTGCATTGGCAGACAGACACCTTACTGCTAGCGCCACCTGGGAAGCCCAGAGCCTGCATAAGGGACCCTATTTGTTGAATGGAGTTTAAGGAACAGCTGAACTTTCTAAAGAGGATATCTAAATGTTGGTTTAAATGAAGTACAATTCATGGAGCAGATGTCTAGACACACAGCAGACATGTGGAAAAACCCATGCTGTCTGAAAGGACCTGTGCCGAATTGAAGAAGCACCTTGTTTCCCAGGAAACACTCAGCCTTGTGCTCAATCTCCTGTCTCTAGTCCTCAAGAGGCCACATGAGCGCACAAGTGTCCCTAAGTAGTTGAGAGTTCCTGTCCTAGGAACTCTTTTGAAAATTTTCATCTGTTTTGTCACAAACTTCCTCTAAAATCTTTGATTTAACAGGTCTTCAACCAGAAAATCTGAAAGATTATGCTAAATTTGATGTCTAAATCCTTTCCCTTTTGCTATTCATGTGCATTTTCAGAACATTTTGCCAGCGAAAGTGTTTAGCAGCAGCATTTGTTTATGGAAGAGGTGAATCCCTTGAAGTGCACACTCAGTGAGATAGCTGTCAAGCGGTATGTTGTGAACTTGTGCTCAAAGAGATAGGAAAAGTGTCAGATGAGAGGAAATTGCATGAGAAAGTGAAGTCCATCTCAGAGCTTTTTCACTTTTGTTTGTATGGTACTGTAGACTGACGGTTTATACCACCTTCTTCCCACAATCCATATGTTGAAACCTGATGCCCAATGTGATGATATTGGGAAGCAGGGCCAATAAGGTCATGAGGATGGTGCTCTCACGAATGGGATCAGTGCCCTTATAAAAGAGACCCCAGGGAGCTCCCTGCCCCTACCTCCACATGAGGACTCAGCAAGAAGACAGCTGTCTGTGAATCAAGGGTCAGACTTTCACCAGACGCTAAATCTATATGAGTGCCTTGATCTTGGCTGTCTACCCTTACAACTGTGAGAAATAATTTATGTTGTTCACAAGGCACTCAGTCTATGATATTTTTGTTAATTTTTATTATTTTGTTCAGTCACTCAGTCCTATCTGACACTTTGCGACCCCATGGACTGCAGCACACCAGGCCCTTCTGTCCTCCATTATCTGTACAGTTTGCTCAAATTCTTGTCCATTGACTTGGTGTTGCCATCCAACCATTTCATGTTCTGTGGCCCCCTTATTCTCCTGCCCTCAATCTTTCCCAGCATCAGAACTTTTTCCAATTAGTTAGCTCTTCAAATCAAGTAGCCAAAGTGTTGGAGTTTCAGCTTTAGCATCAGTCCTTCCAATGAATATTCAGAGTTGGTTTCTTTCAGGATTGACTAGTTTGATCTCCTTGCTATCTAAGGGACTCTCAAGAGTCTTCTCCAGCACCACAGTTTGAAAGCATCAATTCTTTGACACTCAGCCTTCTTTATGGTTCAACTCTCACATCCATACATGACTAATGGAAAATCCATAGCTTTGACTATATGGACCTTTGTTGTCAAAGTGATGGCTCTGCTTTTTAATGCACTGTCTAGGTTTGCAATAGCTTTTCTTCTAAGGAGCAAGTGTCTTTGAGTTTTATGGCTGCAATCACTGTTCACAGTGATTTTAGAGCCCAAGAAAATAAAATCTGTCATTGTTTCCACTTTCCCCCCTTCTATTTGCCATGAAGTGATGGGCCTGGATGCTATGATCTTAGTTTTTGAAAGTTGAGTTTCAAGCCAGCTTTGTCACTCTCCTCAAGACGGTCTTTAGTTCCTCATCATTTTCTGCCATTAGAGTGGTATCATCTGCATGTGTGAGACTATTTTTTTGCTTTGTTATAGCAGTCTGAAAGAACTGGGGACCTTAGGGAACTAAATTAGACAACTATGCACTTGTTTTACTTGGCACAATGCTTACCAGGTGATTCAGTACATTGTAACCCTGTTGTTGATGTTGAAGTTAATATTATGAAAATAGAAATGCCTGAAAATAAAATTCATGTTATTTTCTAAAATATTTTATTAGTCATATTTTCTGAGCACTTAAAACTGTAACTGCTATAACCTTGAAAAATGTTCCAGAAAACATCCAGTACTCAAGCTTTATTAAAGAGCATAATGTCCTCATTAGCTTTCAAGTCTAGGACCCCTCATCATCATGATAGGTGCCAGTGGCTTTTGCTGGAGTTTGTGATTGGTATTGTTGTGGCAAAATTTAGTATCCTGGTAAGTTTAGGGGGGCATGCATGCATATGTGTGTGTGTGTGTGTGTGTGTGTTGGTGATAATGCTGATCAGGGTCACAGCATGAAGCTAATGTCACTGTGGAAGGTGGATGGCACCTGGGGTGATCCCCTGTTGTCTGGCAAGCAGTCTTCTCTACAGCTGCCAGTGTATTCACTGCAACAGACCAGCATCTCTCATGGAAGGACCAGGTTGCACAGGGCACATTTTGGTGAACTCCAAATCTGATTTTTCAGATACCTAATTCCGATGAGAATTGTAATGAACCATGCCTTTAATTTATTCTTTGGGAATTATGTAGATTTACTAATCACTTAGACTTTAAAATTTTCATAACCTTATGTTACTGTATAAATGTACCTTCTCTGTTCATGTATGCTAGTTCATTGATGCAGTTTTCTTTTTCTTAAAGGTTTTTTTAATGGGTCTCGAATTCTGTGATACACTTTTGTCAAGTTGTTTCCAGTAAAAGTACTAATTTTAAAAATTAATAACTTAAAACTACCACACACAGAACACACAGTCCACAAAACGTTCTCCTTTCCTTCTGAAGGTTTCGTTTTGTTGTTGTTGTTGTTGTTTTTGATGCACTATTACCATTAACCAGTCTTTTACTATTAAACTTAAATGGCCAGTTGAGACAAATTGTTCTGAGGTCCTTCTTCCACCACTGATTAAGACTGGAGTGGCAGGTATTCAGGATAATATTCATTTAACATTCAGAGTTTTCTGAGTAGACTTGGTGACCTTGCCAGCTCCAGCTGCTTTCTTGTCCACTGCTTTAATGACACCCTATAGTCCTGGGTGTTCATTGAAAGGACTGATGCTGAAGCTGAAACTCCAGTACTTTGGCCACCTCATGCGAAGAGATGACTCATTGGAAAAGACCCGGACTCACTGGAAAAGAAAAAAAGGGATTGCGGGCAGGAGGAGAAGGGGACAACAGAGGATGAGATGGCTGGATGGTATCACTGACTCGATGGACATGAGTTTGGGTGAACTCCGGGAGTTGGTGATAGACAGGGAGGCCTGGCGTGCTGTGATTCATGGGGTTGCAAAGAGTCGGACATGACTGAGTGACTGAACTGACTGATAGTTACTTCCATTCTGATCACTTGGTTGTTGATCCACGTTATGCATCAATGTGTGCTTGACTGGTTCAGTTCAGTCACTCAGTCGTGTCCAGCTCTTTGCAACCCCATGGACTGCAGCATGCCAGGCTTCCCTGTCCATCACCAATTCTCGGAGCTTGTTCTAACTCATGTCCATCGAGTTGGTGATGCCATCCAACCATCTCATCCTCTGTTGTTCCCTTCTCCTCCTGCTTCCAATCTTTTCCAGCATCAGGGTCCTTTCCAGTGAGCCAGTTCTTCTCATCAGGTGGCCAAAGTATTGGACTTTCAGCTTCAGAATCAGCCCTTCCAATGAATATTCAGGACTGATTTCCTTTAGGATGGACTGGTTGGATCTCCTTGCAGTCCAAGGGACTCTTAAGAGTCTTTTCCAACACCACAGTTCAAAAGCATCAGTTCTTTAGCATTCAGCTTTCATTATGGTCCAACTCTCACATCTATACATGATTACTAGAAAAAAAACATAGCATTGAATAGACTGACCACAAGTGGACCTTTGTGGGCAAAATAATGTCTCTGCTTTTTAATGTGCTATCTAGATTGGTCATAGCTTTTCTTCCAGGGAGCAAGCATCTTTTAATTTCATGGCTGCAGTCACCATCTGTAGTGATTTTGGAACCCAAGAAAATAGAGTCTCTCACTGTTTCCAATGTTTCCCCTTTGATTTGCCATGAAGTGATGGGACCAGATGCCATGATCTTAGTTTCCTGAATGTTGAGTTTTAAGCCATCTTTTTCACTCTCCTTTTTCACTTTCATCAAGAGGCTCTTTAGTTCCTCTTCGCTTTCTGCCATAAGGGTGGTGTCATCTGCATATCTGAGGTTGTTGATATTTCTACCAGCAATCTTGATTCCAGCTTGTGCTTCATCCAGCCCAGCATTTCACATGATGTGCTCTGCATATGTTACATAGGCAGGGTGACAATATACAGCCTTGACATACTCCTTTCCCAATTTGGAACCAGTCTGTTGTTTCATGTGTGCCTGATGGAAATGACAAAATGGTGGACACATTATGAGAAGTCCCTGTTTTCCAAGGCAATTGGAGGAGACGGGCAGATGATTAATGGGCCATGATAGGGTAGTACTATGATACAGTAGGACTTACCTGGTGGCTCACTGGTAAAGAATCGAAAACCCTGGTTGTCTCTCTGGGTTGGGAAGATCCCCTGGAGGTGAAATAGCAACCCACTCCTATATTCTTGCCTGGACAATCCCTTGGACCAAGGAGCCTAGTGGGCTACAGTCCATTGAGTTGCAAAGAGTTGGACATGACTGAAGCAGCTTAGCATGTATCTCTGCACTGTACATTGACCTTAGAACTTTCCCCTTAAATAGTTATAAAAACAAATGGACAAAGACAATGTCAATTTTGAGGTAATTCCTTTTTTTTAACTACAGGAGACACAGTCTGTCTAACCTCGGGTAAAGAAAAAACAGTATCATTTGGAAATACACAAATATTTTACTGTCTTTGGAAAATAGTCTTTCCTCTATTTAAAATTATTTCATAGTTAAGCCACTTAGAGGTTTTCTTCCTCTCAAAGCTCAGATACTTTTTATGATAATCTGAGTCACCTAAAACCACTTCTTAGGAATCAAGTATCATTTGTTTTGTTGTTGGTCAGTCTCTCAGTCATGTCCAACTCTTTGCGATCTCATGGACTGCAGCATGCCAGGCTTCCCTGTCCTTCATTGTCTCCTGGAGTTTGCTGAAATTCATGTCCATTGAGTCGGTGATGCCATCCAACCATCTTATCCTCTGTTGTCCTCTTCTTCTCCCGCCTTCAATCTTTCCCAGCATCAGGGTCTTTTCCAATGAGTCAGCTCTTCGCATCAGGCGGCTAAAGTACCGGAGCTTCAGCTTTATCATTAGTCCTTCCAATGACTGATCCAAAATCATCTGTTCTAGAAAGAATAAAATGTACATGACAGCTAATGAATCTAATGGTTCCCTGCCAGCCATACAGGGAGTTTACAAACGTGGGCTGTTGCGCTATTTTCTAGCACTGCTCTGTTCTGGCTGTGCAACACACTGACAGCGAGGCTGGATGGCCTCATTAGAAAGAACCAGGAAAGCTAATGGAAGTGGCTTTTGTAGACTATCAGGTCAGCATTCTCCAGATGGAGACTGGGCAGGCTTGGGAGGCATAGCCTTAGAAAGGGCTGGGCTTCATCCACCACAACATAACCCTGAGAGAGTGTGGCCAGGAATATACCATCTTGGCTACTCTTGTATCTTCTAAATGTGATACAATCCTGTTGTTGCTGTTTAGTTACTCAGTCATGTCCGAGTCTTTGCTGCCTCATGGCTGCTGCAGGCCAGGCTTCCCTGTCCTTCACTGTCTCTAAGAGTTTGTGCAAATTCATGTCCATTGAGTTGGTGATGCTATCTGACCATCTCATCCTATAGCACACTTTGAACAGTTATGCCAGAAAGCAACAGTTTTCAATACTGGAGCCCTGAGCTTCTCCAAGATACTTGTCTGGTTTTGCAAAATAATGCTAACACATTATTTCCCTTCTTCACTATTTTGATATTTGCTGTGATGGGTGTTTGATGCCTCAATACAAATCAAGACCTGGAAAACAGTTGCACTCAAATTGTATAAGTATTGTACCATATTCTTGCCTTCACACACTCACAGAAAAAAAAAAAAAAGAATATTCTTTCTGCAGCCTTAAAGTATTAATTTTATTATATCCCAATCCTTGAATACATGACTTCTTAATAACCAGTGAAGACCTGGTAAATACACATAAAGTACTTTGACAATGTACATCAGTAAGATGGTTATCTCAAAGAGAAACTGGCTGAATTGTCTTTTCTTTTGTGAAACACCACTTTTGCTTAAAAGGAAAATGGCTGGGAAAACTGTGATCATCCAGATTATAGATGTTTAGAAGACATTTTCTTTAAAAAGAACCAAGGTGAGTCTGTCACTTCAAGGGAAACAACTGACAGTATTTGTTCAATGGTAGATTTGAATGTTTGAGCAATTCTGGAAAACTTCTAATCAACATCCTGTGCTTGAAATCTTCCCAATAATTTAAAGATTTTGCTGATGAGATCAATGATGATATTCACAATGATTATTTTTTGATATTTTATATTGAAATGCATCAGCATTGAAAAGATCTGCATAATTCATTGAACTGATACTCCAAAAACGACTAATGCATGATCTTACAAAAGCCGTGGCTGATTCATGTCAATGTATGACAAAAACCACTACAATATTGTAAAGTAATTAGCCTCCAACTAATAAAAATAAATGAAAAAAAAATCCCATTAAAAAAAAGAAAAAACGACTAATGCATGATCTTACAAAAGCCGTGCTTCAGGAACAGATCTGTCCAAAGTTTAAGCAGGACTTTGAGCAATGGATTTTCATGTAGTAGGGTAAGAAAAGATCATTGCAGCTAATCTTTGTAAAATTACCAAAGAAGAATATCCATAGTTACCTGACAAAACTTTTGAAGTCTTCCTTCCTATTCTTGCTACATACGTGTGGAGCCCAATTTTCTTGAAATTTTTGACATACTTCCATCAAAACCACACGTCACAAGAGCGTGAATGTAGCAGCCGACAGGAGACCAGGCAGCTTCCTATTAAGGCAGAGATGACAACGATTTATAAACATAGAGACAATGTCACTCTCCTCCCCATTTTTTTGTTTTAAAAATTATAGTTATTTTTCATAAGTATGTTTATTTATATTAACATGTAACGGGTCACTATTTTATCTTTATTTTGTTGTTGTTCAGTTGGTAAGTCATGTCTGAATCTTGGTGAGCCTATGGACTGTAGCCTGCCAGGCCCCTCTGTTATTGGGATTCTCCAGGCAAGAATACTAGAGTGGTTGACATTTCCTTCTCCAGGGGATCTTCCCAACCCAGGGATCAATCCCAAGTCTCCTGGCAGATTGTTCACTGCTGAACCATGGGGAAAGCCTTCATCTTTATAAGTATTAATAAATATTTGAAAATCTTTTAAAATTTAAGCTACACTAAGTAGTAATACCTAAATAAATCACATAACCAAAGGCCTTTTGAGATCCTCAATCATTTATGAGAGTCTGGTGCTCTATGACAGCCTAGAGGGATAGCAGGGCGGGGGGATGGAAGGGAGATTGCAGAGGGAGGAGACCTCAGTTTGATCCCTGGGTTGGGAAGGTCCTCTGGAGATGGGAATGGCAGCCCATTCCAGTATTCTTGCCTAGAGAATGCCATGGACAGAGGAGCCAGGTGGGCTATAGTTCATGGGGTCATAAAGAGTTAGGCATGACTGAGTGACTTAAAAAAAAAAAAGCTCATTCACATTGTTGTATGGCAGAAACCAACACAACATTGTAAAGCCATTGTCCTCCAGTTAAAAATAAATGGAAAAATAATTTGTGAAATTTGAGACCTTTTACAGTAAGGTATTGGAGGAGGTCACTCTGGAGTAGAGGGAGATTGATGAGATCAGGGGACACTCAGTCTACCGTGCCTTCTTCTGTCACAGTGGATTTACTGGTGCCTGTTTTTCATCTGAAATTCTATATAAAATCCCAATGGAGGACTCCATCCAACATCAATGCATCATTTAGAAATACATTCCTTGGACCAGAGAAATTCAGAGGTAGAAAGACAAAATCATTTCTTCCTTTCACTTGCCATGTCAAACAAAAAACATGAATCTAATTATTTTACCTACTTCTTAAGGGTAGTGTGAGCTTTATGTGAGTCAATGTTTGTGACAGCTTTGAACATTCTTGTCACTACCAAGTTCATGTAGGTGCCTGTTAAATAAGAAATGAATAAATAGCCACAAGTGACGGCACATTTGCAAATGACATTGCAAGCAAAAAACTAGGTTGAAGTGACCCTTGACCCCAGAGATTCAGGAATTTTGTCCAACTCAGGTTCAGGGAGGACCCCTTTGGATTTCTGGGTTCCCGTGGACACTCTCTTTAAGTGTCCCACTTCTGAAACACAATGAAATATAAAGATTATAGAAATACAAGCTAATCAGCTAGCAAATACATAAGGAATAAATGGCACAAACCCTCCAGTTTACATGGATAGGTTCACTCAAGAGCTGTACGCCACTTAGAAACTAAAAGTGACTCAGAAACCCCTTTCCACCCACACCTCCAAAGTCATGAAAATACCTACCTGTCAGTATGGTTTTTGGCCTCCCATTTGACTGCGTCATTCCTACCTCAAGCACTGAGTGTTTACTGTGGAGATAGAAAAAAAAAAAAAAACACTGCTTTTCCTGATAAGAAACTCCTAAGCTCATAGAGCAGATCTCAATATGTTGTATGTTGTGTTAGTCACTCATTTGTGTCCGACTCTAGTCTATGGGATTCTCCAGGGAAGAATACCGGAGTGGATTGCCATTCCCTTCTCCAGGGGATCTTCCCAATGCAGGGATCAAACCCAGGTTTCTTGCATTGCAGGCAGATACTTTACCATCTGGGCCACCACGGAAGCCACATATGTTATATATGCCCAATTCCAAAATGGGGGGAAGGAGAAAGTGGAATGAATTGAGAAAGTAGCATTGTCGTTTATAAACTACCATGTGTAAGAAGCTGATATATAACACCAGCAGCTCAGCTTGGTATTCTGTGATTACGTTAAGGGATTGGATCTGGAGGTAGAAGGGAGGCGCCAGGGGGAGGGGGTATAATACTTACGGCTGGTCCACACTGTTGTACAGCAGAAGCAAACGCAGTATCATAAAGCAGTTATCCTCCACGTAAAAAAATGAACATAGGAGGCAGAGCACGGATGTTAGAGTCCTACAGATGTACCTTAAATCCAGCCCTAACAATTTTTTAGCTGTGTGACCAAGACAAGTTATTTACCATTTTAAACATGGGATGGACGATTAATAGTGTTCTGACATTTTAGGAAGAGGAAATAAATGATGAGCTCTAAAGCTTAAGAGTCATTGAAGTCATGTTGGGGAGTCATTTGGAGTCAACTGCGAAAGAGGTGTAGGTTGTAGGTTAGAACTGGAGGTAAGATCTAGTTTTAGGGTAACACTGAACTTTGAGATAACCATCTGCACTTTGCTAAGAAGCACTGAGTGACCATTAAAAGCGAGTCACTTTTTAAAATGTCTGAGTGAAAGTGACATGTCACCTCTAAGTGTGGTTCTCTAGACTGCTTGTAGCCCCCATACAAGGGAATTCAGACGAGTATTTTCAGCAACAGCTAGCTGAATGCAAACATCCTCAGTGAGGCATTGCATGTGACACTACCTTGTAAACTGACCTTGTTTAAAAATATTAAGTTGTTGATACCACTACTGCTCTCCCAGCAGTAGAATAACTAGTGCTGGTCATAGTGGTAATAGGACAGGCAGTATTTAGCAGCGCTCACTCACCAGTATTTTCCTCCCGTTAGCACCTAAGGCCACTTCAAGTCAAGTGTTTTACAGACAAAGAGCACCAACTTCTGTAACACTCCAAGGACACAGAAGGCAAGTTCCTTCCAGCCACTGAATTCTCTATTCCTCCTCACCCAACAGACACCACCACAACAAATTCACGCCTTTCTTGCTTTTGGAATTTACTCTTACTATAGTGAATAATGAGTGCTCAGTTCAGTTCAGTCGCTCAGTCATCTCCAAACTTTGCGACCCCATGGACTGCAGCATGCCAAGCCTCCCTGTCCATCACCAACACCCAGAGTTTATCCGAACTCATGTCCATTGAGTCAGTGATGCCATCCAACCATCTCATCCTCTCTTGTCCCCTTCTCTAGCCTTCAGTCTTTCCCAGCATCAGGATCTTTTCAAATGAGTCAGCTCTTCGCATCAGGTGGCCAAAGTATTGGAGTTTCACCTTCAACATCAGTCCTTCCAGTGAACACCCAGGACTGATCTCCTTTAGGATGGACTAGTTGGACCTCCTTGCAGTCCAAATGACTCTCAAGAGTCTTTTCCAACACCACAGTTCAAAAGCATCAATTCTTCAGTGCTCAGCTTTCTTTATAGTCCAACTCTCACATCCATACATGACCACTGGAAAAACCATAGCCTTGACTAGACAGACTTTTGTTGGTAATGTCTCTGCTTTTTATTATACTGTATAGGTTGGTTATAACTTTCCTTCCAAGGAGTAAGCCTCTTAGTTTCATGGCTGCAGTCACCATCTGCAGTGATTTTGGAGCCCAGAAAAAATAAAGTCAGCCACTGTTTCCACTGTCTCCCCATCTATTTGCCATGAAGTTTTGGGACCAGATGCCATGATCTTAGTTTTATGAATGTGGACCTTTAACCCATCTTTTTCACTATTCTCTTTCACTTTCATTAAGAGACTCTTTAGTTCCTCTTCACTTTCTGCCATAAGGGTGGTGTCATCTGCATATCTGAGGTTATTGATATTTCTCCCAGCAATCTTGATTCCAGCTTGTGCTTCCTCTAGCCACACATTTCTTTTGATGTACTCTGTATATAAGCTAAATAACCAGGGTGACAATATACAGCCTTGACGTACTCCTTTTCCTATTTGGAACCAGTCTGTTGTTCTATGTCCAGTTCTAACTGTTGCTTCCTGACCTGCATACAGGTTTCTCAAGAGGCAGGTCAGGTGGTCTGGTATTCCCATCTCTTTCAGAATTTTCCACAGTTTATTGTGATCCACACAGTCAAAGGCTTTGGCATAGTCAATAAAGCAGAAACAGGTGTTTTTCTGGAACTCTCTTGCTTTTTCAATGATCCAGCAGATGTTCGCAATGTGATCTCTGGTTCCTCTGCCTTTTCTAAAACCAGCTTGAACATCTAGAATTTCACACTTCACATATTGCTGAAGCCTGGCTTGGAGAATTTTGAGCATTACTTTGCTAGCGTGTGAGATGAGTGCAATTGTGCAGTAGTTTGAGCATTCTTTGGCATTGCCTTTCTTTGAGATTGGAATGAAAATTGACCTTTTCCAGTCCTGTGATTACTTCTGAGTTTTCCAAATTTGCTGGCATATTGAGTGCAGCACTTTTGCAGCATCAGGTTTTAAGATTTGAAATAGCTCAACTGGAATTCCATCACCTCCACTAGCTTTGTTCATAGTGATGCTTTCTAAGGCCCACTTGACTTCACATTCCAATATGTCCGCCCTAGGTGAGTGATCACACCATCATGATTATCTGGGCCGTGGAGATCTTTTTTCTACAGTTCTTCTATGTATTCTTGCCGCCTCTTCTTAATATCTTCTGCTTCTGTTAAGTCCATACCATTTCTGTCCTTTATCGAACCCATCTTTGCATGAAATGTTCCCTTGGTATCTCTCATTTTCTTGAAGAGATCTCTAGTCTTTCCCACTCTATTATTTTCCTCTATTTCTTTGCACTGATTACTGAAGAAGGCTTTCTTATCTCTCCTTGTTATTCTTTGGAACTCTGCATTCAAATGGGTATATCTTTCCTTTTCTTCTTTGCTTTTTGCTTCTCTTCTTTTCACAGCTATTTGTAAGGCCTCCTCAGACAGCCATTTTGCTTTTTTGCATTTCTTTTTCTTGGGATGATCTTGATCCCTGCCTCCTGTTCAGTGTCACCAACCTCTGTCCATAGTTCATCAGACACTCTGTCTATCAAATCTAGTCCCTTAAATCTATTTCTCACTTCCACTGTCTAATCGTAAGGGATTTGATTTAGATCATACCTAAATGTCGTCTAGAGGTTTTCCCCGCTTTTTTCAATCTAAGTCTGAATTTGGCAATAAGAAGTTCATGATCTGAGCTACAGTCAGCTCGCAGTCTTGTTTTTGCTGACTGTATAGAGCTTCTCCATCTTGGGCTGCAAATAATATAATCAACCTGATTTCGGTGTTGGCTGTCTGGTGATGTCCATGTGTAGAGTCTTCTCTTGTGTTGTTGGAAGAGGGTGTTTGCTATGACCAGTGCGTTCTCTTGGCAAAACTCTATTAGCCTTTGCCTTGTTTTATTCTGTACTCCAAGGCCAAATTTGCTTGTACTCCACGTATTTCTTGACTTCCTACTTTTGCATTCCAGTCTCCTATAATGAAAAGGACATCTTTTTTGCGTGTTAGTTCTAAAAGGTCTTGTAGGTCTTCATAGAACCATTTAACTTCACCTTCTTCTGCATTGCTGGTTAGGGCATAGACTTGGATTACTGTGGTATTGAATGGTTTGCCTTGGAAATGAACAGAGATCATTCTGTTATTTTTGAGATTGCATCCAAGTACTGCATTTCTGACTCTGTGATGGCTACTCCATTTCTTCTAAGGGATTCCTGCCCACAGTCGTAGATATAATGGTCATCTGAGTTACAGTTCACCCATTCCAGTCCATCTTAGTTTGCTGATTCCTAGAATGTCTACATTCACTCTTGCCATCTCCTGTTTGACCACTTCCAATTTGCCTTGATTCATGGATCTAACATTCCAGGTTCCTATGCAATATTGCTCTTCATAGCATTGAACCTTGCTTCTACCACCAGTCCCATCCACAACTGGGTGTTGTTTTTGCTTTGGCTTCATCCCTTCATTCTTTCTGGAGTTGTTTCTCCACTGATCTCCAGGAGCATATTGGACACCTACCAACCTGGGGAGTTCATCTTTCAGTGTCCTATTTTTTTTTGCCTTTTCATACCGTTCACGGGGTTCTCAAGGCATGAATACTGGAGTGGTTTGCCATTCCCTTCTCCAGTGGACCACATTCTGTCAGACCTGTCCACCATGACCCATCTGTCTTGGGTGGCCCTCCCCGGCATGGCTTAGTTTCACTGAGTTAGACAAGGCTGTGGTCCATGTGATCAGATTGGCTAGTTTTCTGTGATTTCTGTGGTTTCAGTCTGTCTGCCCTCTGATGTCCTCTCTCAGTGCCTACTGTCTTACTGGGGTTTCTCTTACCTTGGACGCGGGGTATCTCCTCTCGGCCGCTGCTCCTGACCTTGGACGTGGGGTATTTCCTTTTGGCCACTAGCCACTCCAGCGCCACCCTCACTAAATTCAGCTAATTCGCAAGGTTAGAGTTTGTTTGGAAAGGTGGCAAAATTGCAAAAAAAAAAAAAACCAAAAAGGTTAAAGAAAAACCCTTTTATCTGTCATTTGTTGTGGGTGATATTCAGTGAAATTTTGTTACACTATTGTTTGCATTAAACATCCTTTTCACATATTTACATGAACTAAAATATTTTCAATTTGAATTAAATTTGATTCTTTTATGATGTAGTAGCAATGAAGATTAAAATAAACTGAAGCCCTCCAGTAAGCTGAAATATAAAATTTTTGATGTAGGAAGTTAATGCTGTCAATGCTATTCTGAATCATAAGGAGTTGCCCTGGAATTGAAGCCTTGATGAGGTTCATTTACATACACACAGGCTTCAAGACACAACTTTCTCTCTGCTAATGGCTTTGAAAGGGCTTCAGAGTCTCCTGGTAATCAGGATTGGCATCCTGAATTGATGGCTGATGGAGAGTAAAGGCCAAGACACAGAGTGATCTCGGGGACTTTTAATAAGACTTGGCAAGTGATCAGGACACACAGTCAATCAAAGGGTAGTGCCAATACCCTCCTTCCCATCTATTCTCTAAGAGGGTCCTTGAGCAAAAATGATAAAATAAATAAAATGAAACCACATACATAAAAAATCCTTAAGAGAATTTTCTGTATGGCGAGTGGGACTTTTGTAAATTACATTATTTTCTGTTTTGTGTGTGTGTTCATCCATACGAAGAGAAAACAAAACTAATAGCAAGATCTTGATATTTCTGAGGGTTTTTTTTTTCCTTTTTTCCCCCTTAGTTTTGTGATTTAAGAATAAGAAAGCAAAGAGAAATGCCTTGCAAAGGCAACTTTGCACGCTATCTCTAAACTGTATTATTCTACCAGTCTAATTTCAGTGGTCCTCAAATATGCATTTACATACTGCTCTCAACCTTTCCAATTTAAAGTAGAGGAGAATGTCACAATCTTTAGGTAGAAAAACTTGCTTCATTTTAAAGCCAGGTACCAAAAAGGCTGAATTTTTGATGCAAAAGAAAAAAAAAAATCTGGAATAAAAATAGACCTGATCTTTAAAGAGAAAAGTTTCTTGTCTTCAAATCTGACTTTCATTTTCTTTCATTAAAATAAAAATAAAAATATAATAAAAAAAAGAATATCCCAGAATAGGCTTTTTTCAAGTTAAGAATACAGAACCACATCAAATAATTTCTAGAACCAGCCAAGAAAGGAAAAGGAGAATGAAGCTCAAATATAATATACTGCTATTTCTTATTGGAGTTAGATCTCATAAAAATCTTGCAAGTCTTTTGGCAAATTAACTAACTAGACTCATTAACTTTTGTCAACTATAATAATAAACATTCTTTGTCTCTTTCTGTCAATTCAATCATGTAAAAATTATCTTAAGGGCTTCCCATTTGGCTCAGTGGTAGAGAATCCTCCTGCAGTGTAGGAAACACAGGAGATACAGGTTCCATCCCTGGGTTGGGAAGATCCCTGGAGAAGGAAATGGCAACCCACTCCAGTATTTTGCTTGGGAAATCCCATGGACAGAGGAGCCTTGTGAGCTACAGTCCGTGGGGTCACAAAGAGTTGGATACAACTAAGTGACTAAACACACACAAAAATTATCTTATTCTACCTTTCTTTTAAATTTTCACTAGACTCCTTTTTGTAAATAAGTCGTACATATATTAAAGGTTCTAGAATTCACCAAATTTTTTTTCAATTACTTTTATTAGTTGGAGGCTAATTACTTCACAACATTGCAGTGGGTTTTGTCATACATTGACATGAATCAGCCATGGAGTTATATGTATTCCCCATCCCGATCCCCCCTCCCACCTCCCTCTCCACCCGATTCCTCTGGGTCTTCCCAGTGCACCAGGCCCGAGCACTTGTCTCATGCATCCCACCTGGGCTGGTGATCTGTTTCACCATAGATAGTATACATGTTTTGATGCTGTTCTCTCAAAACATCCCACCCTCGCCTTCTCCCACAGAGTCCAAAAGTCTGTTCTGTACATCTGTCTCTGTTTCTGTTTTGCATATAGGTTTATCATTACCATCTTTCTAAATTCCATATATATGTATTAGTATGCTGTAATGATCTTTATCTTTCTGGCTTACTTCACTCTGTATAATGGGCTCCAGTTTCATCCATCTTATTAGAACTGATTCAAATGAATTCTTTTTAACGGCTGAGTAATATTCCATGGTATATATGTACCACAGCTTCCTTATCCATTCATCTGCTGATGGGCATCTAGGTTGTTTCCATGTCCCGGCTATTATAAACAGTGCTGCGATGAACATTGGGGTGCACATGTCTCTTTCAGATCTGGTTTCCTCAGTGTGTATGCCCAAGAGTGGTATTGCTGGGTCATATGGCAGTTCTATTTCCAGTTTTTTTTAAGAAATCTCCACACTGTTTTCCATAGTGGCTGTACTAGTTTGCATTCCCACCAACAGTGTAAGAGGGATCCCTTTTCTCCACACCCTCTCCAGCATTTATTGCTTGTAGACTTTTGGATAGCAGCCATCCTGACTGGCGTGTAATGGTACCTCACTGTGGTTTTGATTTGCATTTCTCTAATAATGAGTGATGTTGAGCATCTTTTCATGTGTTTGTTAGCCATCTGTATGTCTTCTTTGGAGAAATGTCTGTTTAGTTCTTTGGCCCCTTTTTTGATTGGGTCATTTATTTTTCTGGAATTGAGCTGCAGGAGTTGCTTGTATATTTTTGAGATTAATCCTTTGTCTGTTTCTTCATTTGCTATTATTTTCTCCCAATCTGAGGGCTGTCTTTTCACCTTACTTATAGTTTCCTTTGTTGTGCAAAAACTTTTAAATTTCATTAGGTCCAATTTGTTTATTTTTGCTTTTATTTCCAATATTCTGGGAGGTGGGTCATAGAGGATCCTGCTGTGATTCATGTCAGAGAGTGTTTTGCCTATATTCTCCTCTAGGAGTTTTATAGTTTCTGGTCTTACATTTAGATCTTTAATCCATTTTGAGTTTATTTTTGTGTATGGTGTTAGACAGTGTTCTAGTTTCATTCTTTTACAAGTGGTTGACCAGTTTTCCCAGCACCACTTGTTAAAGAGGTTGTCTTTTTTCCATTGTATATCCTTGCCTCCTTTGTCAAAGATAAGGTGTCCATAGGTTCGTGGATTTATCTCTGGGCTTTCTGTTCTGTTCCATTGATCTATATTTCTGTCTTTGTGCCAGTACCATACTGTCTTGATGACTGTGGCTTTGTAGTAGAGTCTGAAGTCAGGCAGGTTGATTCCTCCAGCTCCATTCTTCTTTCTCAAGATTACTTTGGCTATTCGAGGTTTTTTGTGTTTCCATACAAATTGTGAAATTCTTTGGTCTAGTTCTGTGAAAAATACCGTTGGTAGCTTGATAGGGATTGCACTGAATCTATAGATTGCTTTGGGTAGAATAGCCATTTTGACAATATTGATTCTTCCAATCCATGAACACGGTATGTTTCTCCATCTGTTTGTGTCCTCTTTGATTTCTTTCATCAGTGTTTTATAGTTTTCTATGTATAGGTCTTTTGTTTCTTTAGGTAGATATACTCCTAAGTATTTTATTCTTTTTGTTGCAATGGTGAATGGTATTGTTTCCTTAATTTCTCTTTCTGTTTTTTCATTGTTAGTATATAGAAATGCAAGGGATTTCTGTGTGTTAATTTTATATCCTGCAACTTTACTATATTCGTTGATTAGCTCTATTAATTTTCTGGTAGAGTCTTTAGGATTTAGAAAACCCATGTAGAGAATCATGTCATCTGGAAGCAGCGAGAGTTTCACTTCTTCTTTTCCTATCTGGATTCCTTTTACTTCTTTTTCTGCTCTGATTGCTGTGGCCAAAACTTCCAACACTATGTTGAATAGTAGTGGTGAGGGTGGGCACCCTTGTCTTGTTCCTGATTAGAATTCAACAAATTTTAAAGTCCTTTCCTATCTAGGATAGCTTATCAATCCTAGTTTCCCCCTGGTTCTTCCCAATTACACACATACACACACCCAACTGTGAACTGCTGCACCTTTGACCCTATAGTTCTGTGTTGAAAATCCCTTCTCCCCTATCTTTTTGGTGAAATTTGTCCAATTTTCAAGCATTCGGCATAAGGTAGAGACTTCTGTCCTCCCTCCTCTAGGGAAGAGGTAGCCTTGTGTCCTTCTGTGCTCTCTCTCCTGGAAATACTTCTCCGTGAGCAAAGGGTTTGGATTACTTCACATGTATCCCCACCTCCTCCTGTGTTCCTGCTAGGCTGGCTCTGAAGCAAAGCTCCCTTCTCAGATGCCTTTGTTCTAGGGCTCTGGAAGTGGTCAGGATGCTGTCAGATGCAGTGGCATGGTACGAGTCCATGTTGTATCATATTTTCATCTTATAACCTTATAAAATCTTTTAACTTTATAAAAGTCATCTTGATCTTGATCTGGCACAGTGAAAAGATAGTGGCATGAGGGTTGGGCAAACCAGGGTCTTATGACTTTAATCCTCAAGTCATATGACCTCCTGGATCTTGAGACTCCGCATTCAACTCCAGAGAGAGTTGGAGAGATTAGCTTAGATGATATGCAAAATGCCTATAAGGTAGTAATCAGGAATGATCACTGCTTTATCTTTGTCTCGTCTTGTGTGCATAAGCATTCTGAGTGAGGCAGACAGCATGGATTTACTGCAGTATATAAACTCTAAGATTGCCATTGTATTAAACCACTCAACAACTGTATTGTAGAATTTATGTCTTAACTATTCTGAAAAGTCATCAGTTTAATGTCTTTTGAAAAACATTATAGGTTTTGCCTCAGAAACTTTAGGGAACTAATCAAGGAAATAATTAGAAATACAGATAAAGATCTATGAAAGAGTTTTATTTTATTTTAACTATAGTAGTGAAATACTAGAAGCACCCAGGATAGGTTAATTAAATTATTGTATATCCATTCAATGGATTGTTGCACAGTATTAAAAAGATACATTGAAACACTTTAATGACAGGAAATCATTCATGATTTAGTAACATTCATACAATATGCATTGATTCCACACATAATAAAAATATCATGTAAAATAAACTGAATGAAAATCTATTTAAATAGCAATTTGATATTGATTATCTGAATATACATACATAGAAAAACATATAGAAGTAAACACAAAACATGTTAATAGCAGTCAGTTTTTGGTCAGCTGCAGCAACTAGCCCTTCTACCTTGAAAATGGAATTATGAGGGATTTATATATATTTTATTCTTTTAATTTGTCTTTTTTCAGAATTTTCACACTGTGCCAAATTATATTTGTAACAAAAGTCATTTTCAAAAGCCTTATAAAAATGAAAATATGGATTTCTGTATACTGAGATATTTAAATATATGCTTATAAACATACACATTTAATAATGTTTCTCTCTAGCTAGAGTTTTCATTGTATTTTCTCGCATAAAATAAAAGCTCCTGAGGGCCTGGAATACATCTTTTCATGTTTAAATTCCAGCTCAGTTCTTGGTAAAAATTCATTCATTTTTCACCTTTCCTACTAATGCTTATTGAGTGGTGCTTTGCGCAAGATACTACATGCTTGGTTCTCAGAAGATGCTGGGTTGGTGGGGAGTAGACACTAGCATCTTAGAGTGTGGCTTTGAGAAGTGGGCAAAATTGGGAAATCAGTGCCTTCTCTCAGCTATGTTTCTCTGACTTTGAACTCTTCAGGTTTGAGGGTGTTTTAAACTTTTCATCCAAGAAGACTCTACAGGTCTCCATGTGAAGTCAGCATAGAGAACCACCCATCAGAGTGCAAACAGTGTGCATTAAAAGCAGGCTTGCCTTGGACAGAAGGAGGCAGAGTCTGAATGATGCTTAACCAATACACTGATGTTCCATTCTGTACATATTTTTCATTGCATCTCTCTTTTTAATGCTTGTTTTGGGGTAGTAGATTTTATTATCATTTGAATGTTTGTATGTTCAAATGTTTTTTCTTTATTAAAAATTGAATTGCTTCTGGCAGTGCTGACTTTGCTTTTTCACCTGTGTCTCCTTTGAAAGAACCTTTCTGAGTTATAACCATTGCTTCTGAAGCTGGAGTCACTCTACTTCTGCTCTTCAGGCCTTTGTGGAAAGCATCTTTCAGCTGCATCTCATAGAGCTTGGCAGGAGCCCAGGGAAGAAACTCACTGCTCAGAGTAGACCCAGAGGTTTCTCTGCCTCACACACAGTTGTTCTTTTCCCACTGAATCATAGGTGCATAGCATTATTCTCCATCCTGGAATTTAGGATGGTATAAGAATTTGAGATGTTATAAGAATTTGTGTCTTATCCTTCATGTGACTCTGAGGAATATTTAAATTATATAATTATTATTTTTAAAGTTTTATTGGAGTAATTTCTTAGAAAACAGTTGTCAGTTTATGTTGTATAGGAGTATTACTTCTTAATCTACCTTTTCTGTAACTTTAAAAATACATTTCATTTTAAGAAGGTGTGAATTATAGATGAACCTCTGATCTGATTATCTTAGGCTTTTTTGTAGGTGTTAGTATTTTCCAAATATTTATCAAATGTTTCTTTTTAACACACACTTGGAGAGTCAATGATTTTTGAAGACTTGATAAATGTTATAACTATTTATTGCTAACGGTTTTTTTTTTAAATAGTAGTGCTAATAGGATTACATAGTCAAGAACCATAGAGGATTATTCAATTGGGAAGTCCTCTCCTTTATTCAGTGTTGAAGTAAGAGATTTGAGAAATGTGTTAAGTGTTTGAGGACGATATGTATTGAGTAGAATAACCATGGAGATAATGAGTGGAATGAAACAATACTTCTTAAAAGGTTGATAAGCAAGTACAGACTCACCCTCAGGTGGTTGTTTAATATGTATTGGTCCCCACAGCTCAAACCCCTTATACACACACCTGCTATGCCCCTGGAATGGGAGGAGGAAGGGACCAGTCAAACTCCTTTTATTTATAGATAAAGAAACTGTGGTACATATACACAATGGAATATTACTCAGCCATAAAAAGGAACAAATTTGAGTCAGTTCTAGTGAGGTGGATGAACCCAGAGCCTGTTACAGAGTGAAATAAATCAAAAAGAGAAAAGCAAATATTGTATATTAACACATATATATGGAATCTAGAAAAATGATCCTGATGAACCTATTTGCAAGGGCAGGAATGGAGACGCAGACATAGAGACAGACTTGTGGACATAGCCGGGGGAGGAGAGGGTGGGACGAATGGAGAGAATAGCACAGAAACATATACACGACCATATGGAAGCCTGGTGTGCTGCAGTCCATGGGGTCACAAAGAGTCAGACACGACTGAGCTGACTGGTGTAAAAATACACAGCCAGGGGGAATC
This sequence comes from Dama dama, assembly GCF_033118175.1. Taxonomy (NCBI): domain Eukaryota; kingdom Metazoa; phylum Chordata; class Mammalia; order Artiodactyla; family Cervidae; genus Dama; species Dama dama. The sequence continues at coordinate 77,315,154 of NC_083699.1, forward strand.
TTCTGTATGATGCAGGGAGCTCAACCCAGGGCTCTGTGACAACCTAGAGGCGTGGGATGGGGTGGGAGGTGGGAGGGAGGCTTAAGAGGGAGGGGACATATGTATACGTAGGGCTGATTCTTGGTGATGTGTGGCAGAAAACAACACAACATTGTACAGCAATCATCCTCCAATTAAAAATAAATTTAATAACTCCTTTCATCTGTCCCTGTGATCCAGCATCTCATCCCAATGCCTAGTATATGGAAGTCACATTAACATACTAGACTCAGAGTGACATAATGGAGCTAGCCACTCTTCACATTTTTATGATAAGGAAGTTCAGTACAAGCGGTGGAATGATATACTCCTCCCTATATTGTCAGACAGACACGACTGAGCTACTGAACAACAACGTATTGTCAGAAGGAAGCGTTTCTTGAATGAACATGACTGCTGTTACATGGGCTGCAGTGGGAAATGCCCGCACGCACCAGTCCATAAGGCACGTGTGGTCTGGAGCTGTCCTGCCCTTGACATTGTACTTACTCTCACGCTTGTCCAGAGGAAGCTCCAAGGCGGATGCAGACACTGGAAAGAGGCGTACATCTTAGTAGGAGCTGACAAAATTAGAAGTGTTTCCCCTGAAAGGAAGGAAAATCAGAATGCTTTGTAGCTGTACTTTTAAATCACTTGCAGGCTTGCACATTATCTCATTTGATTAGACTGAGTCTAAAGTTCTTTCATGTTCTCACTGATCTGTGCTCTTTGTTTATAATTTGAATTAATAACTGTGACATTCTAATCTCTGAGAGAAGAGGGGAACATTGCCTAAAATTAAGCTCCTTTCAAGATTTCTGCGTTTTATGTTTATGTTCCCAAAGACTTTTTTTAAGCTTTTAAATTTTATACTGGAATATAGCCAATTAACAATGTTATGATAGTGTCGTGTGAATAGCAAAGGGACTCAGGCATACACATACATGTATCTATTTTCCCCAAACTCCCCTCCCATCCAGGCTGCCACACAACATCGAACAGACTCCGTTGTCCTATACAGTAGGTCACTGTTGGTTATCCATTTTAAGTATAGCAGTGTGTACGTGTCCATCCCCAACTCCCCAACTATCCCTTCCCCTATTCTTCCCCCTGGCCACCATAAGTTTGTTCTCTGCGTCTGTGAGTCCGTTTTGAGAATAAGTTCATCTGTATTATTTCTTTTTAGATTCTGCATATAAGAGATATCATACAATATTTCTCCTTGTCTGTCTGATTTGCTTCACACAGCAAGACAAGCTCTGGGTCCATCCACATTGCTGAAAATGGCCTTATTTCGTTCTTTTTAATGGTCAAGAAATATTCCATTGTGCATATGCACACCACATCTTCTTTATCCATTCCTCTGGTGATGGAGATTTATATTGCTTCCATGTCTTGGCTATTGTGAATAGTGCTGCAATGAACGTTTGGGTGCACCCATACACTTTTACATGCAGAATTGGCTTCCTATTTAAAGCTCAACTGGAGGGAGAAAATGAATGTTACTACCCATTCTTTTAGCCACGATATGTCCCCAGAGTGACAGCCCCTACTTGTGCATGAACACAGCTTATGTGACAGTGGCTACAGAGGCAACTGGAGCTTCATGGATCATGTCCCAGACTCTAGTGATTCCACGCACCTAACTCATCGCATTTGAAACATATATCTTGGCATCTTTGTGAGTAATAAAGCTATTTTCTTAGGAGAAGCTCTCTCCCCAGCTCTCCTCCCTTGCAAACAACCATAGGTATAGTTTGCTCACTTTGATGTTAGCATTTTTTTTTTGCATGAGGTAGGCAGATGATGAGCAGCTTTGAGATGCTATTATAAGTTCAATTATGTCCCCCAGATGATATATGAAAGCACACACCCTTAGTAATTCAGAATGTGACCTTATTTGAAAACAGATGTAATTGGTTAAATTAATATGAAGTAAGACTGGATTACAGTGGCTCCTTTACTCAATATGACCTGTATCCTTGTAAGAAGAGAGGAATTTGGACACAGACACAGAGGGAATGTCATGTGAAGATAGATAGAGGCTTGAGAAATGTGAACATAAGGCAAGGATGCCCAGGGCTACCGGAGCCTAGGATATGCAAGAAAGGACCCCTGCCTGCCTAGAGTCCTTCAAAAGAGTATGGCCTGCCAGCAAGCTGGCTTCACACTGCTGGTCTCCAGAAATGTAAGAGAAGACATTTCTGTGTTTTAAGTCAGTTTCTGTGGTTTAAAGCAGTTTGGGGTTTGTTTTTTTTTTTTTAATGTATTCTTTATGGCATCCCTAAGAAATTAATACAGATACCATAATGAAAGACAAAGCCAAAGGCAAAACATGAAACAAGTTTCACTGGCAGTCAACTCTTCAAAGACCTTCCATCTCCTAACCATGAATTATTCAAGTCTTTTTTTTTTTTTCTTTTTGGTACCTGTCAGTTTGAAACCCAAGATTGTCATCTATCTCTTGGCTGGCTATTGCAGATCCTTCTCAAACTGTTTCTGTCTAGTTGATGACTGACAGACCCCACATTCTCTGTTTGTGTGCAGTGGAGAAAAACAGGAAGGAAAATTGAATTTTCCACTGAATATTGAGATTAGGCTCACATACCTGCTGAGAGGATATGAATGTGCAACTGGGCAAGAGAAGTAACAGGAAACTGGACTATGCGAAGTTAAACTGAAACAGCATCAGTCTTTGCCTCTCATGTCCAGACAATTTCCTGTCCAAGAGGCTTCACAGAGCCAGGAGAAAGATTCACATGATGACAAGCTGACAGTTAGGGTTTACTGTGGTCAATGATGTGTAATAATGATCTTCAAGATAGCAGTCACACAATCTGTCCTCCTCCAAGGATTCATTCCCTCTTATTTACTTTCCTCAGCTGCACACAGCATGTGCTGTCTTCAACATTCTTAGAAAATCTCCGTCCTCAAGTTTTCTCTTACACATTGAGTGAGCATTGTGATAATGTGTATGGTGATCATTGAATAGGAAACAGTGCAGGCGACCAAGCAGGCAAGTGTACATAAAGAAGATATTTTACTGTTCAGTTGCTAAGTTATGTCTGACTCTTTGCAACCCCATGGACTGCAGCACGCCAGGCCTCCCCATCCTTCACTATCTCTCAGAGCTTGCTCAAACTCATGTCCATTGAGTCAGGGTGCCATCCAACCAGCTCATCCTCTGTTGCCCCCTCCTCCTCCAGCCTTCAATCCTTTCCAGTATCAGGGTCTTTTCCAAAGAGTTGGCTCCTCAAATCAGGTGGCCAAAATACTGGAGCTTCTACTTCAGCATCAGTCCTTCTAGTGAACATTCAGGGTTGATTTCCTATAGGATTGACTGGTTTGATCTTGCTGTCCAAGGGACTCTAAAAAGTCTTCTCCAGACCTAAAATTTGAAAGCATCAATTCTTTGGCATTCAGCCTTCTTTATGGTCCAGCTTTCACATCCATACATGACTGCTGGAAAAACCATAGCTGTGACTGGATGGACCTTTGTTGGCAAAGTGATGTCTCTGCTTTTTAATATGCTGTCTAGGTTTATCATAGTTTTTCTTCCAAGGAGTCTTTTAATTTCATGGCTGTGGTCATTGTCCACAGTGATTTTGGAGCCCAAGAAAATAAAATCTGCCACTGTTTCCATTTTTCCTTATCCATTTGCCATGAAATGAGGGACTGGATGCCATGATCTTAGTTTTGTGACTGTTGAGTCTTAAACCAGCTTTTCACTCTCCCTTTCACTTTCATCAAGAGGATCTTCAGTTCTTTTGGGTGCTTATCACCAGTAATTACAACAGGGTGTATTTTCTTTTTAGAACAAGAATTATAGTTTCTTTCATTAATCTAAGTTGCTTGAGTCTATAGTTCTTTAGCTATGCTTTTCATGGTCAGATCCTTGTCAGCTTGGTTCATATGGTTACAGTGATTGGGGGAATTTAACAAAGAATCTTGAAAATATATCTGGAATGTATCAGTGCTAAAAATCTAGGATGAATCGATTTTGTATAATCTTTTATAAAATTTGTTATATTCATGGAATGTATCAGTGCTAAAAATCTAGGATGAATCGATTTTGTATAATCTTTTATAAAATTTGTTATATTCAATGAATATGTCTGAAATGGGCAGAAAAAATGGTGGGCACTAATCAGATGTCTTTTTTATGACTTTAGCTTTTTCCTTATGGCCCTCATTCATGCCATTTCTCTTCATAAAATACTGGTTATTTTAAAAGGATATTCTCTAATTAAAATTTAATATCAAGAAATGAAAGAAAGATGGCTTCAGTGCAGACATTTATAATGACTTTATTATATCCTTGCTCAAATGACAAGTTGAAGTTTTCCCAGCATGATATGAGAGTAATTTATCAGAAGATATCAAAATGAGCAAAATGTATGTTGGTTAAAACCCTTTCATCCTCTCTATCAAGAAGAGAGCAAATTATCTTAAAACAAAAGGATTTTTTATTCATCCTATTTAAAGGAATATCCTGCTTTTGCTACATATTTGTTGAATTAGATTGTGCCTCAGACAGTAAAGAAGCTGCCTGCCATGTGGAAGACCTGGGTTTGATCCCTGAGTCAGGAAGATCCCCTGGAGAAGGAAATGGCAACCCACTCCAGTATTCTTGCCTGGAGAATCCCATGGACAGAGGAGCCTGTGGGGGCTACAGTCCATGGGGTCGCAAAGCGTTAGACATGACTTAGTGACTAAACCACCACCACTATCATCATTGTACTAAAGGAAGAACTTTCCTTCAGGTCCACATATAATGTACACATATAATAGACCCACTTCATACTGAATAGCACAGCATGTCAGAATACCCCACCTCATAGGACACATCTCCCAAATTAAAGGCTCTTCTTGTCCAGTGTTCTAGATGCATCTTATATTTCATGTCTATCATATTAACCACTATTATAATGATCACCTAATATAGTCATTATTTGGTTAGACTTTTAAGTTCATACCAATGTCTTTGTTCATCATTCCTTCCTTAAGAACACTTTTCTTTCCTGAAGCACATCCTTTAGTTCCAGGAAATGTCTGTTATTGCTAAACTCTCAATTTTTACCAAATTCTGACAAATTTTCAGATATTTTCCTTAAAATATTGTTTGTCTTCCATTTTTTCAACTCTCTGTTTCTGGGATTATAATCAGCCGTATTATCCCTCCACTAAGTCCCCCTTTTCCCTTTCATATTCATATCTCTTTTTCTCTTTAGGCAATAATCTGGGTAGTAATTTCCTTAGCGGTAGTCACTCAGTCATGTCCGACCCTTTGCAACCACATGGACTATAGCCCCCCAGGCTCCTCTGTCCATGGCATTTTCCAGGCAAGAATACTGGGGTGGGTTACCATTCCCTTCTCCAGGGAAATTTTATTTTACTATATTAATCTCCCCAACTGTGTCTAATATAAATATTTCTATCAAGGGTTTTGCCTTTCTGGTCATTCTATTTCTTTTTCTTTTCCTCTAATTTATCTGTCTTTTTTGACACCAGTCTGTTCCTCTATCTCTTTCTTAATTCAGTTGTTTTTCTTTTTTAAAAGTTTTACTTAATTTCTCTAAACAAAAGCAAAACAAAAAACCCTACAAAAGCAGTTCACCTATTTCTCCCATCCCTACCCCTCCTCTTGCAATCAGCAATCTGCCCTCTGAATCTATGAGGCTGGTTTTTGGTTTTGTTATGTTTTGCTTCTGGATTTCACATATAAGAGAGATTATACAGTATTTGTCTTTCTCTGACTTATTTCCGTGAGCATAATGCCATTGAGATCTACCCATGTTGTTACCAATGGTAAGATTTCCTTCTTTGTTTTTAATGGGTAAATAGTAGATTTAAATTTCTGGAAACATTTTAAAAATACTTACTGAGTACTCTATATTCAGATACTCCGTTATCTGAGGTCTGAGTGTTTCTTCTGACTCTTAGGGTAAATTGTTCCCCACTATGTTAGAAGGTGGGCTTCCCAGTTGGTGCTAGTGGTAGAGAATCCACTTGCCAATGCAGGAGACATAAGAGATGCAGGTTAGATCCCTAGATTGGGAAGATTCCCTGGAAGAGGGCATGACAACCCACTCCACTATTCTTGCCTGCAGAATCCCATGGACAAAGGAGACCAGCGGGCTACAGTCCACAGGGTCGCAGAGTCAGACACGACTGAAGTGACTTAGCACACACGCATGCATGTTCAATGGTTCTGGACTGGGGGCTTGGGACTGGAAAGAAGGGATTGGGCTTCATCTGTAAACATACTGGTGGCTCAGTTCTCCAGGGAAACTCTACCTTTGTTCTGCCAGAAGCTTTTGGAAACTGGGTCACTATATGTTCATTTCTGGGCATGAGATTTCTTAGACCCTGCAGAATGTAAATCGAAAGGCAAAACCTGAGGAAGACTAGTACTATGGTTTTGTTTTGTTTTCCACCCAGAGCTGGGGCAGAAAGAAGCAAGAGTGTTTGCTAAGAATTATTTTTATTCAGCACTACAGTGAGTTTACAGTTTTCTGCAGGGGTTTTCTCAGCTTATGTAGAACTAAAGTCTTTTTTCCCCTCATTTCTCCCTTGAAGAGATGCGTCCCCCAGCACCCACAGCATCTTGGGCTCTTTCCTCTAAGTGTCAACTTCCTTCTCCATTTCTAGAACCCTAAGGATTTTCCTCACTTGAGAATTCTGCTACTCATTTAGAGTATGTTTATTATCTTTATCCAGAATTTAAGTTTTTTATACCAGCAAGGATTTCTTAATAATTAATATTTTGCATCATCAGAAATGTAAGTTGCTACAGTACAAGTTTGACTTACAATCATATTAAACTATTTGGAAAAAAAATGAGGAAATAAGAGGCCAAGTAACAGACTTCCATGACAGAAATGCCCAAAACCAATCCAAGGTGGAGTTTTACCTCACTATTCTAAAAGAAAATTCACGGATGGTTGAGATCAAATCAGTCAATCCTAAAGAAAATCAACCCTGAATATTCATTGGAAGGACTGATGCTGAAGCTTAAGCTTCAATACTTTAGCCACCTGATGCAAAGAGCCAACTCACTGGAAAAGACCCTGACGCTGGGAAAGATTGAGGGCAGGAAGAGAAGGGGGCAGCAAAGGATGAGATGGTTGGATGGTATCACTGACCCAAAAGACAGGAGTTTGAGCAAACTCTGGGAGATGGTAGAGGACAGGGAAGCCTGGTGTGCTGCAGTCCACGGGGTCGCAAAGAGTCTGACACAGCTTAGCGACTGAAGAATAACAGCAACATAACAAAAATAAGATTAAAAACCATAAAGCATAAGAAATATGTGCACAATTGAGAAAAATAATGGCTCACACTATAAATGGAAAATAAATTTTGACAGGACACCATTGAAAAATAGAATTCTGCTGCTCCTAAGAGCCTAAGCAGGAGTAAACACAGAAATTGGTTATAGATTAACAAAGCAAAAACTGTGTGTCATTAATGAGGAAGTTTTGAAGAGGTAAAAATTCCACAAGAATTCACTATTTCATTGCCAAGAGGATTTTTCACAAAACATGTGTGTTCAAGTCCTGTCTGGCAGGCCACGCAGTGGGGCTTCAGACGGACCAGCAGGGGTACTGAGCCTGTCCCTGAAGTGGCCAGGCGCGGGCAGCAGCTCGAAAGCCTGGCCCAGGAGTCCTCAGCACCACACCAGGCCTTCTGCAGTGAATAATTCTCATTTATGTTCACAGTAAGGCTCAGAAACAGCCTTTAAAATTTCCTTCAGCCAAAGTCTCAGAACCTGAATATCTGGAGCAGTTTAGGTTCCTGTGTGTGTTTTCCCTTTAATTTTCCTGAGGAGGTTGCAAGACCCATTGAGTTGACTTGCAATGTAAAGTACATATATTTTATTCAAGTGTTTATTCCTTTTCAGAGGCCTTATTTCATTTATATTTGCCTAGGAGGTGGCTCGAGGCAAAATAAAATAAAAGCGCTGTGGTAAGTTCTACAAAACTGACACCACGGCAGGTGCATTAATGGTGTATGGAATGGCTTTTACATAGCCATGTGCATTAATGCTTATCCAGACACTTGTGATGTGGTGGTGAGAGCTGAATACACTCCGAACTTCTTGTTACCCTTGACAGCCCTGGCTGGAAGGGGATTCTGCTCTTTAAAGCTCTGCTGTCTGATATTGACAGCAATACCCGGTCAGTCCAAAGAGGCCCCCTACCCAGGCTCTGAATCATTTTACCCTCTTTTTTTTTTAACACTTAGAATTTTACTACTTGAAATATTCCAGTTCATTTTTCTGATGAAGATGTATCAATCTTTTAAATGTATGCAGGTGGCGCTAGTGGTAATGAACCTGCCTGCCAATGCAGGAGACAGAAGAGATGTGGGTTAAATCAGCAGGTGGAGAAGATCCTCTGGAGGAGGGCATAGCAACCTACTCTAGTATTTTTGCCTGGAGAACCCCATGGACAGAGGAGCATGGTGGGCTACAGTCCATAGAGTCACAAGGAGTTGGATGCGACTGAAATGACTTAGAATGCACACATCATGCTTTTGAAGGAAAAACAAAGCTACTGAAGAGGCATTGCAAAAGTAGCAAGCTTTGCCCTGATCCGGTCTTCAGTGGTCCTGTGAGTGCAAATCTCCTGGCCAGAGAAGTGACCCATGGTGTGCCAAGCCAGGTCATCAGAAGTGCATAGGAATGCAGAGGATCCAGGCAAACAAAACACAGAACCTCTTACTCCAATAAATACTTATCTCGGTAGGCTTCCCTGATAGCTCAGTTGGTAAAGAATCTGCCTGCAATGCAGGACACCCCAGTTTGATTCCTAGGTCAGAAAGATCCACTGGAGAAGGGATAGGCTATCCACTCCAGTATTCTTGGGCTTCCCTTGTGGATCTGCTAGTAAAGAATCTGTCTGCAATGTGGGAGACGTGGGTTCGATCCCTGGGTTGGGAAGATCCCCTGGAGAAGTGAAAGGCTACCCACTCCAGTATCCTGGCCTGGAGATTTCCACAGACTGTATGGTCCATGGGGTCGCAAAGAGTCAGACACGACTGAAATTTCACTTTCACTTTCACTTATCAGGTAGACCTGTTAGTGAGACTCACACATGTGCACCAAGGAAAACTCCTCAAAGTTTGGGGAACCTTTTTTGATAATAGTGAATTGTTGACATCAGTTTTAAAGTCCATCAGTGTTAAATGAATGGACTGATATTCATTTGACTGGTATTTAATGAATAACTGTTCTGTATGTGTCTTGCACCGTTCTGACTGCTGGGGCTACAGTGAACGGTGTCGCTCAGACGTGTCTGATTCTTTGCAACCCCATGGACTATACAGTTCATGGAATTATCTCCTATAATCTATATTTTCTGTATCAGGCAGAGTAACTTTATGATTAATATTCACTTGTGTTTCAGCAACAATCCCAGGGTTTTCAGTTCCACTTGGGTCCATAAGGTAAGAAACAGGAAAAGCATAATCATTTGGAGCTGATGTGCTGCGCTTTGCACTTTCTTCACTTACTTTTTCTCTGTTTGAACATGTTGCCTTTTCTCATTCTAATATTTTTAAATTAATTAATTTATTTTAATGGAGGCTAATTACTTTACAATATTGTTGTGGCTTTTGCCATGTATCAGCATGAATCGGCCATGGGTGTACTTATGTCTCACCATGGAGAACAATGTGGAGGTTCCTTAAAACACTGGAAATAGAACTGCCAAACAACCCAGCAATCCCACTGCTGGGCTTACACACCGAGGAATCCAGAATTGAAAGAGACACATGTACCTCATTCTAATATTTTTATTGGAGTATAATTGTTTTATAACATTGTATTCATTTCTGCTGTACAATGAAGTAAATCAGTCATATGTCTACAAACACCCACTCCCTCTTGGACTTCCCACCACACCCCGCTATCCTACCCCCCTCTGTTATCACAGAGCACGGAGCTGAGCTCCCTGCGCTATACAGAAGCTTCCCACCAGTTAGCTATTTTACACACGGCAGTGTGTATTTGTCAATTCTAATCTCTTCAGTTTGTCCCACCCTCCCCTTCCTCCCCACCTTGGCTGTGTTCACATGTCCATTTTCTACATCTACGTCTCTATTCTAGCCCTGAAAATAGCTTCATCTGTACCACGTTTCTAGATTCCACATATAGTTGCTAATACACGATATTTATTTTTCTCTTTTTGGCTTCGTCACTTGTAGAGATGTGGATGGGCCTAGAGTCTGTCATATGGAGTGAACGTGTTGCTTTTTAATCAGAACACAGCCTCTACTAGAACAGATGATCAACATGAAATATGCAGTCCCTTCCAGCCTCAACATCGGGAATCCTGGGACAGGAAATGATGTGGATTCACCTCTTCTAAATATTAGTTAACCTGATACAACAAGCAGACTGAGTGATGCTGTTTTCTGTATCTTTCCTACCATCTCTAAGGGGCCACTTTTATTCCCAGAAGTCCAAAATGTGTCACCCAAGACCCTGGTGTCACACCAGGCTCCTCCTTCCTAGCCAAGGTTTTCTTCTTCAGCCATCCAGTGCCTCCCCAAAACACAGGAGTCAACTTTGACCCCACCCCTTTGCCTCCTCCTAGCATCCAGGCCAATTCTATATCCTGTCAACTCTATTTTCAAAATGCATCTTATTTCAGTTACTTCCACATGATCCCATAGTTTTTCCCATGTCAAGACTTTTGCACATTTTCTTTTTTGGTCTTCAGCACTCCCCCTTCCATCCACCATGCCTCATCTGAAATGCACCCTCCATTGAAACCCTCCCTCTCAGACCTCCTTGTCTAGACAGAAGTTCTCTATTTAGACTCAACCTTATTGACTTAATTCTCCCAAGGATGCTTTTTCACATTTTTTCTTTTTTCTTTCTTTTCTTTTTGTCCATTTACTCATTTTGTCTCTCTCTCCATCTAAAATACTTGCTTCTTGAGGTCAGGAGCCCAAACTGTTCTGCTCATCATGTAAATGAATAAATACAAGTTTTACAAGATTCATTGGCTCTTTAAAAAAAGTTTCTTCAAAAATAAAATTCTATTCTTTCCAAGGATTTATCTTTTAAAGAACTAGAAATCTAACTAGAGGAAAGATTAATGGCAGACTCCAATATCTGCTCAAGAGTGCGGATCTGATCATTAACAGCCTAAATGGGGTAATTAGGTATACAGTTGGAAGGCAGCACACAGGCTTAAATTAGCAGTGTGTAATTGAGCTTCATTTAACTGCAGGAGAATTTCACTGAGAGAATTTTATTTACATAAGATAAATGTCTTCATGAGATTGCTTTGGGAGAATTTAGATGTGTATCTGCCAAATCACTCCTTGCTTACCCAGTCCAGCCCAGGGCTGCTGGCTTACTCCTGATGCCTGTGTGTGGAGGGATCATCACTCTTTATGGCCAAATCAGCTTCCAGGCAGCTCAAAGTCCAAGCTGGGGCTTCACAATTCTCTTTTCTTTTTAAACTTTTTATTTTACATTGGCATATAATGGATTAACACTGTTGTGTTAGTTTTCGGTGTATAGTACAGTGATTCAATTATACATATACATGGAGCCATTCTTTTCCAAATTCCTTCCCCAATTAGGTTGTTACAGAATATTGAACAGAGTTCCCTGTGCTATACAGTAGGTCCTTGCTGGTTACCTACTTTAAATATAGCAGTGTGTACTTGTCCATCCTAAACTCCCTAACTATCCCTTCTGTGCCACCCTTCCACCTTGATAACCATGTTTCTTCTCTAAGAAAATGTTTCTGTTTTGTAAATCAGTTCATTTTTTTTTCTGCTTCTGCATGTAAGCAATATCACAGTATTTCTCTTTCTGTTAATACTTTCATATCTTTATATGTTGATACTTTCATAAACATAGCAGGCTCCAACAATATGATGCCTTATTTTATTGAGCTTATTTTGGGGAAAAAAATCAAAATATGAATGTCATCAAGCTTGTAATTCAGTGTTGTGAAAGGTAGGGGGACAGGAAGTAAGTCACGCAAACCTGGAGATCGCCTCGTCTTTGGAGAGGCTGAGGGTGTTTGGGGGAGGCACGGTGAGCACATAAACAACCAGTTAGATCGAATGCAGTTAGGTGTGAAGTTGTGTGTTACAAAGTAGTTCAGGAAGATGAGGAGAGCCTCAGTATAGTGAACTGTGGGGTTAGTGCTCCAGAGCAGGAGGATTTCCAAGACTAGGGTAAATATTGAGAGCCTCCCTTTCTGCTTTTAAGCATGCACACACGTGATCATTGCCTTAGGACACCTGTGTTACCATTTGACAGGCGTACTGCCGCAGTCAAACTTCCCATCTGGCACTGTCCCCAGAGCGGGCCAGCATGCGGCTGGGCGCTTGGCACCAGAAGCAAAGTGAGAGCCCCTTGGGGCTTGCCACACACACACACACACACACACACACACACACCCTGCCCCCACCTCACTGGGTCAGTGAAAAAACACAGTCAGAATAGTGGTATTTCACACATGTGACCAGGTGAAAAGCCAAACAAAACAGGTCATCTTTTGACATATTTGTTGTGTTAGTCTCTCTGCTGCTGCTGCTGCTGCTGCTAAGTCGCTTCAGTTGTGTCCAACTCTGTGCGACCCCATAGACGGCAGCCCACCAGGCTCCCCCGTCCCTGGGATTCTCCAGGCAATCCTGGAGTGGGTTGCCATTTCCTTCTCCAATGCATGAGAGTGAAAAGTGAAAATGAAGTCGCTCAGTGGTGTCCAACTCTTTGCGACCCCATGGAGTGGGGCCCACCGGGTTCCTCCATTCATGGGATTTTCCAGGCGAGAGTACTGGAGTGCGTTGCCATTGCCTTCTCCATTTGACACATTTACCCTCCACGTGAACACGATGCTAGTTTCTCTCCTGCTCTGCCGTACTGCTCACACGAGTTCGGTCTACACCTGCTGCATCCTGTCTATATGCTCACCACCCACTGACACCTTCTTCAAAATCTACTCCAAGTGCACAAAGAGGGCACTAGTAGAGTTTTTTTTTTTTAAGATATTCAAAGACATGAGACTATGAAATAAAACCTGGGGCTTCCCAGGTGGCGCTAGTGGTAAAGAATCCACCGTCAATGCAAGAGACATAAGAGGTGTGAGTTTGATCTCTGAATCAGAAAGATCCTCTGAAGGAGGGCATGGCAACCCACTCCAATATACTTGCCTGGAGAATGCCATGGACAGAGGAACCTGGCAAGTTATGGTCCATATGGCTCTTTGTGACCCCATGAACCACAGCTTGCCAGGTTCCTCTGTACATGGGGTCACAAAGAGCCAAAACCAACTGAAGCAACTTAGCACACAGATGAAATGAAACACAGAAGTCCCCCTTCCCTTCTCCTAATTCACTCATGACCTCAGAAGTGAAACTACAGTTAAAATTTTGGTGGCTATCTGTTCATTTACATCCACAAATGTACCCTGTCACACACACACATCCATTGCCTTTGTACATGCTCTTGCTGTTCCATCACTAAGTCATGTCCAATTTTGCAACCCCATGGACTGCAGCACATCATGCTTCCCTATCCTTATCCTTCACTATCTCCAAGAGTTTGTTCAAACTTATGTCCATTTATTTGATGATGCCATCCAACCATCTCATCCTCTGTTGCTTCTTTATCCTCCTACCCTTAATTTTTCCCAGCATCAGGGTCTTTTCCAGGGAGTTGGCTCTTCACATCAGGTGATCAAAGTATTGAAGCTTAAGCTTCAGCATCAGTCCTTGCAATGAATATTCAGGGTTGATTTCAATTAGGTTTGATTGGTTTGATCTCACTGTCCAAGGGACTCTCAAGAGTCTTCTCCAGCACCATAGTCTGAAAGCATTGATTTTTTTGCACTCAGCCTTCTTTATGGTCCAACTCTCACATCCATACATGGCTACTGGAAAAACCATAGTTTTGACTATATGGATGTTTGTCAGCAAAATGATGTCTCTGCTTTTTAATATGCTATCTAGATTTGTCATAGCTTTTCTTCCAAGGAACACGTGTCTTTTAATTTCATGGCTGCAGTCACTGTCCACAGTGATTTTGGAGCCAAGAAAAGAAAACCTGTCACTGTGTCCCTTTTTTCCCCATCTATTTGACATGGAGTGATGGGACCAGATGCCATGATCTTAGTTTTTTGAATGTTGAGTTTTCAGCCAGATTTTTCACTCTCTTCTTTCATGCTCATCAAGAGGCTCTTTAGTTCCTCTTCCCTTTCTGCCATGAGAGTGGTATCATCAGCATATCTGAGATTGTTGATATTTCTCCTGGCAATCTTGATTCTAGGTTGTACTTCATCCAGTCTGGCATTTCACATGATGTACTCTGTATATAGCATTATATAATGTTCTGTAATTGCTTTTTATATTATGTCCTAGAGATCTTTCCAGTTACTATACATAGATTATATATCAGCCATGCTGTCTTTTAAATGGCTGAGCAGTAAGATGCACTCTAATGCATTAATCCTTTTGCCCTTGATTGACCGTTAGGTTTTTTTCAATTTTTTAATTTTTTTAAACAATGCTTCAGTGCATCTTTTGTGCAAATGTTGATGTGTGCACATGGGTGTGCACATGATGTATGTATGAGCGTCCCCACAGGATAGAGTCTTTGATGGAGAGAAGCTGGATCAGAATGTATGCAATTCTTACATTTTAAGTATGCCAGTATATTGCCAAGAAAATGAAAAGGCTTCACCAATTTATATACTTACCAGTAGGTGTTCATTTTCCCACACGCTTGCTAAGACTAAATACTTTATTTATTTTTCTAATTTCCTGGGTAAAAAATAGCATGTTTTAATCTTCATTGACTTGGTAATTTTCTACCTAAATAAATATTTATTTTTCTAATTTCCTGGATGAAAAATAGCATCTTGTTTTAATCTTTGTTGACTTGGTAATGTTCTACCTAAATTCTAAATTTACCTACAAGTTAAAATACAATTTAATTTGTAGAAAATTGACACTTTTGCAATTTGAGTTACCTAATCCTGGAATTTGATATGCTTCCACATTTATCCAGATCTTCCCTTATCCCCTTTGGTGATGACTTGTTCTTTAAATTCATTTTATAAATTACTAGCTGTTTATAATATTTACTAGCTAAATATTTAATATTTTTTATTGATCTAGGAGGTTGGATGATTTATCATTATAGTTTATTGCCAGTTACAGTTGTTCTAGAGCACTTTTCTCAAGCAGGAATTTCCATGGACATTCTTATTTAATATCACAATATTCCTAAGAAGGAAATACTGCCCCATTGCACAGATAAGGGGCTTCCCAGGTGGCTCAGACAGTAAAGAATCTGCCAGCAATGCAGGAGACACAGGCCATATGGGTTTGGTCCCTGGGTCGGGAAGATCCCCTGGAGGAGGATAGGACAACTCACTCCTGTATACTTGTCCGGAGAATCCCCTGGACAAAGGAGACTGGTGAGTTAACAGTCCATAGGGTCCCAAAGAATCAGACAAGACTGCATGACTAAGGAAACTGAGACTCTATTGGGCTCTCCTTGTATCCTCTGTTATACTGATAGGAAGTCGCAGTACTGAGATGTGTGTATTATCCTTCTGGAAGTCGTCTCCCATCCCTGCCCACCACCAGTTTTTATCACTCCACGCCTTCCTGGGTCTCACCCTTCTCTCTCTCTTGCTGTGTCTTTTGCTGACCCTCTTCCCTTACTTCCCTGCCAGAGCGTAATTGAGCATCATTTCCCATAAAGGATCCCTCGACATGCCCAGCTTGGTCCCCAGAGCTCTGCCTCCAGCTCCACTTGTGTTATCCACCCTGTCACCCAGCATGCTCAGGACTGAACTCCTGTCTTCCCTGAAGAAAAGACACCCTTGCCTAACTTCTCTGCTCCGTCACTGCTACCACACTTCCATCAGACCCTTAGATCCAGGGCTTGGTGTGCTCCTCTCCCTCCAAGTTCTGTGGATCCTTTAGTTTACATGTATTTCTCTGTGTGTCACTCATCTCCTCCCACAGCTGTCCCCACGCTTGGCCCAGGCCTGCCTGCTCATGCTCCAGAGTAGGGAGTGTGGTTAGTGAGGGCGTGAGTTCCCATCCCCATCACCAGGGTATCATTCTGGCTGAGGTGCTTCTAGTGCTGTGAATGCAAGCAGCCACCTCCCCTTGGTCCTCACTGTTTTCATCTGTAAACATGGGAATAATAAGAGACCCTGCATTGTGCGGTCTTTGTATGAAGTAAATGAGTCAAAACATGTGATATTTGAGCCACGGTGGCTCACTGAGCTAAGAGGACCTGATTAGAGGTCTGATTAGAATTAGGACTCATAATCAGCCATGTCTGCAGCCACATTTCTCCTGTTTATAAAGACACCCATTCCACTGGGTTGAGAGCTTCCCTGGTGGGTCAGGTGGTAAAGAATCTGCCTGCAATGCAGGAGCCTAGGGTTCAATCCTTGGGTTGGGAAGATCCCCTGGAGAAGGGAATGGCAACCCACTTCAGTATTCTTGCCTGGAGAATTCCATGGACAGAGAAGTCTAGCAGGCTACAGTCCTTGCAGTTGCAAAGAGTTGGACACAAGTGAGGAAGTGACACCTTCACCTTCAGTTCATTCCACTGTTAGAGCCCACCCTGCTGCAGGATGACCCCATCTTAACTAGTGACATCTGCAGTGATTCAGCTTCCAAATAGGGTCACCTTCTGAGATCCTGGGGGTTACGACTTAACTCATGAATTTTGGCCTTACGGCTTCCCTGGTGGCTCAGTTGGTAAACAGTCTGCCTGCCATACAGGAGACCTGGGTTCAATCCCTGGGTCAGGAAGACCACCTGGAGGAAGAAATGGCAACCTATTCCACTATCCTTGCCTGAGAAATCCCGTGGACAGAGGAGCCTGGTGGGCTACAGTCCATGGCATCTCAAGAGTTGGACAAGACTTAGCAACCAAACCACCACCATGAATTTTGGAGGGAACACCAAAACAGCTGGTTGGATATCTTCTCATAAGGGGCAACTACTTTTTCTGCCATGTGTGTTAGTTGCTCAGACATGCCCAACTCCTTGCCACCCTATGGACTGTAGCCCACCAGGCCCCTCTGTCCATGAAATTCTCCAGGCAAGAATACTGGAGTGGGTTGCCATTCCCTCCTCTAGGAGATCTTTCCAACCCAGGGATAAAACCCATGTCTCCCACATGGCAGGCAGATTCTTTACTGTCTGAGCCACTGGTGAAGCTTCTCTCTCATATGTGAAGTTTTTAATATAATTTTGTAAGCCATAATTTTTATCAGGCCACTCAATTGCTCTCCAGGCAAGAATACTGGAGTGGGTCGCCATGCCCTCCTCCAGGAGGTTTTCCTGACCCAGATATTGAACCCACATTTCTTTTGTCTCCTTCATTGGCAGACAGGTTCTTTACCACTAGGGCCACGTGGAAAGCCCAACTTCTATTTCAGTTAATGCTAATTTATCTTCCAAAATAAAGAAATATAAGATATTCACTCATAAGCTCATCTCATTTCTAGCACTATATATTCTTAGAACTTGGATTTTAATCTTGTGTTCCTCTCATTTTTCAGAAACTGTTATAAAAACTGTTTAGGAGAAAGCTCCATTTCATTACACAGCATGGATGTCAATTGGAGGTGACAGGCACAGCTGATAAAAGTTTCATTGTGTTGTGCTACCAGTTGGCATCTTATTAGAAAAACCATCTGTTCTTTTAATTACTATTAACTCAGTTGAGATTGCAATAGCAAAAAAAAAAAAACCAAACAAACCCTGAAGATATATTTCCAACTAAGTGAAAAATCAAACATACTTTAAAAATCTTCCTGAAAATAATATTGTCTCTATTGAAGATCTAACAGCCTGACTGTACGGGAAAAAGCCAGAGAATGTTATAAAAGAATACTTAACATCAAAATCTTAAAATATGCTCATTTTCATGTAAGAATACATTATGGTCATTCCTAGAGGGGAAAATACTCTGTTTATGTATTATACATAAGGAAGTTTCTTGTTGAAAGCTAAAGAGAAGAATTTTAGCTTTCTTTCTTTTAAATATTTGTTCATGAGATGAATGGATGGAACCCGTCCACCATGAACTGTATACAAAACATCTCTTCTTGTTTTGTATACAGTTCATGGTGGACGGGTTCCATCCTTTCATCTCATGAACAAATATTTTCAGGCAGCACAGCCAAGGACCTCTCTGTGTTATGGAGATGAAAAGTTGATGAAAACAATTCAAGTTCCTGCTGTTCTAGTTAGGGAAGTGTTAAAGCAATCTCAAACACCTTCAAGATGACTTCATGTAGATGTAATACAGTCAAGTGCTCGGAGCATGAGTGACCACGGATCAAGGATGTGGTTCACCTGGGATGATATTGCTGCAAAGTTACTTTGGGAATTGAGGCCAGACTTATGGGAAGAAACCAGGCAGATGGAGGTCTGGGCTCAGGGACCTTGAGGTCGAGTGGTTAGAAGAAGAACATTTCAGGGCAGAGCATGAGAGAGAGAGTGCATGAATAACATGGCCAAACCTAAACGCTTGTGTAACCATGAATAACTGGGTCTAGTGGGACCACAGGACGCAGAATGGTCTGATGGCAAATGGTTGCATGGCAAACGTGCTGATGGTAGCAGAAGTGGCAACAGAACATTAGAAGGTTGGGATCTTTCGAACTGGTGGTGCCGGGAGAGGCAAGTGAATGATTCAGAATATAGTTTAAAACAAGGAACAGAAGGAAATTCTGGTGGAAGATATATGCAGGGTCAAGAATGATTAATTTGAACAACTTCAGAATATGTCTCTTATGTTCAGATACTGGCAAACATGCTAGGGAATTGTTATTGTTATTCAGTTGCTAGGTTGAATCTGACTCTTGGCAACCCCAAGGACTGAAGCACACCAAGCTCCTCTGTCCACTGTTTCCCAGAGTTGGCTCAAATTCATGTCATTTGAGTTTGTAATGCCATCCAACCATCTCATCCTCTGTCACCCCTTTCTTTTTCCTGCCCTCAGTCTTTCCCAGCATTAGGGTCTTTTCAAATGAGTCGGCTCTTCACATCAGGTGGCCAAAGTATTGGAGCTTCAGTTTCCACATCAGTCCTTCCAATGAATATTCAGGGTTGATTTCCTGTAGGATTAACTGGTTTGATCATCTTGCTGTCCAAGGGACTTTCAATAGGCTTCTCTAGCACCACAGTTTGAAAACATCAATTCTTCGGTGCTCAGCCTTCTTTATGGTCCGACACTCGCATCTGTACATGACTACTGGAAAAACCTTAGCTTTGACTATATGGACCTTTGTCCATAAAATGATGTCTCTGCCTTTTAATATGCTGTCTAGATTTGTCATAACTTTCCTTCTAAGAAGCAAACATGACAGCGGATATTATTATTCAGATAACATCACCATGATGTTAGAGCGGGTCTCTGAGTTTCCATCTACTCTGGATCTGTATATGTGTCTACTCTTTTTTCCCCCCATCTTTTCATCACTTAGTGTGCTGACTTGAGAACTCTTCTACGTGGGCAGTAAATTCTGACCTTTTTCATTTTTGTTTTGGTTGTGCCACACAGCACGCAGGATCTCAGAAACCTGAGCAGGGATAGAACACCTCCCCTCCCACCCCCATGCAGTGGTAGGTAGTGCGGAGTCTTAACCCCTGGACCACCAGGGCAGTCTGTATCCATCTACTATCTCTCTGGTTTCTCTCTAATCCTTTCTACTGCAGAAAGGACTTCTGAAGACAGTATCCTCACAGCCTCTTCCCCCCAGAGCCCCTTCCTCCCTCCCTTTCTGGGTCTTGTTTATATCTTTCTACCCCGTTAGTGCTCTGTCGTGTGATGCTGGCTCACGTAGTGTCAGGGAATATTTCGTCCGTGGTGACCCAGCTCCAATAGCAGAACGCTGATGTCAGAGGCACCGTGGTCATCTTCACTTGCGTGTTTTTTCTAACACACAAGGATTCCTCACATAGTAAGTACATCCATGAAGAGTCAGAAGTGAGCCCCACTGTGTAAGTGGATATGGACTCTTTCTTCGCTGTTGCTTTAGGCAGGCCTGATGGCCTTCGGCAGCACTGGGTACACCTGATGACTGGCCTCTCCTGGAAGATCAGCTGAGTAAGGCACATGACATTTACTTTTGTAGTGACTACCTTTAAAATTTTTTTAATTGGAGGATAATTGCTTTACAATGGAGGGCTGGTTTCTGCTATATAACAACACGAATCAGCCATAATTATGTATCTGTGTATATATATACATATATATGTATATATATATCTCCCCTCTCCAATATCTCAATTGGATATATATATATATATATATATATATATATATCCCCTTTCTCTTAAGCCTCTGCATATATGTGTATGTACATATATGTGTATGCATGTATGTGTGTGTGTGTGTGTGTGTGTGTATACACATATATATCTCCCCTCTCCAGTATCTCAATTGGATATATATATCCCCTCTCTCTTGAGCCTCCCTTCCCACCCCATCCTACCCCTCTAGGTCATCACAGAGCCCTGAGCTGAGCTCCCTGTGGTATACAGCTGCTTCCCACTAGCTGTCTATATCACACATGGTAGCATATATATGGGCTTCCCTGGTGGCTCAGATGGTAAAGAATCCACTTGCCAAAGCAGGAGACCCCAGTTCAATCCCTGGGTTGGGAAGATCCTCCTGAAAAGGGAATGGCTACCCGCTCCAGTATTCTTGCCTGGAAAATCCCATGGACCGAGGAGCCTGGTGGGCTACAGTCCATGGGGCTGCAAAGAGTCGGACACAACTGAATGACTAACACTGTCAGTGGTACTCTCAATTCTTCCGACTGTCTCTTTTGTAGCTATTATTTTAGTGCATGGCTATCTTTGGGTGGAATCTGTGTTAACCTCATCTTCAACAGTAGAACAAAGAGTGATTCACCATCTCTGTTTCATAGATGAACTATCCAAAGCTTAAAAGGTAGACTGTATTGTCAAAGGTCACACAAAGTGATATTGACAGATTTAGAATTCAGATCCATTGGATTCCCAAACTCAGAAATTTTTTTCCTCCACATTGAGGAATCTCTTCAGGTGTTTGAGCTTGTTACTGTTGGTACCAGGGAAAGACCTTTTAATTTGATACTTTATAACAACAGGGGGAAAAAAATAGCTGAGTAGATTGACCAAGCAAATTGATAAAGGGTGTGTGTGTGTTAGTCATTCAGTTATGTCCAACTCTTTGTGACCCCATAGACTGTAGCCTACCAGACTCCTCTGTCCATGGGATTCTCCAGGCAAGAATACTGGAGTGTCAGAGGGCCAGAGAGATTGAGTTCAGGTCCTGGCGACGAGATCACCAATCCAAGCCACTGGACCAGTGGTCAGTGACCAGGCCCTCACCCTTTGGCTTTGCAGAGGAAGTATTCCCACAAAGATGAAAAGTAGTGAAACAAGTAAAGTATTTATTAGGAGGAAACAGAGTACAGTGTATGTGGATAAACAGAAGGGCTGACCCAGAAAAAGAGAGTCCCTGAGTCGCACCCTCGTGCAGTTTGTATTACTTCTATGGGGCATTTCTTCCGGGTTTCCTCTGCTCAGTCATTTTGGTTTGCCTGGTTCACGGTCCATATTTGGTGCATCTCGGAGCCCTCCCACGTGTGCACACACGTCTCTCAGCCAAGAGGGATTCTACCAAAGAAGCTTATGGGTAGTTAGCATCACTTAGCACCATTCCCCTTTGACCCCCCAGGGGCCTCTCTGCACACGTGTAGTCAGGGAGGTCTCCTGACTCTGAGAAATAAGTGGTCTGGGCAGGGCCCAGCTGCCTCTCCTAATTGTGCTGCTCTTCTTATTTTGGGGTTTCAGTCCGCAGGAAATGAATCTCCTATCACTTTATCCTGGGGCCCCCCATCTACCTCCCGCCTCAGTTTTACATTTCTGGATAGATATAGTCCACTAGCTCCTGTGCTGAGCATAGCAAGGCTGGTGCTAAACTGTGAGTTTTCTTCGCTGGCATTAACACACCAACCAGCTCATGCCAACGAATGAACATTGGAGACCTGTGCCAGCACTCACCTGAAACCCATTTCTTCTGGGTTTAGGCAAGTTCTAACAGCTTCGGTATGTCTGGTTTCTCCCTCTCAGCATACATCCTGAGTGTCTCCACAGGGATTCTGTCAGCAGAGAGAGGTGACAGCTAAGAGCCTGGTAGTAAAGAGGTAACAGCGTGTGTTTGTGCGTGCTAAGTCGCTTCAGTCATGTCTGACTCTTTGTGATCCTATGGTTGTAGCCCACCAGGCTCCTCTGTCCAAGGGATTCTCCAGGCAAGAATAATGGAGTGTCTTGCTGTGCCCTTCTCCAGGGCATCTTCCTGATCCAGGGATGGAGCCCTCATCTCCTTTATGTCTTCTGCCTTGGAGTGGGATTCTTTGCCACTAGTGCTACCTGGGAAACCCAGAGAGAACAGAGGAACTATTAAAGACAGAACCGGGGACTTGAACTCCTGGACAAATCAGTGCATGTTGACAAGCCAAGATAGCTTCTGATATGTCCCTTTAATAACCGAGCAGCGTGGCTCAATAATCTACAACTGCAATCATGACCCTAAATCCCAAAATCATTCACTATTGTTCAGTTGACTGCTTTGTAGTATGTTTAACATGACAAACAAGAAGTGTGGACTATATTTTAGCAGTTTTTAGATGTAAAGTGCTAATGATTTTCCAAGGAAAATAAAATTACTTACAAAAGTTTGGCTTTGCACAGTTGTATGTTACCAGAAAATTCTGAGTAGTAAAGGGGTGTATGTGTGTGTGTGTGTGTGTGTGTGTGTGAGAGAGAGAGAGAGAGAGAGAGAGAGAGAGAGAGTGTAGTTTATTGCTATTAATATTTTGTGTTTTAATAATTGCCCATTTCAACAGAAGCACATTCTTCCATCTCATTTAAGGCTGTGAACAAACCATTTATTCCATATGATACAAAATCCTCTGCTGATGTAAGGCAGAAAGCGGGGTGCATTGAAAAGCAAGGGGATGGTTGAGAAGATTCCTTGTCACCATGAAACCAAGACACCTGGTGTCCTAGTGACTTAGCTATGCCTCATTGTCCCAAGAGTTCCCCGCATCTTGGGAGTTTAGGCTGAACCCCAGGACTCTGGGTCTTTGTGGTCCTCTCCTAATCAGATTCTTCTATTCTTCATCCTTATTTTAGGTTTTAAAATATTGATCAGTTTGGTGATGGGTTTCAATGAGAAATAAAGAGTTTGACAGAGATGGTTCAAATTAGCATGGGAATTCAGCCAACTCCTTCTTCCTTCCCTGTGAATAGCTCAGAAAATGTTACACACCAACAAGGTTCCCAATTCTCTGAAACACCATGTCTTTAGAGAGTCTGTTTAGCATGCTAAGTGGGTAAAAAGGAGTCAGCTATTCCAGGAGCAAAGTGAGTGATTAAATTAAATGTACCTGGAGAGTAGAGCCCTCTTAGGAATCAGTGGAGTAATGAGCGCAGGCTGCTGCTTCTGCAACCCTGAGCATCTCCTGACACCCAGAGGAGCCCTGCACACGAGGCTGCCCTTACATGTCACCACTGCTGATGGCCTGTCAGTTCTAGTGGAAAGACTCCGTCTTAGAGGGGTGACAGGAGCTAGTATAGTAGCTTTTTGTCCCTTGTTTCTGTCTTTCACTCTGTACTTTAAAGTAACTGGTTATTAAAGTATTATGTAAGTATGCAAAATATATTGACAGGAAAAAAGTGTTTCAATTATACACAATATATACTGGTATGACCTGTTTGGCATGTGATGACAAATGACAAGTGGTAAATTTTGTTGCTGTTTTAAGGGGGAGGATAAAGCAAAAGTGTCTAGAATATACATCATTCCCTTTTTCAGCTATTCTAATGTTTAGCATGTTTATAGCATATTTTAAAATAAGTAACTAATTGTTAAAAAAATAAATTTATTACTTAAAGGTATTTTATCTTTACTAGTTACTTGGTGTTCTTCCAGAAAGCTTATGCTGAATCAGTATTTGTTTTATAATTTTTTAAATTCATGTCCATTGAATTGCTTTCATATTGCATAAGAAGCAATAAGCTGTTTTTACTTTATCTGACAGTTGATCTATGAATAATTTACAGCTCTTATAAGAAATAACCAAGAAATGGCTGTGAGAATTGTGTTCACAGCTTAAATATTTGAGACCTAAAATTAATGAAGTCAGGACTCCTGGCAAATTCTGATTAAAATAAACCAAAGGCAGTTTCAAATGAACCTAAGGAAACAGTTGAAAAAAATGTGAATTTTTGTCATTTTGGTCTTTTCCCAAAGAAACAAAATCACACTACCTTTCAGGTAGAATTGCATCAGATGCAGAACTTTTCCATAGGAAAGACTAACAGAAGGAAAGGTACAGGAGGAGTCAAGTCTCCCCCCATATAAGTGCTGGAGCTCACCTAGGAATGTACTCCTTTGCTTTTATTTGGTGTATCACAAAAATTATCATTGAACAGTGAAAACTTATCTTTAGATATTTACATATCTTTAGATATTTTTAGCATTAATTAGATATTAATTAGATAGAGACATTAAATATCTTTAGATATTTTTGAAGGAAAGAATCATCTTTATTCTCCTTTAAGCAACAATGATGCTTGATCTCTCAATGCTGGCCATTTCTGTTCAAATTGAGTTATAGAGGCAAAACCCACAGTTCACAGAGAGCACCTTGTGTCCAGTGTTGATATGAAGGAGGAAGAGTTGGGTATCACTTTTTTCTCCCTGAGGTGAAAATGCTATCATCAGTAATTTCAGTAGTAATCAGAAAATAGCAGAGCTCTCTAAAACACTGGATATAGGAAGAATTGATCTTTATCCTAGAATAGAAATGTAAGTGTTGGTTATTATTAAGGAAATAAGAAGTTTTTCCTGGTTGTGGAATATATCATTGTTCTCTAGTCTAACATGTTTATGTTTTTATTGAAACACTTGAAATACTTACATGATGTAGAAATTTATGAAAGTTCATACTCCTTTGTCATATTCTGAGAGAAAAGTGATGATCAAAGAAAATCTGCTAAATTAGCAGCATACCAATGATATGCCAACTTTCTTGCTCCTAAATAAATACATGACCTAAAAAATTAATTCATGAGACTAAGCTTTACAAGTATGTATTTATTGTGTAGTAAACTCACTGCTTTTGAGCAGCTGAACTGAACTGATAATCACTGCTGCTGCTAAGTCGCTTCGGTCGTGTCAGACTCTGTGCGACCCCATAGCCGGCAGCCCACCAGGCTCCCTCGTCCCTGGGATTCTCCAGGCAAGAACACTGGAGTGGGTTGCCATTTCCTTCTCCAGTGCATGAAAGTGAAAGTGAAGTCGCTCAGTCCTGTCCGACTCTTCAAGACCCCATGGACTGCAGCCTACCAGGCTCCTCCCTCCATGGGATTTTCCCGGCAAGAGTACTGGAGTGGGGTGCCATCGCCTTCTCCAAGTATACTCACTAAAACCCCTTAATTTAGGGTAAAGAGTTAATATAGCTTGAACCCTTAAAGTAACACACACACGAACGCAAACAAACACACACATCTATTATTTGCCTTCCCATGAATTTCCTTAAGATGAAGAAAATCTATTCAGTAACTTTGTATGACTGGGTTGCTTCTGTTCTATTTTAATGGGGTAATCATTTTCTTCTATTTTAGGATCTAGATTTCTCATCACATCCACGGGCGCCTTGTATATTAAAGATGTACAGAATGAAGATGGATTGTATAACTACCGCTGTGTCACGCGGCACAGATACACCGGGGAGACCAGACAAAGTAACAGCGCTAGACTTTTTGTATCAGGTAAAAACTCATCGGCACTGAGATTTCTGTTTCTGTTTTCTTTCGTTAGTGCTCTGGGATGACTCTACTGAAATCATGGAACTCACAAGTAAAATGAAGTCTGTGTATCTGTCCCAAAATATTCTAGCAACTTCAGGGTGTTTTAAATTAAAAAAAAAAAACAAAAAAGGAAAAGGAAAACTTTACCCAATACAGTACAATGCAAATATTGATATTTCAAGTGAAATAATAATTTCACCTGCTGTAAAATTCCAAATTTCTTTGACCCTATATTATTCCTACTTTTTTGACAATATCTCCTCTTGCTATTGTTGTACGTTATGTCACCACAGGGCTTTCTACCCTGCAGAGGTCTTAGGGAGCAGGACGTGGTCCTTGGAACACACCTCTTGCTCCCCATCTAGCAGTAGTGGAGAAATTATCCACATTGACATAGAAGGGTGGGTTTGGTGGGGGTTGGGGGGAGATTCAAGAGGGAGGGAACATATGTATACTTATGGCAAATTCATGGTGTTGTATGGTGGAAGCCAACACAAAAATATAAATCAACTATTCTCCAATAAAAAATTAAAAAATGTAATATTCTATGCCCATTGGTTTAATACAGCTCCTTTTTTAAGACTATCTTACACATTTTTAAATATAGCATATACATTATAAAGTGAATATAATGATATTAATCATTAGATAATAGTGATAATAATCATTATTAGTGAGTATAATAATAATGAGATTTTGAAATGTATATTGATTTGCAAATAAGCACTCAATTTAATGACTAAGGACTGTCTACGTTATATATCTTTTTTACCAATCAGTCAAAATAAAACAAAATCATGGAAATGAAAAAAAAATTAAGGTTAAAGAAATAGGCACGGCCTTCCAGGATTATTCTCAAGTGAAGGAAACCCAAAAGCAGTTTACTCCACTTTCATAAATATCTCAGTTTTGTGCCTCTTTTAATGGGAATTATACTTTGAGAAGATATTGACCTTTTGCAGAATCTTTACAGTTGGCTTGCTATTGACCCATCAGTCAGACAAATCAGCAATACATTTACACATGATTGCATTAGCACTCCATGCAGAAGTTTAGAAGTATAAAATGACCATCTCAGTATTAGAAATCAAATGTAAAATATATGACTTTTGCTCTTATAGGTTTAGAATGTAAAATTGATCCATGCAGTGAATAGCAATTTTATTTGTCATGATGTTTTGTGTGGGAGACATGATAACGAATTTTTAAGTGCTGGAGTAATTAGAACAATGTCACCTAACACCCACATACTGCCCTTGATATGCTTTATCTAAATTCCTCTTCTGCATTTACATCCTTAAAATAGCCAATGCTCACCTGTCTTTTAAGGTTTAGGACAAACATAAGTCATAATTAATTGATTTTTCCCCCTCTGAACTTGAAAATAGTTTATCTTTACCTGTTCTTTTTCATATCAGTTGTTACTTTATCTTTTGTGTTATTAGTTATGATTTGTTGCCTCTGTTAAGGGCAAGAATAATCAGCACAGTTTAAAAAAATATGCTCGGTTATTTAAAAATGTAGAGAAAATTAATTATAAAATGAGTAGCCTCTATTATCTGTTCCATGGTGTTTTTAATAATAGGCTTCCCTGATAGCTCAGTTGGTAAAGAATATACCTTCAGTGCAGGAGACCCTGGTTCGATTCCTGGGTCGGGAAGATCTGCTGGAGAAGGGATAGGCCACCCACTCCAGTATTCTTGGGCTTCCCTTGTGGCTCAGCTGGTAAAGAGTCAGCCTGCAATGAGGGAGTCCTGGGTTTGATCCCAGGGTTGGGAAGATTCCCTGGAGAAGGGAAAGGCTATCCATTCCAGTATTCTGCCCTGGAGAATCCCATGGACTATACAGTCCATGGGGTCGCAAAGAGTCGGACATGACTGAGCGACTTTCACTTTCATGGTGCCTTTAATAAGAGCACAATGAAATATTTGTTCAGAATATCCTAGGAAAGGTCTTTTATGATTGAAGAGGAACTTTTTCATGACAATACTGAAGTAAGAAAGGAAACAGTCTTGGAGGAATGGTGGCGTGGATCTGGGTATAAGATGAAACTGAGCTTAGCAGAAAGAAGCAGATATGTATTTCTCCATTGAGATAATGTGAATCAAGTGGTGATAATCTCAGGAGGCCATTTCTCTCTAAAATGAATCCTGGGAGAAAAAAAAAAAAACCTTAAAAAAAGGTGAGAAAACAGAAAAAATAGCCTGTTTATCTCTAGATCATTAAGTACTGATTTCTCAGAGTTGAAATGGCAAATTTGCTTTTCTTAATCACAAGCTTAATTATTACTTTTTAAAGAATGTTTCCCTGATGTTTCAAAAGTAGGCAGCAGGACTCATGAGCATTGATTGGGTCACCACAGAAGCGGCAAGAGTCCATGAGATTGCCTCATGAGCATTTCTGCAGATCAGTTAGGAGCATCAGAGCAGAAACTAGTGAAGGAACATCATACACTTGAACACCAGCAGGAAAGAACAGAGGGAATAAGACTGAACATTTGGGGTTAAAGGTGGTAGTTGTAAGAAGGGAGAAGTCAGCAGAGTCACACACTCAAAAGGCTCTTAAGAGAGTCTACTGCATATGGCAAATAGCTTGTGACTTTTTGGTCAGAGAAATTTCAGTAAAGTAGTTGAGGGAGGAAATAGTTGATGCTAGAACTTGGGAACATAGTCACTGAGTGAAGATTATCTAGAGTTTAAGCTTTGAAGGATAACAGAAAATGGTTTTATTTTAAATTAGATCTAAATTTTTAATAAATGTATACATGGGGTTTGCTAGTGGGGCTATGCTAGTAACAAGGTTTTTAATGATTCCAAATTCTTCCTGGAGTGGAAACAGATTCAACAGGATAACAAAAGAAAAACAACGTTAAAGGATGACATTTTCAACAAAAGTAGGTGACAGGGATGCTCAGTAACTCTTAAACATGTGGGGCTGTAGATAAACTACTGGCAACGGCACGTCCAATGTAAGAGAGGCAGCAGTGTAGGAGAAACAATGGATGGTGAAGGGGGAAGGCCTATTGAGATTAATATATAATCACAGAAATGCAAAATAGTCAACAAGTTGTTGTTTTTGTTCTGTTGCTAAGTCATGTCAGATTCTTTGCAACCCCATAGACTGCAGCATGCCAGTCTCCCCTGTCCTTTACTATCTCCCAGAGTGTGCTCAAACTTATGTCCATTGAGTAGGTGATGCCATCCAACCATCTCATCCTCTGTTGCCCCCTTCTCCTCCTGCCCTCAGTCTTTCCCAACATCAGGGTCTTTCCCAATGAGCTGGTTCTTCACATCAGGTGGCCAAAGTATTGGAGCTTCAGCTTCAACATGATTTCTTCCAATGAATATTCAAGGTTGATTTCCTTTAGGATTGACTGGTTCCATCCCCTTGCTGTCCAAGGGGCTGTCAAGAGTCTTCTCCAGTACTACAATGCAAAAGCATCAATTCTTCACCACTTGGCCTTCTTTATGATCCAATTCTCACATCTGTACATGACTACTGGAAAAACCATAGTGTTGACCATAGGAATCTTTGTCAGCAAATGCTCATCTCCAAAAAGTAAAGGAGGAATATTTCTTGGTGGAAACCTGGGAAAATGGGTTTGAGGATATTTAGAACACTTTGATAGCCCTGTACAAGCTCTGAGTTGAAGATGAGTATAAAAGGCTGTGACATCACATAGTTAAGTGGTGGTCTAACTCCTTGTGTGTCTCAGAAGTCTTCATCAAATACTACTTTCAGAAGAAGAGAGACTCACCCTGAGGGAAACTGCTGGATTTAGGAATCAAATTGAGCCAGAGTGAAAAACTAAATGGAGAGAGAGAAGGTGTTTCCATTGGAAACAGAAGCAATGGGTAACCAATAGCAACTCTCAACTCTACCACCTAGACAACAGTCTCTTTTAAATATTATACCATAATAACAGGGACCACGGTTTCTTGGAATAATGATCACTTATTAGTTTGGGACAGGAAACATGTAAAATGAACCTGAAATATAAATAGGGTCTTGCCAATATTATATGTAAATAAATATATATATGTACGTATTAATATGAAGGCACACATAAGTGTTTATATGTGTGCATACATGTATACTTGCATAATGTACTTGTACAAATATATAATTATTTGCATATATATTTACATGTACACATGTCCATATACATTAAATAATAACAGAAGCAATAATAATAATAATAATCTTATTGGTCTACTTAGTGGTAACTAGGGCAGGCACCAACTCTTGACTTTGATAACTAGTCATTATAGAGAACAATGAAAATTCTCCCTGTCTTTCCTATAAGTACTATATATTTCACAATAACCAAACAACCCTAGTTCAGGAAGAAAAGTTCTTATTTACAGAATAATCATATCTGTTGAATGTGAAAATAGTAAGAAAATATTTAAATTGCAATTTTAAACTCTTAGTAAAATAATTCAGACAAACATCATCTGAATTTGCTTATCAATTTTAACCTCATTGAGTTTGGCATGCAACTCATAGAGCCTCAGTATGTAGATGCAAAGGGAATGAGGAAAGGTTGATCTTGATCTAACCAATCCATCAGAACTAAATTCCAGTCATAAGAAAAAATGGCATCACTCATTATCAGAGAAACGCAGATCAAAACCTCAATGAGATACCATTACACGCCAGTCAGGATGGCTGCTATCCAAAAGTCTACAAGCAATAAATGCTGGAGAGGGTGTGGAGTAAAGGGAACCCTCTTACACTGTTGGTGGGAATGCAAACTAGTACAGCCGCTATGGAGAACAGTGTGGAGATTCCTTAAAAAGCTGGAAATAGAACTGCCATATGACCTTGAAATCCCACTCCTGGGCATACACACTGAGGAAACCAGATCTGAAAGAGACACATGCACCCCAATGTTCATCGCAGCACTGTTTATAATAGCCAGGACATGGGAGCAACCTAGATGCCCATCAGCAGACGAATGGATAAGGAAGCTGTGGTACATATACACCATGGAATATTACTCAGCCATTAAAAAGAATTCATTTGAATCAGTTCTAATGAGATGGATGAAACTGGAGCCCCTTATACAGAGTGAAGTAAGCCAGAAAGATAGAGACCAGTACAGTATACTAACACATATATATGGAATTTAGAAAGATGGTAACGATAACCCTATATGCAAGACAGAAAAAGAGACACAGATGTACAGAACAGACTTTTGGACTCTGTGGGAGAAGGTGAGGGTGGGATGTTTTGAGAGAACAGCATCGAAACATGTATATTATCAAGGGTGAAACAGATCACCAGCCCAGGTTGGATGCATGAGACAAGTGCTCAGGCCTGGTGCACTGGGATGACCTAGAGGGATAGGGTGGAGAGGGAGGTGGGAGGGGGAATCGGGATGGGGAATCCATGTAAATCCATGGCTGATTCTTGTCAATGTATGACAAAACCCACTACAATATTGTAAAGTAATTAGCCTCCAACTAATAAAAATAAATGGAAAAATAAAAAAGAAAAAAAAAAGAAAAAATGGCAATAGAGGAACAGGCTAAATGACAGCATAAAGAAAGATATTCAAAATGCGGGATTTCCTATGCAACAACTTATCTGTTTCTTCAATAAACCAGAGACATGAGAGGAAATAGAAGAAAGGCTGTTCTGAATTAAAAGACAGTCAAGAACCATAACAATTAAGATCACTGGTAAGCGGGTGCAAAGATAATGGAGTAGGAAGATCCTAAGCTACTTCTTCCCATGGACACACCAAAAATACTACTATTTATAGAGGAAATATCAATGATAATAACTTAGAGACATGCAGAAAAGTTTTCCACAATTAAAAATATAAAGAAGGAACCACAATAAGATAGGTAGGAGGAGCAGAGACATGACAAACTCCCAGAGAGGCAACCCTCAAATGGAAAAATCAAAATTGCAGAAGTTCTCCCCAAGGAATAAGCGGTCTGAGCCCAATATCAAGCTTCTTAGTCTTGGAGTTCTTCACCAGGAAGATAAAACCTCCAGAATGTCTGGCTTTGAAAGCCAGTGGGGCTTATGTATGAGAGAGTTGGAGGACAAAAGATAGATACTCCACTTTTAAAGACTCATGCAAAATCTCACATGCTCCAAGACCCAGTGCAGAGGCAATCATTTGAAAGTAGCCTGGGTCAGACCCACTTGCTAATTTTGAAAAGCCTCCAGGAAAGGCAATAACTAACTGACACTGTCCCAGGATATAGACAACAGTTCAGTTGCTAAGTTGTGTCCAACATTTTGCAACCCCATGGATTGCAGCTCACCAGGCTTCTCTGTCCTTCACCATCTCCCAGAGTCTGCTCAAATTCATGTCCATTGAGTCAGTGATGCTATCT
This sequence comes from Dama dama, assembly GCF_033118175.1. Taxonomy (NCBI): domain Eukaryota; kingdom Metazoa; phylum Chordata; class Mammalia; order Artiodactyla; family Cervidae; genus Dama; species Dama dama. The sequence continues at coordinate 77,347,409 of NC_083699.1, forward strand.
AACCATCTCATCCTCTGCCTTCCCCTTCTCCTTTTGCCTTTAATCTTTCCCATCCTTAGGGTCTTTTTCAATGAGTTGGCTCTTCACATCAGGTGGCCAAAGTGTTAGAGCTTCAGCTTCATCATCAGTCCTTCCAATGAATATTCAGGGTTTATTTCCTTTAGGATTGACTGGCAACACAAAACAGAAAGATGTAAAATATAAACTCGAAATACTAAAATGGTGGCAAATAAAAATGGAGAGTTTTTAGAATGTGTTCAAACTTAAGAGATCATCAAATTAAAATAATCAAGATCATCAAATTAAAATAATCAAATATATATATGTATATGTGTGTATATGTATATGTGTGTATATATATATATATATATATATATATATATATATATATACAGCTATATAAATCTACATACAAGCCAAAATACATTTATGTACAAGCCAAAAATCTATTCTGGGTACACAAGCAAAGAAAAATGAATCCAGACATAATGCTAAAGATAGTCATCAAATCACAAGGGAAGAGAGCAGAAAAAGCAAAAAGAAAACTATGAAAACAAGAAAACGATGAACAAAATAGCAGTAAGTACATATCTGCCAATAATTACTTTAAATGTGAATGGACTAATGCTCTAATCAAAAGGTATACAGTGGCTGATTGGATTTAAAAAAAAAAACTCACATATATGCTGCCAACAAGAGACTCACTTCAAATCTAAAGACACACACAGACAAAGTTCAGGGATGGAAATAGGTATTTGGTCAAATGGAAACAAAAAGAAGGTTGGTGGAGCAATACTTGTATCAGAAATGTAGATTTTAAAACAAAGACTTTAACAAAATACAGGAAAGAATATTACATGATGATAAAGGGATCAATCTGAAAGGAAACTATAGGAAGGGTAATTTCTATGCATCCAACATAGAAATATTTAAATAAAGAAAATACTGGCAGATGTATTGGGACATATTGACAGCAACACAATTATAGAAGCAGATTTTAATGTCCCATTTACATCAATGAACAGATCATTCAAAAAGAAAGTCAATAAGGAAGCATTTACTGAGTGAAACTTTAGACAAAAAGGACAAGAAAGATTAATCAATTCCTGATGCCCATTTCCAGTCAAATTCAATCCCAGCTGCAGGCAACTACAATCTATTCTCTGTCTGTATAGATTTGTGTTTTCTGTGTGTTTTGTATAAATCAAATTTGGTGATATGTGGCTTTGCATCTGGCTTCTTTCATTTAGCCTAATGTTTTGAGGTCCATCCCTGTTGTAACATGTTCATTCATATAGTAACATGTTGTAACATGTATCTTTTGTATTGCTGATTAATATGTATGTATATTCACATTTTGCTTATACAGCTACTAAACAATGGTCCTATTGTTTAATATGAACTATTTCAACTTTTTGACTCCTATGAAAAATCCTGCTATGAACATTTGTGAAAAAGTGTTTGAGTGAACATGGGTTTTCCTTTGTCTAGGGTGGATTCTTACAGTGGAGCTTTTGAGCCTTGTGATGAACTGAAGTTTAACATTTTACAAAACTGCCAAGTGTTTTCCAAAGTGGTTACCCCATTTTACTTTCAAGTCAACAATTCATGAAAGTTCTACTTTCTTCTCCACATCCTCACAAGCACTTGCTGCCATGGGGGTCTTTATTATAGGCATCCTAGTAAGTGTGATACTCTCGCCTGGAAAATCCCATGGACGGAGGAGCCTGGTAGACTGCAGTCCATGGGATCGCTAAGAGCACAACTCAGTGACTTCACTTTCACTTTTCACTTTCATGCATTGGAGAAGGAAATGGCAACCCACTCCAGTGTTCTTGCCTGGAGAATCCCAGGGACGGGTGAGCCTGGTGGGCTGCCGTCTATGGGGTCGCACAGAGTCGGACACGACTGAAGTGACTTAGCAGCAGCAGCAGTAAGTGTGAAGTAGTAGCTCACCATGGTTTTAATTTGCATTGCCCTAGTGGCTGGGCTTCCCAGGTGGCTCTGTGGCAAAGAATCCACGTGCCAGTGCAGGAGACACGTGTTTGATCCTTGGGTGGAGAAGAACCGCTGGAGAAGAAAACGGCAATACACTCTAGTGTTCTTGCCTGGGAAATCCCATGGACAGAGGAAACTGGTGGACTACAAGCCATGGGATCCCAAGAGAATTAGACACAGCTTAGAAACTAAACAACAGCAATCGTAGTGGCTAACAGTACTGAACATCTTTCCATGTGCTTATCAGTCATCTGTACATCTTCTTTGGTGATGTGTCAGCTTCACCCTTTTGAAAATTCTGAGAGAGAGGAATGTATATGAATAGGGCTTTCTTTCTGTTCATACATATGCATATGTGTGTGTGTGTGTGTTTATGTGTGTGTGTGTGTGCATATATGGACTTCCCTGGTGGTTCATTTCAGTTAAGTCGCTCAGCTGTGTCAGACTCTTTGCAACCCCATGAACTGCAGCACACCAGGCTTCCCTGTCCATCACCAACTCCTGGAGCCTACTCAAACTCATGTTCATCGTGTTGGTGATGCCATCCAACCATCTCATCCTCTGGCATCCCCTTCTCCTCCCACCTTCAATCTTTCCCAGCATCACAGTCTTCTCCAATGAGTCGGTTCTTCGCATCAGGTGGCTGGTGGCTCAGATAGTAAAGAAGCTGCCTGCAATGCCAGAGACCCGGGTTTGATCCCTGGGTCGAAAGATCCCCTGGAGAAGGGAATGGCAATTCACTCCAGTATTATTACCTGGAGAATTCCATGGACAGAGGAATCCTAAGGATGTATTAATAGTTGAAATTGTACATAAAATTTGAATTATATATGAGGTCCTATGATTCTGAATGACACTTTAACTCCTTCAGTGCATCTAAGAATTCTTTCCTTTCCTTTTGCAGACCCAGCGAACTCAGCCCCATCCATACTGGATGGGTTTGATCACCGCAAAGCCATGGCAGGGCAGCGTGTGGAGCTACCTTGCAAAGCGCTTGGGCACCCTGAGCCAGATTACCGCTGGCTGAAGGACAACATGCCCCTGGAACTCTCTGGAAGGTTCCAGAAGACCATGACAGGGCTGCTTATTGAGAACACACGTCCCTCAGACTCAGGCAGCTATGTGTGTGAAGTGTCCAACAGATATGGAACTGCTAAGGTGATAGGCCGCCTGTACGTGAAACGTAAGTTGGATGGTAACTGGCAGTGGTGATGCTGTCTGCCAATGGTGGAGCTCTTGTTACAAGTTACCCCCTGGCTTTCTCTGTAGCTCCCATGAATCCTCACTCCATTTTAGCCCCATTTCACAGATGAGGAAATCAAGTCTTCAAATGCTGGAGGTTACTCCTTGGAAGGAAAGTTATGACCAACCTAGACAGCATATTGAAAAGCAGAGATGTTACTTTGTCAACAAAGGCCCGTCTAGTCAAGGCTATGGTTTTTCCAGTGGTCGTGTATGGATGTGAGAGTTGGACTGTGAAGAAAGCTGAGTGCCGAAGAATTGATGCTTTTGAACTGTGGTGTTGGAGAAGACTCTTGAGAGTCCCTTGAACTGCAAGGAGATCCAGCCAGTCCATCCTAAAGGAGATCAGTCCTGGGTATTCATTGGAAGGACTGATACTGAAGCTGAAACTCCAATACTTTGGCCACCTGATGCGAAGAACTGACTCATTGGAAAAGACCCTGATTCCGGGAAAGATGCAGGGCAGGAGGAGACGGGGACGATAGAGGATGAGATGGTTGGATGGCATCACTGACTCAATGGACATGGGTTTGGGTGATCTCTGGGAGTTGGTGATAGACAGGGAGGCTTGGCATGCTGCAGTTCATGGGTTCACAAAGAGTTCGACACGACTGAGCAACTGAACTGAACTAACACAGTTGGAGAGTTTGGGGCCACAGTATCCAGCTCCAAGATAACATTACCTAGCTGTTGAATTCAGAATGGCCCACCTGTCTGCAAATCAATGGAGAGAGATAAGCAAGGTGGTGCTGTCAGCACAGGCAATGGTGATCAGATCAAAGGAGTTGCCCTTGGCCAGTTGCCAGATTCTGCTTTACGTTTCTAAATGGGGCTGTTATCACCTCTCTACAGGGCTGAATCTAGAGCAGTAATTATCCGAAAATTGGACTTGGATTCAAAATTAGAGATAATTTAGTCCAAATATGGTGACTATAGCTTCCCTAGGGGTCAGTGGTAAAAAAAGTGAAGTGAAAGTCGCTCAGTCATGTCTGACTCTTTGTGATCTCTTGGACTATACAGTCCATGGAATTCTCCAGGCCAGAATACTGGAGTGGGTAGCCTTTCCCTTCTCCAGGGGATCTTCCCAACCAAGGGATTGAACCCAGGTCTCCCACATTGCAAGTAGATTCTTTACCAGCTGAGCCACCAGGGAAGTCCCAGTAGTAAAAAAAAAAAACCCACCTGCAATGCAGGAGAAGGTATTCTATCCCTGAGTTGGGAATATCCCTTGGAGAAGGAAATGGCAACCCACTCCAGTATTCCTGCCTGGGAAATCCCATGGACAGAGAAGTCTGGTGGGCTACAGTGCATGCAGTCACGAAGAATCAGACACAACTGAAGAACTAAACAACAACAGCATGATGGATACATCTCACCTCTAACTGATCTGGAATGACCAATGTGAGGAAGATGATGAGAAGGAAGCTGAAGGCAGACACAGAGGAGGAAAGGATGTGATTGTAGGGGCACGCTCTCTAATCTAGTTATAAAGCTTTAATTTTACTCATGCACAAACCAAATCAAATTGATTTTACTCAATATCACAGGACCAGAAATGAGTGGTAGAACTTTGGTCAAAATACATGGCTATTAGTTGCCAGTAGGATAATATATATATTTGTATACATAAAAATTTGATGAATTGAACAAACTGAGTATGAGTCTGGCATTTAACAGGGAGGCATTTTCTTATCCTGGCTTTTTTCCAGCCTTATGCCTGTTTATGGAACCGCCTCTTCAATGTCACTATGGATATAGACGGCTTTAGCACAATACCAGCCCAAGTGAGTCCATTTAAAACAAATATCCCAAAGATTGCCTGGAATCAGCTGTCCAGACTGAGTCCTGCAAATGTCATTCGAATGTGCTTAGGCTGATTTTCACTAGAAATGGAAGATAATGTCTGCACAATTATATTTCTGTGACTGAAGTGCCTTGTCGATGAAACAATGAAACATTGGACAACTACTGAGAATTACTCCAATGGGAGGTTCAAAATCACTTTTTGTGGCTCCTTAGTTTCTGCTGAATAAAATTTATATATTAAGATAGTGGTGAAAGCATGTCAAGAAAACCTGTAAGGTCACATTTCCCATTGTTTTGCTTCAAAAAAGCCTACTTCCTGTGAAATCTAACTTCCTTCCCCCTACAAGCAGTTCCTTCCCTAAAAGTGCAAGCCATGCTGCTCCCTCCACATGGAAGATGATTTTCAAATACTTGAATGTCTAAAACTCCCCATATTTCTAAGCCTAAAGCAATGCCTTACTCCCCAGGCATTCCCCATTCCCCTCCTGTTTTCTGCTCAAGGCTCAGAATAGTTTATTGCTTTCTCTGTAAAGACATTTATCATTGTTGACATTGTAAATGACCCTGATGCTGGGAAACATTGAGGGTAGGAGGAGAAGGGGATAACAGAAGATGAGATGGTTGGATGGCATCACCGACTCAATGCACATGAGTTTCAGCACACTCTGGGAGGTAGTGAAGGACAGGGAAACCAGGTGTGTTGTATTTCATGGGGTTGTGAAGTGTTGGACATGACTGGGCAACTGAACAACAGTAACACATTGTAAAAGATATCTGTTCAGTTCGGGTCAGTCACTCAGTTGTGTCCGACTCTTTGTGACTGCAGGAATCACAGCATGCCAGGCCTCCCTGTCCATCACCAACTCCCGGAGTTTACTCAAACTCATGTCCATCGAGTCGGTGACGCCATCCAGCCATCTCATCCTCTGTCATCCCCTTCTCCTCCTGCCCCCTATCCCTCCCAGGATCCGGGTCTTTTCCAAAGAGTCAACTCCTCTCATGAGGTGGGCAAAGTATTGAGTTTCAGCTTCAGTATCAGTCCTTCCAATGAACACCCAGGACTGATCTCCTTTAGGATGGATGGTTGGATCTTCTTGCAGTTCAAGGGACTCTCAAGAGTCTTCTCCAACACCACAGTTCAAAAGCATCAATTCTTCGGTGCTCAGCTTTCTTCACTGTCCAACTCTCACATCCATACATTATCACTGAAAAAACCATAGCCTTGACTAGACAGACCTTTGTTGGAAAAGCAATGTCTCTGATTTTTAATATGCTGCCTAGGTTGGTCATAACTTGCCTTCCAAGGAGTAAGCATCTTTTAATTTCATGGCTGCAATCACCATCTGCAGTGATTTTGGAGCCCAAGAAAATAGTTTGACACTGTTTCCACTATTTCCCCATCTATTTGCCATGAAGTGATGGGACCAGATGCCATGATCTTAGTTTTCTGAATGTCGACCTTTAAGCCAACTTTTTCACTCTCCTCTTTTACTTTCATCAAGAGGCTTTGTAGTTCCTCTTCACTTTCTGCCATAAGGGTGGTGTCATCTGCATATCTGAGGTTATTGATATTTCTCCCAGCAATCTTGATTCCAGCTTGTGCTTCTTCCAGCCCAGGATTTCTCATTATGTACTCTGCATATAAGTTAAATAAGCAGGGTGACAATATACAGCCTTGACGTACTCTTTTTCCTATTTGGAACCAGTCTGTTGTTCCGTGTTCAGTTCTAGCTGTTGCTTCCTGACCTGCATATAGGTTTCTCAAGAGGCAGGTCAGGTGGTCTGGTATTCCCATCTCTTTCAGAATTTTTCACAGTTTATTGTGATCCCCACAGTCAAAGGCTTTGGCATAGTCAATAAAGCAGAAATAGATGTTTTTTTGGAACTGTCTTGCTTTTTCGTTGATCCAGCAGATGTTGGCAGTTTGATCTCTGGTTCCTCTGCCTTTCCTAAAACCAGCTTGAACATCTGGAAGTTCATGGTTCACGTATTGCTGACACCTGGCTTGGAGAATTTTGAGCATTACTTTACTAGCGTGTGAGATGAGTGAAATTGTGCGGTATTTTGAGCATTCTTTGGTATTGCCTTTCTTTGGGATTGGAATGAAAACTGAACTTTTCCAGTCCTGTGGCCACTGCTGAGCTTTCCAAATTTGCTGACATATTGAGTGCAGCACTTTCATAGCATCATCTTTCAGGATTTGAAATAGCTCAACTGGAATTCCGCCACCTTCACTAGCTTTGTTCATAGTGATGCTTTCTAAGGCCCACTTGACTTCACATTCCAGGATGTCTGGCTCTAGGTGAGTGATCACACCATTGTGATTATCTGGTCTTAATTATGAATATGTTTGTTTTCCTGTTTGTATTTGTCAGCTTTGTCTGGAAAAGTTCCAGGTATGCCTCTGACACGCCCATCCTCCCTTCTGACTGGTCCTTAGTTTGATCTCTCTTTTCCAAGTGTAAATGATGCTCTTGGAAATTCAGAATGTTCTCTTCTTACCACCCCCCCACCCCACCCCCACCCCCGTCTCTCTTTTGTTTTCTAGTTTCAAATTCCTCCCCTCTGAAAACAGCCCTGAATTTGCAGGATCAGCCTCAGCCTCCTTGGGTGTCAGATGAACGTATTTCCCAATTTTATATCAGATGCCTAGCAGGAGTATCCCAAACTGCTCTCCACCATCTCTGGCATGTAAATGGCTCTGTTATCCTAGACTCCTTCCACTCTCAAACCATCCAAATGCAAGGTTTAAGCCCCAGATCCTCTTTGAGACTTCCCTTTCTAGATCTAATTCCTGCTGAGTCTTAGAGATTGTATCTCAAGGTCTTTCTCAGCTGTGCTCCCCACCTCCACCCTGTCCTAATTTGAGTTTTAGTTGAGTCACAGCTAGACATCCGCAATGCCTCCTTGCTGACCAATTTTCCCACTATCATTTGTGCAACACAATACAATCAGTCGATTCTCCTAAAAATGTGCTTGCTCTATTACTCACTGGCTAAAAATTCTAGAAAGCTTTCTTTAGTTCCCTCTGTTGCTATTGTTCAGTTGCCAAGTCGTGTCTGACTCTTCATGACCCCATGGACTATAGCATGCCAGGTTGCCCTGTCCCCACCATCTCCAGGAGTCTGCTGAAGTTCATGTCCATTGAATTAGTGAGGCCATCCAACCATCTCATCCTTTGTTGCCCTCTTCTCCTACTGCCTTCAGTTCCCTCTGATTTGACGCAAAATCTTGAGGTCTACTATTGGACCCTTTGGGTTACCATCTTTATTCTTGTATTTTTCTTATGCATCTAAAAGACTGAACTCTTTAAAGACTTCACAATGTGGTGACTAATAGGTCAGTAATAACTGAGGCAAACAACTTATATCTGCCATTTACTTGTGTGGATTTGGTTAAATTCATATCTCTGAATAACCTTTTCTTCTTCTGCAAAGTGGAGATAACATGAAACTTGCAGGACTGTGGGGAGACTGACTTAACTACGGTAACTTTATGGAACACGCTAGTTGTACCACAAATGTCTTTCATTTTCATCTTCACTTATGAGTTTAATGCCATTCTTGGCGTATAAATGCTCAAAAAATGCTTATGGCGTTGAACTGGGTTCATTCATTGTTGAATGAAAACATAGAAAGTCATGGATGAGAGTTACCACCTTGTCCAAAGCAGTTTGCCTCATTTTAAAGAAATAAAAAACCTCTCTCCTGGTCACACATTCTACAGCAACCTGCTTCCTTGTTCCATGACCCTGTGCTGTTGGCCCTGGTTAAGCCACATGGAGGATATGAGTGAGTTTGTGTGTGTGAGACTAGCCCAGAGGAAGCCCATCTGTGCCATGTTGGGATGAGGCAGATAGATTTAAATATTCAACATATCGATCCTTGTTGGCTCCGCACATTGCCGTTCTTACTGTTAGTGGGTTAATACTCACATTTACTGAGAAAGGAATCTGACCAACACCAGTCTATCTGCCATACAGTGAAAGAAGGCAAGAAAAAAAGAAAAAAAAAAAAGCCAACAGCAATGAGGATGTTCCCAAACAAAATGAAATAGCACTGAAATAAGAACATACAGAATGTGGCCTTTTGTTTTTGAGGTTCCTTTTTAACAATTGTTGCAATGTCATTCCACACAAAAGCATTAGAAACCTAATAGTCTTAACATGAAGCTCACAACTGAATATTTCAACAGAAGAGCTGTATACATTGCCATTTACATGGTAAAGTAGCTAACTGTTAAAAAGATGTTCTTTCTCAATCCCTCTCTGCCTTAACTCTGGGAGTATTACAGAGTATTAATGTATTTAGTATTAATGTAATCAGTATTACAGGCCTATGTAGTGCTATTTACAAGTACAAATTAAGACCGTGTTGTTTTTGTTCAGTTGCTCAGTTGTGTCCAACTCTTTGCAAGCCCCTATGCTGTAGCATGCCAGGTCTTCTTGTCTTTCACTATCTCCCAGAGTTTGCTCAAACTCTTTTCCATTGAGTCAATGATGCCATCCAGCCATCTCATCCTCTGTTGCCCCCTTCTCCTCCTGCCCTCAATCTTTCCCAGCATCAGGGTCTTCTCTAATAAGTTGGCTGTTCACATCAGGCGGCCAAAGTGTTGGAGCTTCAACTTCAGCATCAGTTCTTCCAATGAATATTCAGGTTGATTTCCTTGCAGTCCAAGGGACTCTCAAGAGTCTTCTCCAGCACCACAGTTTGAAAGCATTGATTCTTTGGTGCTCGGCCTTTTTTATGGTCCAACTCTCACATTGGTAAGTGACTGCTGGAAAAACCATAGCTTTGACTATATGGACTTTTGTCGACAAAGTGATGTCTCCGCTTTTTAATTTGCTGTCTAGGTTTGTCAGAGCTTTTCTTCCAAGGAGCAACTGTCCTTTGCTTTCATGTCTGCAGTCACCATCCAAGCAAGTACAAAATTAAGACTGCTTAACTCACATAAATCCCATTAACTTAACAGTTCAATTGAATATCTTTGACTATTTAGTGCTCTGTAAGAGGGAAAAACCTACCTTGACATATTGTCAAATGGCCAAAAATGCTTGTGAAGATACATTTGCCTTGTCAAAAGTCCATCATGTTGAAATATTCTCTACATGTGTGATGTTTTTACCTTCTTTTTTTCTCTTCCCCGAAACTCCAGAGCCACTGAAAGCTACCATCAGCCCTAGGAAAGTTAAAAGCAGTGTGGGAAGCCAGGTTTCCTTGTCCTGCAGCGTGACTGGAAGTGAGGACCAGGAACTCTCCTGGTACCGAAATGGTGAAATACTCAACCCCGGAAAAAATGTGAGGATCACAGGGATCAACCACGAAAACCTTATAATGGATCACATGGTCCGAAGTGACGGGGGAGCCTACCAGTGCTTTGTGCGCAAGGACAGGCTGTCCGCTCAAGACTTTGTGCAGGTGGTCCTTGAAGGTCAGTGGGCCTCGTTATGGGGTTCAGCCAAAAAAAAGAACCCAAACCCAGAGCACTCAAAAGCCAGAGCAAATGGTGAAGCAGAGCTCATGACTCAGTTTTAAGATTCCTATCTGATCAGCTAGTAACTCTCCTTTAGTTTCCTAGCTCAGTTGGGCAAATAAAAGATTAATTTCTGATGAAATGAACTTTATTTCTAGTAGAAGTAACATAAATAACGTGGTTTAACATAAAGTCAAGTAACATAAATGTTGCTCACTCAGTGTAACAAGTAACTTTAGTTACTTGTCAAGATGTGGACCAAAGAGACTTGAGACTGATGGTTCAGTGGATGATCCATTGTTCTCTTGACCAGGGTTTCTCAGGGGCGCTTGGTTTGGTGGGCTGCTGTATGCACTGTAAGAGGCTGAGTGGAGTCTCACCTCTATCTGCTAAATGCTCGCAGTGCATCCCTCCAGTTATGACAAACAAGTGTCCTTTGGGGGAGCAAAATAGCCCCCCCTCAAAGTTGATAAGCACAACCTTGGATGCAACACTTAGAGCAACATTTCAACGTAGTGTTTTGTGGAGTGTAAAAATGGCACCTGGGTTGTAGAGTTAACCCAATTTGGGTCCAGAGAGTCACAGATTTAGGTGAATGAAATTTTTGAAGAATTGCCTTGTGTTATCATAATGAGTTTTAGGCTTTTTTTTAACTGCCTACTGCTTACTTACATCTTCAAGCTTATCAATCAGCCAGGGAAAGACACTGTCCAGGACACATTCAAGCAAGAGACATGTTTATCACTAGATAATTGAACTAGCTTTTATCTGCAAATTTGCATATCTTGTTGGAAATTGTGCCTTTATATATGATTTAAAATTCATCTGTTATCAACTGATTAAAATAACTACATGACTTTCATATAGCCTAAAGCAGGGGAAAAGAAAATCCATTTAATATGAAAATAAGTTTAAATATCTCTTGATGCTAAGAGGCTATTTCTCTTATTACTTTTTTAACCTTAGTTAATTTTTAAGAAGAAACAGGCTTAGGATGACATTCTTATTTTTATTCAAGCAGTTCCTTGAAGACAGTGAGCATTTTAAAGCACAGGTGAAATTAGCTGAAGGCACGATACTCATATTAAAAGCCTGATGCTGTGTTTCACATAATAATTAAGTGTAGAAAGTAATCAATTTTCACAGAGCCAGTTTACTAATGGTGATGCCCTGTAGTCCTCACATAGTCACTATTTTTAGATTCTTTGTAGAAAAGGGAGAGATTACCTGTCTAGTCCTTGTTACCTTGGCAACCACCTCGTGTGACCAAGAAAACCTAAGGAGTGTATTGATAATCCATAATAATGTCAAAAGAGGTGAGGTTATCAGAGAGTGACAGCAAGAAAGATTTCAAAGACACTCCAGTCTCACTGGGAAAATAATGTCTGCTTTCATCTCCAAAAAAGCCTGTCGCTTGAATAAAAAGAGGGGTGAGAGGAGCCCACTGAGCCCACTCACGGATTTATTTGTTGCCTGTCAGTTTCTGTTCAGGACAAGAAGCTTCACTTTATTTATTTATTTTTTTCATCTGCGATATGACAGTGCTAATGTTGCCAAAGAGAGCAGAAATGGAATTACAAACACATACCCAGTAACTGCCTTAAGATAGTGTCTAACTAGACTCTTGTAATGATGTAACATCCTGTAACAGCTATGGATTAACAGATTATAAAAACTCACAATACTATCAACTAAGAATGGCCACTGATATAATGTAGAATTTTGGAATATTTCCTATGAGGACAAAGAAACAGGAAAGGAAGTTTAAAGAAACTGGAACTAATAATTATAGGTTCAAGATCAGACCAGAACACCTAGAAAATGGAATCATAAAAAAGAAGAACAGGTCTTATTTTTTGGAAATTATGGAGTAGCGTGTATCAGACTAACCTGCGAGAAGATGAAAATAATGAACTTTGGGGAAAGCAAAATAGTTTACAGACCCTGCAGAAATACCCAAAAGCAGGCAGAAAGAATTTGACCCTTGAAAGAAGGGGGAAATATCAGTCATTTTCTACACAAATATCACATTTCTCCTGAGGATATTTTCCAGTGCTAATGAGATGGGGCTTCACAGCTGGTACTAGTGATAAAGAATCTTCCTGCCAACGCAGGAGACATAAGAGACAAGGGTTCGATCCCTGGGTTGGGAAGATCCCCTGGAGAAGGAAATGGCAACCCACTTAAGTATTCTTGCCTGGAGAATCCCATGGACAGAGGACCCTGGCAGGCTATGATCCATAGAGTTGCAAAGAATTAGACATGATTGAGCACACATACACAGTCTTAATGAGATTGAAGTGAATTTTTTTAATTTATTGTTTTAAACCCCATCGATATACATGACTACATCTATCAAAAATAGTCTTTAAAAGTTAAAGCCAAAAAAAGATATTTTCAATAAACAAAAGCTTGTGAAGAGCATGATGCCAGAAGTCCTGCATGCTAAGAAACAGTAAATGAAACCATTCATGATGAAGAAAATGACCTGAAGTGGAAACTCAGATAGAAATAAAGTACATGAAAAATGACAAATATGTTAGTAGCCATTTAGCAAAATTGTTTTCTCATTTAATTTTCCTAAATAGCAATTGACAAATTATAACATTACATCACTGTATTATAGTTTTTAGCATACATAAAATTACACAAAGGACAGAATATAAATTAAGTTTTTGAGATTATCTGTTGCAAGTTTCCTCCATTTTACCTGAATAATTGTAATTTTAACTTCTCATAGTTGATTAAAACTATAAAATGTGCATATACACACTCATATTAATGTAATATAATGAAAACAAAAAGACAAATATGAAATGAGAGAAAATACTTAGTACATATGTTTATATATAATGTATACTATATATATATATATATATAGTATACATATGTCTGACAAACATTATGTGTAATTTAATCTGACTTGAAAGTGAAAGTGTTGGTCGCTCAGTTGTGTCCAAATCTTTGCGACCCCATGGACTCTGTAGCCTGTCAGGCTCCTCTGCCCGTAGGATTTTCCAGGCAAGAATACTGGAGTGGGTTGCCATTTCATTCTCCAAGGGATCTTATCAACCCAGGGATCGAACTCAGGTTTCCTTCATTGCAGGCAGACTCTTTACTGTCTGAGCCACGAGGGATGTAATCTGACCTATATACATGTAAAAGTAAATTTGTACTGACTTATATATATGTATGTATATTCATCATATTCGGTTTGTATGTGTATGTTATACATATACATGTATTCAGTAGACATAAAGAACTGCTACCAATCAATACCAAAGAAAAATAGTGTAACATAAAAATGGAAAAAAAGATTTGAACAGACATTTCATGAATGGAAATACACAAACAGCCAATAAACACACAGAAAAACAATAGTACTTCCACAGCATTTGTCAAAGAATGCAAAATCTGTATCTAATCACAAGGAAATATCAAACTGGGTTTGAACAACTGGCTACAAAGTAATTCTTCAAAAATGTCAAAGTCAAGAAGCTGAGTAGAAACTGAAGAATGTTACAGATTAAAAGAGACTAATGAGACACTGCAAATAAATGTAAGGTATGATAATGGTTGGACTGGGGAAAAATAGCTGTAAGGGACATAACTGGTCAATGGACAGACTCTGCATTAGACAATATTACAGTTCCAAAGTTGCAGCTCCTAATTTTACTAACTGTACTCTGGTTATGACAGAGTACATGTAGGGCACACACAAACATGAGTTTGAAGCCAAGAACAGGCTGAAGTAATGCATGGTGATAGAAATCAGAAGAGTGCATGTGGTGGGTAGAGACTGCTTGAAAGAACCCCTAGCAACAAGTAGGGGGTGATAGAAATGATTCTTATCTTCTTCATTTTGTAGTTACATAGGTGTATTTATTTAACAAAACTCATTCTGTTGGTACTCTTAAGATCTATACATTTAGTTGTGGGTAAACTTTATCTACAAAAATAAAAGCATAAGTGAAGAAAACTTTCCCAAATAGATTTTAAAATAGACTTGAGAGTTCAATGCTTAGTGTAAAAATCAGTGAAAAGAAATTTATAGCTAAACGCATCCTGACAAAATATATTGAGTTGTAAGGTCAAATAAAATAACCTCAACATTCTCAAGCATCAACAATTGGTCATATACAAAGAATTATGATCAGAATGACATCTAACTTCTCTGTAAATTAAATGTAGAGCACGTTGAAGTCATGTCTGCAGACTTCTCAGGGCTAAAGTGCAGATTTTCCATTTTAATATTATGAAGTTATTTTTGTCATCTTTGATGGTAAAAGAAAGATGTTTGTAATCTAAGTATCTGACCCTGAAAAAAATATATTTGAAAGCCTTCTCCAGCCTCCCAAAACGTGAGCTGGAATGAAGAAGTTAAGATTCAGCAATTCGCAAATGAAAAGATGGTGCAACACTTACCTTCAGTAATGGAATTGCAAGATAGCTTTAGATTTTTTTTTTCTGTTTTTTTTTCAATTTATTTATTTTTTATTGAAGGATAATTGCTTTACAGAATTTTGCTGTTTTCTGTCAAACCTCAACATGAATCAGCCATAGGTATACCTATATCCCCTCCCTTTTGTTTCTAACTTTTCTTTTGCTTACCTATACTTTCAAATTTTTCAGCAATGAATGCATGTAATTTCTATAATTCAAGTTAAAAAGTAAAAAAAAAAAATCTGTTAATCATTATCTTTCAAATTTGCACCAATTTTTAAAAAACAATATCTCCACCAGCAAGGCTTATTACTAGACACAGAAATCCAGTTGCATGTGATCATAGTTCTGTCAAAATGATATATCTATGCCTGGAAAATAAAGTGTCACAGTGTTGATTTATACGCCTGAAGCTGGCAGATCCATTGGTAACTTTCCATTCTTTTGACTTTCACACATTTTTCTCTAATATGTGTGTATCTTTCTAATGTGTGTGTGCTCAGTCATATAGTCTTGTCTGACTCTTTTTGACCCCATAGACTATAGCCGCCAGGCTTCTCTTGCCATGGAATTTTCCAGGCAAGAATCCTGGAGTGTGTTGCCATTTCCTCCTCCAGGGGATCTTCCCGACCCAGGGATTGAACCTGTGTCTCTTGCATCTCCTGCTTTAGCAGCAGATTCTTTACCACTAGTCCACCTGGGATGCCCTGTATCTCTCTAACGGAGGCCTAAAATACATTTTAAAAAATGCATTTGTTGTTACTAGCATATAACTTGGGCTTCCCTGGTAGCTCAGCTGGTAAAAAAAAAAAAGCTGCCTGCAATGTGGGAGACCTGGGTTCAATACCTGGGCTGGGAAGATCCCCTGAAGGAGCGCATGACATCCCACTCCAGTTTTCTTGCTTGGAGAATCCCCATGGACAGAGGAGCCTGGCGGGCTACAGTCCATGTGCTCACAAAGAGTCATATAAGACTGAGCGCCTAAGCACAGCACAGCACGCCACATAGCATATGACATTAAGGAGATATTTTAATACATGATTTAAAAAAAATGGAATATGAAAATTTGGTCTTTGTCAAAAAACATTGGAAATTTCTATGGAAATGTTCCTAAGATTAGTCTCCTTGTTTTCCTGGGATGGTCTTGAGTTGTGTCTGTCCTCCTAGTATCAATTTTATCCTCAGAAGTATCCCAGATAAATTAGATGACCAGCTTACTTATTATACTTACAGAATCTAAACTAGGACATAAATAAACATACCCATGAAGCAGGAACAGACTCACAGACATAGAGAACAGACTGGGGGTTGCCACAGGGAAGGAGAGTTGGATTGGCTGGATTGGAGGGATGGAGTTCAGGATTAGCAGATACAAACTAGTATCAGTACATAAAGGGTGGATTCAATCGGCATGAGTTTGAGGAAACTCTGGGAGATGGTGAAAGACAGGAAAGCCTGGTGTGCTGCATTCCAGGTAGTCACAAAGAGTTGGACATGACTAAGTGCCTGGACAACAACAAATGGGATGGATAAGCAAAGTCCTACTGTATAGCACAGGGAACTATACTCAGTATCCTATGATAAGTCACAATGGAAAAGAATCTGAGAAAGAACATATGTATGTATAACTGAATCACTTTGCTGCAGAGCAGAAACTAACAAATCAACTATGCATCAGTAAAATAATTTTTTTAAAAAAAGAAAAGATACTTATGGAGACATTTAATAATACTGAAAGGGTCCAACTTGATTTAGCTTTTACCCATTCTCAGGGCCTTCATGAAAATTCACATGCAGTTATCATTATTTATAATTAAAACTATAAAAGATGATTCCTTATGAGAAAATGACAGAGAGATAATCAATGTCTGAGCTCTTTCTTCCTCTAAACAGTTCCCCATTGAGCAATCCCTAATTAACTTGGAGGAAGTAGAAAGCTAAATTAGCCATGGAGGTGTGTGAATTTCCTCTGTTTACAACTTTGGGTGGGGACATAATAGTTTTGAATGATAAACTTCTTGGGAGATGACATTCTTTATCATGAACATCTGAGTTGCATGATTATGACAATCAAGAAATAGAGGAGAGAGAGATTAAAGCTAGCTAAGGCTGCATTTACTTATTTTGAAACTGATATGTTGTCCTAAGTGGAACTTAGCTTTATCAATAAAACCAGCCTTTTGAGGGGCATTTGATAGCCACTCCACCCACTCTCTAATCATCCAATAGACATACTCGGAAGTCCGTTAATTATGCATATATGCCACTTCCCTGCGTGATCTGTCTTCCTGCAGATGGAACTCCCAAAATCATTTCCGCCTTTAGTGAGAAAGTGGTGAGTCCGGCAGAGGCCGTCTCCCTGATGTGCAACGTGAAGGGAACGCCGCTGCCCACGATCACGTGGACCCTGGACGATGACCCCATCCTCAAGGGCGGCAGCCACCGCATCAGCCAGATGATCACGTCGGAGGGCAACGTGGTCAGCTACCTGAACATTTCCAGCTCTCAGGTCCGCGACGGGGGCGTGTACCGCTGCACGGCCAACAACTCGGCGGGCGTCGTCCTCTACCAGGCTCGAATAAACGTAAGAGGTGCTTGTCGAATCAACTCCTCAAAAAACACACATGACTCATTGTAGCGGAGAAGGAGGTGTCTGCATGCACCGAGCCCAGTCTTGGAATGCCAGACCGAATTAATGTCGCTTCGTTGTTTCCTGCCCTCTCGCTTCCTGCTGAGGAATGGCAGTGACTGGGTCACTGTTGGAAATGGCATTTTGGTTTCCTTAGTCAGCTTGTTCTCTTGTTTTACTCTTAGACTTGTCCTCTGGAGCTTTCTTTTCCTGGTTTATGCTCTGCATGCTCTCTCCTTCCTCCTCTTCTGTTCTACCACATTCATGGTAAACCTTCATGTACATGGTATTTAACTTACATTCATAATGCAACATGGCATAACCTCCATCCTCACAATCTGTTTTACAGAGAGAGAGTTAAACAGTTGAATTGCTACCAGTGTTTCACCAGCTGAATATGATTGTTCAGTGCAGCTTGTTACTTTCTATTGATAAATGGCCTTAGCCTATAATTCAACATGTTTTTATAGACGTAGTTGATAATTAGCACTCATTCAATTTATTTGAAAGCAATGAAATGAAAAGGAAAAGAAAAAAACCTTCTTAGTGGAAAGTGCCAAATGCAGAAAAAAATTGCTGAATTGATAAAGATGTCCTTACATGAAAACAAGTACATTTTTAAACTCAAGGAAAAGTGTACTCATTTCCACACATAAAATGTACCCTTAAATTATTTTCAAGAGTTTCTCTGTGTCTCTCCAGGGCCTGCAAGCATTCGACCAATGAAAAATATCACAGCAATAGCAGGACGGGACACATACATTCACTGTCGTGTGATTGGCTATCCGTATTACTCCATCAAATGGTATAAGAACTCAAATCTGCTTCCTTTCAACCACCGCCAAGTGGCATTTGAGAATAATGGAACCCTAAAACTCTCAGATGTGCAGAAGGAAGTTGATGAGGGGGAGTACACCTGCAACGTGCTAGTCCAGCCCCAACTCTCCACGAGCCAGAGTGTCCATGTGACAGTCAAAGGTAAGGCTGTGCCCTCTGTCCCCACCCAAGTCACCATTGCTAAGTTTATCTGTTTCACCAGACAACCACTAAGAATGAAATAATCTGAAAACCTGCATATTCAGAATGAGGAATGATAAAGTGTATTAAATGCTGTGTTCTCTTCACCATTGCATCCTCACCAGACTGATGGTTAACATAGTCTTCTCTCCACATGAATTTTTGGCTTGGTTTTCCAGAGGATGTGTGTTTTTATAATATCATAGAAAAAAAAAACACATCATTAATTTGGTCATCTAGGTGTCTGACAAATCATTTTAAAACACTTAGCTTTGTTTTTCTACAATCTCCTAAAAGCAAGTTCTTTTAGAATCCAACTGGAAGAGATTTTGTGTAATGGGTAAAGACTTCACACAAAATAAATGAGCAGGTCAAAGCAAAAACATAGGAATGAAATGAATGGACAACTCCACAGAAATTTTTCTTGACTTTTATAGTTTTCTTTACATCATGACATCATGATGTGGACAGTCATGGAATCTAACCATCAGGATGAATTTTGGTGATCATGCAATTCAACACCAGCCTCCTTGTCATGCAGCTAAGCTGTATGTCTGAGCTGCTCACTTACCTCCCTAGTACCAACAACTGTCTTTTAGTGTCTTGGTTGCAAAACTTCATAGGTTTTCTGTAGTCCTCCCCAACCATCTTTTCTCACAAATCCTGTTAGTTTATCTGTTTAGGGACACCTACACATACACATGCACTCTCACATAATGTAATGTATTATTTGGTGCCTGTTATGCAATATTTGGCTTCCCTTGTGGCTCAGTGATAAATAATCTACCTGCCAATGCAGGAGACCTGGGTTTGATCCCTGGTCCAGGAAGATCCCCTGGAGAAGGAAATGGCAGCCCACTCCAGTGTTCTTGCCTGGAGAATCCCATGTACAGAGGAGCCTGGTGAATTACAGTCCATAGAGTTCACAAAGATTCTAATGTGACTTGGAGATTGAACAAAAATAACAGTGTAACATATTTATATTAATACATGTACATACACCTGCACATGAATAATTTTGAATTTTTAAACCACTGAATATATTAAGAGTTTTCTCAAATCATTAGAAATTCTTGGCAAGCCAGATTGGTCATAGCTGCAGGAAACTTCATTTTGTGATTTATTTCTTGACCCATGATAAATGGAATATCTACTCTATGTCCAGCAGGTCAATACCTTAGAAAATAAGTCCCATCTGATGGCTAAGAATTTTCCCCAGAAGAAACCAACCCCAGGATAAAAAGAAGCCAAGCAAAGAATGTTGATAGGGAGGATGCAGGGGCGGGCCAGATGGGAGAAGGCTGTGAGCTGTGACCATCAGATCAGGGAGACAAGAAGCAGGATGCCCTCCCGATAAAGATGATGTAAAACCAGAGCCATCTATCAAACTTTGCTGTTGTTCAGTCATTCAGTCTTGTTCGACTCTTTGTGACCACATGGACTACAGCACGCCAGGTCTCCCTGCCTTCACCATCTCCTGGAGTTTGCTCAGACTCAAGTCCATTGAGTCGGTGATGTTTCACCAACTGTTTCATTCTCTGTTCTCCTTCTCCTCCTGTCTTTGGTCTTTCCCAGCATGAGGGTCTTTTCCAATGAGTTGGCTGTTCACATCAGGTGGCCAAATTATTGGAGCTTCAACTTCAGCATCTTTCAGTGAGTTTTCAGAGTTGATTTCCTTTAGGTTTGATCTCCTTGCACTTCAGGGGACTCTATGAAACTTACCACAGCCAAATGATCAAAGCCAGAGTCATTCCTGGCTGTCTCTAATGATAGCAGAGTAGATGACAAAGTAGATGTGTCCATGGACCCTGCCATAGGAAAATATCACACACTAACAAAAATTTTATTAGAAAGACTTTAAACAGTGGGTTTAACCAAGAAGCTGGGAATACAAAACTTGCTAAAGAAATCTGTGTCCCACTGGTGTTCATTCATCGTAAGTTAACATTTTGTGCACACGTCTGGGCAAAGGGGACTTTCCAGATGGCTCAGTGGTAAAGAACCTGCCTGCCAGTGCAGGAGATGCAGGAGATGCGGGTTCAGTCCCTGGATTAGGAAGATCCCCTGGAGGAGGAAATGGCGACTCACTCCAGTATTCTTGCCTGGAGAATCCAACGGACAGAGGAGCCTGGAGGGTTATAGTCTACAGGGTTGCAAAGAGTCAGGTATGACTGAGTGACAGAGCATGTAGCATGAACACGCTGGGCAGAGGAGAGAGTATGTGTTCTTGTTGTTCAGCCGCTAAGCCGTGCCTGACTCTTTGGGACATCTTGGACTGCAGCATGCCAGGCTTCCCTGTCTTTCACCATCTTCCTGAGTTTGGTCAAATTCACGCTCATTGAGTAGGTGATGCTATCTAACCATCTCATTCTCTGCCACCTCTTCTTTCTCTTGCCTTCATACTTTTTGTTTATTATTGCTTCAAAACATGCTTTCTTATATTTCAGGGAGCAATATCTAAACTAAATATAATTTCATCTATTAATACTACAGTATATTCCACCTACTTTTATTGAATTTTATTTTTGTGTAGACAAATAAAATGATAGATCCTGAAAGAGGGACTTGCAGGCTGAGTGGACAGAGTTAAGCCTGCTTATACCTCTGAGCGCTTCCCAGGGAAAAAATAATAAATTCTGGTTTCTTTTATGTCAACCTATGACTGAAGCGACTTAGCAGCAGCAGCAGCAGCAGGGCATACTTCTTAGAGGTAGTCATATTCACATGCATTGCCCTCTCGCAAAGATATTTAAAATAATTCAAGTTACCACTTGCTTTTCTTGCTTAAGATGATATCTGACTTTCAGCACTTGGTAACAGTTAATAAATTAATGATTTTAGCCTTTCTTCAGATGTCAGTGGAAAGGTTGTAACCAAATTAACTTCTGAGCATTTAAATAGGAATTTTAAAATGTTTTGAAATGAAATGTGTAAATTAAATCACACTCCAGTGGTCAGGTTTGTCGTCCATCAAAGCTTTTGAAAACTAGTAACCTTTGCTATTTTCAATTATGATGAGTTATGATAAGAGAGAAATAAGGAATTGACTGAATTACAGGAACAGACTGAGGTTTCTGACTCTCCCTGTGGATCAGGACTGGAAGAGTCTTTCTCATTTTATTCATGTATATACAACTCCATTACCTTTGCAGTTAAACTGCACAATGAATATTGTTATATTCAGATAATTTTAGAGGAGCAAATATGATACCTAAAAAGTTGGCTTCCTTTGGAAGTGGGCCCACTTGTTTCCACTAATAATGCTGCAAACTGTAAACAAACCATTTTTATCTTCTGTCCCAGAGGTTCTTCTCTAACACTGAAGAGAGTAGTGTGTGTGTGTGACTGAGTGTGTGGCTGTGAATGTGTGTGTGTGTGTTTAGATGACATTAGGAGCAATACTATTTTTCAATCATATATTTTTTTTTTCTCCTCCCTTCACTTATATTGTATCATATGATTGGAAACATTTTTTTAAAAAAACCTCAAAAATCAATATAAATAGCATTAATCATTAATAATGCCTGAGACTTAAGTTCTAAAATACATTAATAAGAAGCACAGTTTTGCTTGGGGCTTCATTGCTGGCTCAGTGATAAAGAATCCGTCTGCCAGTGTAGGTGACATGGGTTCAATCCCTGGTTTGGGAGAATCTCCTGGAGAAGGAAATGGCAACCCACTCTAGTATTCTTGCCTAGAGAATCCTGTTGACAAAGGAGCCTGGTGGGCAGCAGTCCATGGGATCACAGAGTTGGACACAACTAAGCGACTAAACCTCCACAGTTTCCCTGCCTTCAAACATGCAGGGAGAAATGAAAGTCGGAATCCCTTTTTTCACTTCATTTCAATTTAACAAGCAGTGTTATATTTAACACATTTCAAAGCTTTTCTTGCCCCATTTTAGGTGCCACATTGAACTTGAACAGTGCCTAATTGAGTGTTCTAATTGCTAGGGACCAACACTGCCAGGAAAGTTAATTGGCTGCTAGGTAAAAATGTCACCTTCTATTTGTATTTATGTAAAACTTTGTCATTTACAAAACACTTTCATAATTGTAACCTTAGTTAATACTCACAGTGACTCTGTAATGTAGATAAAACATCAGCAGAGAAGGAGAATAGGAGAGAGCAGGGAACTTGCTCAGAGTTGCCCGGTAATGTATTCAAGACTCGAATACACATCTCTACTTTCCACTTACCACTCCACAGTGTGTTTTTGAAAAGTAATTCACATCGCAGTGGGAAGCCAGGATTAATGTAAGGAGAAGTTAAGTCAAAAAACCTAGAAAGAAAGCTATTTTAAAAGTTGAGAAAGAATATTATTTTAGAAGTAAGGTCATGTCACACTGAGCACCTAATTTAAGAGAGAAAGATAATTAATTAAACTGAAGAGATGAAAGGGAAGAAATGGGTTTGGTGAGGGAGGGTGAGTAAGAACCAGAGATGACTCCAGAAGTTCTAGTCTGGATGATGGAAAAGTCAAGAGAGGGAGCCTAAAATGACCATGGCTTGGGAAAGTCTTATGAAGAGAAAGGCTTAGTATCACGTGTCTGTGGACCAAGATTTTGGATTCTGACCAGGGGGACTTTGAAATGTGGATTTGGGGAGTGGGCTGAAATGAGTATATCTTTCCTTTTCTCCTTTGCCTTTTGCTTCTCTTCTTTTCACATCTATTTCTAAGGCCTGCTCAGACAACCATTTTGCCTTTTTGTATTTCTTTTTCTTGGGGATGATCTTGATCCCTGTCTCCTATACAATGTCACAAACCTCTGTCCATAGTTCTCCAGGCACTCTGCCTATCAGATCTAATCCTTTAAATGTGTTTCTCACTACCACTGTATAATCATAAGGGATCTGATTTAGGTCATATCCGAATGGTCTAGTGGTTTTCCCTATTTTCTTCAATTTAAGTCTGAATTTGGCAATAAGGGGTTCATGATGTGAGCCACAGTCAGCTCCCGGTCTTGTTTTTGCTGGCTGTATAGAACTTCTCCATCTCTGGCTGCAAAGAATATAACCAATCTGATTTCAGTATTGACCATCTGGTGATGTCCATGTGTAGAGTCTTCTCGTGTTGTTGGAAAAGGGTATTTGCTATGACCAGTGTGTTCTCTTGGCAAAACTCTATTAACCTTTGACCTGTTTCATTCTGTACTCCAAGGTCAAATTTGTCTATTACTGCAGGTATTTCTTGACTTATTACTTTTGCATTCTAGTCCTCTTATAATGATGGAAAAGGAAATGGCAATCCACTCCAGTGTTCTTGCCTGGAGAATCCCATGAACAGAGGAGTCTGGCGGGCTACAGTCCATGGGGTTACAAAGAGTTGGACACGACTGAGTGACTACCACACACACACACACACACACACACACACCTATAATGAAAAGGACATCTTTTTTGGGTGTTAGTTCTAGAAGGTCTTGTAGGTCTTCCTAGAACCATTCAACTTCAGCTGCTTCAGCATTACTGGTCAGGGCATAAACTTGGATTACTGTGGTATTGAATGGTTTGCCTTGGAAATGAACAGAGATCATTCTGTTGTTTTTGAGATTGCATCCAAGTACTGCATTTCTGACTCTGTGATGGCTACTCCATTTCTTCTAAGGGATTCTTGCGCACAGTAGTAGATATAATGGTCATCTAAGTTACAGTTCACCCATTCCAGTCCATCTTAGTTTGATGATTCCTAGAATGTCTACATTCACTCTTGCCATCTCCTGTTTGACCACTTCCAATTTGCCTTGATTAATGGACCTAACATTCCAGGTTCCTATGTAATATTGCTCTTTACAGCATCAGACTTTACTTCCACCACCAGTCACATCCACAACTGGGTGTTGTTTTTGCTTTGGCTTCATCTCTCTGTTCTTTCTGGAGTTATTTCTCCACTGATGGCCAGTAGCATATTGGAAGCCTACTGACCTGGGGAGTTCATCTTTCAGTGTCCTATCTTTCTGCCTTTTCATTACTGTTCATGGGGTTCTCAAGGCAAGAATACTGAAGTGGTTTGCCATTCCCTTCTCCAGTGGTCCACGTTTTATCAGAACTGTCCACCATGACCTGTCCATCTTGTGTGGCCCTACATGGCCTGACTCATAGTTTCATTGAGTTAGACAAGGCTATGGTCCATGTGATCAAATTGGTTAGTTTTCTGTGATTGTGGTTTTCAGTCTGTCTGCCCTCTGGTGGAGACGGATAACAGATTTATGGGAGCTTCCTGATGGGAGAGACTGACTGAGGGGGAAACTGGGTCTTGTTCTGATGGGTTGGGCCATACTCAGTAAATCTTTAATCCAATTTTCTGTTGATGGGTGGGGCTGTGTTCCCTCCCCGTTATTTACCTGGGGCCAAACTATGCTGGAAGTAATGAAGATAATGGCAACCTCCTTCAAAAGGTCACATGCATGCACTGTGACACTCAGTGCCCCCAACCCTGCAGCGGACCACTGCCGGCCCACACCTCCACCAGCGACTCCTGGACACTCCCGGGCAAGTCTGGGTCAGTCTCTTGTGGGGACACTGCTCCTTTCTCCTGGGTCCTGGTGCACACAAGGTTCTGTTTGTGCCCTCCAAGAGTCTGTTTCCCCAGTCCTGTGTAAATTCTGGCAGCTGTATGGTGGGGTAAATGTCTACCTTCTCCAAGAGGGCTTATACCTTTCCCAAGTCTCCTGCATCCAGCCATAACCAAGTCTGCTGAATCCAGAGGCCCCATTGAATGCAGAGTTCCAAAGAATAGCAAGAAGAGATAAGAAAGCCTTCCTCAGTGATCAGTGCAAAGAAATAGAGGAAAACAATAGAATGGGAAAGACTAGAGATCCCTTCAAGAAAATTAGAGATACCAAGGGAACATTTCATGCAAAAATGGGCTCAGTAAAGGACAGAAATAGTATGGACCTAACAGAAGCAGAAGATAATAAGAAGAGGTGGTAAGAATACACAGAACTATACAAAAAAGATCTTCACAACCCAGATAATCATGATGGTATGATCACTCACCTAGAGCCAGACATCCTGGAATGTGAAGTCAAGTGGGTCTTAGGAACCATCAATATGAACAAAGCTAGTGGAGGTGATGGA
The DNA here is from genome assembly GCF_033118175.1 of Dama dama. Lineage (NCBI taxonomy): Eukaryota > Metazoa > Chordata > Mammalia > Artiodactyla > Cervidae > Dama > Dama dama. The sequence continues at coordinate 77,373,096 of NC_083699.1, forward strand.
ATTCCAGTTGAGCTATTTCAAATCCTGAAAGATGATGCTGTGAAAGTGCTGCACTCAATATACCAGCAAATTTGGAAAACTCAGCAGTGATCACAGGACTGGAAAAGGTCAGTTTTCATTCCAGTCCCAAAGAAAGGCGATGCCAAAGAATGCTCAAACTACCGCACAATTGCACTCATCTCACACACTAGCGAAGTAATGCTCAAAATTCTCCAAGCTAGGCTTCAGCAATATGTGAACCATGAACTTCCAGATGTTCAAGCTGGTTTTAGAAAAGGCAGAGGAACCAGAGATCAAACTGCCAACATCTACTGGATCATCGAAAAAGCAAGAGAGTTCCAGAAGAACATCTATTTCTGCTTTGTTGACTATGCCAAAGCCTTTGACTGTGTGAATCACAACAAACTATGGAAAATTCTTCAAGAGATAGGAATACCAGACTACCTGACCTGCCTCTTGAGAAATCTGTATGCACGTCAGGAAGCAACAGTTGGAACTCGACATGGAACAACAGACTGGTTCCACATAAGGAAAGGAGTATGTCAAGGCTGTATATTGTCACCCTGCTTATTTAACTTATATGCAAAGTACATAATGAGAAATGCTGGGCTGGATGAAGCACAAGCTGGAATCAGGTTGGCCGGGAGAAATATCAATAACCTCAGATATTCAGATGACACCACCCTTATGGCAGAAAGTGAAGAAGAACTAAAGAGCCTCTTGATGATGGTGAAAGAGGAGAGTGAAAAAGTTGGCTTAAGTGGCATCTGGTTCCATCACTTCATGGCAAATAGATGGAGAAACAGTGGAAACAGTGGCAGACTTTATTTTGGGGGGCTCCAAAATCACTGCAGATGGTGACTGCAGCCATGAAATTAAAGGACGCTTGTTCCTTAGGAAAAAACATGACCAACCTAAAAAGAAAAGTGAAAGTGAAGTCGCTCAGTTTTGTCTGACTCTTCGCGACCCCAGGGACTGCAGCCTACCAGGCTCCTCCATCCATGGGATTTTCTAGACAAGTACTGGAGTGGTTGCCATTTCCTTCTCCTAGACAGCATATTAAAAAGCAGAGACATTACTTTGTCAACAAAGGTCTGTCTAGTCAAAGCTGTGGTTTTTCCAGTAGTCATATATGGATGTGAGAGCTGTACTATAAAGAAAGCTGCATGTGGAAGAATTGATGCTTTTGAACTTTGGTGCTGGAGAAGACTCTTGGACAGCAAGGAGATCCAACCAGTCCATCCTAAAGGAAATCAGTCCTGAATATTCATTGGAAGGACTGATGCTGATGGTGAAACTCCAATACTTTGGCTACCTGATGTGAAGAGCTGACTCATTTGAAAAGATCCTGATGCTGGGAAAGACTGAAGGCTGGAGAAGGGGACGAGAGAGGATGAGTTGGTTGGATGGCATCACTGACTCAATGGACATGAGTTGAGTAAACTCCGGGAGTTGGTGATGGACAGGGAGGCCTGGCGTGCTGTAGTCCATGGGGTCACAAAGAGTTGGACATGACTGAGTGAATGAACTATAATGAGCTAAAATGGAGATGCCAGAAATGCAGCAAAAGCAGTCATAGAATTCACTCCTTGATATTTTATTTTATTTATATTTGTAGCACTTTCCAATTGTAATTTGAGACAGGTTTTTGTTGTGTCTGCTTCATTCACATTGATGGGAGAAGCTGATGTCACTTGCAGCCTTTCCAGCTCATAGTAGTGACCCCTTTGTTCTGTAGCCTACCAGACACTCTTCTCTAGGATCTGGCCTAAAGATCTGATCTGCTTCCACTGCAGGTTTTGGTCGTAGGCTGCATCTTCTCTGGTCTGTGCCTCTAGTGGTCTCACGCAGCTGCTGTTGGCGCATTTGGGGAAATGAAGATGCCCCGTTAAAAATGGTGCTGAGAACAGGCCCACCCTCACCCATCTCTCAGTGAACAGCCAGCAGCACAGTCGTTTAAGGACAGCATTATTCAAAGGCTCCTGACAGCTAATGTCACTTGGCCCAGGCAGAGCTGCTGCTGTGTATGCAGAAACAACCTCGGAGGCGTCACCCATCGCACGCTTTCTGACTGACGTTTGCTCATTTGCCATTCCAGCCGGAGAACCATCAAGCTTCAGCAACTTCCAAACCCAAATCTCTCAGGGATGAAGAGGCTCTCCCTCTTTGTCACTTTTGCTTTCTTCCATTCTTCTCTCTCTGGCTACTGCAGTCATTTATAATGTTATTCATAGAAAACATAACGTTTCGAGGTCATTTTTCTCTTTTCGATTCCTCATTTACCATTGGGCAATGTTTCATTTAAGGGCTTATTTGCTAGGGTCTTGTGTGGCCATAAATTTTAGTCATTTGCAAAACTCTCATATTGATTTTCAACAACTACTTCGAGAGTGTATAGTTTCTATTGTGAATAATACAAGAGAGAATAGATCTGGTGGGGAAACATAAGGGCAATATAGTAAGTATGTAACACTATTGTGGTAATTTATGATTTCAAATGGGAACTTAAGTTCTCTTCATTAATGCAATATCTTAATGTGGCAAAAGAAGCCTGATTAAGTGGGGATTTTCACCATCCCTCTTTTTAAACTACCAAAGAAGCACTCAAGTTTTAATGTGCTTGAAAGTGAAAAGTGAAATTTGCTCAGTCATGTCCGACTCTTTCCGACCTCGTGGACAGTACATGGGATTCTCCAGGCCAGAATACTGGAGTAGGTAGTCGTTCTCTTCTCCCGGGGATCATCCCAACCCCGAGATCGAACCCAGGTCTCCCTGATTGCAAGCGGATTCTTTACCAACTGAACTTAAGTGGCTGTGTTTCACCTGACTTGAGGATTCATGCTCTCGAGCTTCCACAGAAGGGAAGTTCTTTACTTTGGTTGGGATGTCAAAATTGAGCTCCACACTTAGCTGGAGTGCTTGATTCAAACAGGTTTGTCCTGGAGGTAGTTTGCTCTGTAATTTTTCTTCCATTCTGGAAAATGAAGCTGGTACTTCACTTTATTTAGGGAAACACTTTTTTTTTTTTTTTTTTTTTTACAAATAATATCTCAAATTTCTTTCCTCTAAGTAGAGGAAAAGAAAAAGAACACATTTTTTATTTTCTATGAAGCCAAAGAATGCAAATTTTTACTCAGTTGAAGTTAAAATTATAGGAGAAGTAATGTTTTGCAATACTTGCTATGTCTGTTAGATGTGAGAACTCAAGGAGAGACTTAAGTAGAGATGGAAAAGAAAGAAAAAAATCACAAGAACATTACTTATACTTTCTTTGCTTGACACACAGTCAGTCTCTCTGTAAATTTACACACTCAGAAAAAAGACTTTGATAGTATTTAAGTGGTAATGCTTTGATAATATTTTAAATCAGAAAAAACAACTCTCGATTATTCAAACTCATTCAATATGGACATCCACAGATACAAGTAATTGTCAAAATATTTAACAGAATTTTGTAGTTTATTTACATGCAATATGTGACATAAATATTTGTGTGTATTACATTTATTTATAAATGTAAAGATATTATAAAGTATTTGTATGTGCTAAAATCTTATATAAGCATTTTTGTATTATACTCATTTGTAGATGGACATAAATAAATATATAAAATGTATGCCTGCATATATGTAAAAAGATAATACGAGGATAGAACCTTAGGAATATAAATAACTTAAGGTTCATCTAGACCAGCATTCCATGTGATACTCAACCTGGCCTTCAACTGTACTCAAACTTTTCCAGACTGTCTGTCCAGGATCCCTGCAGTACCCCAGTGAACTCAGTCCATTCTGATTCTGCTTGGCCTTGATGATCAGACATTTTTTCTTCCTGTTGAATTCAAATCTGTCTTCTCTAGTTCTTCCCTTTCTTTCTAGTCCCATTGTTTTGCTCTGGGACAGCTTGGAGGACTTTCCCCTTCCCTGTAGAAACTACCAAAAGGGGAGCAGTAGGGAGCCACTGCCCTGCTATCTGTAATATCCTTGTTGTGTTCATCAAGTGTGAACACAACTGTGTTGTGTTCATCAAGCCCCAAAATGAGTTTCCTCTGTAAGGACACACGCAAGTGTCAATATGCTTTCACAGAAACACAGTTCTCTTGGAATGGTCTGATGTCTGATAGAGGGAAAGGAGAGGACCACCTCTACCCTGAAGACAAGACTTTGTTGAAACCCAAATCCCCACTGTTGAGACATCCCTTTGGGCTCACGAACAGACACCCAGTGCCAATTGGCCAGATGGGAACTTCATTCTGTTTTGTCAGTATTTGGTTTATTCCACACCTTTCTCATCAGTTCATACAGATTCCCTATTTTGTTTTACCTTTTTTAAAAAAAACTCTTCACCAGTTCTAGTATCATTCTTCCCTATTTCATGTGCTCAGTTGCTGAGTCATGTCCAACTCTTTATGATCCCATGGACTGTAGCCCACCAGGATCCTCTATCCATAGGATTTCCCAGGCAAGATTACTGGAGTGGGTTGCCATTTCCTCTCCCAGGGTATCTTCCTTACCCAGGGATCAAATCCAAGTCTCCTGTGTCTCCTCCGTTGGCAAGCTGATTCTTTACCACACCACCTGAGAAGCCCATTCCATAGTCATGTATTGATGTTTATTTAATATATTTATCTTAAATCTATTTTCAATGTCCATATTAAGATAGATATGAAAATGTATATAATAAAAGCATAAAAGTAAACACTTAGGTTATCTCCTAGATCTTTGACTGTCTACGTGAGTGCTACAATGAATGTTCTTGGAGATGTTCCTAGGTGCAGTATTAATACTAGTACCAGTTCAGTTCAGTTCAGTTGCTCAGACGTGTCCGACTCTTTGCGACCCCATGAATCACAGCACGCCAGGCCTCCCTGTCCATCACCAACTCCCGGAGTCTACCCAAACCCAAGTCCATAGAGTCAGTGATGCCATCCAGCCATCTCATCCTCTGTCGTCCCCTTCTCCTCCTGCCCCCAATCCTTCCCAGCATTAGGGTCTTTTCCAGTGAGTCAACTCTTCGCATGAGGTGGCCAAAGTACTGGAGTTTCAGCTTCAACATCAGTCCTTCCAATGAACACCCAGGACTAATCTCCTTTAGGATGGACTGGTTGGATCATCTTGCAGTCCAAGGGACTCTCAAGAGCCTTCTCCAACACCACAGTTCAAAAGCATCAATTCTTCGGCACTCAGCTTTCTTCGCTGTCCAACTCTCATATCCATACATGACCACTGGAAAAACCATAGCCTTGACTAGATGGAAGTTTGTTGGCAAAGTAATGTCTCTGCTTTTAAATATGCTATCCAGGTTGGTCGTAACTTTCCTTCCAAGGAGTAAGCGTCTTTTAATTTCATGGCTGCAATCACCATCTGCAGTGATTTTGGAGCCCCCCGAAATAAAGTCTGACACTGTTTCCACTGTTTCCCCATCTATTTTTCATGAAGTGATGGGACTAGATGCCATGATCTTAGTTTTCTGAATGTTGAGCTTTAAGCCAACTTTTTCACTCTCCTCTTTCACTTTCATCAAGAGGCTTTTTAGTTCCTCTTCAGTTTCTGCCATAAGGGTGTTGTCGTCTGCATATATGAGGTTATTGATATTTCTCCTGGCAATCTTGATTCCAGTTTGTGCTTCATCCAGCACAGCATTTCTCATGATGTACTCTGAATATAAGTTAAATAAGCAGGGTGACAATATACAACCTTGATGTACTCCTTTTCCTATTTGGAACCAGTCTGTTGTTCCATGTTCGGTTCTAGCTGTTGCTTCCTGACCTGCATACAGGTTTCTCAAGAGACAGGTCAGATGGTCTGGTATTCCCATCTCTTTAAGAATTTTCCATAGTTTGTTGTGATCCACACAGTCAAAGGCTTTGGCATAGTCAACAAAGCAGAAATAGATGTTTTTTTGGAACTCTCTTGCTTTTTCTATGATCCAGTGGATTAATACTAAAATAGGATGGGAAATAAAATTCTTAGATCATAGGATTTAACTTAATTTCACTAGCACTCTCCAGAGTTCCTATACTAGTTTATGGTGTCCCCAGACATGTGTGAAAAGTCACATTTCCCTCTATCTTTGCCAGTAATTAGTATTATCTGCCATTCTAATTTTTGCAATATAATGGATGTAGCATTTTGTTTTTTCTTCCATCACTAGTTAGAAGAGCATCTCTTTATACTCTTTAGATTTTTGGGTGTTCCATCTATGAATTTCTTTTACCCATTTTGCCATCAATCTTCTTGCTGTTTCTTCTTACTTTGCTATAATTCTTTAATATACTTGTGAATCACTTGTTACTGATTTATGAATCTATTTTCCAAGGTCTCTTGACTCTATATTTGATTGACTTCATGGGGATCTTGTTTAAGAAGTCCCTGAGCTCACAGAAGATACATCCCTACATTTTTTTTTTTTTTCTGTATTTGCTCTACGTTGAAATTCCACTGTCTACAGTTGACAATGACATTGAAGATTATAGATATAGTAGAAATGGGTGTCCAATTTTTTATTTATTGATTCAGTCAGTATTTCTAATATCATTTATTAAATGACTCATGCTTTTCACTTTTCTCTCTATATCGAGATATCAGTCAGAGATCTCTTTCATTCTGTGAAATGTATTGACTCTTTCTTTATGGATATTTCATCTATTTTAATAAATGTCTGTTTTTTCATATATTTGTTGGGCATAAATTTGTCCATGTTAGATCAAATTTGTTGTTCAGTCACTGAGTCATGTCCAACTCTTTGAGACTTCATGAACTGCAGCATTCCAGGCTTCCATGTCCTTTACTGTTCCCCTGAGTTTGCTCAGATTCATGTGCATTGAGTTCATGATGCCATCCAATCTGTCGCCCCCTTCTCCTCCTGCCTTCACTCTTTGCCAGCATCAAGGCTCTCCCAGTGAATTGACTCTTCGCATCAGGTGGCCAAAGTATTTGAGCTTCAGCTTAGCATCAGTCCTTCCAATGAATATTCAGGGTTGATTTCCTTTAGGATTGACTGCTTTAATAACTGTATTATATCACCTCTGTAGCTTTGCAATTTTTTATTCCTTTCATTGATTAGTGATCAAAGTGGGTACTAATATTACCAAATAAAATACCAAAAATAATTGATTTATCTATCTTTTGCTATAGTCTGTTATTTTTTGTTTTGTATTATCTATTACGGGCTTCCCTGGTGGCATGATGGTAAAGAATTCACCTGCAGTGCGAGAGACCTAGGTTCGATCCCTGTGTTGGAAAGATCCCCCTGGGAAAGGGAATGGCTACTCTTTCTAGTATTCTTGTCTGGAGAATTCCATGGACAGAGGAGCCTGGCAGGCTATAGTCCATTGGGTCACAAAGAGTTGGAAATGACTTAGTGACTTTCACTTTACTTTTACTTATTATCTGTTATGTGAATGAAAACTTGCTCTTCTTGCCTTCCTTGTGCCTGGTAGACCTTTTCTGATTTCTCCAACTCCTGCTTTTCTGTAGCTTTATGTTTTGTGATGTTGCTTGAGCCCAGTTTTTAATCCAGTGTGTATGTGTGTGTATAAGATAGATAGACTTTTGATGCATGTTTAATACAAAAATGTTTATTTGAAATAATTTTATGTCAATAGTTGTTTTAGTCAGGTTATTTTATATATTTTCCATTTACTCTCTATTTCCTGTTATCTCTCTTGACTTTGCACTGAAGGGGATTGCTCAAGTATGGATAATGGTCATAAATATGCTGTAATCATATCTCCGAGCAAGTGAATGTCCTTGTACTCACTATTCAATTCAGTGAAAGGATTTATTGATTTCTTCAAGAAAGAGCCAGTTGCTCATAATGTGTGTTGATCTGGACAATAAAAACCTTGTTTCTGTAGAACCGAATCTTCCAAGTTGTCTACAAGTGAAAGAAAAAAAAAAAAAAAAAACTTGGACGATTTCACTCTGTCTTTCATTCAAAGAAGCAGAACTTGTCAATTCAGGAAACCATCTTGTCTGAGCCACATCAGCAGGACATGGAGACTCAGAGAATGGCACTGCTGCAGGGATGTGCAGTTGGCTGGAAGTGCGGAGGGGGGTGGTGTATATAATTAGCCTTGCATACATCATGCTGATGTGAATACTGAGTGGACGGAACACAGACAGATTTTTCATTGGTCTATTTTCAGGCATTTCACAATATCCCTTCTTCATTAAGTCACTAATTAAATGCCCTGAAATTTGCCAAAATAATTTCATTGACTTAGAGCTTTATTGAAATACTGTAATTACCTTTATTAAATCCTTGTCTTCTCTATGACATATTTCATACAAATACAGCCACTTGAAGTTAGATATGATTAATATCCAGGCTTCTAAGGAAGGATGACGTTTCCTAAGTCAAGGTCATGGAAAATACTTCTCATGTAAATACATTGTTATTACTAGCAATTCTTGTAAAGAAGCTAATTGGGAAAAGAAGACAAGCTTTAAAAATGAGTGCTAGTGATTTTGTGAATCTTGGCTGTCCTTGTCATTTAGCCTGGCCATCATCACCTCTAGTTGGTGTCTTTGGCTTGGCCTGCCTTAACAGTCTATACGAATAAAAATAAAACAAGTACAATCCATCTGGATTTGTCTTTTCCACCTGGGTTTGTATAACATGAGATATGTTTCATCTTATTGATGCCATTGTGATTCAAATGGTTTTCCTTTAAATGTTAGAGATTCAAGTTAGTTTGGGTTAATCAGAAAACTACTCCGTTTTGTTACCAAGTCTCTATGTAAACATGTTATTGCCTCCAACCGGAGGAAAAGTAATCTGCTTATAGCCTCAGCCCAAGGTGACTCTAATTGTTGAATATGGAATGCCTCATGAATTCTGAAGTTGTACATCATTGAAAAATGTTAAAGATACTATTTCAACAGAATCTGTGTGTGCGTGCCGAGTCACTCAGTCATGTCTGACTCTTTGTGACCCCATGGACTGTAGCCTGAGAGGCTTCTCTGTCCCTGGGATTCTCCAGGCAAGAATACTGGAGTGGGTTGCCATTTCCTCCTCCAGGGGATCTTCCCGATCCAAGGATTGAACCCACGTCTTCTGTGTCTTCTGCATTGGTAGGCAGATTCTTTATCACTGAGCCCTCGGGAAGCCCTTCAACATAATATAGTTATGGGTATAAAACACCTTCTATGAAAATCCTTGAAGAAATGTCTCATATGGTTAAAAACTAGACTCACCTCAAAAAAACCACCCAGCTCATTTCCCCGTATCACGCTGTGGGCATCCAGTTGCCAAGAGTATAGGTGATCCATTTTTCTTGACAGTGCTTTGGAAGGAGATGCTCATGTTAGTGTTTTATTTCCCCAAATTTCAAGTAGTTTGTCTTTTCTCTTTGTATCTAATATGTATCTTTCCAGCTCATGGAAACAATAGTTCTTGTTTCTCATCATTTTATTTCTACATTATGCCTTAAGGATTTTTTTCCCTAAAATATTTTAAGTATATTTTCCACCATGGGCTTATTCAGTAATTTTAAACATTTTCTTAGTTCCTCTTACTTTTCTACTTATGTTGTCATATTTGTGGCTCTGTAGTTCTTCTCACAAGCTGGTAGTCCAAAATAGACATGCTACATAAGAATCACCTTGTTTAAAAATTGTAGTACAAGAGTTTGATACGCTTATCACTGAATAATTCCAAAGTTACACTATTCTTATATTAACTGTGCTGCTTGATTGGGTTGTATTTATGAACCCCACCTTTGCTATAGCTTCATCTACTGGAAACCTATTATCCAGTGTATGCAGTATGTGTATGTGCTTGTGTATGTGTGTGTGTGTGTGATTTATTTTAATATTTGCCAGGTTTTCTTGTATTTTGTGGCACAGTGGTAAAGAATCTGCCTGCCAGTGAAGAATATGCAAGAAACATAGGTTTAATCTCTGGTGGGTCAGGAAGATCCTCTGGAGTAGGAAAAGGCAACCCACTCCAGTATTCTTGCCTAGAAAATTCCATGGACAGAGGAGTCTGGCAGGCTGCGGTCCAAGGGGTCACAAACAGTTGAACATGACTGAGCACACACACAGAGTCTTGTATTTTTAAGTTAAGTCTTCTGGAATTTCTTGAGTTCTAATTCAGCTTTTGGCATTGAATTCTCCCTCATTTCTTGCTATTTGATATATACATTTACTGAGCTCGTGAATATGCATAACCCCAAAGACAAAGTTCAGTTCAGAACACTGTCTGAACTTGGGACAGGCAAATGAGCAAGACAAACAAGTGAATAAGCAGGCTTTTTTTAAGGTAATGAGCAGCAAAAAATGTCAACTATTTTTTCCCTTGCTTTTGTCATCCCTTTTCTGTTCTGCAGAATAAGAGGAAAATACTGACAATCACATACAGCTGGGTCTTACTGGAAGAGAACCCAGCACACATGATTCCCCCAGTGACAATCTAAAATGAATAAAAGTGATTTGGATGGATGTATGGATGGACAGATGGATTGATGAAGAAATGAATGGATGGATAGATAGATGGATGACTAGATAGATGGATGGATGCAGTATAGAGAGACAAGATTACAAACAGACCTGATTTTATTATGAAAAATAGATCAAATTTTCATTTCAGATGAACCTAAGTGTTGCAGGTTGTGTTCTTCAGGATTGGTCTCTAAGTTGGGGTTCAGTGTGTAGGATGTTTACCAGGGAGTGTCCTTATCATTGACACCTTTGGAAGGAGAGGCAAGGAGAAGGCCTGGGCACAGGGAGAAGACGAGTTGTAATGCAGGCATACGGCACCTTCATCTGATTAAGCAGGGGTCTCTGGAGAAAGTGTTTCTTCAAAGTCATTCTGGGTTTAGGCAACATTGCCCTCTTCAGTCACTCATTGGATACAGGCCACCAAGGATCATTGCAGCTGGGACATTTTTGAAGTGGCGGATGGCTGCCGGGTACCCCCTGAGGTCACTTGCAGAATCTGGGGCTCGTGTCCTTAAAGGAACCTGGGCCAAGCGTCTTCATGTACTTCACATCCTACCACTTATACAGATGTTAAACAGCTATAGATGTGCATGATAAACACCCTTACCTAAAGATGTTCTCATTAAATTGCTCCCCCTTTATCTAATAACATCATCTAATATTTCAAAGAAGAACTAAAGATTGTCACAGTGCACAAGATTGTAATTAGACTAGATCTTTGTCATCAAAATTTTTAATTCGAAGGATGTCTTTGACTTCTATTATTTCTTTAACTTGTTTATTATTCAGGTAATATCTATGCATCTACTGTTAATGAGATCAAGTAATAATAGGATGGTCACTGCTGACACAGGATTGGGGTCAATGGGAGGACTGATGAAGAAATAAGCATAATGCTGGGGGAGGTAGCAACTGCCTTGAGAAAGGGAGCACAAGGTGAGAAGCAGCATGTTTCTGCTAGCTGCGGGAAAACGTGGGTAGAGAAATAAGAAAGTCACTGATTTCAAAACAGTGTCGTCATTGAGATATATGGGAGCTATTTGGACAGCAGAGGAGATGGATACTTAGCTAGGTCTGGACAGAAAGTCTAGAATCAGAAGACAGTTTCCAAGAGAAATGGAGCTGAGTATCAGAGGGATGCACAGCTTGAAAAAAAAATCTCCAAAAGAGGTAACAATGCAGTTGAGTTATAACACTTCAAGCTGGTTGGGGTGAAATGGGGCCTCGTGGGATGAGGGGACAGAAAGAAGGAAAGACAGGGTGCAGCCTTCACATTCATAGTCAATGTTCCTGAACCAGAGGGTACTTGCTCCAGGCAAACCTTGAGAGACGGTATCTGATCTTGCAGCGTTCAGTGCCTCCTGCAGGATTCTGAAGGCAGTTACATGATTGAGGGAGAGATTTACAGGAGTGTCTTAGAAAAAGTCATCTCATTGAGGTATGTGAGATGGATTACAGTGCAGAAGGAAAAGAATGTGAAAGACCAGTTAGGACAGGATTGAAACATTTTCATAAAAGATGATGATAGTGTGCTCAGGAACAAAAGAGCCAGATGCAAGAGATAAGGAGAGATGGAGTAACTAGATATTACGGTCCAGGGAGACAGAGATGAAGGCAGAGAGAGATGAACAGCTAGGAATATCATATTCCATTCCACTGTATTCTATCCTATTCTATATAACATTTATTTAATAACTTTTATTATTCTGAACTTCTTGCGGCTGGGAGATTTTGCTAGAGAGTTGAAGGGGAGGCTTGAATGAAAGGGAAATAGGACACATTTGGGCTGGGATCTGAAATCCTCTGAGACATCCAGGTGAAGATCATAGCAGACAACTGAACATGCTGTCAGGAAGCTTGAGAAGGAGTTTTGGGTTAAGAGTTAGATGAGACAGTCCATAGCATGGAGCTGACACCTGGGAGGGAGGATATAGGTGGGACCATCAGAGAAATTGAGGGAGAGGAAGTGAGGCTGGGTCACCAAGGGCTAGTGTCTCCACTGGAGGGGTGGGGGGCACAACCCACTCCAATATTCTTGCCTGGAAAATCCTATGGGCAGAGGAGCCTGGCAGACAAGAGTCTATGGGTTGCAAAGAGTTGGATACAACTTAGAAACTAAGCAACTGAGTAAAATAAGGGCCAGAATTCTACATAGAAAAAAATAACATGCATTAGGAAATAACACTGGAAAATGAAAGAGTCCCAACTCTTTGGGAAAATTACAATATAACCTGAGAAAAGATGTGTTTTATCACAGCAACATCTACAGCAGATGATGTTCTTACAACAGTAGGACAAGTTCACAGAGATCAAGGACAGTAGGGGTTCATCTCATGTGAGAATAGTGAAGTTCATGTTTGTGGTTTTGCATGTTTATTTCAATTGCAAATAGGCAATTTCAAGTCAGGGAAGGTTTCTTGAATCTAGGCCTTTCTAAAATTGGGATACATGTGTGTGATTTGGTCCCATTATTGTCTTCTGTCCATGAAAGAGAAGGTTTATCACTTAGAATGAAGCCAGAGTTAGTCACCTCTGAGACAACAGTTTACTGTTTTTGCTGTGACGCCTGTCTTAAAAAGTTCTAAGCCTGACAGAGATTTGTGTCCTCCTTTGAGCATGTCTACAACAATTCATGGATGTGAACATCTCTACATGTACCCAAGCCTCCTACTTAACTTGGCCACAGAAATTTAAATTCAATTTCTGGATAAACAATTAACCTGTTTAATTAACCTGTTTAATTTAGTATGTTTTATGTGGTTTGGGCTGTTGCAAATATGCCCAGGACACAGCTCCCTAAAGGAAATTTAGAGATAGACCCTGAAGGCCGTCCTGTGCCCCAGATGGGCATGCCTCTCTCCTTCTTTGCCCTTCCCACACAACAGTAGCCCCAGAGAATACCCTGATGGCTCACTCCTGCTTTTTCTTTCTAGGTCACTGTTTGGGTGTCAGTTAATATCAGCTCATGTTGAACCCCAAGGGGACTTAGAGAGAAAGGTCAGGAAGGGCTGCAGATGAGCCCACATTTATGTGCACATCCAGAAGCCTCTGTTTACTTAGCACCTGCTGGCCCCGAGCAATGCCCTGCTCACTCCTGCATCAGACCCTCCCAACGCTCTGCCCTGTGCCCTTCTCCTCCTGCAGGCACAAGCCAAGGATCTGGAGCCTAATTCGTGGTGAGCCAGAAAGAGCTCTGGTGGCTGCTGACCCAGAAGTTGCCCGATTCAGTGTTTCTGATGGCTGTACCTGAATAAGCAAGGCTAGGTCTTTGACTTTATCTCCCAACTTGCCCTACCAGCAGGGGGTACAAATGGCTGAGTGGATTCACGAGTTAGAAGTCCGGAGACCCTAGGACATGTGGCATGTAATATGTGTGCATGGAAAGTATTTGTTGTTGGGAGAACATGAATGTAAAGAGTAAAGAGTGATGGGTATAGTAATAGGTATATTAGACAATCTCAGAGGGTTTTGTAGACTGGGTGAAAGGTCTTGGAAATTATACTCTAGGACTCCTTGAAGGTTTTCAAGAGGGCTTTGCATTTCAAAACATTTTGCTGGTGGATATGTGAGAAATGCTTTGCGGAGAGAATAAAATAATTGTTATTTTGGTACAGGTGCGAGATAAGAGAGAACTCTGGCAGCTGAGGTAGCAATGTTTAGAAAGATTCTGATTCAAAAGAGATTTGGACACAGAGCCTCAAGCTGAGCTGAGCTATCCCTGCACTGTGCATCAAGTACCCACCATCTTTGTTTTACACACAGCAGTGCACATACATCCATTCCCATCTCCCAGTTCATCCTGCCCCCCGACCCTCCCGTGTCCACCCGTGTTCTCTACGTCTGCATCTCTGTTCCTGCCCTACAGATAGGTTCATCTGTGCTATTTTTCTAGATTCCACGTCTATGGTTGTTAATATAGGATGGGATGAGGAGGAGGGTGGGCCAAGAGGAAGGGGATAGATGTATACCTACAGGTGATTCACTTCATTGTGCTAGAGAGACTAACACAACAGGGTAAGACAGTTATACCCTAATAAACAAAGAGAGTTAGACAAGAAAATCTTGAGGGCTTTAGTGATTTATTAGCTGTTAAGATTGAGAACAAGACAGAAGTATGTGTGATGTAGATGAATAACATGCATTAGGAAATAACACCACAAAATGAAAGAGTTCCAACTCTCAGTTTCTCGATGTAGTGGCCAGTCAGTTGTGTTCTGTGTAGTCTGTTCATTCTATTAGGTTATAAACTTCCTTGGCTACTAGGCTAATCAGGCTGCATAGGACCTCACCTTCCTCCTTCCTGTCTCATCATCTTGTCATTGTTATGTCTTGGACCTATCTCCCTTTTTATTCATCACTTTGGGATTGTCTCGTGTGCAAAGTGTAAACACATCCAGGGTGCCTCATCAGCCCTTAAATGTATTTTCAAAAAACCTTTGTACAATCAAGATATATCAATATAAGGCCCTATTTATTCCACTAGTTGTAGGAAATAATAAAAAGATAAGAATCGATGCCTCCTGCCTCCTGGGTCATTCTACTTAGGAAACAGCCCTGTACATAGATCTTTCTATTCACATGAGTCATACATTTCATTATAGAATCTTGAACAACAGGCTCTTGGGGTGGATGGAGAAAGACTTTAATGGTGTAGTGTGAACAGAGTGGAGGATTGTGTCACACAGTCAGTGATCTACTTTTCTAGAATCGGGAGCACACTGTAAAGTTGCAGAATTGGACAAGAACCAGTCTTATAGGTAGACAGTCCATCAAGCAATGTGCTCAGCCCACAAGTCACATGCGTTCATCATCCTCATGGTTTTCAGGCCACAGCTTGTACCTGGATGAATGGTTTCTGGATGGTTTCAGAGCCCTGAGTCTACTTAGGTTGCAGGCATCCCTGGTGGGCATACAGACCCTGAAATGGGTGTGTAATTGGGACTGGACTCTCAGGAACCAGCCATGGGATTTGCATTCCCATAATGAGCAGTGTTAGGAGATGCAATTTTTGGAGATTTTATGAAACACATAAGATGTTATAAAAAAAATAAAAAATAAAACCTTCTTAACGGTTGGGAAGAAAGGACTTGTTAAACAATAGAAAAAAGAGATGGGAAAATTAAAGTATCTGCAGCTATGACTCAGAAGACTTTGGCTTGAGGCAGTCTCTTTGAACAGTCTGATACCAAGAACTGTCAACCTGAGACTTTTGTATGGAGACTCATGGAGTTCAATTACCACCAGAAATGGAACGACAAAATGTGGAATTGATGGAATTATATATGGCAATGGAAAAAGAGCCTCACATGTCTCAACGTGTATGTAATGCATTTTATTTTCTTAGTGAATTATGGGCCTTGGGACAAAAAAAGAGGAAAAAAAAAGGAGGAAGAGGAAAGGAGGACGGATGCTAAAGTGAGCTACCTCTGTGTACCACCTGGGCTCTGGGGCTGCAGGTTACATAAAGCCTGCCGCTGACACTCTTATGAATTGTTTCACCATCACTGTTCTACATGTGAAGAAATGGAATCAGAGAGTTAAAAAATAAAAAACTGGGTCATGGACTTCTCTGGTGGTCTAGTGGTTAAGAACCCCCCTGCCAATGCAGGGGACACAAATTCAGTCCCTAGTCCAGGAAGATTCCACTTGCCTTGAGACAGTGAAGCGTGTGCACCACAATTACTGAAGCCCATATGCCTAGAGCCCATGCTCAGCAACAAGAGAAGCCACCACAGTAAGAAGCCCGTGCGCCGTAGCTGGAGAGTAGGGGGCCTGCTCTCACACAACTAGAGAAAGCCTGTGCCCTGCAAGGAAGAGTCAGTGCAGCCAAAAATAAAATAAGTGAATGAATGAACAAAAAGGAAAACTGTATCAAGATGACACTGCTAAAACTACCCAAGATTGGCCAACACCCAACTGTGTTTCTTTTAACATGCTGTACTCTCCTCTGGGTGGGGCTGGGGGGGAGAAGTAAAAATTGTTTTGTACCCTCTGAAAAAGAATATACAGTTAATTTTTGAGGGACAAGACACAGAAATATATTAGCCTGATTTAATATTCTTGCTATGCATTTAGAAAGAACAAGAGTCTAGATTAACATTTAGTCTAAATTCACAGAGCATTCAACAGCTCTGCCTTAGAGAATGGAACCCACACCATTATGTAGAATGAAATCCACAAACCTGGTAAGAAGTGACCTTGAGCAGATAGTTACAAACTTTTCGTAGGAAGGATATGTGAAAACCTGCTGCAGGTTACATTCATAATTTCTGCCCCTATAATGTGACAGTGTTTCATTATCAATAAGATTCAGAGAATTATTTACCTTAGAAAATGATGCAATGAATCTGATAAAGTAAATGATGTGCCTAAAGCAGGTGATTTGACTTCACCAGAATAATTACAAGAGATTTAGAACCACTTGGTTTACTTTTTGCCTCCAATTTTATATCTTATAAATGAAAAATATAAGCTATTGGACCCTTTCAAATATTTCTGAGCATTTTCTACAGCAGACTTGTGCTTCATGACTGAGGCAAAGATAACAACGTGCGTAGTAAGAAGTGACATAGATTGACACACAGGTTTTTCAAATTTAATTTGCATTAAAAAAGTGCACCCCAATGTAATGTGGCAAGTGAAAAAAGAAGTCACAAAGCTAATGTTGGCATTATTCTGGGAAAATGACTTTTCCCTCGGACTAAATCCTTCCTTTTATCATGTAAAATTTTAACTATCTTGGATAGGTTTTTTAAAAATAAATATGTTCTGAAATATTTTAGATATTATCTTTTCCCCATTTAATATATGAAAATAGCTTATGAGTCAGAATCTTAATTATGCACCATGATATTGTATTAACTGCAGAAATGCTGGCTGTTAAGAGCAGGGTGCCCCGGCACAGGCTGTCCACCAGCTGTTATGTGTTGGTTGCATCTGCTCTTTATAGTTTATGGTTCGTTTCTGCCTCACAATTACCTTACCTATTGTGGCTTCTTACTGAGCCCTTGTCAAGATGCCAATTCTCAGCATCCGGTTTAGACCAGGAAATGAGATAATAAGAGTGCTGCAAAAGTTTAAAATACAATGTTCAGAGTGAGGAATTGTCCTCTGAGTGACATGAGTGAGGGTTAGTGCCTAGGCTTTCTTTTTTATTATTATTAACATGAACAGCTAGCTCATTAGAAAAGACCCTGATGCTGGGGAAGATTGGAGGCAGGAGGAGAAGGGGATGACAGAGGACGAGATGGTTGGATTTCATCACCGATTCAATGGACATGAGTTTGAGCAAGCTCCGAGAGATGGTGAAGGACAGGAAAGCCTACTGTGCTGCAGTCCGTGGGGTTCCAAAAAGTAGAACAGGGCTGAACGACTGAACTACAACAATTGGAGTATAATTGCTTTACAATGTTGTGTTACTTTCTGTTGTACAACAGCGTGAATCAACCATGTGTATGCGTATGTGCTCTCCCTCATGGACCGCCCTCCTGCCCCCGCACCCCACCCATCAGAGGACCGAGCTGAGCTCCCCGTGCCACACAACAGCTTCCTGCTAGCTCCCTATTCCACATAGAGTGTGTGTGTATATACATCCCACCTTACCCTCCTCTGCCTGAGTCCACATGTCCATTTTTTGCATCAGAGTCTCTATTCCTGCCCTGCAAATTGGTTCATCTGTGCCATTTTTCTGGATTCCACAAATATGCATTACTATATGATACTTGTTTTTTCTCTTTCTGACTTACTTCACTCTGTATGGAAGATTCTTGTTCCATCCACTTCTCTACAAATGACACAATTCCACTCCTTGTTTATGGCTGAGTAATATTCCTGGGCTTCCTGACATTTCTTTTCACTGCTTTGGAGACTTTATTTCCAGCAGTGTCACTTTATGAATAAAGATTCTGAAATTTACTTCTGAAATTATAATTATATGTCCTAGAGTTCTATAAACCAGTGAATTACAGATATTTTAGAATTATGGAAAGCATGAATTTTTAAAAATGGATTCTCCTGTAAATACTTCTTTTTTTTATATAGCCAATTGATTTTTTTATGTATCATGGTTTTTAATTCCTCAGAGAACTCATTATTACACATTTTTTTCCTGTTTTTATTTTTTACTTATTTTTAACTAATTTATTTATTTTAATTGGAGGCTAATTACTTTACAATATTGTGGTGGTTTTTGCCATACATTGACTTGAATCAGTCATGGGTATAGCTACTTCTTGCCTCCAATCTTTGAACATAGTATTCACATGCCATTTTTCTATGCTGTGACTTCCTTTTGCTATGAAGAAGACACTCCTGTGTTTAATAAGTATTGACAGCCTACACCCCATATTGTTTTCTTATTAAATAGATAGGTTGAAAGGTATCTATCTTATCTTTCTTTCTTGATCTGAGGTTTAGAAAGTAAGTTCTTGTCTATTTCTTTCTTCTCCCTATTATAACTGATAAGAAAGGTGGAGTCCATTACCTTGTTACTTATGTTTCACTTAAGTGTTTTTTTTTTTTTTTTTTTTTCCCCTTCAGTAAAGGCCTGGTGCAAGGCAACCAATTCAGGTGCATGTGAAGTTCTGTTATCCCCTATGTTAACTCATTCACTGCTCATAGCAGCCCCCCCCCCCCACCTTGTTTTACAAATAAGGAAACTGAGGCACAGAGAGAGTGCTAATTGCTCAGTCATGCAGGACTCATTGCCACTGCATGAACTGTAGCCTGCCAGGCTCCTCTGTGCATGGGATTTCCCTGGCTACTGGAGTGGGTTGCCATTTCCTTCTCCAGACTGAAATGACACAGCTGGAATTAAACCCAGGGAGTCTGGCTCCAAAGTTCATTTACCTTAGAAAAATGATCTCCAGTTCAGATAAGAAACACCCAGCCAACAATGGGTGCTTGGTTCGTCTGAGAAGACTCACAACTAGGTTTCTGTATGTAAGAAACCAAAGAATTGTCTTGAAAAATTACTGGCAAGCTAGTCTTACCTAACAGCTTACTCCTGGAGAGTTCCTATGCTAACAGGATGTTGGGAAGGAATAAACTACAGTCTTTGTTGAGAAACATGGACTTAGGATGGGAAGGGAGAGGAAAGATTACTCTATGAGACTTGGGCACTGTCTGGGAAGATTGTAACCCCACAATATTCAGCCAGTGAGGAATGGGGGAGGGATCTGCACTCCAGAGGATACACGTGCTTGCTGTAATGTCCCAGGTGTGCCTGCCCACCAGACACCACATCTTTCCAGACTGTCATTAAAAGTCTTGCTTTCACTGTGTAAAAACAAACAAAAAGAAACCAAAGAAGAGGAAATGTAGTTACTTTTTCTTTTAAAGATGTCTATTTATTGCATGTTAATATTTCAGTTCAGTTGTGGAATAAACATTTGTGACACTTGGGGCAAGATTTAGAGAAATACACACACTCTTGGTACAGCTTGGCACTTTCCCCACCTCATGACAACCATGAACAAACCGAGTGTAATTCAGCCTGATTTAAACAGGTTGTAGGCTGTCAATACTTATTAAATATGAGAATGTCTTCTTACAGCATGAAAATTTTACGGATAGAGAGTGTTAGTCACTCAGTCATGTCTGACTCTTTGCGACTTCGTGGACTGTAGCCCGCCAGGCTCCTCTGTCCATGGAATTATTCAGGCAGGAATACTGGAATGGGTAAACCTTCCCTTGTCCAGGGGATCGTCCCAACCCAGGGATCGAAACTGGATACCTCGCACTGCAGGCAGATTCTTTATTATCTGAGCTACCAGGGAAGCCTGTACAGGATAAAGGGCTCCGTTTTTCAAGAACAGAGGCAAGGCTAGCTACAGAGGGATCAGAGTGTAAAGAGAAAACAGAAGCAAAATCCATTACTACCTACATTTCTAAAATAGCACTAGCTCAATGGTTTGCAATCACCAGGTAGAACCCATCCTGAGATCTTTGTCTCTTAGCATCAGACTAACTTGTTGCAGACCCAAAGTTCTATTAATAACTTTACATTGAGTATCCACAGCAGTTTTGACACTGGATATGCTTGTCTGTACCTTTGGCTGTTTGCTTGTTTACTTGCTTGTTTCTCTGGTAAGGTCTAACTTAGCCACCTGCTTACTGATTCTGGCTGTATTTGCAATTCTGAGTTCCAACTTTCCACCTCCTCTAGAAGCGTGTGTGTGTGTGTATGTGTGTGTGTGCACGCATGCTTAGTCGCTCAGTCATGTCCAATTCTGCAATCCCATGGACTGTAACCCACCAGGCTCCTCTGTCTGTGGGGATTCTCCAGGAAAGAATACTGGTGTGTGTTGCCATGCCTCCTCCAGGGGATCTTCCCAACCCAGGGATCGAACCCATAGAGTAGTAGTAATAATAACATTAAGTAAGAGAAAAGCCACTGCTATACTTTCTTAACATCAGCAGCCTATGACTATGCATGCATGATGGCTGTACTGGGTAGAGATGGTATATCACGTCCATTGCTGTCTGACATCCTGACATACAGTGCAATATTGAGCACATACTAGCTGCTCAAAACCCACTCCAGTGTGCTTGCCTGGAGAATCCCAGGGATGGGGGAGCCTGGTGGGCTGCCATCTATGGGATTGCAGAGTTGGACACGACTAAAGTGACTTAGCAGCAGAAGCAGCAGCTACTGCTGCTGCACAAAAAACACTTCTTCAGTGAATGAATGAATGACTGGTTTCCATTCAGTTGTTTCTTAGCTGAATTCCTTACATCTCCCCTGAGTTGATAATGAAATGAAACCAGAATAAATTCTGCAGACATCCTACTATTTAATAATTTCATTTTATGAAATCACCTAGTATAATAAGTGGCTTACATTAAGTTATTATGAGCTTAAGATTGTAATAATCTATGAATAACTTCCCCAAAAGACTGATAGGAAGAGCACATTGTCAGCTTGCCCATGACCTCATGACCAATAAGTAACCAAGGTAGAATCCAAAATTGGCTCCTCTGGTGCCATTTTGACCATTTTATGATGCTGATACTGTGTGAGGCCATCTAGGAAGCTGCCAAGAAGAATGGTCCTAAGTCAAGAAGGAAAAATCAGAGTGTATTAGGGAAATTAAATGAAAACAGAGCATTCCAGATTGAGTGTGGCTGTGTCCGTGGCTGGCTGAGCTGAAGGTTATAACCTTATCTTCAGGAGCAGCACATCTCCTCAACTCAGAAAACTGACCATGGACCAGTTCATAATATAAGATCATGGGCAGGGAATGTGCAAAATTAAGGGGGTACAGAGTAAACTCAATGGACATGAATCTGAGCAAGCTCCAGAAAATAGTGAAGGACAGGGAAGCCTGGCATGCTATAGTCCATGGGGTCACAAAGAGTTGGACACAACTTACTGACTGACAATAACAAGAACTGAGTAACTGTGCAATTATCCTAACATAAACATTTTAAATTAACATTTGCTATTGGCTGGATGTTGGATATTTAAAAAGTGTTTAGTAATAAAACTGAAATCTCTTTCTTCAATAGACTTAAAGTGTGTTTACTAAAAAGGCGTGGAATGGATTGAAGGGAAAATAGTAATTGTAAAGTTAGTATTAGGAAGGCAGGAAAGAAATCTCTTGAACACATCATTTTTTTTTTCATTTATTTCTATTAGTTGGAGGCTAATTACTTTACAGTATTGTAGTGGTTTTTGCCATACACTGACATGAATCAGCCATGGATATACATGTATTCCCCATCCTGAACCCCCCTCCCACCTCCCTCCCCATCCCATCCCTCTGGGTCATCCCAGTGCACCAGCCCCGAGCACTTGTCTCATGCATCCAACCTGGGCTGGTGATCTGTTTCACCCTTGATAATATACATGTTTCGATGCTGTTCTCTCAGATCATCCCACCCTCGCCTTCTCCCATAGAGTCCAAGAGTCTGTTCTATACATCTGTGTCTCTTTTTCTGTCTTGCATATAGGGTTATCATTAACATCTTTCTAAATTCCATATATATGCATTAGTATACTGTATTAGTGTTTATCTTTCTGGCTTACTTCACTCTGTATAATGGGCTCCAGTTTTGTCCATCTCATTAGAACTGATTCAAATGTATTCTTTTTAATGGCTGAGTAATATTCCAATGTAAACACATCATTTTTAAAAGCTTCCAAGAGAAAACCAATCCCAAAAGCCCTCTTTCAAGGCATTTACACAGAAAAATGCAAAACCTGAAGTATTTCCTTTAAAAAATGATTATTGAATTTAAAACATTTTATCAAAATAATTAGATTAAGCATATTTTCTGAAGTATTAATACAAATTAACCCATGCTTATCATTTAGAACAATAAGAAAATTCAAATAACAAGAGAGCCCTATTTCAAATCTTCTAGTTCATATATCTGTATGCTGTAGCAGTGATTTGTATTGCTCTTTCAATGTCATGCAAGAGGGTTAAAGAAAAGAGAATGTAGAGTAATAACAGTTCATTATCATCTTTCCTCTATTACTTTTTCTTTTCTTTCAGTTCCACCTTTTATCCAGCCTTTTGAGTTTCCGAGATTCTCCATTGGACAGCGGGTCTTCATCCCGTGCGTTGTGGTCTCAGGGGACTTACCCATCACCATCACCTGGCAGAAAGATGGCCGGCCAATCCCAGCAAGCCTCGGGGTGACCATTGACAACATTGACTTCACAAGCTCCTTAAGGATTTCCAATCTTTCCCTGATGCACAATGGGAATTATACCTGCATAGCCCGCAACGAGGCAGCAGCTGTGGAGCACCAAAGCCAGCTAATCGTGAGAGGTAACGAGGCACTGAGGATGCATGGCATCTATGCAGTCAAATTCAATAATGCTCGTCAATGGTGTTTCCTTGAAATATTAAAAGTAACTAGAATTCCCATTCAAACACATACACACACACAGCTGTAGGAACCAACTATTAACTCCCCTAAATTCCAAACCAAGGTTTAATTGATATTCATCTAAAACATGAAGTTTCAAAAATTAGCCAAGAAGAAATGTGTGAATGAAGATGTGGGGTCCATGGGATATAATTCTTGAAACAGGGCTTCCCTACATTAACCCAGTGATATTTGAGGCCAAAAGCTCATGAGCACTTGCTGTGTTGAATTTACTTTATGGCACTTCTTGTATTAAAAAGTGATTATTGAATTTAAAGCATTTTATCAAAATAATTAGATTAAGCATATTTTGTATTAATACAAATTAATCCATGCTTATCATTTAGAACAATAAGATAATTCAAATAACTGATGATTTAGACTGATGATTTTAAAAATAATATTTGTCATTTAGACTGATGATTTTAAAAATAATATTTGTCAAAACCATATATCACAGTTTTTCTAAAGTCAAAACGTACATTTTCATCTAGCTTTTATAATGTTTTTGTTTTCTAGTTTCTAAAATGTAGTTTTCTTTTCTTCCTCATTTCTGTTGAGCATTCAGTCTCTCATTATTTGGGGAGGGTATTGAAACATCTATTAAATTAAGTGAAGTATGGCAAAAATTTAGGAAAATATTGAAAGAAGGTAGTTTAATTTGCAGAAAAATTTTCTAGGGCTCTCAATGAACCTGAAATATAAGCTAAAGTCTCATTTCACATCTCTGCCCAAATCTCCCAGTTCTCATTAAGGTTCACACACATTACCTGCAAAATGAGAAGCTAGTGTTCTGTACTGTCTGTGGAGCACAGATGTTCTGTGATTTCATGATTCTTCTAGAGGTGTATGTGTTCATCTACCCATACAATACTCACCCACATTGCAGAAGTAATTGTATGAAATTAAAGATTTATATTAATGTTGACTATTTGCATTTTGGGGCTTCACAGGTGACACTAGTGGTAAAATAAGTGAGTGAAAGTCTCTTAGTCATGTCTGACTCTTTGTGACCCCATGGACTGTAGCCCACCAGGCTCCTCTGTCCAGGGGATTCTCCAGGCAAAAATACTGGAGTGGGTTACCGTTCCCTTCTTCAGGGGATCTTTCTGACCCAGGAATTGAACTGAGGTCTCCTGCATGTCAGGCAGATTTTTTACCATCTAAGTCAAGAACCTGCCTGCCAATGCAGGATTTTAAAGTTCTCTAACACAGGGCTCTCATCACAGTTACCAAGAGGGATGGATTCCATTACCTTCAGGACAGTCAGTAGATCTGAGCTGACTCTTTCTTGAGGTATAGGTTCCCAAGTCCTTTCTCAGACCTTGCACCTAGTTTCCATGACACTTCTCCTTCCTTTCTGCTGAAAAGTAATGCCCATTCTGGCTAGTTGGCAATAGAATGAAGTGAAGCATACTTAGAATTCATATGAGGAAACCCACTTTGTATTTGTGAAAAAGAGTTTCCCTGAGTAAATCAGAACTTCTACCTTCACTTAGATACAAACCAAAGACACAAATGGTCTTATACTAATAAAATTGGGAGCAATGATTTTTTCCCCCATTTTTGAGGATGCATAAACATGGGAGCTGCTCCTGTACTGCTTCCCAAATGCTTTCTTATGAGAACTGACTCTCACTATCATTTGAAAGGTCAAAACAGGGAGTACATCAGCCTGACTCCGAAATAATCTGCTCTGAAGGATCCAGGTCAGAGAAGAAAAATGCTAGATGAAAATGTACACGAGTGTTCTGTGAATCACTTGGCTTTGCAGGAAAGGCAAGTGAACTTTTTGACCAAGGCAAAAGTCAAGTGACCTGGAATTGAGCTCAGCCAATCAGAATAATGCAGTTGATCACAATCTGATTAGTGTCTCTCTGTGGCTGTTTTTAAAAATATGTTAAATAAGCTTCTGTGAAATTAACATTAAATCACTAGTTGGATAATATAGCCCTGAGAAAGAAGATGTGCTTCACAAGTAGGTCAGTAGCTGGAGAAATAGTCAAGGACAAAATGATGTGTGGTGCATTTGTTTTCAATCTGAACTTCACCACCATGATATCTCCTGTGAGATTTAAGAAAACACTAATGACTATTTTCTAGTCCTAACTAAACACAAGTAAATCACCATCTCTGGGAGCAAATCCATCTCCCAAATCTCTGGGGCATTATTCTTTCTTTTTTTTAATTCAAAAATCATCTATTAATGATTCTTGAATTTTGTCACATGTTTAAATTACCTGGGGAGCTTTAAAAAAATGCCTGATGTCCAGGCTGAAGTCCAAGTAAATAAACATCACTGCAGGGTGGTGGTGGGAGTGGGTACCCAAGCACCAGGAATTTGTAAAATTTCCAAGCTGATTCTAAAATGCAGGGAAGTTTTAAGTCTGTGTACCCTAGGTAATTTGAATATACAACTACTTTAGAAGTCTATTTTGTTCTGTAAATCCAAAGAAAGGCCATTGGTGACTTTAACTAAGCCAGCAGCATGACCTGATTTATGTTTTTGATCCTCACACTAGCAGCTGTGTAAAGAATGGACTAGTCCAGAAAGCAAATATAGTAGGTAAGAAGCCATTTCAGAAGTTGAGGCAAGATAGAAAGTGACTTGAGTGAAAGTACTGGGTCAAAGTAATGAGAAGCAGTTTTAATTTGCGATATGTTTTGGAGGCAGAGCAAACAAAACATGTGTATAAAGTGACTATGGCAAGTGAGAGAGAACATTCCTTAATTAGAGTACATATTTTGCCTAGTCAGGTAGATGAAAGTGTCTGCAGCAAAAGTTGAAAAGATATAAGGAGTAGTAGCTGTCACAGAGAAATAACGATATGAGAGCAACAAAAGTATCTAGACCCAAGGCATTCCAAAAGTTAAGATTTTAGAATAAGAGGAGAAATCCACAAAGGAGACAGGAAGAAGAAACAGTCACTGAAACAGGAAGAAGTCCAGTGGATTGTGGGGCCCTGAAAGCAAAATAGCAAATAATCAGGAAAGATATGTAATAAAGTATATCATGTTCCACTGAAAGTAGAAAAAGAGGAAAGCCAAGAATTGGTCATTGGGTTTTGAGGAAGATGAATACTGGTTTGACCTTGCACAACGGGGTGGCTACAGTGAATGACTGATTAGTGGGGCTTGAAAAAAGAAGGGGAGGTAACTGAATGTGTGGGAACTCAAGAAAATACAAGTATTTTTATATTTTCAAGAATGTTGCTGTGGCAGGAGGCAGAAAAAATGGAAAGGAAGTTAGATATGGACCTGGGACAAGGGAAGCTTACATACTAATGGGAATGAGCCAGTAGAGAGGAAAAAAAAACTGTATGTGGCAGGGCAAAGAGCTTATTAGAGGATCCAGGTCCTTGACTTAGTTAATTTGGTTCTTTTACCAATGGAATATGTCCAAACTAATATAATAATAATCTTAGTAGGGCCCCATAAGGTAGAACCAACAGAAATGGTTGGAAGTTTCAGACAGCCAGGTTTGGGGTCAAGTAACTTAAAAGATAAATTTAAAAAGTCATCAGAGAGTAACACACAATGGATTTATCCTCCTACCATGAACAATTATGAAAAGTGAAAGTGTTACTCACTCAGTCACGTCCAACTCTTTGCAACCCCATGAACACTAGCCCTGCAGGCTCCTCTGTCCCTGGGATTTCCCAGGCAGGAATACCGGAGTGGTTAACCATTCCCTTCTCCAGGTAATCTTCTCAACATAGGGATCAAACCCAGGTCTCTTGCATTGCAGGCAGATTCTTTACCATCTGAGTCACCAGGATAGGCATCAAGATTATAAAACTAGACAATAATTTGTAATCATTTTTCAGGTAGTGAAACACACAGTAGAAGGCTTTGGTCCTTGAGATAAATATGACCTATTCCCCAAATGCACCCCAGATTTTTGCTTGGTGCACTTTCCAAACCATGATAGCGGGATGTAGAACCTAAATAGATGATAGTGACTTTTCAGATGATGATAAACAAAAGATTTGACATTTAGAATTATTGAGGTGCTAGATATTTCAGGGCAGAATACTAGGGAGTGGGGACCTGTTCAAAGAAAGATTTCCAAATACCTATATAGGGTTCCCTTTGAGTCTTTAGCTAGGTACTATGCTTCACATGCATAGGGTAAGACTTTATGAGATCTAGTAGAGAACAACGACCAGGAAAATGTGACACAGTTAAAGATTCCAAGAGTTATACAGTGCTGAGAAGTGTTGGATTTCTGACTAATCAGAGTAGAGAATACACAGGGAATTCAGTTGAAATCTCAGAGAAGTCACAACTAAAAGAGACCTAATCTAGCCCTGGAATAAGGGTTCTTCTAAACCAGCCCTAACAACAAGACTATGAGTTGTCTTAACAGGATAAACTTCTTCACCAGTAAGTTAACTGTCTGCAATCATAACATTCAACATTCTTAAAAGGAAGACAACAAAATCCAGACTATCAACACATAGCATGTCCACAAAGCCTTACACATATTTACTGGGTATGGGAAAAAATAGGAAAATGTGAGCCATAAATAAAAGGAAAAAAAATAAAAGAAACAACCTAATGAACATACAGAAGTTGGGATTAGAAGCAAGATTTTAAAGTAGCTATCATAATCATTTTGAAACATTCAAGTGAAAATATGTGTGCAATGAGTGAATACATAGAGTCTCTTGGCCTACAAGGAGATCAAACCACTCAATTCTAAATGAAATCAACCCTACATATTCATTGGAAAGACAGATGCTGAAGCTGAAGTTCCAATACTCTGGCCACCTGATGTGAAGAGTTGAAAAGACTCTGATGTTGGGAAAGATTGAAGGCAAAAGGAGAAGGGGGCAGCAGAGGATGAGATGGTTGGATAGCATCACCGACTCAATGGACATGAATTTGAGCTAACTCCAGGAGACAATTAAAGACAGAGAAGCCTAGAGTGCTACAGTCCATGGGGTCACAAAGAGTCAGACTTGACTTAGAAACTGAAAAACAACAATCATAAACATTTTGAAAAATTCAAATGAAAAGATGTGTGTAATGAGTGAATACATAGGGAACACAGAAGAGAAGTGTAAAACATTAAAAAAAAAAACAACCAAAGGAAATTCTAGATCTGAAAAACACAGTATCTCATCGTTTCTGCTCTGCCCCTAGCACACAACAATTGGGGCAGAGAACTCTCTACTTGAATGACTAATTGCTGCCATGAGTGACAGCCTTTCTTTTTGGATACCTAGATCAGGCAGCTGCTCTCAGAATTTCAGATTTTAATTTGAATGGTCAAGTAGTTGGATTTTGTTACCACTTCAGCTAGATCACATTCCAGATAAGCTAAATAAATCTTTAGGTAAAATAAAGAATCTTATCATTTATTGTTGCCATTTAGAATAGAGTTCCATATTGCAAACTACAGACTTGCTAACTTTGGAGCATAATCTGTCCTTTGATTCATGAAAAATATGCAAAAATAAGTTGGAGAAATAACACATGAAAATAGCAAACAGTATTAGAGCATAATTATATGGGTTTTTATTTCAATCTGTAGCTCCAGTTGGGGAATGTTTTTCTCTAAGAGGCTTTAAAGTTTTTGGTCTGAGGTGTAACCTGGGAAAAGTAGAACTAGAACAAGGACCCTGAAGACTTTGAAGTTGCCTTCTGGCAGCCAGGGTGGTTGCAAAGCCTCCAAGTGACAATGTCAAAGAGCAAAGCGAGCTGTGATAAGGGAGAGCTCTGTGGCTTTGATAGACTTCATGGAAGAAGTGAGAACCATCAGCTCTGATGTGTAAGTCAGGTTAGAAAGAAACTGAAAAATACAGCCACAATACTGGAACTTTTAATAAGTAAGCCAACGTCCACATTTCTGCTTGTTCATCTTCTATATGACTTAGAAAAGGCAACTGAATTTCTGAGTCACAGTTTCCTCATTTGTACAATAGAAATTGTGAGACTTACTTCTTGGAGTTGCTGAGAGAATGGAATCAGATAACATTTGTCAATGTCCTTACCACCCAGCTAGTTGCAGGGCTTTCCAGTTCCTCTTCCTTTAATGAATGAGTAGGAAGGAGGACAGAGGTGTTCAGGCATGTGTTCTGAAGCCAGGAAGGGATAAACAGGACCAGCTAAGACACAGGTGATGCCATGATCAGAGTGAGCCCACCTGCTTGTTGCCATGACCAAGTACATGCTTGATGTAGGAAGTGATGGGGATCCTTGAAAGTCCTAACACTGATTGCCCTTGGAAGTAGGGGATACGTATGGTATCAGTCAATGGGCTGTGGCTCTGCAGATAAGAGAACCCAGCAAAGACCCCATGGCCTGTCAACCTGACTCCCCAGACCCCCTCCCTGCTTCTCTGCCCTCTGTCTCCTTTCATCTCTATCAGGATCTGGACACCCATTAGCTGTGCCATCTTGACTATATTCCTTAACCTATTTTTACTTATATTTTTACTTCAATTTTCTTATTTGTAAAATGGGATAAGGGCTTCCCGGGCAGTGCTAGTGGTAAAGAATCTGCCTGCCAGTGCAGGAGATGCAAGAGACATGGGTTTGATCCCTTGGTTGAGAAGATCCTCTGGAGTAGGAAATGACAACCCACTCCAGTATTCTTGGCTGGAGAATCCCATGGACAAAGGAGCCTGGCGGGCTACAGGCCACGGGATCACAAATAGTCAGACACGACTGAGCAAAGCCAAACGATGGCAACTCCCATTCCTGCTCTTCTCCTTCTGTTTTTCCTTTCCTTCTACTCACATGTACATGACTTTGGTACTGACCGAGGACACGTTACATGGAGGAGGCCAGGTGGTAATCCCAAGTATCAGGCAATTAGAATAGCTGCCTAGGGAATACTCTCAAAAAGATAATAGTACAATATACTTCTGAAGAAACTGCAGCAGTTGGGGATAAATAGTGTGTGGGAGGTGAGGTGATAACTAAGACTGTAAAGCTAAGGTGTAGGATAAAAAGAAATCAGAGAAATGGAATTTGGGAACTCAGTTCCTGCTTATTCCTCGTACCAGAGTCTCAAGGCTTTGGACCATTGTACAGCTTAGCACATTTTTGATAGTTTGGGTCACAGGGAAGATTTATGAAAACTTAATTTAAAATAAATTAGCTGTTATCACAAGGGAAGTTAGAGGAAAAAACCCTTAGCACTTAGGCATGTGGCCCATGGCTTATACTGGCCGCGGATAGATGATGACCCTAATGTCACACTCAGTTGGGTGACCTTGGTATTGTGAAACCACTTTGAGGGAAAGGACTGGAATTAATGGCAAAACACACCTGCCCTTTGGTTCCTGTTATTGGCTCTGCATTACTGCAGGGCAAGATGCCAACATTATGATTTCCTGTCTGCGATTCCAAAGGTCAGTCTTCTTACACTTCTTTATATCTTCTGATGTGTCCGTGTTTCTGCCTTTTAATAATGAGCCACCACATAGTGAAACAAACAAATTATCTAAAAAGCCCCTACTTGACCTTCGTTTGGCAGGAAAAATAAAACTTGTAAAGGCCACTCTCTTCTTGCTATTTGTTAACCCAGTTTTTGACACCATATTCATGCTCTCATGTTGCTTCATTCATCCATTCATTTTTTCCACAACATACTTATTAGGCATCTATTTTATAAGATGTTTAATAAGAGATATTCTGAGTGTGCCAAAGAATTGATGCTTTTGAACTATGGTGTTGGAGAACACTCTTGAGAGTCCCTTGGACTGCAAGGAGATCAAACCAGTCAATCCTTATGGAAATTAACCCTGAATATTCGTTGGAAGGACTGATGCTGAAGCTGAAGGTCCAATACTTTGGCCACCTGATATGAAGAACTGACTCATTGGAAAAGACCCTGATGCTGGGAAAGATTGAAGACAGGAGGAGAAGGGGACAATGGAGAACTAGATGGTTGGATGGCATCACTGACTCAATGGACATGAATCTGAGATGGTGAGGGACAGGGAAGCCTGGCGTGCTGCAGTCCTTTGGGTCGCAAGAGTTAGACACGACTGAGTGATTGAACAACACCTGAGTGCTGGTTGTACAGGGTGGTCAATATGGGGAGACCCAATCCCTGCCTCATAAAACTTAGTAGCAACCTAAATGGGAAAATAATCTGAAAAAGAATAGCTATGTGGATATGTATAACTCAATCACTTTGCTGTACAGTGAAATTAACACAGTGTTGTTCAAAAACTATGTGTGTATGCTTAGTCACTCAGTCATGTCCCCCTCTTTGCAACCCCATGGACTGTAGCCTTCCAGGCTCCTCTCTCCATGGGATTTTTCAGGCATGAATACTTGAGTGGGTTGCCAATTCCTTCTCCAAGACAGCTATACTCCAATATAATATTAAAAAGTTAAAAAAAAAGATTTACATTCCAGTGCAGGAGAGAGGCAATGAACATACAGATGATGTCAGACATCTACCTGTGCTATGAAAAGTAAAACTTGACAGGAGGAATGAGAGTGATAAGAGAATGGAGTTTTAGGATGAACAGGGTAGGACAGCCAGAGACCAGTGTGCTCACCACTCAATAGGAGAGGAGGGAGGAGCCAGGTCATCTATTCTGGGTGTTACAGGAAGCCATTGGAGTCTAGTTTCCAGTGTCATAAATCTAATCTAGAGTTTTGATCAGCTACTATCTTGATTAAATACCATCCAGCAGAGAATGGCGATATTTATTTGTATAGCACTGCCACCCTCCATGGCCACCACAAAAGTAGCTTCCAGTTTTACCTTCAATAAAAAGAAATTCCCATCCCTGTTGACAGCTAGGGAAACCTACAGCCATTCTTCGGAAATAACAGCTACTTTGTTGTTGTTGTTTAGTTGTCAAGATCTGTTTTGCAACCCTTTGGACTGTAGCCCACCAGGCACCTTTGTTCATGGGATTTTGCTGTAGCCCACCAGGCACCTTTGTTCATGGGATTTTGCAGGCAAGTTTAATGAAGTGGGTTGCCCGTTCCTTCTCCAGGGGATTTTCCTGATCCAAGGATTGAACCCGTGTCTCCTATATTTGCAGGCAGATTCTTCACCACTAAGCCACCTAGGAAACCCATATGGCTACTCTGCTGTTATTCAGTCTCCCAGTCGTGTCCAACTCTTCGTGACCCCATGAACTGCAGCATACCATGTTTCCCTGTCCTTCACCGTCTCTTGGAGTTTGCTCAAACTCATGTTCGTTGAGTCAATTATGCTATCCAACTAGCTCATCCTCCATCATCCTCTTCTCCTCCTACCTTCAATCTTTCCCAGCATCAGGGTCTTTTCTAATGAGTCAGCTCTTCAAATCAGGTGGCCAAAGTATGGGAGTTTCAGCTTTAGCATCAGTCCTTCCAATGAATATTCAGGGCTGATTTCCTTTATGATCAACTGGTTTGATCCCCTTGCAGTGCAAGGGACTCTCAAGAGCCTTTTCCAGCACCACAGTTCAAAAGCATCAATTCTTTGGCACTCAGCCTTCATTATGGTCCAACTCTCACATCCATACCTGACTACTGGAAAAACCATAACTTTGACTATATGGACCTTTATTGGCAAAGTAATGTCTCTGCTTTTTAATATGCAGTGTAAGTTTGTCATAGCTTTTCTTCCAAGGAACAAGCATCTTTTAATTTCATGGCTGCAGTCACCATCTGCAGTGATTTTGGAGCCCAAGAAAATAAAGTCTGTCGCTGTTTCCACTGTTTCCCTATACATAGCTACTTAGAAGCCATGAATTCCAAACATAAAACACTGGACTGTATCTAACACTGAGAAATACCTGTTCAATTACCAACAAGCTATTCCTCCATTTAAAACAGAAAAATCATGCTTTCCCTTAATAAATAGACCAAAGTCAATGATCGTGTAAACAACCATCATCTTAAGCACCATGAGGAATCCTTTCCAAACTTCGGATACTGTTGGGCTACATGGATTGCATGACAGGACTGGGTATTTTAGAAAATATACATCTAAAATTACTCTTTTGAGGAGGACAGGTGTAATGTGCTTGCAATTATTGTTTCTTTTGTTTATTTATTTAATTCTTATTGGAGTATAGTTGCTTTAAAATGTTCTGTTAGTTTCTACTGTCAAGCAAAGTGATCCAGGTGTACATAACTCCCCTCCCTTCTGGACTGCCTTCACATTTAGGTCACAGAGCACTGGGCAGAGTTCCCTGTGCTCTCCAGAATATTCTCACTACTTGTCTATTTTATACATAGTATCAATAGTGTATACAGTTCGATCCCAATCTCACAATTCCTCCCACCCCTGTGCCTTTTTACCTTGGTATCCATACAATTATTCTCTACATCTGTGTCTCTATTTCTCCTTTGCAAATAAGATCATCTATACCATTTTTTGGAGAAGGAAATGGCAACCCACTCCAGTACTCTTGCCTAGAGAATCCCATGGACAGAGGAGCCTGGTGGGCTGCTGTCCATGGGTTGGCACAGAGTCGGACATGACTGAAGCGCCTTAGCAGGCATGCATGCATTGAGAAGGACATGGCAACCCACTCCAGTATTCTTGCCTGGAGAATCCCAGGGGCAGAGGGGCCTGGTGGGCTGCCGACTATGGGGTCACACATGACTGAAGCGACTTAGCAGCACCAGCAGCATACCATTTTTCTAGATTCCACACACGTGTGTTAATATACTGTGTTTTTAATTTTCTGACTTGCTTAACCTAAACATCCATCAACAGAAGAATGGATAAAGAAGATGTGGTACATGTATACAAATGAATATTACTCAGCCATTTAAAATGGAATAAAATTGGGTCATTTATAAGATGTTGATGGACCTAGAGAGTGCCATACAGAGTGTGTGTGCAATTATGACTCATAGAAATATATGGCAACACTGGCCTGCATTGCCTTTTGGAGATGCAACATAATTATTTGCTTAAACCCATCCCTTCTACCTCTTTAATCACCCTCATCCCCACTGGAAAAGTCTCACTATTGGAAAGCCAACTATGTTGGCAGAAATGTTCATCACAAATAAAGTATTATGCAAATAAAAGGAAACCAATGCATGTATATATGTGTGTATACACACACACACACACACACATATATATGTATATATATGATATGTATATATCATAAAGAAAGAAAAGTGGCAGTCCCTCAGTCATGTCTGACTTTTTGTGACCCCATGGACTGTATAGCTCACCAGACTCCTCTGTCCATATACACATATTTATATATATATATGGCTTCCCAGATGGTGCTAGTGGTAAAGAACCCACCTGCCAATGCAGGAGACATAAGAGATTGGGTTTGATCCCTGAGTTGGGAAGATCCCCTGGAGGAGGAAATGGCAACCCACTCCAGTATTCTTGCCTGGAGAATCCCGTGGGACAGAGGAGCCTGGCAGGTTACAGTCCATCGTGTCACAAAGAGTCAGGCAAAACTAAACAATTTAGCATGCATAAACATATATATGTATATGTATGTATTTTAAAAAGGAAAACAGCTACTTAGGAGAATTATAACTTAGAAAATATAGAATCTTCAGTCTTTGTGTCTTATCTCTAATTTAAGCCAAAATCACAACAGTCCCAACAGCTCTGTAATTGTTCCACCTCCAGTTTTGTATCTCCTTGGCCAAAATCTTCCTACAGTGCCCCGTGCCTTCTTCTGTCAAATGGTGTTTCCAGACCCATCCTACTCAGAGACCTTGTGCATCAGAGTCTCTCTGATCTGAGTTGTTAATTGAGCCATGGAACTTTGGATAAGATCTGTTTTCTAGTCTTTAAAACTGGAATCATAATTTCCATTCATTGCTTTGTCTACTCAACAAACATTTGCAGAATACTTTCTGTGTTCCTGCACTGTACTGTGTGCTAGAGTGTGATGGTCTGCAAGAAAAGGATGGTTCTTATTTTCCCAAGGATGCAGCCAGATGTGGGATGCAGGCATTTAACCAAGCAACACCAAACTTCTGTGGCTATGACAGGGTAATGCAGGATGATTCTGGGGAGGCACCCAGGCTAAGTGAAATTTGAGCTGAGATGCAGATAATAATTATTGATAATTTGTTAAAGAAATGCAGAAGCCTATGTGAAGACCCTGGAGAAGAGAATGGCAATCCACTCTAGTGTTCTGTCCTGGAGAATCCCATGGACAGAGGAGCCTGGCAGGCTACAGTCCATGGGGTCGAAAAGAGTTAGACATGACTGAAGCGACTTAGTATGCATGTGAAGAACCAGGGGGAACCAGAGAATAGATAAAATAGGGTAAAGCCTGCAAGAGAAGACTATCAAGAGATGCAGCTGGAGATTGAGGACCCAAGTCATAAGGAGCCTTAAAAATATTCTGAGTTTGGATTATGTCCAGAAACAATTGGATGGACTGATGATTTTAATCACAGAAGTCACATCACGTGATTAGTGTCGTTGAAGGATTTTTCAGGTGACTGTGTGCTGAATGCCTTCAAGTGGGCCAGAAGGTGGCACATATACCAGTTAGGAAGTTGTTTCAGAAATCCAGATAAGAGCCAATTTTAACCTTGTGTCAGCTTAAATTCCTACTGAAAGCAGTGTTAGTCACAGGGTTGGCCGTAGATCATTTATTCAACATGTAATTCCTGAAATCCAGAGTGAAAGAATGAAGGGAAATGAGATCAAGAAAGGAGGGGAAAAATCCATAAAAGTTGCTTTAATGAGCTAGTTGCTGCTGTGGTCAACTGGGGCTCATTCCTTCTGGAAATCTTCCAAGACATCACACAGAACAGTGGTTCTCAAAGGTGATTTCTGGATCCACAGCGTTATCTGAAAGTCATTCAGTCAGTTCAGTTCAGTTGCTCAGTCACATCTGACTCTTTGCGACCCCATGGACTGCAGCATGCCAGGCTTCCCTGTCTATCACCAACTCCCGGAACTTGCTCAAACCCACGTCCATCGAGTCGATGATGCCATCCAACCATCTCATCCTCTGTCGTCCCCTTCTCCTCCTGCCTTCAATCTTGCCCAGCATCAGGGTCTTATCTTCCCCCCCCCGCCCGATTATTTTTATTAGTTGGAGGCTAATTACTTTACAGTATTGTAGTGGTTTTGCCATACATTGACATGAATCAGCCAGGGATTTACATGTGTTCCCCATCCCGATCCCCCCTCCCACCTCCCTCCCCATCCCATCCCTCTGGGTCTTCCCAGTGCACCAGCCCCGAGCACTTGTCTCATGCATCCAACCTGGACTGGCGATCTGTTTCACACTTGATAATATACATGTTTCGATGCTGTTCTCTCAGATCATCCCACCCTCGCCTTCTCCCATAGAGTCCAAGAGTCTGTTCTATACATCTGTGTCTCTTTTTCTGTCTTGCATATAGGGATATCAGGGTCTTTTCTAATGAGTCAGTTCTTCACATCAGGTGGCCAAAGTATTGGAGCTTCAGCTTCAGCATCAGTCCTTCCAGTGAATATTCAGGGATGATTTCCTTAAGGATTGACTGGTTTGCTTTCCTTGCTGTCCAAGGGACTCTCAAGAGTCTTCTCCAATACCACAGGTCAAAAGCATCAATTCTTCATTGAGAATTCTTCATTAGCATGAGAACTCATTAGAAAAGGCAGAATCTTGGATCCTGCCTCAGACCCACTGAGTCAAAACTTCTAGGGACATGGCTCAGCAACTTGGGTTTTAGTCAACGCTTTGGGTGACTCTGATGCCTTCTGGTGTGAGAAGCACAGGTTAGAGTACAGCTCACGGTTGTCCCATAAGTTTGGAGGATGGAAAAACAGGACATTTATCCCAATGCCCACACCTTATTGGCGGGTGATCGTCTCCTGCTTTTCTGGGTTGCACCCGTGAAAGTTAGTGTTTGTTACATTGGAGGAGACCCTGAGACAGCAGAGACTCCATTCTTGGTGTGTTTCCATGGCAAAATGCATGGAGCTGTCCAGCCTGGGGTACTGAAACCAGGTGGATGGAGACACTTCACCACACATCCTGTCTGTCCATCATGACTAGGCTATGGCAGTGAAGAGGAAGAGTCTCTGAGGACAGGTGACACATTTTCAGAGAAGGTCATTAGTACCTGATGTTGCTGTTCTGTCGCTCAGTCGTGTCTGACTCTTTGTGACCTCATGAACTGCAGTACGCCAGGCTTCCCTGTCCTGTGCCTGATTCCAGGAGATTAAAGAGAGCATATGAAAGAATTCTCAATATTATGAGCCATTTCCATCTCTAATTGCCTTATACTAACACGATGTCAGTGGTTATTTTCCATGTAAACCTCTTTGATAAGTTTTTAAATAACATTTCTTTGGGATAGAACCAAATTGAGGGGAGGGATAATGGATCAGTGGTAATTAGACATTCTTCCAGAGGAATTCCTCTGTCCATTTGATGAGGGGTTCGGTGCTTTTAGCAAAATTTCAACCAAATAGACATAGAATGTAGACACTCATTTATTTACCTACCCCCCTGGACAAAATGATTCTGACATGATGTCTTAAACTTTGCAATCTACCCTAGTGGTTGTTAGGTTAATTTTGCTAAAATGAATAAATAAATAAAACTTCGCTCTATAAAATCTCCAGCCTTTTGTTTTCCTAGAAGTAATTTTCTCACCATGAGACAGACATCCCTTATCACCTATTTTAAATATATTTACATTGTATTGAGTACAGTTGTCTCAGAATACCATCTAGTGAAGTAAAATTGTTCACTATGAAAAGACCTATTGGCTGTGCAAATATTTAATTTGCAGGTTGGAAATGGTTTGTTAATGATATGTTAAAGCTGGATATACCTGTGTATACTAAGTTAACCAACACCCCTACAACACTTCATATCTTCCAGGTACTAAGGATTATTATAATCTTAACTCATATTATCCCCATACCAATTCTGTAAAATGAATCCCCAGTTTACAGATAAGGAAATAAAAGCTAAGAAATATTTGACAGCTTACACAAGATGACCCAGCTAGAAGCAGCAAAGTTGGAGATCGAACCCAGGTGTTTAGCCTTTGGCTCTGGGCTCTTAGCCATCACCCTCTGCTATTTCTTTGAGAAACACAGCAGTGAGTTCCATCTCTAGCTGCTTCCTGTCTTGATATCAGTTCCACCTTCTTGGCTGTTTTATGGGTAAAGTAATGTTCACGATGGCTCATGCCATTTCAGTGTGCTTCTAAAATCCTAACTAACATAGACTCTAACCTTCCCCCGGGCTTCCCAGGTGCACTCGTGGTGAAGAATCTGCCTGCCAATGCAGGAGACACAAGAGAAGTGGGTTCAATCCATGGATCAGGAAGATCCCCCGGAGTAGGAAATGGCAACACACTCCAGTATTCTTGACAGGGAAATCCAATGGACAGAGGAGCCTGGCAGGCTGCAGTCCCTGGGACCACAGAGAGTAGGACATGACTGGCAGGACTAGACCCAAGCACAGCCTTCTCCTCAGTCCATTCCAGTCATAGCTGGAATCCCTATACGCCTATAACACATAGACCCACACATCTGTCTCTAAATGAAGAACTCTGGGAACTGCAAAGCAGAGAAGATTAGCCTTATGAGGAATTGTGGAAAGAAGAGGAAGAACTCCCACGTTTGTTAAATATCTAGTCAATGGTTGACGTGCGTGATCCATGTCCTTTCATATAACCCTGTGACTGCCACGTTAAAAATCCATCCTACGATTAGCCACTAATCTGCTGAAAAATATTGCTGGGTTCTGATACCTTTAGATGCTGCCTCTCCTAGGAAAAATCTGTTTCTTCTCTTTAAGAGAAGACTGGAATATTCTAAAATCACAGTAGTTTAACTCAAAACACTTGCTTTCTCTCAGCAGGTATGTTTTAAGCAGAGTACATGTGTGTATTTTTCATAGGGATTTTTTTTTCAGCATCTCACAAAACTCATCAAATAAGCAGTTACTTAATCTATATATTTTTTAAATAGGTACTCTATGAAGTCGTCTTGGCACCTCAATTCAACTGGCTTCCATAGTCCCCTTTTGGTGCAGAAGGCATATTGGTGTCAGGAATAATGGTCCATGTATCTTCATCAGACTTTTAGAAAAAGTTCAGTACCATGTTGTATTCTTTATTGCCTTTAGGAAGAGCCTATTAATTCTCCCTTCATCTCCTCTTAGAGGAGGAATAGATACTCAATGCTTTAAACCTTTCACACCCAAGAGTGGATCCCTGAAGATTTGCCATAACACAAATCAAAAACAAAATGTCACATTCCCTTAGTTTAGTCAAACTGCCACACTCCAGAATCCAGTGTCCCCAGTGCAAGTCAGCTTCCATCTGCATCAGGTCACTGATATAATAAGACAAATCACCTGCCCTGGGATTACTTCCTCAGATGGTTCCTAATTGCAAATCCTATGCTTTATTTTCCCACATATGTAAAGCATTCTTTGTGCTCTCCTGTATGTTAAAATTCTTGGATTTCTTTAAATCACACCTTTGATAAGTTGTAGTTTTGTCTGAATTACTGGTGGATTTCTCTCTTTTTCAGTTCCTCCCAAGTTTGTGGTTCAACCACGGGACCAGGACGGGATTTATGGCAAGGCTGTCATCCTCAATTGCTCAGCTGAGGGTTACCCTGTACCCACCATCGTGTGGAAATTCTCTAAAGGTATGAAGTCACTTGGTTTGCTTCTTATCTATCAAACATATGGTATATTTACAGCAGTGGTCCCCAGCTATTTTGGCAGGAAGAACCGGTTTTGTGGAAGACAATTTCTCCATGGACTGGGCTGGGGTGATGGTTTCGGGAAGACTCTAACATGTTACATTTACTGTGCACTTGATTTCTATTACTATTACATCAGTTCCACCTCAGGTCACCAGTCCTAGAGGTTGGGACCCCTGTTTTAAAAGGTCCAAAATGAGCATTTCTTCCAAAGATGTTTCTCACAAATGTATCCATCCTCACCTCCAACAAGGGTGTCTGTCCTTCATGTACACCCCTGGTAACCACCTGAGTGTTTTCATTTGGGCCATGGAGTGTTGTTGTATCACAGGGCCTTGGAAAGACCATGTTGGGGAGGCAGGTTATTCATGGACAGTTGCAGCACCTGTGGAAGCTCTCTGTTAACCACCTATACTAGACAATGCTTGGAGACCCCATACACATGGAGAAACAAATATAAACTGTCAGAATTACTCATTGTTGGAAATTGCTGCTGCTGCTAAGTCGCTTCAGTCGTGTCCGACTCTGTGCGACCCCATAGACGGCAGCCCAGCAGGCTCCCCCGTCCCTGGGATTCTCCAGGCAA
This sequence comes from Dama dama, assembly GCF_033118175.1. Classification (NCBI taxonomy): domain Eukaryota; kingdom Metazoa; phylum Chordata; class Mammalia; order Artiodactyla; family Cervidae; genus Dama; species Dama dama. The sequence goes on from NC_083699.1 coordinate 77,413,644, forward strand.
AAACACTGGAGTGGGTTGCCATTGCCTTCTCCAATGCATGGAAGTGAAAAGTGAAAGTGAAGACGCTCAGTCGTGTCTGACTTTTAGCAATCCCATGGGCTGAAGCCTACCAGGCTCCTCCGTCCATGGGATTTTCCAGGCAAGAGTACTGGACTGGGTTGCCATTGCCTTCTCTGAAATTATTTCCCCAGTATTTAGATAAGTAAAGTTAGGTGTCTTTAGAAGGTTAAAATAGAACTACAGTTTGTTTTATTTACCTAGATAACATAGATATAAAACATCACCTGGGTATTACCTTCTTAAAAACAAACTTTCACCCTTAATCATGCTTTCTCTTCAAAAGCACTGCATAATTTCCCAGTATTAAGGTAACATTGTAAACATTACATAAATAAAAATGGGCAGTGTGGAAACTAATGGAGGAACCATTCTAGACATGGTAAAAATCATTTTTGTCTATTTTATCATCTTCTCCAGGAAAGTTTCCTTAACTCTTTGTTGCTGCTGCTAAGTCACTTCAGTTGTTTCTGACTCTTTTTGACCCTATGGACTGTAGCCCGCCAGGCTCCTCTGTCCATGGGATTCTCCAGGCAAGAATACTGGAGTGGGTTTCCATTTCCTTCTCCAGAGAATCTTCCTTGCCCAGGGATTGAACCTGATGTCCAGCACTGCAGCATTGCAGGCAGATTCTTTACCATCTGTGCCACCAGGGAAGCCCCTTTCCAGGAAGCTTTCCTTAACTGTGCTTATGAATGTTTTGGAAATTATCTTTCCTTTCTCATTCAGATGTCTTAATCCAGTAACTTATTTATTAAGCAGTTGAGGGCCAATATGTACCAATAGGATAAATAAGAAAGCAACAATAAGTAAATAATGGAGTTTTTTCTAACAATCTAAGACTTAACATAGTAGCATGTTGCTCTTTCTTATGGAAGTAACAACAGTTGAAGAAAATAAATGGCATTCTTGCCACACAGTTGGCTTGAATGTATTTCCTTTAGGGAGAAGGAGAAGAGGGAGGAAAGAGAGGGATAGACACCATTTGGTTAGGGGCAGAATCAATTAAATTTGTTTAAATCCCTTAGGTTACTGCCCTGTAGCATGCCACATACATTGTCCATATGAAAAACTGTTTATCCCAGAATAAAATCCTGTTATTCAGAATATCTGCCCACATCCCTTTTTATTTGGGGCCATGCTTATAGCCAGATGTTGCATTACAAGGAAACAAACAGCATCCATTTGATTTAATGTAGTTTATATAGGTGTGCTGGGAGCTTCCCAGTGTCACAGTGGTAAAGAATCCACCTGCCAATGCAGGAGACACAGGAGACTCGCGTTCTTTCCCTTAGTTAGGAAGATCCCCTGGAGAAGGAAATGGCAACACATCCCAGTATTCTTGCCTTGCCTGAAAAATTCCATGGACAGAGGAGCCTGGTACGCTACAGTCCATGGGGTAACAGAGAATTGGACACGTCTGAGCACCTGAGCTCACCGCACAAGATGCCATGACCACACTGAAGACTCTTGGTCTGAACTGGACCAGGACACATCGGAAGGTGTCAGGGCAGCGTGCACACCAACTAGTAGGATGCGGCTGTGTGCGTCTTGCACCCTTGCCAGCTCGATAATATCCTTTTCTCCCTAAACTTCACTATGTGATGGGTGAACGGTTTAATTTACAAATGTACATTACTAATGATGTTTGCAATATTTTATCCTTTGTTTACAGACCATTTCTGTGTCCCCTTTGGGGAATTTCTTATTCATGTTACTTGCACACTTATCTCCATATCTCATCTATTTATAAGAAGGTTTTTCATAGATTAAATAACCCTGTGTCTGTTATGAGTGTTACAGACATCTAATGCCTTCCCATCACTGGTGTGCAAGTTAAATTATAAAAGCCTTTTTCTCTTTGAACTTCGTATACAATTTAAAATCATTAAAGAAAAATTAACAATTGCAGCAAACAATTTTTTTAAAGTTAAAATTCCCCTTTAAATACATCATTTAAAGATAATCAAAGATGAATACTGTAAACACTTTTACCTAGCTTTTCAGACCTGTCCCCTGGCAAATATACATATATAGATCTGTAGATAAACATATAATTTGGGGTCTTTAAAAAATTGCAGGCATATTCTTCTTCCTGACCCATAATCTTTCTTCAGTTCACAATAGGCAATGAATGTCTTTCCAGGGCAGCAAATACGGGTTCAAGTGTGACTTTATAATGTTTCTGTCGAGTTTACAGTACATCAATAAGTACATCTAAGTTCTCTTGCCTTTGTTAGGACTGAATTCAGTGACTTAATGCCACATGGGTTTACTCCTTTCTCCAGCAGATCTTCCCAACCAAGGATAAGACTGGGGTCTCCTGCATTGCAGGCAGATTCTGAGCCACCAGAAAAGCCGGATCATAAGAGGAGCTGGGTATAGCTAGGTCAGGAGTAGTTTTTCTCCTGTCAGTCATGAGGGACCCATGCTGTTAACATTTGTCTCTTCTGCCATTCTTCCAAAGCATTGGCCACCATTAATCAGTGGCCATTGAGGCCTGGTGACCACTTCCACATTCCACGGAGAAGCAAGAGCAGAGAGAGAGGGCTGTCCCAGCCACCTGAGTCAGCTCCCTCTGAGGACCTCTCCAGAATGTGTCATAAATTGCTTCTGCTCACATCTCACTGGTCTGTTCGCCCCTCACCATTGGGTGTCTGCAGGCTGTGTTACAGCTAAGTACGGCCATCGTGACTGCAACCCTAGCTATTTCACTAAGTAAGAAGAGAAGGTAGAGGCTTGGCAACCAGGTGTGCCCAACACTACTGTTGGATATTGTGTTTGTTTTTTCCAGATGTTCACTGTTATTAAAATGTCACAGTGACTTCCATCTCATTGATCTCTGTGTATGTGTTTAATTTTTTCTCTGTGGATAAACTTCTATAAGTAGAATTACTGGTTCAAAGAGTAAGCAATTTCTATAGATTTCCATACGTACTGGCCACTTGTCATCATTTTGCTCATTTATACTCCTTCCTGCAGTTTATAGTACTGTCTGCTTCTTATGATGAAAGTATTACTGCATATTATTATGCTTGGTTTTTTTAATATTTTCAATATAATGGGGAAGTTGTATATTATTATTTTATGTATGCAAATGATAAAGATGTGTCTTAAGAAAAATTTAGTCTTGCTTATGGAATGTGTTTCCCATAATCAAATAGTCACTAAGATCATAAGTGCAGTTCCCCTATATGTGACCAACAAAAAATGAAGAAAAATATAGATTCAAGCTGTTTCTCTGAGAATTTCAACAATTTAATCCTGAGGCTGCAGAATTCCAGAGTAAATTGCAGTGGTTTAAGGGCAGCTATTACAGAAATGAAACAGTCTTTGCTGAAAAATAATGTTATTACATTTTTTGACCTTGGGTCTGGATACGCAACATCTAAGATATTCAATTCTGTTTCCCGATTTTTTTTTTTTTTTACATGAACAAACAAAACCTCTTGTCTAAAGGAGATTTGGGGGGAAAAAATCAAGGTTTAATACTATGGTGGGCCTCACCTGTGTGTCCAGAAATCTGTAGCTAAGCAAATATATGTCATTTATTGTGGAGGAAATGGGTTTCAATTGCTGTCCTGGGGACTGGGACATCCCCTTTTTAGCTGCTGAGGGGTAAAGAAGGGCTGCTGATGCAAGAGATAACTGATGCTCCGGCCCGTGGGTTGCCTGACATCTTTTGCTCTGTAGTGTTAGTCACTGAGTCATGTCTGACTCTTTGCGACTTCAAGGACCACAGCCGGCCAGTCTCCTCTGTCCATGGGATTCTCCAGGCAAGAATACTGGAGTGGGTAGCCATGCCCTTCTCCAGGGGATCTTCCTGACCCAGGGATTAAATCCATGTCTCCTGTATTGCAGGCAGATTCTTTACTGTCCAAGCTCTCTGGCTACCCACAAATAGGGTTGTGCTGACCTCCAGGGAAGCTTGGATTGTAGGAGGTTCCAAGGGCAAGAGTCAGAACACATCTGGTGTAGGGGATGAGAGAGCTATAGGGAGTAATTTACATTTAAAATAGGGTTATCAGAGAAGACCCCATAGGAAGGTAATGTTTGAGCAGAAACTTAGAAGAAATCGCAGACAAGCCACGTGCACATCTGCAGGGAGCTCTGAAGGTCAAGGGACCAAAACCAACAACAGAAGAGGGTTTGTACCTGGAATGTTCCAGAGGAACCAAGGAGGACACTGAAGCCGGGTCCTGTCACTCACTGTGGGATGAGTGCAAAGAGGTTCTGGAGGTCTCAGCAGGTCAGATGGGTGGTTTCAAAGGTGTGGTTTCACCTGGGGGCAGTGGGATCAGCATCATCATGACAACAGCGCTCTCCCTTCTTCCGCTGCCCTGTGGCCTCCAGAGCTATTGGCGTAATCAGGAGATGCCGTGGGCTCTGCCTAGGGTTTTCAAAGGACCCCACTGGCCCTGCTGTTGAGAGCAGCCTGTGTGGGGGGCTGGAACTGTAGCTGGAGATCCGATGGGAGGCCTTTGCTGTCATGTGGCATGGATGAGCTGGCCAGGAGGGACAGGTAGTTGATTTCTGAATCGATCTGGCTGGTGGACCAGATGTCGGAGAGAAAGACAGTCAAACAGGATGCCTGGGTCTTCAAGGGTAGTGGAGGTGCCACTTCCTGAGACAGAGAATTGCCTGGGATCAATACTAGGAGTTCAGTCCTCACTCTCAGTAGAGATGACCCAACTCCCAGTAGTATTAATATAAGCAATGATACATTTTCCAAGTATGCTAATTTTTTAATCGATGAATGCTTTCTCCAGGTCAGGTCTCATTCCTTCCACGTTCTGCTCAGCCACTGCATGCCCCACTGTAGCATCACCTCAGTTCTATGTGAAATCGAGCCCCTGTTCGTCACTGGTCCATCAGCTATAAACAGTTTTTCCAGTGAGGAATATTCCAAGTTCTTTCTTCACAATGGCTTGCATCTTACCTTTTTGCACATAAAGTGAGTTTAGCCGGTGGCAGGTGGGAGCTTGTATTATTTTCTGGGAGGGAACAGAAGTTGCCTGATTTCTCCCTAGAAAAGACTTTTTTTTTTGCCTGCTTGTACAAAAGAGCTGACTTTGAAGTTCAGAGCTTCTCTTTTGTAGCTCAGTTGGTAAAGAATCTGCCTGCAATGCAGGAGACCCAGGTTCGATTCCTGGGTTGGAAAGATTCCCTGGAGAAGGAAATGACAACCCACTCCAGTATTCTTGCCTGGAGAATCCCATGGACAGAGAAGCCTGGCAGGCTAAGGTCCATAGAATTGCAAAGAGATGGACATGACTGAAGTGACTAAACACACAAATGTATGGTCTATGCCCTGACGTTATTCATGTGGGGTCATTATCCCCCAGATGGGGCATGCCTGTTAAATATGTAGATTCAAATCATCTTTTATGTAAGATAATTCATCTTGAATCATGTCTGTAATTATTTGTTTTCCTTTATGCTTTGCATGTGTGTGTGTGTAACTTCAGAGTTTATTTCATGTCACAGAAAGTACACCAACTAAGATAATGGAATGAACAGATTTCACTCTCAGAGAAGATGAGAGTTACCTGGCACCCATTTGAGTTGTTTGAGGGTTACTTAGGGTGCAGAAGTCATCTTTTTTGCAACATTTCAACAAAGTTATGGAATTGTTTTCCAGATTTGTTGCCAGGTGTTTTTGGAAACCTTTTATGGTATTTAGTAGATTTCTGTCTTTGATCCTTTGAGATCAGGAAGTCTTGCCTCTTTTTAGCAGGCATTATAGCAACCTGGGTCTCCATTATGATGTCACTGGATCCCTTCCACCTATCTTCCAGAGGCTGTCTCTTTCTCTCTGATTCTTTTTTTTTTTTTTTAACTTATTGGGCTTCCCATTTGGGCTTCCCTTGTGGCTTAGCTGGTAAAGAATCCAGCTATAATGCGGGAGACCTGGGTTTGATCCCTGGGTTGGGAAGATCCCATGGAGGAGGGAAAGGCTACCCACTCCAGTATTCTGGCCTGGAGAATTCCATGGTCACACAACTGAGTGACTTTCACTTCACTTCACTCCCATTTTAATTTGCTTGATATTTTTTTCATGTCTATTCTCTTGTCTTTCCTCCCACAAAATCTGTTCTCTGTGCTCTCTCCAAATTTGCCTGTGTTTTTGTGATTTTGCTTTTTCCTTTCTTTCTCCAGTTCTGCTAGCTCATTTCCTTCACTCTTGAGCTCCTGCTTCACAGACGAGTAGCTATTGTATTCACAGATTTCATCTCTATCACGGCATTTTTCTGAGGAGATTTCATTGTCTAATTTCTCTTTCTGTTTTATTCTTCCATCTTCCTCATAGTATCTTTGCCAGATGCTAGCTTCCTAGCATCAATTGTGAAATGATCAATTGTGAAATGATTCCAATTGTATGGTAGTTTGAGCATTCTTTGGCAATGCCTTTCTTCAGGATTGCAATGAAAACTGACCTTTTCCAGGCTTGTGGCCATTTCTGAGTTTTCCAAACTTACTTCAGCAACATTATCTTTTAGAATCTTAAGTAGCTCAGCTGGAATTCCACCACCCCCACTGGCTTTGTTTGTAGTAATATTTCCTAAGGCCCACTTGACTTCACACTCCAGGCAGTCTGGCTCTAGGTAAGTGACCACACCATCATGGTTATTTGAATGATTAAGACTTTTTCTGTATAGATCTTCTGTGCATTCTTGCCAACTCTTCTTAATCTCCTCTACTTCTGTTAGGTCCTTGCTGTTTCTGTCCTTTATTGTGCCCATCTTTGCATGAAATGTTCTCTTGGTATCTCAGATTCTCTTGAAGAAATCTCTGTTGTCATCATTATCATCATTGTTGTCGTCGCCTCCGCTCACACAGTGAGCCAGTTGTCCTAAAATTGTTTATTGAATAACCCAACCTTTTATCACTGTCTTGAATTCCTTTATAGTCTATGGAAAAAATATGTCTGCTGAAGTCTGTTTTATCCTTCCCTACTTGCACTGTCTGTCTGGCATCAGAACCATGCATACTAGAGGTCTATCACTTCCTACTACCTATTAATATCTCATATAGCACTCCTCCCCTCACTAATTTTCTTTTTTTCAAAAATTTAAAAAGTTTTTCAAAAATTCACTTTCTTCAAAAATTTCAAAAATCTATCCATATGATAGATTTATCATATGGATTTGTATTTGTATGTTTCTTCTAGTTGAATGTTAGGCTAATTCTATCAAGTTTAAAAAAATTATTCTGAAAAATCTGGGAGAATGTAGGCAATTTAAAAGTTAGCATGGAGACTCTCAAGATCATTAAACTCTTAAACCTTCCCAGACCATATCATGGATAGCCTTTGCATTTATTTAAATCTTTTTATGTCCATTATTATTTTATTGCTCTCTTACTATGGTGTGTGGAGTGAGTATTTATAAGCTTCTGCCTACTGTTCACTTCGATCCTCTTTGGTTTTCTGGGTGGAACAGAATTACATCTAGAGACAGTGCTTCCTGATTCTCTGCAACTGTCCTTGTCTTTCTTCTCTAAACAAGGGAAAAGTGGTCTTTAATTTGGGGGATTCCTATTTTCCTCCACTCTCTAGCACATACAGAGGCTGCAATGCGATGGAATGCCCCCCCTTTCCTGCCCGTTTCTCCTTTCCCTTCCCCATGCCCTTCCTTAGCTGTAGCACATTTGTTGTTCAGTCACTAAGTCATGTCCGACTCTTTGTGACCCCATGGGCTGCAGCATGCCAGGCTTTGCTGTCCTTCACTATCTCCTAGAGTTTGCTCAAACTCACGTCCATTGAGTCAGTGATGCCATCCAACCATCTCATCCTCTGCCGTCCACGTCTCCTCCTGCCCTCAGTCTTTCCCAGTATCAGGGTCTTTTCCAATGTGTCAGCTCTTCACATCAGGTGGCCAAGTATTGGAGCTTCAGCATCAGTCCTTCCAGTTTCCTTAAGGATTGTCTTGTTTGATCTCCTTTCAGTCCAAGGGACTCTCAAGAGCCTTCTCCCAGAACCACAGTTTGAAAACATCAATTCTTTGGCACTCAGCCTCCTTTATGGTCCAACTCTCACATTCATACATGACTACTGGAAAAACCATAACTGACTATACAGACCTTTGTCGACAAAGTGATGTCTCTGATTTTTAATATGCTGTCTAGGGTTGCCATAGCTTTTCTTCCAAGGAACACGAGACCAGAGCTTCCTCGACTCCAACTTTCCCTGGAGACACCTAAGAACCCAGTGCTATTAGGTGCACAATAATCTTGCTTTTGCTCAGGCGTCTCCCTCTGTCCCCAAAACGCTGCTGGAGGTTGCTCTTCTTTACTCACATGGTGCATTCTACTGTGCGAATAAGGGACATCTTGGCTGTCCCTTACTTTCACGGTTCCAGAATTGTCCTCTTCTGCTTGGTATCAACCCACCTACCAAAACCCTCCCATCTGGCCACAGACTCTTTTATTTTCTCTTTACTTTTAGAAATGTAAAAGCACACCTTTATTATCTCATGATTTCTGTGAGTTAGGAGTCTGGGCATGTCTTAGCTGGGTGCACTGTTTTGGAATCTCTCAGAGAGTTACAGTTGCTGGCCGAAGCTGTGTCTCATCTGAAGGTTCAACTGGGGGAGGATCTACTTGCAGGTTCAGATGGTGGTCAGCAGAAGCTATAGATTCTTTGTCAGAGCCCACAGGGACTTGAATCTTTTGTTTAGAAATCCACAGGAAAAACATCTGACACTGGCAACACTTCTCTGGATATTTCTATTCGGTGTGTTCAATTACTTGAAAGTGAAAGTGTTAGTCACTCAGTCATGTCTGACTTTTTGCAACCCCATGGACTGTACCCTGCCAGGCTCCTCTGTCCATGGAATTCTCCAGGTAAGAATACTGGGGTGGGTAGCCATTCCCTTCTCCAGGGAATCTTTCCAACCCAGGGATGAAAACTGGGTCTCTCACATTGCAGGCAGACTCCACCATCTGAGCCACCAGTGAGGCTCATTTCCTTACTGAGAAAACATATGTATTCAATACACCTGGTTAGACTGCTCAGGTGAGCACTCTGGAGCCTCCTCCTACCCCAGGGCTTGTTCTGGAATGTCTCATCTTGCTCTTGCTCACATCTTCTCTCCCAAGGTCAAGGTGACATCAGGGGACCCTCCACAGTCCCCAAGGCCTCTGTCTCCAAATGCCATGAAGAACCGGTAGCATGAGACAAGCTCAAGTTCTCAAGCACCTTGATTTTAGGACATGTTTGCTAGCAATGCCTGTTCCAAACCTCCCTGGTGAGTTGACCAAGGCCACCCCTTCCTCAGCAGTGGAGAGATCTAACCCCTTGTCCCAGAGATCCCCTGCTTTCCATTCAAACTATATGTCTTGATGGGGGCAAATAACCAAGAGACCCCCTCCCCCAAAAAAACTCCCTTAAACAAGATGTTCCTCATTTCCCTTCTAGGAAAGCAGGAAATTCCCTACTGGAATAACTCAGTGTGGGGGTAGGTTCTCATAGCCCAGCCAGGACTAACCTCAATTCTCTGGTTCCCAAAAGTTCCTTCCAAACTCTGGTCCCTTAATCCTGTTCACTATACCCTTGGAGGTTTGACTCTGCTCCTGACCTCAGGCTTGAGCCTGCTTCTTATTTTAGCCTCCAATGCATTTAGCTTCATTTCTTTACTCTTGTGGCCACATACAATGTGTCTTGAATGCCAGCTCACAGCCTTTGCTCAGAACAAGTGTCACTTTCATAACCCTGTCCTGGAAATTGGATCTCTGCCTTGGTCATCTGCTTGGCCCTTGGTCTTCTTATCCTGTCTCACCTCTCTGCCTGTCTGTCTGTCTAGCTGTCTGATTACTACCTAGAGCTTTAATCCTGCCTGCTCCCAGACTCACCACCTCAGGTTAGGATGTGCCAAGTCTGCATCTCCATGCATCCAGACTCTTTGGTCCATTGATTTCCTGGACCTGCAGGCATCCTCCTGGAATTTTCCAGCAGCACCTGCTCCAAACCCCTGAACCAGACACATCAAGGCTATGTAGTCACAGTTTTCATCCAGTACTCCTTGTACCCACTAACATGCAAATATGACAAGCTATATATCTTGAATGAATACAGAGAAAGAGCTCAAAGAATCTAAAAAGGAGAAGGTGACACCTCCCTGGGACAGAAGTGGTGAAAAGAAACCCAACTTTAGGGTCAAGTGTGGTTCCTTCAGGTACAATAAAGGCAGCTCTGCTTATCTGTTCCAGGTAGAATCAATGGGTCTTATTGAACAATAATGAGTTCTTGGAAAAGGATGGTGAGTGTGTTACTGAAAGGTGGGAGTCCAACTGCTTGCCACTCAAAAGCCAGCAAACAGGCCAGGTTGATGGAAAGGAAAATTTTCTTTATTTCAGATGCCACCAGCTGAGGTGGGGAGAAGGCAGACATCTGTCCAAAGGTCAACTTCTGCCCAACCCCCACCATTGACAATCAGTGGGCAAGTTCAGTTCAGTTCAGTCACTCAGTCATGTCCGACTCTTGGCAACTCCATGAACTGCAGCACACCAGGCCACCCTGTCTATCACCAACTCCCAGAGTCCACCCAAACCCATCTCCATTGAGTCGGTGATGCCATCCAACCATCTCATCCTCTGCCGCCCACTTCTCCTCCCGCCTTTAATCTTTCCCAGCATCAGGGTCTTTTCAAATGAGTCAACTCTTCGCATCAGGTGGCCAAAGTATTGGAGTTTCAGCTTCAACATCAGTCCTTCCAATGAACACCCAGGACTGATCTCCTTCAGGATGGACTGGTTGGATCTCCTCGCAGTCCAAGGGACTCTCAAGAGTCTTCTCCAACACCACAGTTCAGAAGCATCAATTCTTCTGTGCTCAGCTTTCTTTATAGTCAACAGTGGGCAAGAGATTTACAGAATTTATAGACAGAAAAATGGGGCTCCAGGCAGAAACAGCACAGTCAGCTCTGACAGTCATCTTGAAGTTGGTCATCAATGGTCTGACCAGCATCATCTTGATTGTTTTAGGTACAATTAATCTTCAGTTCAAGGGTGATTTGTTTTTAGTTCTTTGAAGTCAATTCTTAGAGTTGTGGCAGCTTATGTCATGGCTACAGTCTGGTCATTGTGTAGTTAACTTCTTTTACCTGGTGGTATTAAGTATCTATAAGATAGCTCACAGGAGATGACTCAGAAAATTATCTATAGCCCTTGAAGAAGGAAGTAAAGGTGCTTGACTTTGCTTATTGGCTACATTATTATTATTTGGTCTCGTTTGATGACTGTTTTCATTTGTTTCTATGTGTTCTCATTTCTCTGATTAAACTTATTCTTTGGCTAAAGGTTTTCCACAGACAAAAGGCAGACTGAGGACATGTGTGGACAAGGACCATAGATAGGGTCCTGCTCTGTTTCAAGCAGAGTAGAGAGGATGAGTGGTCATCGTGTTGTTTTACTTTCTTCCTTTTTTGGTAGAATAAAACAATCTGGGATGAAGAACTTCTGCCTTCTTCAATGCTAAAATAAGTGTGGTCCCTGGCTCTGGGAGCTGCATCAAGACCACCGTAGACCACTCCCCCTCAACCCCACACCAAGGAAGCTGCAATTACCCTGAGCCTTGGTAGAGTCACCAGGAAAATGGACTCTTGGTCCATCCTGGGCCCTCTTCTTTTTCTCCACTCCTCTGTCTTCCTTCTTTTTCATTGTCTTTCCCCAGGAACTTTCTAACTTGTCCTCTTGTGGATAGGAATAGCCACACTGAGGACAAATGTTTGGGGATCTCTTTCTCCAGGGAGATGGCAACTGAAAACCTCACACAGTCAACACAGCTGCAAGGGCGCCTCACAGCCCACCGTCCCAATACAAAGCTGTGATGGCATCAGCAAAATTCAGCCACTCAGACTTCCTCCAGTATCACATATCCCTTCAGCAAGTACTGAGTCATGTCAGTTCATGGTTCCATTTTCTGGTAATTGAGTGAGAGAACTGTGTTCCCTCTTGATGAAAAAAAAAAAAAAAAAAAGACCCTTGCAGTTTAAGTACAGGGTAAAAGTTATGAAATCAGATGATAAACTAGTGGACCACCAAGTTCTAACAACCCCTGGGCAGGTACTAGTCTAGGCCACCTAAGTTCAGTTGTTTTCACAGGATAGGATTCTTTCGGATAGACATAAAAAGATTAAGGTTTACAAAAGAAGTGATCTTGACACTTTTGAATGCTGGAGAAGATTCTTGAGAGTCCCTAGGACAGCACAGAGATCAAACTAGTCAATCTTAAAGGAAATCAATCCTGAAAATTCATTAGAAGGATTGATACTGAAGCTGAAGCTCCAATACTTTGGCCACCTGATGCAAAGAGCCAACTCATTGGAAAAGACCCTGATGCTGGGAAAGATTGAAGGCGGAAGGAGAAGGTGGTGACAGAGGATGAGATGGTGAGATAGCATCACTGACTCAATAGACATGAATTTGAGTGAACTCTGGGTGACAGTGGAAGACAGAAGAGCCTGGCCTGCTGTAGTCCATGGGGTCACAAAGAGTCAGACAGGACTTAGTAACTTAACAACAGCAACAAGCAACCTTGACGCTGTCCTAGTAAGGGTATGATGTTGTATCAGGAAGGAGTTTAATATAGGACATTAGATGCATGCATATTTTCAGAAGGAAGGCAGGGAGTCAGCTGCCTTTCAGGAACTTAACAAATGTGGGAACCATTTGCGGTCCCTGCCACCCTAGAATGAAGTAATTTTTTCTGGGCTTGGATGTCTGGCGTCTCCACATGCAGAGACTGGCTGCTTCTAAAGGAGAATTGTGATTTCTCCTTCCTTCCACTTTCCGAGTTGTATTCAGGTACCTCTCGCTTGTGAAATATAAACTAGAATCATGACAAATCAGCCAAGAAAATGTGCTTCTCAGGCTTCCCATCCCTGGAATTTAGAGAAGAGTTTAGAAGTGCAGCAGTAGCACTGAGATAGACAGACACTCTCTGATGCAAACATATAGACAAAATGTGACCTGCGCATTGTGTACCATGATGGAAGCATCTTTCTTTGGGTTTGGGAATAGCCCCCCAGCCTGAAGTTGGACCCATGTCTCAGGACTGTGCCTCTGTCCACTTTGGAGTTCTCCTCTAGAACAAGACTCCTAGAACCCAGCCCTCTGTCACTGGTCAAGGGTTCCCTTCTCACAACCACACCTGAAACAGGTTCAGCTGCTGTTCTCTGGGCACTTACTCTCTCTGTGTATCCCACCCTCACCCCATCTTTGTTTCTACTCACTCCCTTCAACCCACCAGCTCTTCTCAGAGCAGGAAGGCCCTCTCCCTGAGAGAGGAAAACAGGTCCCTTCCTCAGGAGAACACCGCTTTCTCCATAAGGTCGAAAGAGACTGTGCTTTGATCCTTTGGTGCAGGAGAGAAATAACATAGAGCCTTGTCATCTAGGCGCAGCCCAGGGAGCAGAAAGCCATATCCTTCCTATTTTGTCCTACGCAAAAATCATCTTTCACCTTCCAGGAAACTCTGAGTGTTCTTATTGACCAGCATCTTCTGGTCCCAGCATATGGGCACTGACGCCCACTTGCATTCATGCAGTCTTGTTCCCTTTTATGTGAACGATCTATATGGCTTAGAAATGGGTTCTTCCTCCCATTTCATATATGATGACATTAAGGATGCAGACAGAATAAGCTAATACTTGCTCAAGGGTCCAGTTCCTAAGGTTTCAGAGATACCATTAGAACTCAGTTCTGACTGTTGGTCAAATTCTCTCCTTATAGACCAGCAAAGACCTCAAAGGGAAGCAGAGATGAAACTAAGATGGTATTTACTGCTGCCTTTAAAGCAGGCTTATTTGGCAACACTCGGTTTCTCTTTTTCCGCAGTTTTCATCCCCTCAGTTCTTGAAAGTCCTGCTAGGCATAGCTTTTCAATAAATAAGAAGGGTCACGCAGTAGGAACATAACCAGTCATTCAGTGTATGCCTTACATAATTCGTGAACACTTTCTTTTCATGTAATGGAGCATTAAAATGGTCCCCACTTGACCTCAGCTAGCCACAGAAAATGGACAGATTTTTAATTAATGGTTTCTGGTTGCTGTAAGTGTATCTTCTAGCTAATTACCCAAAGTGCTTATGTTATGCTAACAAGATTGCAGATTTTTGAAATAGAGTGTGCACTGTGTTAAATTTTGTTCTTTACGATAATGATGCATCTAAAGTCAATGACCTGTAATTCTGTAAAGTCATGGCCAAGTCCACTTTCCTCTGATTGAACCTGTGCTCACCATTGGAACTGTTGTCCATATGGTGGATGAATGACTCTGTTTAGTATGATCACATTTATAAATGCTATATCCCATCAAATCTTGTTCATTTTCTGGAAAAAAAAAAAGATGTAATGGTATTCAACTGCATTTACATGTTGTCTCTGCCTCCACTAGGATCTTTTAGAAATAAAGAGACTGCTCTCAGTCCACACAGGAATTAATAGATAATCTTTTTCAGCTACTCAACTGAGAAAGCTTAGCAACAAAGCTGAATTGTATTGTAACTCTTTACTATAAATGTGCCAAACATTGTGTTTCTCTGGTGAAAATTCTTCAAGGAAAAGAAAGCATTTGTGTTTTTGACATGAACAATCCTATAAATGCCTCACATTCTATCAGCATTTTGATCTTTCAGGGCTTTGTAACACATTTTTATATAATTTGTAAATTCCATAGCATTTTCAGATTTCCTGGTTTGCTGCCTTATGGATATATTTTTAAAAATCCTACATTTGGCTGAATTTTCAGGTTGTGTGTATTAATCTAGATCTGGCTCCCAATTTACAGCTTTGAGAAAGGCATTGATAGCCTTTATAGATTTTTTCAAACAGTTTACCAAAATTAAGCACATAAATAAAAATCAAAGTCTTTTCCTATTTTTAAATTTCAATAATATTTATCCTTGCCATAAAGAACATATTATCCATAAAAAGGAGTTTTATAATTTATGAAACCAGACCTTAAAAGATGCAATCAACTTTTATAAGAAAAAAGTATGATCATATCAATAGATGATGAAAAGGTAGCTGATAATATCCAAAATGCAATCCTGATGGAAACAACATGAAGAAAAATAAAGTTTTCTAAAAATAGGAATATAGAATCATTTTTAGGACTCAAAGTGCTTTGGCAAAAGAAGAAAAAGACAAAATCCAGTAGTTCAGTTCAGCTCAGTCGACTGAACTCTTTGTGACCCCATGGACTGGAGCACACCGGGCTTCCCTGCCCATCACCAACTCCCAGAGCTTTCTCAAACTCATGTCCATCGAGTCGGTGATGCCATCCAACCATCTCATCCTCTGTCGTCCCCTTCTCCTCCTGCCTTCAATCTTCCCAGCCATCAGGGTCTTTTCCAATGAGTCAGTTCTTTACATCAGGTGGCCAAAGTATTGGAGTTTCAGTTTCAGCATCAGTCCTTCCAATGAATATTCAGTACTGATTTCCTTTAGGATGGAGTGGTTTGACCTCCTTGCCATCCAAGGGACTCTCAAGAGTCTTCTTCAACACCACAGTTCAAAAGCATCATTTCTTCAGCACTCAGCTTTCCTTATACTCCAACTCTCACATCCATACATGACTACTGGAAAAACCATAGCCTTGACTAGATAGACTTTTGTTGGCAAAGTAGTGTCTCTGTTTTTTAATATGCTGTCTAGGTTGGTCATAGCTTTTCTTCCAAGGAGCAAGCATCTTTTAATTTTATGGCTGCAGTCACCATCTGCAGTGATTTTGGAGCCCCAAAAAGTAGTCTCTCACTGTTTCCATTGTTTCCCCATCTATTTGCCAGAAGTGATGGGATCTTCATTTTTTGAATGTTGAGTTTTAAGCCAGCTTTTTCACTCTCTCTTCCACTTTCATCAAGAGGCTCTTTAGTTCTTTTTCACTTTCTGCCATAAGGGTGGTGTCATCTACGTATCTGAGGTTACTGATGTATCCAGTAGATACATGAATATAGCAAAGAATATAGACATAGTGTTCACCAAAAAACAAGTACAAATTATTGATGCTTTCATTAAAAGATGCTCACTTATCTATAAGCATCCCTTGATAGATCATAGCCTTGTTGTGGCAAAAGGACTTGTGTAAGTCAATGAAGCTATGCCATGCAGGGCCACCCAAGACTGATGGGTCAGAGTGAAGAGTTCTGACAAAATGTGATCTACTGGTGGAGGGAAGGGCAAACCACTCCAGCATGCTTGCTACAAGAACCCTGAATAATGTGAAAAAGCAAAAAGATATGACACCAGAAGATGAGTTCCCCAGTTCAGAAGGTGTGAAATTAAAAGATGCTTTCTTCTTGGAATGAAGGCTATGGCAAACCTAGACAGCATAATAAAAAGCAGCTATGTCACTTTGCAACAAAGGTCTGTATAGGCAAAGCTATGGTTTTTTCAGTAGTCATGTATGGATGTGAGAGTTGGACCATAAAGAAGGCTGAGCACCAAGGAATTGATGCTTTCAAACTGTAGTTCTGAGAAGACTCTTGAGAGTCCCTTGGACAGCCAGGAAATCAAATCAGTCCATCCTAAAGGAAATCAGTCCTGAATATTCATTACAAGGACTGATGCTGAAGCTGAAATTCCAATCAGGTCACCTGATGCAAAGAACTGACACCTTGGAAAAGACCCTGATGCTGGGAAAGATTGAAGATAAAAGGAGAAGGGGGTGGCAGAGGCTGAGATGGTTAGACAGCATCACTGACTTAATGGACATGAATTTGAGTAAACTCTGGGAGACACTGAAAGACATGGGAGTCTGGCGTGTTGCAGTTCACGGGGCGTCAAAGGGTCAGACGTGACTTAGTGACTGAATATCTATAAGCAAAAGCAAAAAATAATACAAAAATCAGTAAAATCAGGTAAATTAAAATAATGAGATATAAACCATATTCATGAAGATCAAAAAGAATAACAGTGCACAAGTCTGAGGAAAAAATGAACCCCAGCCAATGGAAATAAAATAGCTCCATCTTTTACTAAGCAACTTAACAATACATTTTAACGCTTAAGGATACAGAATTCCACTCCAAGGATTTACTAAAGAGCCCCCTTTCCACTATATCTTTCTGCTGATGAACTGATTGATAAGCAGAGAGGTTCGCTGAAACATGGCCCTTATTCTTGTGGAATAGGAAAGATGTAAAGTCAACTAGCATTAAATGATTAAATAATTAGAACAGAAATTAGAAAAAACAAGCAGCAATAGTGTGTACATAGTCTATGCCCTACCACAGTTTAAGAATTTAAATGTCTCTAGCACCTTATGAAGGAGGAACTATGATTAATCCTTTTTGCAGGTAAGGACACTGAGGAACTGAATGCTTTCCTGCTTACCTAGTTTCTCACAGTGTACTGGGGATTGGTTGCTGTGTAACAGATCACCCTTAAGCGTAGTGACTTAACAATAATAATGCATACTCACGATCTTCCGGTTTCTCTGGGGCAGGAATCTGAGTGTGGCTTAGTCGAGCCCTCTAGATTAAGGTCTCTCCGCACTGCAGACAGTTTCCGGCCAGGGGTACAGTCATCTCAAAGTTCAAGCCCACTTGTGTGGTTGCTGGCAGGATCCAGCTTCTCACAGAACTTTGTTTGAAGAAAACCCTCGAGGCAATCTCTCAGTAGGGAGGCTTACAATATAACAGCTCACATTTCCCCAGAGTGAGGGTTCTGACCTGAGAGAGAGAAAGTGACAAAAGAGGACCATCTTTTGTAACCATAGCAAATTGTCCTGGATCCGCCACATTGTGGATGCTTAGTAATTGGACAATAAACACTATTTTGTAAAGACAAAGCATAATTTTATATGTGCTTAAAGGAGAAAAGGCCAGTTTTTATTCCACTCCCAAAGAAAGGCTATGCCAAAGAATCTTCAAACTACTGCACAGTTGCAGTCATTTCACATGCTAGCAAAGCAATGCTTAAAATCCTTCAAGCCAGGCTTCAACAGTACATGAACCAAGAACTTCCAGATGTTCAAGCTGGATTTAGAAAAGGGAGAGGAACCAGAGATCAAATTGCCAACATCCATTGGATCGTAGAGAAAGGAAGAGAATTCCAGAAAAATATCTACTTTTGCTTCATTGACTATGCTAAAGCCTCTAATTGTGTGGCTCACAACAAACTGGAAAATTCTTAAACAGATTGGAATACCAGACCACCTTACCTGTCTCCTGCAAAACCTGTATGCACGTCAAGAAGCAACAGTTAGAACCAGACATGGAACAAAGGACTGGTTCCAGATTAGGAAAGGAGTCAAGGCTGTATATTGTCACCGTACTTATTTAACTTATATGCAGAGTACATCATGCAAAATGCCAGTCTGGATGAAGCACAAACTGGAATCAAGATTGCTGGGAGAAATATCAATAACTTCAGATATGCAGATGACACCACCTTTATGGCAGATATTTTCATTAATCATCAAACATCTGTTTAAATATTCTGTGAATATTCATATGAATTAAGTTTTAAATAATTAATATTGTATGTGTTTCTGTTGTAATTTTTCATGTTGTGCATTTTGATCATTTTTTGGTCTATTCCCAAGGAGGAAAAGGTGTAGGAATAAGAATAATTTTGTTCATTTCATCTTACTTTATAAAACAGTAGCTGATACTGAAGAAAGTAACACTGAAAGTATTCGGTTGGCCAAAACATTTGTTTGCATTTTTCCATGACTATTGCATGACATCTTTCCAAACAAACTTTTTGCAAACTCAACATTAAAAACTACTATAATGTTTTTTTCATTCCTGATTTTGAATTATTTATAAATAAGATGAATTAAAACCATTTATCTATTAGAATGATGTTATGAAAGGCTGTCTAAGCCACCACAGAAATCTCTTTCTTACATTATGTATGAGATAAAGAACTAAAGCAGATGTGTGAGTATTGTTAGTATATACCACTCCTCTAACTTTACATCCTTCCATATGGACTTCCCTGATAGCTCAGTTGGTAAAGCTCCTGCAAAGCAGGAGACCCTGGTTTGATGCCTGGGTTGGGAAGATCCGCCGGAGAAGGGATAGGCTACCCACTCCAGTATTCTTGGGCTTCCCTTGTGGCTCAACTGGTAAAGAATCCACCTGCAATGCAGGATACCTGGGTTCAATCCCTGGGTTGGGAAGATCCCCTGGAGAAGGGAGAGGCTACCCACTCTGTTCTGGCCTGGAGAATTCCGAAGAGTCGGACGTGACTGAGTTACTTTCACTTTCACTTACATCCATATACTTTTTTTTTTTTTTAAGTCAGTGATACCTTTAAATCAAATGTCAGCAAACTGAACCACAAGTCAAATCCTGCTCAAAACCTGCTTTTGTAAATAAATGTTATTGAAACATGACTGTGCTGATTTATATATTTGGCTTCCTCCGTAGTTCAATTAGTAAAGAGTATGCCTCCAGTGCAGAAGACCTGGGTTTGATTCCTGGGTCGGGCAGATCCCCTGGAGAAGGAAATGGCAACCCACTCCAGTATGCTTGCCTGGAGAATCCCATGGACAGAGAAGCCTAGCAGGCTACAGTCTATGGGGTCACAAGAGTCAGACACGACTGATCAACTAAGTACCCACACACACACATGTATTTTCTATCATTGCTTTCATGCTTCAGTGACAGAAATAAGTAATGTCACAGACTTGCAAACATAAAATATTTGTGACAGCTTGCAAACCATAAAATATTTGTTCTTTGGCCTGTTACAGAAAAAGATTTCCAGTCACTGAAAATATTGAGAATTTCTATCCATGAACACGGTATAATACTCCGTCTCCATTTATTTAGGTCTTCTGTAATTGTTAGCAACAACTTTTGCAGTTTTCAGCAGGCCAATCCTGCACTTATCTTGTTAAAATGTATCTCTAAATATTTCATGCTTTAATGCAACATTATTTCTTTTTAAAAATTTCAGTTTCCAATTGCCTGTTACATATATAGATACAATTAGCTTTAAATTTTATATTTTGATGTGTCCATGTGTTCTATGACTTTGCTAAACTCACTTATTTTTCTAGCAACTTAAAAAGGCACTTTTGATCATCTATAAATAATTCTGTCATCCATGAAGGAAGGCAGTTCTATTCTTCTTTACTAATATATGTGTACTTTATTTCTTTTACTTTTTCTATTGCTCTTGCTAGAATCTTCAGAATAATCTTGAATAAAAAGGTAAAGACCAGAGCTCCTTGTCTCTTTCTTGATCTTTGGTGGAAAATAATTCAGTTTTTACAGTTGAGTAAAAAAATGATGCTAACTGTGAGTTTTTTGAAATCTTTTCTCAAGTTATTCCATTTTACAACTAGTTTACTATGAGATTTTTATCAGGGTCTTATCAGATTGTTGAATTCTATAAAATGTTTTTTATTCTTTCTTTGTATTCATTCAAGTAATCATATTGTGCTTCTTTGTTGGTCTGTTGATATGAAGAATTTCATTGACTAATCTTTTAATTTAAGCCAACTTTGCATTCCTAGATTAAGTTTCACTTGGTCATGACATATTTTTTTTTTTATA
Organism: Dama dama; assembly: GCF_033118175.1. NCBI lineage: Eukaryota > Metazoa > Chordata > Mammalia > Artiodactyla > Cervidae > Dama > Dama dama. Next base: position 77,434,214 of record NC_083699.1, read on the forward strand.
TGTTGATAAACCTAACTCGCTAACATTTGGTTAAGGATTTTTATGTGTGGGTTCGTTATGGATTTTGATCAGTAGTTCTAAGATATTTATTTGATTTTGGTATCGAGATGATGTTGGCCTCATAAAATCAGTGATAAAGTACATCTTCCTCTTGTATTTTCTGAAAGACTTTGTGTAAAATTGGTATTTTTTTCTGTGTTAGCTAGCCTCACTAATGAAGCTGTCTGGGCGTTGAGTATTCTTGTGGGAGATTTTTAACAATAAATTAAATGTATTTATAGATACAATAAATTAAATGTATCTATATTTTCCATAGTGTTCTTTGAGAGTTTATTTCATCCCAGAAATTTATTATTTAATATAACTTTTCAAATTTATTGGCACAAAATTATTCCTAATATTTTTCTATTATCCTCTTAATTCAAGTAAGGGCTTCAGTGAGAGCCTCTTTCATGATAGTCATTTGTAGCTTATATCTCTCCCTTCTTCTTGATCAGTCCTCATAGAAGTTTATCATATTTTTTTTAAGAACTATATTTTTGTTTTATTGATTTTTTTCTTTAGTTTTTTTCTGTTTTCTTATTTCTTCGATTTCAGTTTTCCTCTCTATTAATTTCCGTATTTCTCCTAACTTTGGATTTTATTTGCTCTTTTTGTAATAGCTTCTGAAGGGGGATCACTGACGTGTGATCTTTTTCCTTTTCCAATACAAACATTAATGCTACAAACTTCCATCTAAGTGTTGCTTTTAACTGCATTCCATGCATTTGATATATTGTTTTTACATTCTTATTCAACTCAGAAATATATGTATATTTAGAAGATATGTATATATCTTCTAATTATTTTGGTGATTTCTTCTTTGACTCATGAGTTATTTAGAATTGCACTGTTTAATTTTCAAATATTTGAGGTTTTTCCCAGATATATTTCTGTTCTTGATCTCAATGTTAGTTTTTCTGTGGAACTAGAACATCAGTTCAGTTCAATTCAGTCGCTCAGTCATATCCGACTCTCTGAAACCCCATGAACCGCAGCACACCAGGCCTCCCTGTCCATCACCAACTCCCAGAGTCCATCCAAACCCATGTCTATCGAGTCAATGATGCCATCCAACCATCTCATCCTCTGTCGTCTCCTTCTCCTCCTGCCCTCAGTCTTTCCCAGCATCAGGCTCTTTTCCAGTGAGTCAGCTCTTCACATCAGGTGGCCAAAGTATTGGAGTTTCAGCTTCAACATCAGTCCTTTCAATGAACACCCAGGACTGATCTCCTTTAGGATGGACTGGTTAGATCTCCTTGCAGTCCAAGGGACTCTCAAGAGTCTTCTCCAACACCACAATTCAAAAGCATCAATTTTTCTGCGCTCAGCTTTCTTTATAGTCCAACTCTCAGATCCATACATGACCACTGGAAAAACCATAGCCTTGACTAGATGGACCTTTGTTGACAAAGTAATGTCTCTGCTTTTCAATATGCTGTCTAGGTTGGTCATAACTTTCCTTCCAAGGAGTAAGCGTCTTTTAATTTCATGGTTGCAATCACCATCCGCAGTGATTTTGGAGCCCAGAAAAATAGTCAGTCACTGTTTCCACTGTTTCCCCATCTATTTGCCATGAAGTGATGGGACAGAATGCCATGATCTTAGTTTTCTGAATGTTGAGCTTTAAGCCAACATTTTCACTCTCCTCTTTCACTTTCATCAAGAGGTTCTTTAGTTCCTCTTCACATTCTGCCATAAGGGTGGTGTCATCTGCATATCTGAGGTTATTGATATTTCTCCCAGCAATCTTGATTTCAGCTTGTGCTTCATCCAGCCCAGCATTTCTCATGATGTACTCTGCATATAAGTTAAATAAGCAGGGTGACAATATACAGCCTTGACATACTCCTTTTCCTATTTGGAACCAGTCTGTTGTTCTATGTCCAGTTCTAACTGTTGCTTCCTCACCTGCATACAGATTTCTCAAGATGCAGGTCAGGTGGTCTGGTATTCCCATCTCTTTCAGAATTTTCCACAGTTTATGGTGATCCACATAGTCAAAGGGTTTAGCATAGTCAATAAAGCAGAAATAGATGTTTTTCTGGAACTAGAGCATAATCTGTATTAATTTATCTTATAACATCTATTGAGCTTTTTATTATGGCCCAGAATACTATCTCTCTGGGTAACCGTTCCGTGTGCACCCAAAACCAGCATGGAATCTGCTGCTCTAGGATGCAGAGTTCTATAAATGTCAGTTCAGTCAAAACGATTGATAGTGATGTTAAAGTCGTCTATATTTCAAATATTATTTCTTCTAACCCTATCTTCTTTTTTTGAGACTTTCACTACCCAATGTTAGAGTATTTGATATTGTTCTACAACTCTAGGGCAAGTCTTCTGCCTCTTTCACTCTTTTGCACTTTTTGTTTTAATTTGGATAATTTCTGTTGGCCTAGCTTCAGGTTCACTGATTATTTTCTCTACCGTATTCAATCTGCTAATTAGATTAAGGAATTCCTTACATCTAATATTGTAGAAATGTTGTTTCTAACACTTTATTTATCTTTCTCTTTTATATGGTTTTAATGTTCTTTCTGAATTCCTTACCTGTCTATGGTTATTGGTCATAGTTGTCAGAAAGTTCTTATTCGATAGTTTCATATTAAGCTTTCAAGACTGTTGATAATTTCCTCTCTGGTCCTTTTTGCTTGCTTTTTTTTTTTTTTTTTTTTTTTGTATCTTACAACATTTTATTATCTTATAATACTCTGATGCATAAAAGAGTTGAAACTGAATTGAGCTATACTTATTTCCAGTTCTTTACTTTTTCCCGCTTGTATGTCCAGGATCTTGTCCTCTCACTCTCTACCAAACATGAGATTGTTTACATATGCCATAGCTCCTCACTGGGTATTTTAAATTCTTTGTGACTAACTTTACCCAGTTGCCTGTGACTTCTGCTCTGTGATTCATTCCAAGAAAAGTATGATTTTGTAGATTAACAGTCTCCTTTTGGTGGTTAGAATGGAAGTGATATTCTTTCGTGTCTTTCTCCATCCTTTTCAGAAATGGAATTCTATTTTTTAAACTTGAATTCATTCATATATCTTCTCTAGCAGTTCTCTTTTGATAGAACCCACCTGCTTTAGTGATGCTGCTTGCCTTTCAGATTCATTGTGGAGGGTCCCCTTGGATTGGATACATAGTTAACTTCCTTGTCTCTTGGGTGGAGCTGAGACAGGGAAGGGAAGGCACAGCAGCAGTCTCTGCCACTGTGACCTGAAGGACACCAATAAGTAAATGATGAGTTACGGGAGAAGTGTATCCCCTCTCATTTCATTCCCCCAAGCAAAGTCTGAAGTTCCCCACATGAGTGGGTGACCTCCCACCTGTTCAGGTCCCACGTAGGTTCTGGGGACACAGAAACCAGCAGCTCTTCTCTAGAGCACATATTTGGCCCATGCTTCAGGCTTTCTCCAGAAAGATGGAGTTGTCTTCACCTGTGTGTATTCTCCCCAAATCTTCAGATTCAGATCAGAATACAGAGAAACCTTTTCAGCCGTTCAAGACCTAGACCACACCCTCCTAAGTCCCAGAAGAGGGAAAAGCAACATAGCAGTATCATCTGTTTCATCCAACTACTGTTTTCCCAGAAATCTCCCTTATCTTCTGTTTTATTATTTCTAAGCTTATTTTTCAAAATAGTTTCATATGGATCTTTTATATGGATAACATTTATGACCATAGCATAGACATCTGGGCTATATCTCCTTGAATGCAAGCACTTTAAGGTGTTTTAACTATGCTCTGTCTTAGTGCAATGATCTAACATTTATTTAATAACATTAAATGGTATTAATAGTACATTGTATTTCTAGACCACACTTAGAAGGGAAGTCTGCAATATCGGTATTCTCCTTGTAGTTTCAGATGTGTGCATCATGGGAAGTCTTCAAATGTCCACCCCCTGAAGCACTCTTGTTTACATTCATTTTAAGTCCCTGGGAACACAACAAATTAAGTTAGTTACACATAAGATGTCTACTTCTGTAGTCATTCTACTGTGATTTCTGTGAATAATTTATCAACCAGTTAAGGCTCATCAAATCTGGCTTTTTATGTTGAAACTATCTGTAAGGTCTCTTACTGTTTATCTCAACATTTGAAATGCTATCATTTTAAATAAACATGTTTCTCCCTAAACAAGAATCTCATTATCAGAAGAAAGAAAAAAGTCTTGGCATATCAGGTGCCTGTCCTCTCAGATGTGTGTTTAGCATCTGTCACTTCTCCTTTGTCTGATGACCTTGAGTTCATTGTCTCCCTGTATTTACTCCTGTTGGCATCACCATTCCTCTTTATTTTATTTTATTCCAGGTGCTGGGGTTCCCCAGTTCCAACCGATTGCCCTGAATGGCCGAATTCAGGTCCTCAGCAACGGGTCTCTGTTGATCAAGCACGTGGTGGAAGAAGACAGTGGCTACTACCTGTGCAAGGTCAGCAACGATGTGGGCGCGGACGTCAGCAAGTCCATGTACCTCACGGTGAAAAGTAAGGAAGACGAGCTCTTCATTTTACCTAAATAGGGCTCTGGGGCTTCCATTTTCAGTGGTCTCCACGCACACTGTTTAAAAACAAAACAAAACAGTGGTTTGTTGCAGCTGGAGGGTTGATGCTTTCCTGTCCTAAGCATACAGTTGAGGAGGATAGTAGAAATCCAGCAACTTTCAGAATATGCAGACTGTGCATCAGAATATATGTCCGGGGCAGGGAGCCCTGGGTTTCCCTCCCTCTGCTCCCCTGGCCATGGGTCCAGGCTCTGAGCAGCCCAGCAGATGAGTGGGTTGCTGCCTTTGGCACCCAGATTTCTCTCCTCTTGATTTTATCATGGAAAAGCCTTGTGCATGGTCTCAGATGTGTTCTTTTCAGAGGTCTCTTCATGCTTTTTGTCATTTGCAAGCTTATCCATAGATTTCCTTCTTTAAGATCACTGTGAAATCAAGAAACTGGAAACCTCATTATCAACATACATCCCTACAAGAAGATAAAGCATGTAGGGCTAGACTTAGGGTCCATGTTGCTGACTGATCTTATAGGAAAGGTACCTACTAGTGAAATTATTTTTATACTTTGGTCACTAAACCACCAAAGAAAGGACATAAAGTAAACCAGCTTCTACTGAGCATTGCTCATTAGCAAATGGTTGTACATCTAGTTTACAGTGAATGGCTTATGTCTTTCTCCATTTATATGCTTTTCTACTGGATAGATTGAGATTTCTTCCTTACCACAAGCTTTAATCAGACTTCCTCTTGCTTATTTTAACTATGCTGTATATAGGTTTTCAAGGATCTCTACCATATTATTTATTAGGACATTGGACTTAAAAGTGAATTTCAGTGCTATGTGTGAGAGAGACAGAGACTTGAAGACTAGCTACACAAAGTCTAGTATCCAATCTCTGTTACTAAGAACTTATTCTAATTAATCTATTTTTTTCTAATACAACAATGAAAATATCAAGCTATCTATTGCTATACTTTTGTATCATGGACAGATTATAGTTCTGAAATAAGGTTGCTTTGAAATATTAATACATTGTGGACATATCAATACATACTTTTGACTGCTAAATGTCATACTCTAGAAAAACTGATTTGCAATAATCAGAGGACAAAAAGTCATATCACTTAAATCCAAAGTTGAAGTGGTAATTTTTAAAAATAATAAATTGATGAAATATTAAGGAAACTCAAGATTTGAGAACCAAGATTGACCAGTATTGATCCATCTTTTCCCATCAAAAAGAATATATTTTGCAATGCTTTAACATATTTTTAAAAATTTTGCATGCTAAAAATAGCATATTTTAATGAAAAATTATTCTATTTTCCAAAACAATAAGTGAGAAGAGGAACATTGTTTTACATTTTTACAAATGCTTTTAAAATATGGTTTTATAGAAGGCTGTTCAGTTCTGATATCTCTTTCTTCATTTAGACTGTTAAAATACATTGTTCTGGTTGAATTAATAAAAAAAATTTAGTTTTGTACAGACATATTGTCAGAAAAGGAAAGAATATTTTAGTAGCTTTCTCAGATAATTGTGGATATTCTTCAGTGATTCTATACCAAAACTTAACCAGTCATGGTTTTCAAGAAAATGGTTACCATGTGGAGTTTGAAATAACATTAATGACTTTTCATACTTGGTTACACTATTCCATTGGTCTTTCTTGCCTTTTAAATAGAAACTTTACACAATCACAATTTTGTAACACCCTATGGAAGTGAAAGTGGAAGTCACTTGGTTGTGTCCAGCTCTTTGTGACCCCATGGACTATACAGTACAGTACATTTCTCCAGGCCAGAATACTGCATTGGGTAGCCATTCCCTTTTCCAGGGGATCTTCCCAACCCAGGGATTGAACCCAGGTCTCCCACATTACAGGGGGATTCTTTACCAGCTGAGCCACAAGGGAAGCCTATAACACACTATGTTGGTCATTTAAAAAACATTGGTTCACTGAGTTACAGCAATCTAACAAATGTTTGACTGAGGCATTTCACTAGTGGTGGCGGTCATTCAGTTGCTAAGTTGTGTCCCACACTTTTCGACCCCTTACACTGTAGCCCACCAGGCTCCTCTGTCCATGGGATTTCCCAGGCAAGAATCCTGGAGTGGGTTGCCATTTCCTTCTCTAGGGGATCTTCCTGCAAAAATCATAGTCATTAATATTACCGCTCATCTCCCGAGCAAGGTGGTTAAGAATAACATATTTTATTAAAAAATTGTTTTCTATCCTACTCATACATATCTAGGCTCTAATAGATACAGAACCCTGTGAAGGATATAAATACAGGCAACCATGGACCTCACCTTCGTGAATGAAAGACTTTATGTTTTGAGAAAGGAGACATCAAGGCAGGAGTAGAGCCTGCTAATCACAGTGCAAGGAAAAGAATAAGGTGCACAGAGATGCCTAGGAGGACAGCACCATCATTTTGAGGAGATTAAGGAAAGTGTCAGGGTGAAAAATTCTTTAAAAATGGGTAGAATTCGAAAATGCAGAAATTGAAGGTTTCCTCACATTTCTCTTCATACCTTGATGCTGGTATTATAGTAGATATGGGACCACAAAGATGTCCACTTGCTCTTAATGGACTTTCCCTCCATGGGACCATCAGGCCTGGGTGTGGACAGCACTGGTCCAGCAGAGGGCACCCCTGTCAGGACAGAGGGTGGGACACCTGGAACACATAGGTTCCCATCCCCTGTGGAATCAGTGACTGCAGAACAGCACCCAGGGTGCCAGAGGTTAATCCTGAAGGATGCAGTGGAGTTCAAAAGATAGAGCTGTTGAGGGTAAACGGAGGCACGGGAGGGAGAGAGAGCAGATATAAGAGGTCACAAGACTCAAAGCGAGAGGTAACTGTGTTTGAATGTTGTACCAGGTAGGTGGAGGGGACTAGAGAAAGAAACATTCATAGCGAGTGTTTGTTCATCAAAGACAGATGTTCTCACAGCTGGCCAATCTTAGTTTCTGTCTCTCAAACCATACAGACTATTAGCAGAGAGGTGCATTTATGAAACAGTTCATTTTACCAGTTCTTGATAACCCTCGGGTAGCTTTGTACAAGATTGAAGTCAGGAGGACAAGGGGATGACAGAGAATCAGATGATTGGATGGCATCACCAACCCGATGGACATGAGTCTGAGCAAATCCCAAGAGATAGTAAAGGACACAGAAGCTTAGCGTGCTGCAGTCCATGAGGTCACAGAGTCAGACATAACCGAGTGACTGAACAACAACAAGCTTTGTACATGATTTCAACTCCAGGCGTCTGGTATCTTTAACCCTCTAAAAGCATAATGTTTAAACTCTGAAAAGTAAAAATGTAATTTCAGGAAGAGATATAAAACCACGGAGACAGAAGATACACAGTGACTCTGTTGCTCCAGTGGTATCATTTAAACAAAAACAACAGCTAATGGAGGGATGGCTTGCTCTTGTTCTTTATGTACTTGTTTAACAACACTGTTAAGTCTGTGAACCCTGACAGGTTTAGGCTCAGCACACGGTCATGGTAGACCTGCCAGTTGGTGTGTAGATAGCTCTTTTACCAGGAAAACAGGAGGCAGTGGGAGCGGAGAGCCTCCACTCTGGCCTGGCACAGTCAGACTTGGTACCCAGCTGCCAAGCAAGCAGATTGCACGTCCCTGCAGCCATGGCGGGATTATACCTGACACTGCAACAGAGATTCTGGGCCCTTCTTATCTGATGCTACCCAGGGTAGCATCAGATTTCTTTAATGTTTCAAAAGAAACTGCACTGCCTTCAGGAAAAATATTAAGTACTCTCTCTTTTCTATAAGTCATTAAAAAAAAAAAAAAAAAACTGGTCTGCAAATATTTTTAAATGCAATAGGACAGGGCTTTCTATCCGATGGGGTTTGTCAGGAAATCAAGGCGGCTTCTCAGATGAGAGCTCCGGATGCCCAGGGAGGCTTGCATTGAATTTTACATACACTTTAAAGACCTGAACACCACTGCTAGAGTCTGGTGTGGAGGAGGACTCAGTGGATGCTGGGAACCAAATCCTGGCGCAGACTGGGTTTCCTGTCTGGGAAGTTTTCTTATCACCACTTTAATGATTTCAAAACCCACCACTCTAATAATAAAGCAATTTTATGACTGTCTCCCTGCCATCTCCCATTTTGGAGTCAGACATAAAGAGGCCATGGAAAGGGAAGATAGCGGGCAACCACATTTGGAATGAAAGGTCATGAGATAGAAAGCCATCATGAGATAGTAAAATAATCAGTGTATATCCTTCCAGCTTTGTATTCCTGCTTCTTGTTCAACGTTATCATCTCAATGCTGATTGATCATTTATGAAAGATCATCCCAGGGATAGGGACCCAAAACACCAGATAATGTTCAGGGCTTTTGGCAAAAAGGACAGGGGAGCTAGGCCTGACTTTGAATCAAATTTGGCCTCTGGTGACCATGCTACACCCTTCACCCTAGGCCCATCAGGGGCTGCAGAAGCCTCTCCCATCCCCATATCAGGGACCACTTGAGATCTGGGGAATGTGGTTTTCTGTGCTAAGAAAATAATTCCTGAAGTTGTAGAATCTTGAAAGTGGAAGAGCTATCTTCTCAGGTGCCAAAATTGCATCCTCCACTGACCCAGGTTTCTGCCCCGGCCAATCTGAGCCTGTGTGCCTCCGGGAACACTGCTTTCTGTGTGGATCTCTGGCCATGATGCCAGGCAGTTCTTCTTTCATCCACCACTCTCACAGATCCCTTCTGATCCCCACATGCTGTGCAATAGAGCATCCCTTATCAAACAGGAGCAGGTGCTTCCCTGGAGAGTCTGTCACTCGTGGAATCCACCCTCCCCCACCTCTAGCTCCCAGAGTCCACCCATAGATAGGTCTATGGTCCAGTCTAGTCTTGGTCCTCAGGCCCCCGCTCTGAGCAGGTCTCTGGGTCCCATGCCATTTGATCTCCATGTTCCCAGAATGTAGGGACGCATGAGTCTGCATGCACCAGCTCCAGTCAGACAGTCCCCAGGTCCTGGCTTTTTCTGGATAGTAACATGATTTGACCTCAGGCTACGTCTTGTCCTGTTATTGCCAGAGTGGGCGTTGGGGTGGAATACAATATTTCATCACTCTACACCACCGCCCCAAATAGAATCTGTTCGTATCCACCCTTGGACAGTCCATTCAACCCCTGCAACTTCCTGCAGTCATGGGCCACCTCAGGACCCACAGGCTCACCCATGAACACCTGCAGCCCTGCCCCATGATGCTCTCAGGGGAGGAAGGAGCACTACCCTAGGCTGACCCCCAGGGAGGTCCTGATGGCCTGAGTCCATCCCACAGGACGCTCCCAGGTTCCCCTGGTCATTCTGAAAGCCCACTCTGTACTCCAAGCATCAGGGATTCAGGCTTGTACTTTCTCTTTGTTTGGTACTCACAGAGAGCTGACTCACATTTGAATACCCTGCTGTTGTTGTTCAGTCCATCTGTCGTGTCTGACTCTGTGAACCCATGAACTGAAGCACCCCAGGCTTCCTGTCCTTCACCATCTCTGGACCATGCTCAGACTCCTGTTGATGATTCTATCCAGCCATCTCATCCTCTGTCACCCCCTTCTCCTCCTGCCTTCAATCTTTCCCAGCATCAAGGTCTTTTTCCATTGAGTCAGCTCTTTGCATCAGGTGGCCAAAGTATTGGAGCTTCAGCATCAGTCCTTCCAACGAATATTCAGAGTTGATTTCCTTTCGAGTTGACTGGTTTAGTCTCCTTACTGTCCAAGAGACTATTTAAAATTTTGTGTCCCTTAAACTGTCAAGATAGCTTATGTGTCTCTTAGTCGAATGCTACTTTCCCTCTATTACTTTAATTCAGAGAGCTTCTAAATCAAACCTCGGAACCTTGATTCCTGGGCCCTGGAGGACTGTGAATGATGCCATGGGGTTTGCAGTCCCCTGAAACCGTATGTAAAAATGTATGTGTTTATCTGGGGGGCGGAACATGTAGCCTTTGTGATATCCTCAAAGGGATTCGTGATGTAAAAAAGGTCAGCATGACTCTTCTAGAAAATCAAGGCCCAGATGGCCTAAAATGAAGACTGTGTGTTGTACTTTTCAGGCAAACATCTCAGAACATCGGGCTATAAGCTACAAGCCCACAATGATAGGGTCACCCAGGTGGAAAAGGAATAAATAACCGTGAACCAGTGGCAAACTAGGTATTATTGAAAACTAGGTTTTGATATTTCTCTATCAAATGAAAGATCACATCCACATTTTTAATGCAGCCTTGGGGTTGGTGACATAAATGGATCAGTGCATGCATAATAAGTCACTTTAGTTGTGTCCGACTCTGTGCGACCCCATGGACAGCAGCCCACCAGGCTCCTCCATCCATGGGATTCTCTAGGCAAGAAAACTGGAGTGGGTTGCCATTTCCTTCTCCAAAGGCATATATGTAAGCACCCTGCGATCAACAGTGCTGGAGCCCAGGCTCCAGACCCACACTGCCTGGGTTCTGTCCAGTCCAGCCCAGGGCCCTGCGCAGGTGACTCACCCTCTCTCCAGGACTATGAACCCCAGAGACAGTGCACACACCTCTCTCTAGGGTTGCAGTGAGGCTGGCGTGAACCATCATGTGTAAGGGCTCAGCCAGACACGTGGTTGGTGCAGGGTGAGCGCAGCTGTTGTTGAGCTGGAGGCTGTGACTACTGGTGTCATCATCATCATTCCTAAATTACACCCCCCAGAATGGATCAGTGCCTCCAACAGACTACAAGGTGTCCTGATTCAAAATCACCCACTTTACATACTTTCCTAACTGTGGGGCCCGCCAGGCCCCCTCCACGGTATCCGACGTGTACGCAATACACGTATGTGCATGCTCATAGCCCTTGCTCTTCCCTTCTGAAGTCCAGTTGGCAGAGTACCCGCAGCTTTTGTGATGATGTCTGTGTCAGAAGTAGAGGATGAAGCAGAGCCTGGAAAAGGAAGCGTGGAGAAGTACAAGAACCTGTTAGCTGGCGGGACTCTCCAAGTGGCTGTATTGCCGATGGTGGGTGCTGGCTCCCGCCGGGGAGGGCAGCTGAACATTTGCATTTCACATCTTCACTGAGCCTGGAATCCCACCCGCTGAAGGTTCTTGGTGTTAAGAAGGGATCTGTGAGATGGGAAGGCTACTAGAGCAATTACAATTTGTCTCCAGCCTCAGTTTCAGTTCCCCTCCTCTCTAAATATAAAGTGTTAAATTGTGTCCTCCTAGAATTCAGATTGATGTCCTAACCCCAGTACCCCCAATTATAACCTTGTTTGGAAATAGGACTTTTATATATAAAATGTGTAAAAGGAGGTATTACTGGAGTGCTGTGGACCTCAGTCCAATAGGACTGGTGTCATACAAAAAGGGGAAATTCGGACACAGATGTGGAGGGAATCTGCCATGTGAAGACAGACGTTGGACTTGGGCTTCCTCAGCCAAGGGAAGCCAGAAGAGGCAGGAAGGATTCTCCCCTCAGTCCTTCAGAGAGAACACTGCCCTGCCCACACCTTGGTTTCAGACTCTGGGCTCCAAAACTGTAGCAGGATAGATTTCTGTTATTTAAACCACCGGTTGGTGGCACTTTTTAACGCTATCCCTGCATGTTCTGAGTGCCAGCAGAGATGCTTGGCTAAGTCTTGTTGACTCAGAGCAAGCACAACAGCTAGGTCACCTGCCTCAGCAGGTAAATCCTAACCTGTCTGAACCAGTGGATGTGAACTCTAGTCTGATCCCACCAAGGGCAGCCTATTCCCTTTGAGCACGGTTGGTTTAAGGATGGGCATGTGACCAATTTTGGTCAATGAAATGTAGAAGAGATGTGTGATCATTCTGAAAAAACTTTCCTAGTCTTCATAGTAGACTCTGCAAGAGATACACATCTTTTAATTCTTGACCCTATCTGGAGGTAATACCTTGATGTGTGGTGACCACTTTGGCATTTTCTTGAGGATAAAACTTATACATAAAGGAAGGTAGAGTCTTTAGGGTTTTCTATGTAGAGGATCATGTCATCTGCAAACAGTGAGAGTTTCACTTCTTCTTTTCCTATCTGGATTCCTTTTACTTCTTTTTCTGCTCTGATTGCTGTGGCCAAAACTTCCAACACTATGTTGAATAGTAGTGGTGAGAGTGGGCACCCTTGTCTTGTTCCTGATTTCAGGGGAAATGCTTTCAATTTTTCACCATTGAGGGTGATACTTGCTGTGGGTTTGTCATATATAGCTTTTATTATGTTGAGGTATGTTCCTTCTATTCCTGCTTTTTGGAGAGTTTTAATCATAAATGAGTGTTGAACTGGAAATAGAACTGCCATATGACCCAGCAATCCCACTCCTGGGCATACACACTGAGGAAACCAGATCTGAAAGAGACACGTGCACCCCAATGTTCATCGCAGCACTGTTTATAATAGCCAGGACATGGAAGCAACCTAGATGCCCATCAGCAGACGAATGGATAAGGAAGCTGTGGTACATATACACCATGGAATATTACTCAGCCATTAAAAAGAATTCATTTGAACCAGTCCTAATGAGATGGATGAAACTGGAGCCCATTATACAGAGTGAAGTAAGCCAGAAAGATAAAGAACATTACAGCATACTAACACATATATATGGAATTTAGAAAGAAGGTAACGATAACCCTATATGCAAAACAGAAAAAGAGACACAGAAATACAGAACAGACTTTTGAACTCTGTGGGAGAATGTGAGGGTGGGATATTTCAAAAGAACAGCATGTATACTATCTATGGTGAAACAGATCACCAGCCCAGGTGGGATGCATGAGACAAGTGCTCCGGCCTGGTGCACTGGGAAGACCCAGAGGAATCGGGTGGAGAGGGAGGTGGGAGCGGGGATCGGGATGGGGAATACGTGTAAATCCATGGCTGATTCATGTCAATGTATGACAAAAACCCACTGAAATGATGTGAAGTGATTGGCCTCCAACTAATAAAAAAATAAAAATAAAAATAAAGGAAGGTAGAATAAAAACAAAAAAAAAAGTCCCTGTTTCCCGTTAGTAACCCCGTATATCTCCTAGCCACTTCCCCATAATTCATCGACCCTTTAAGCCCAACCCCTCTTTTTTTGTTAAAAGGATACATAAGCCCCTGAGTCTAGCCATTTCTTTGAGTTTCACTTTTTTTTCCTGTGAACTCCTATGCATGTAAAAATGAATAAAGTTGTGTTCTTTTTCTACTGTTAGAAAGAAAAACAGAAAAGTAGAGATTTGTCCCTAATCTACTGCATTTGCAATCTCCCCACCTCCAGTTTCATGATTGTCTGAGAGGACCAGTTATTTGATGGCTTTGCTGTCTCAGCCAGTGTGGGTCAGGGTATTCTCATTTACAGCTGAGAGCATCCAAACTAAATAGGAAGCAGACAGCAGGTCATGGGACTCAATTCCACCATTACTGCTCCTCTCCCAGCAAGTCAGGCTGAGCACAAAACCCCTGAGGGATGGAGGGGTCCTATTTGGGTTGAGGAACCCAGTCTAAACTGGAATTCATCCAGCATGCTGCTCTGGGTTAGGGGAGGAGGGGTCTGCAAAGGAATGACAGCTGAGGGTCAATGGCAAGCTGAGGACCTCGGGCACATCCCAGAGCGGGGTTCAGTCCATGGTGGATGGAGAGTGAAGGACACCAATAGCGTTTTTTCAGTGTCACCAGACTAGTAGTCCTCTGTGGAAGAGAGCATGTGTTTTCCCTCTTTACTTCTTTTTCCTCTTTCTTCTGTTTGGGGGCACCCTTCTGCTCAGCAGCTGAAGTTATTGTTGCCAGTCCGGGGTCATCTGCTGTTTCAAGGTTTCTGTAGGTGACGGCCGCAGCATTCTGGGTCCTCAGTTATCTGTCGCCCTCCATTCTGGCATTCTCTGAGATGCCTGCAGACCCACCTGGTCACTGCCTAGCTGCCCACAGGAGCCCCCTCTCAGTCACTCTGTGACCTGTTGCATTGTTCAGTAGTTATCCAAGATGTGGGTAGATAATATATGCAAATATTTGGACTGCCACTCTCTGTGACTCCCTTCTTTCTAGAATTTCCCTCTAATTTTCTAACTGCTTTGGCAGTCCTTGACTCTGCTCTCTGTAGATGAAGCTAATAGGCTTTTACTACTAATCCATACCCCGATTTAAATAGTCCCCTGGTAAATAAATAAAACCAGACCAGTTTTATCACAAGCTCCACCGATTCATCTGGTCTGTCATTCTCTTTGTGAACAGGTGCATGGAAATAAGCTTATGGAAAGGGGAAGCTTGGAGTTTTCCCTGTGACAGTTAACACCACATTGTATGCAGGTACCTGGGCTATAAGCTCACTTTTCTCCTGGGGACTCCCAGGTTTGACCTCCCTCAGGGACAATCTGAACAACTCATGTTAGGACATGTCCGAAGACAGTGCATGAGAAGTCACTGATGAACATCTGTGATGCAAGGGTGGGTCATGGAGGGGTGTCTGTGGCCACCAGGGCAGTGACCAGTCATCTGGTCTTTGCAACTCCAGACGTGGCTGCATCAGAAAGAGAGAGGGTGTGAGCAGTGGACCTTTAAATATGTATATATTCCTACTTATTTATGTAAATCCCCACATGCTTAGCCAAGTGATTCCAGCACCTAGGTGTTAGGTGTTCACATGTGTGCATCTGTCCATTTAGCTGTTGATTTTAGGGATTGTGATGGAGGACCACAGGGGCTTCCCAGGTAGCTTGGTGGTAAAGAATCTGCATACTAATGCAGGAGATGGAGGAGACGTGGGTTCGATCCCTGGTTTGGGAAGATAGATCCCCTGGAGAAGGAAATGGCAACCCACACCTGTACTCTTGCCTGGGAAACCCATGGACAAGGAACCTTGAGGGCTACGGTCCATGGGGTTGCAAAGAGTAGGACAGGACTGAGTACACACACGTGCATGTTCTTCCATAAGGTAGTTACAGCATGTTAAGTGGAAGTATGGCTATATTGTCTTTTCCAGAGAATAAATGTGGCATAAAGAAGTGTGTGTGGTGCCAGGTTAGCAAGTGGTGAGTTTGTGACAGTTAATGTTGTCTGTCCACTTGGCTAGGCTATGGTGCCCAGTTTTGGTCAAACGCCTGTCTAGATGGTTCTAGGAAAGTATTTTTTGGATGAGTTGTTGTTGTTCAGTTGCTAAGTCGTGACCAACTCTTTTCAACCCCAGGGACTGTAGCACACCAGGTTTCCCTGTCCTTCACTCTCTCCTGGAATTTGCTCAGATTCAAGTCCATTGAGTCAGTGATGCTATTGAACCATCTCATCCTCTGTTGCCCCCTTCTCCTCCTGCCCTCAATCTTTCCCAGCATCAGGGTCTTTCCAGGCTCTTCACATCAGGTGGCCAAAGTATTGGAGCTTCAGCTTCAGCATCAGTCCTCCCAGTGAATATTCAGGACTGATTTCCTTTAAGAGTGACTGGTTTGATCTCCTTGCTGTCCAGGGGACTTTCAAGTCTTGTCCAGCATCACAATGAGATTAACATTTGAATCAATAGACTCTGAGGAAAGCAGATTACCCTCTATAGCATCGATCCCCAACCTTTTCAGCACCAGGGATCAGTTTCATAGAAGACAACTTTTCCTCAGACCAGGGCGGGGGTAAGGGGATGGTTTTGGGATGATTCTTGTATGTTAGATTTATTATGTGCTTCATTTCTACCATTATTACACTGTGATATGTAATGAAATAAATATATAGCTCATCATAATGAAGAATCAGTGGGAGCCCTGAGCTTGTTTTCCTGAGCTCAGGTGGTAATGTGAGTGATGGAGAGTGGCTATAAATACAGGTGAAGGTTCACTCACTAGCCTGCTGCTCACCTCCTGCTGTGTGGCCTGGTTCCTAGCAGGCCACCGACCAGTACCAGTCTGTGGCCCAGAGGTTAGGGACCCTGGCTCTCTAATGTGAGTGGGCCTCATCCAATCAGTTCAAAGTCCTTCACGAAAACAGATGGAGCTGCCCAGAGGGAGAGGCATTTCTGCCTCCAGGCTACCTTCTCACTAGAGCTACAAAGGTGACCCTTCCCTGGGTCTCCAGCCTGCCCGCTTCCAGCCTGCCCCCAGCCTTCATTATGATGACCCTGCTCCTCAAGACAAATTTACCTGTACCTCCATCTGATCAGGAGAAGGAAATGGCAACCCACTCCAGTACTTTTGCCTGGAAAATCCCATGGACGGAGGATCCTGGTAGGCTACAGTCCATGGGATCAGGAAAAGTCGGACACGACTGAGTGACTTCACTTTCACTTTTCCCTTTCTTGCGTTGGAGAAGGAAATGGCACCCCACTCCGGTATTCTTGCACAGAGTCGGACACGACTGAAGCGACTTA
Source organism: Dama dama (assembly GCF_033118175.1). Lineage (NCBI taxonomy): Eukaryota > Metazoa > Chordata > Mammalia > Artiodactyla > Cervidae > Dama > Dama dama. The sequence goes on from NC_083699.1 coordinate 77,451,125, forward strand.
GCAGCAGCAGCCATCTGATCGGCTCCCTTTCCCAGAGGACTCTGACTAACAGACTTTGATGCTAGTGGCCGGCAGCCCAGGAAGGACCCGGTTTCCCCATCTGCCTGCAATTCCACAACCACAATGTCTGCCTCCAGGAAGTCATCCATCCTGACGGGCTGTAAGTCTGACATCATTTATACAGAGTTAGAACCAAAGACATTCTCAACAGGTGCTTGGGGTCTGCTGCCTTTTCATTTGGGACTACCCCCATTTTAAAGGTAGAAATATGCATTAATACCTCCTGTATTTGGGTGCAGGAAGCTGGCCTCAGAGGACTTGGAATTAGCACCTATGTGCTCAGTCGTTCCGTCATGTCTGACTCTTTGCGACCCCATGGACTGTAGCCCGCCAGGCTCATCTGTCCATGGGACTATTCAGGCAAGAATACTAGAGTGGGTTGCCGTTTCCTCCTCCAGAGGATCTTCCCAACCCAGGGATGGAACCTGTATCTCTTGTGCTTCCTGCATTGGCAGGTGGGTTCTTTACCACTGAGGCACTTGGGAAGCCCCCACACTACACTTGGTCTTAAGTCAGAAGGCTGAGGGAGGCCAGAACGTAAGAAGGACAGGTGTAGAATTGGGGTGCAGCTGCAAGGGGGCCCCCTGCTGACCCTACAGCGAGCTCTGAGGCTCATCCGGCCCTTCCGAGCTGTCTGGCGCTGAGGCTGGAGGCCTTGCCTCGGAGATGCCAGGGCCAGTACGCATGCTCACAACCCAGCTTCTCATTCGTTTACCACCCGAGTCTTGAACATGCGGCCATAGTCCTTCATGGAAGCAGTGCTTAATGACTTCCAGCAACCTCCGTGGCCATCACCCGCCAGGAATCTTTCAAATGTTCTCATTAGCTGTGAGGTTGGGGGCGCCAGCCCGACCCTGCGCAGCCCAGTGGCCGCCGAGCCATCACAGGTGCTGCAGCGGTGCCGGCCTGTGAGCGTCGCCCTCTCCCTGATCAGCAGCAGAGATAGAAGGAGGCCGTGGTGAGGCTGGCTGGGGACTCAGCCCTTCTGGCTTGACTCTTCTCAAGGAAATGTGACACGCTCGCATTGGCCACTGTGTTAGCAAGCCGTTCATCACACATGTCCACTCTGAGTGTGGAAGTTTAAAACTATTATAAAGCAAAGCACAGATGATGCACCAAGATAACGGAAATTTCCATATCTCCAGCTCACCCTGCAGCGCAATATACCTTCTCTTCTGTCTTTACACCTGCCATTCCCGCCTCCACCTGTCCTTCCTTAGTCTTGATGGTCTTCATCTCCCTTTTCGCAGGTTCTTAACACAGACAAGCATTTTTATTGTCATCCCTCAGTCGTTCAGTTGTGTCTGACTCTTTGCAACCCCATGGACTGCCCCGTACCAGCCCTCCCTGTCCCTCACTGTTTTCCCGGAGTTTGCCCCCAACTTTACCTTAAAACACCAAAACCTTTCCCCTCTGTAGGAGTGTTTCAGAGATACAGACACAGGAAGACTGTTGAGGTTCCCAGATGCTGACTAAATGAAGCTCAGAACAGAGACTGTGAAATCCTAGCTTTCCCTAGGTCATTCTGGCTGCCTGGCCCCTGGAATTGAAGATTCCTGCTTGTACATGCACAGTCTCAGACTTAAATGCAAAGGTCACGAGGTCAAGGTCACTGTGAGTAGAATCTGCAAAATCAAAAGGTGACACTGTGCTTGGGCTTAAAAATCAACAAGGAGACCACAGCCTTCAGCTGGATCAGCTCTGCCACGCCTGAGACCTCCGACCCTTTGTCCGTGGAAGTCTCCTGCCCCCAAGGCACAGGGCCAGTGGTCTGGCTCTGAGGGCCAACCTTGATAGAGGCTTTGGAGGGATTGGGGTCTGCTGCCTGGGAGAAAGCACCACCCCTGGGTTCTGTCCCTGCAGACGGGCACTGTGGCCTTTCCCCACCTGGGGCTCCCATCTCCATCTCCATCACACCAGTGGCTGCACAGTGAACATCAGGTCATGATCACTTCAAGTGTGGGTGCCCTGAAGCTGCAACGCCAGCCTCCCAGGCTGCAAAGAGAGGTGCTATTGCACCCCTGCCGCTAGAGACCTGGCCCACTGCACCTTTCAGATTGACAGCAAAATTCATGCACAGCCTATAGGAACCTCCTGCAGTATTGGCTCCTCCTTGTTCACAATGCTGCAGACCCTCCATCCAGGAAGTCTGAAGTCCCCAGCAGTGAGCGACCCCACCTAGTCCTTCGACTCCCTCCAACAACCCAGTGAGAAGCTCATGTAGCTTTGATTTGAATGCCTCTATTGACGGAGAACTCACTGCCTCTACAGGCATCTTATTCCAATTGAAATATCATGAATATTTTTTTATAATACTATGATAGAATTCCTACATTATTCTACAAAACATACTTAGACACTTTCAATATATGCTAATTTCCAACAGGGCTGCAGTTTGGGTCACTCACTCGTGTGTAGTGTTTCAGATGAGAAAACTGATGTTCCTGAAAGTTAAGAGGAACTCAAGGTCATATATATAGACTGACCAACTGGTCCGGGTTTGCCTGAGAATCCCGGTTTTAGCCTTAAAAATTCAGTGTCCACAGATGTACAGAACAGACTTTTGGACTCTGTGGGAGAAGGCGAGGGTGGGATGTTTCGAGAGAACAGCATCGAAACATGTATATTATCTAGGGTGAAACAGATCACCAGCCCAGGTTGGATGCATGAGACAAGTGCTCGGGCCTGGTGCACTGGGAAGACCCAGAGGGATCGGGCGGAGAGGGAGGTGGGAGGCGGGGATCGGGATGGGGAACACATGTAAATCCATGGCTGATTCATGTCAATGTATGACAAAACCCACTACAATATTGTAAAGTAATTAGCCTCCAACTAATAAAAATAAATGAAAAAAATAAATAAATTTAAAAAAAAAATTCAGTGTCCAGAGGAGTCCTCCCACAGCGGGAAGTTAAGAGCTGAGGTTTACATCTTTGCTCCACCAGACGGCACACCATGACCTATGGCTGCTTTTCTAGTTCCGTTGTTCAGAGTCTGAGTCACTGCTCCGTGCTTTCCCTCCACCTTAGGTTTTCCCTGCCCCCACATTCTGAGCAGGGCACACGTGGCCCGGGGTCGCTGGGGCTGAACCCTCCTCCTTGTCAGACATCCGGAAGGTGGGTCTGGAAGTCTTGCCCATGTTCACTCACTCCACGTGGACATTCTTCTTTGTTATATAATTTTTATGTATTAATTTTTTCATTTGTGGTTGTGTTGGGTCTTCATTGCTACACAGGCTTTTCTGTAGTTGCAGAAAGTGGGGACTACTCTCTAGCTGTGGTGCACAGGCATCTCAACGCAGTGACTTCTCTTGTTGCAGAGCATGGGTTCTATGGCACGAGAGTGTCAGTAGTTGTGGCTCATGGACTCCGAAGTTGCGGTTTACGAGTTCTAAAGCACAGGCTCAGGGATTGTGGCACACAGGCTTAGCTGCCCCAAGGCATGTGGTATCTTCCCGGATCAGGGATCGAACCTGTGTCTCCTGAAGTGGAAGGTGGATTCTTTACCACTGAGCCACCAGGGAGGCCCTAGACATTCTTCTTGAATCTTTAAGGGAATAGGAACCTGGCTTTCACTGGAGCATGAAGACTGTTTTCCCTCCACCACCCCCATCCCCCTCTGACTAGGTCAGTGTGACAGCAGAAAGCATCATGGGTCCGCCCAGTTTCAGAAGAATGAGGGGCTTGGAACCCATAGCAAATCGGAGGTGCACTTTCCCTGCTCAGAGAGGCTCACGTACAATGTCTTCCTTACCCCTTAACTCCTGGGATCAAGAGAAGGAACATTTATGAGCCCTGACTGCCCTGGCCACCCTTCCTGCCAGCACCAACATGGAGAGAGGCACAGAGAGAGGCAGACCATGCCCAGGGCGCCTGGCAGTTTCCCTGCCTGCTCCTCACCCCACGGGTCTCCCTGAGGGAAGGGGGGAGGCGGGGGTCCGCAGGGGCCACACAGATGCCCAGCAAGCTAGGACGGATGGGGTTACGTTCTCAGCCATCCATAAAGAGCTCAGGTAAATCCTGCGAACATTAGAAGGTTCCAGGACACAAGACTTCCTCTTATTAGGATAATAGCCCCCCTGTTGTCCTAATAAGGTCTTCTCATTGGAGGGATGAAAAAGCTCCCAGGGCTGTTTACTGCCTGTTCCAACCATCAGCTCAGCTTTGATTTAAGGCCATGCACTTTAATCACCCATCATGTGTCATCACCCTGACAGGCAGCTGCAGCAAGACACAAGCACCAATAAATCATGCTGGAAGTCGCGGGGGCAATCCTTTGTTGATTTTCCCTCCCAGCTATTCCGCAGCAGCTGGGCATCCTCAGGACAATGGGGCAGAAGGGAGTGGGCTGTGGAAGGCAGGAACACCCCTCTTTCCCTCTCTTGGTTTCCCTCCTGTGGATTCCTAGTGCCTTGCCAGATTGTGAGGCTGAGCCCTTGGCCATCAGTGGACTGGGCACTGCCTTGTTAACTAATTGCCAGGACATGAGCTCTTCTGCATGCAAATCACAACAACACTGAGCTTTCTTGCTTTTTAAAACACTGCTTCCGTCCACTCCTCCGCTGGCTGCTGGAGAAAAGTGAGCCTGTTATAAAAGGCACATCTTATCACTCCCATGGCCTTTCTGCCTGCCTGACATCATCCACACACGCCCATCCCCATCCCCAGCGAAGGGGCTGCTCCTTCATCCCTGAAGCTTCGACATACGGACCTTTGATGGAGAACACTGTCAGTGGCTCTCATTCTTTCAGAGTGTATCGCTGAGACCCCACAGGACTGCATCCTGTAAAAGGAAATGCAAAACGGGAAAAGGGGATTAAGACAATGACTAAACAGGAAATAGCTGATGACAGTGCAGTTGGGAATTTTAATAACTTCTGCTGGAGTCATATGATAGGAGACATAGGCTTCTGGGCCATGAAGAGAAAACAGTCAATTTTCACCTGACTGTACTTCTGTGAAGTCATGGTCTCCCCATGCATTGTCTACGGTGAAAGGCAAAACTCCTTTGTTTTCTGTTTTCCTTTAGCTGGGCATCCTGGGGCTAAAAAGCCTAAAGGACCATCATAGATGGGAAATGCATGCTCACCCCTGAGAGGCCCCTCCCTCTGCCCCTAGCATGGGTCACTGTCACAGCCCTTCTTATGACACGAGAGTGAGCGGCTGCCAGACAGGGAGTTCACCCTGCACTCTCCAAAGTCGTGGACTTTGATGCAGGGACACAGGTGCAAGAGTGAAGCATGTTCTAGAATCTTGAGAGGTACCATGTGCTGGGCAGGGCAGCCCACGCATCTTTCAGGTCCCAGCACTCAGAAAAGCCTGCGCTTGAATCAGTGCGGGGTTGTCCTGGCCTGGAAATATCTGAACAGTTTTTACACAAGGGCCTCTGCATGCTCATTTTGCATTGATCCCTGCAAATGACATCTCCTGCTTACAGGTAACCCATGTGAAACCTGCCTTGGTAAAAACGCTCACTTCTTTTCTTCTCTGCCTTTCACTAGGGAAAAAAGAAAATGAAGTGCATGAGAGTAGATTCTGTGCCTTTTTAAAACTTGAAGTATAGTGAAGTTTCAGATATACAAAGTTTCAGATGTACAGAAGAGTGATTCAGTTTTATACACACACACACACACACACACACTCGTATCCAACTTGTTGCAACCCTATGGACTATACAGTCCTTGGAATTCTCCAGGCCAGAATATTGGAGTGGGTAGCCGTTCCCTTCTCCAGGGATCTTCCCAACCCAGGGATCGAACCCAGGTCTCCCACATTGCAGGTGAATTCTTTACCAGCTGAGTCACAGGGGAAGCCCGTACACTCACACACACACACACACACATGCCCTACTGGGTGTTACTTTCTTAGTTGTGTCTGACTCTTTGCAACCCTATGGACTGCAAGGCTTCTCTGTCCAAGGGGTTTCCAGGCAAGAATACTGGAGGGGGTTGCCATGCCCTTCTCCAGGGGATCTTCTAACCCAGGGATCAAACCTACATTTCCTGCATTGCTGGCAGATTCTTTACCACTGAGCCAGCAGGGAAGCCCCATTTAACGTTAATTACTTCATAAAAGCCTTATCTTGAAATACACTCACACGGAGGGTTAAGGTTTCAACTTCAGCAGGACACAAACTTTCAACCCATAGCATACGGTGTGGGTGGTAGCAGCAGTGTTACCTTCTTGTCCAATGTTCTTGTGAGGACCTGGTGGCTCTGTAACTGGAGTCTCAGATGGAGGGGCCTCTGCAGATGAATGCCTGAAGAAGAAAGGTGATGGTTCAGATGATAAAGAATCTGCCTTCAATGTGGGAGACGGGGGTTTGATCCCTGGGATAGGAAGATCCCTTGGAGAAATGAATGGCCACCCACTCCAGTATTCTTGCCTGGAGAATTCCATAGAGAGAGGAGCCTGGTGGGCTATAGTCCATGGTGCTCAAAGAGTCAGACATGACTTAGCAACTAATACTTAGGCAAATACCAAACACATTCAAAAGTGGCCAGCAAAAGAGCATTAAGATCACAGTAAAAACGTCTCAAACATATATGTTTTCCTCCATTTGCAATTAGCAATTTTGGGGTGCTTAGTGGGCTCTTTCAGAGCTGGATTAAGTGATGACCCTGCTACCTACACCACCTTCAGAGGAAAACTGTGATAGCAAATCTCATCCATCCTTCTAAATCAAACACCTTTCCAAGTTTCTTGTAGGAATCTAGGCACTTATGCTCAGTTAAATAACTTATTCCCAGTGTAATACAGCTACTTAATCTATTTCATTTAAAAAATTTTATTGTAGTAAAAATCACATAATATAAAGCTTACTATTTTAACCATATCTAACTGTACAATTCAATGACACTAAGCACTTTCACATCATTTACAGTTCTTACCATCATCCATCTCCCCAATCTTTCACCTTCCTAAACTGAAAGCCTGTCCCTATTAAACACTAACTCCCATCCCCCCACCCTCCAGCTCTGGACATCTACCACTGTACTTTCTGACTGTATGAATTTGGCTATTCTAGGTCTCTCATATGAAAGTGAAGAGTCAAAGTGAAGTTGCTCAGTCATGTCTGACTCTGCAACCCCATGGACTGTAGCCTGCCAGGCTCCTCTGTCCATGGAATTTTCCAGGCAAGAGTACTAGAGTGGGTTACCATTTTCTTCTCCAGGCAATCTTCCCAACCCGGGGATCAAACCTGGGTCTCCACATTGCACGCAGATGTTTTACTGTCTGAACCACTAGGAAAGCCAGGTCTCTCATATAAGTGGAATCAAACAGTATTTGTCTACCTAATCTATATTAAATGCATTTAAGGTTAACTTAATATATGTCCTACAGGCTGACTGACTATACCTTCTTTTTTTCCTCTGGACTATACATTCAGTTCAATTCAGTTCAGCCGCTCATTTGTGTCCGACTCTTTCTGAACCCATGGATTGCAGGACACCAGGCCTTCCTGTCCATCACCAACTGCCAGAGTTTACCCAAACTCATGTCCATCGAGTCGATGATGCCATCCATCTCATCCTCTCTTGACCCCTTTTCCTTCTGCTTTCAGTCTTTCCCAGCATCAGGGTATCTTCCAATGAATCATTTCTTCACATCAGGTGGCCAAAGTATCGGAGTTTCAGCTTCAACATCAGTCCTTCCAATGAACACCCAGGACTGATTTCCTTTAGGATGGACTGGTTGGATCTCCTTGCAGTCCAAGGGACTCTCAAGAGTCTTCTTCAACCCCACAGTCAAAAGCGTCAATTCTGCGGCACTCAGCTTTCTTTATAATCCAACTCTCACATCCATACATGACCACTGGAAAACACACCTTTGTTGGCAAAGTAATGTCTCTGCTTTTTAATATGCTATACTTTAGATTCTCATTATTTATCTATCTTATACACAGCGGTGTATACATGCCAATCCCAATCTACCAATTCATCCCAACCCCCTTCCCCCATGGACTCTGCATGTTTATTCTGTATATCTGTGTCTCTAGTTCTTTTGTGCTAATAGATCCATATGTACTGTTTTTCTAGATTCCACATAATCTGAATAGTGTAATTCACCTTAGGCTGGAAAAGACATTGCATGCTTTTTTCCTTCAATAAATTATTTTTATTAAAAACTTAGAAGGTGCCTCTAAGTTCAGTGTTGTTATTTGATGATTTATTCAATATCCTGCACACAAGGTGACTAACTCATACCTCATAAGAAGGTATGTTTCCTAAACAGATCTACCTCTTCTCAATCTTATGATCTAAAGCAGCATTGCTGTAGTCTGGAGTGTTCTTTATTATTATCTTCTCTTCCTGAGAAGTTCCAGTATCAAAGATTCACTTCCCTGGTAGCTCAGTTGGTAAAGAACCTGCCTGCAATGCAGGAGACCCCAGTTTGATTCCTGGGTCAGGAAGATCCACTAGAGAAGGGATAGACTACCCAATCCAATATTCTTGGGCTTCCCTAGTGGCTCAGCTGGTAAAGAATCTGCCTGCAATGCAGGAGACCTGGGTTTGATCCCTGAGTTGGGAAGATCCCCTGCAGAAGGGAAAGAATACCCACTTCAGTATTCAGGCCTAGAGAATTCCAAGGGCTCTATAGTCCATGGGGTCACAAAGAGCTGGATACAATTGAGCAACTTTCACTCTCTTCCTGAGAAGTTCCAAAGTCAAAGATTCTATTGTCAATATGTGTTGTTGTTATTTCTTCTCACTTAGAAAAAAAAAAATCCCAATTTCTGTCTCCTTTCCTAGGTCCAAAACTATCTTCCAGTATCTTAAGGTATTTAGGGTTTTGACATCCTGAAATGTTACTTATTCTTCTCCACAGAAAAGGCCTTTGAAATGAGTCTTCTAGAGATGAGGGTAGTCAGTGAAAACCCACTGTAATTGCCCGATTCCACTCAGGACAAGTAACTGTTCTCCATCTCTGAAGTCATTCATGGGGAGAATTTAAGAGGTTACAAATTAGACAGTGAGTGGCACATGCAATGAGTGTATTAGAATCCACTCTTTTCAGAGTGGGACGGCTGCTGCCTCTCATGTCAAGGGAAGCAGGAAAGTCAGCCGGCATGGGGGCTCACATCACTGTCGGAGAGTCAGGTGAGAAGGGCACAGTCATTGTCTCACTTGAAAGTAGTAAGGTTCCAGAAAATCATGGAAAGGCTTTTGATTCCTCCCAGGTACTGTACAGTCACCTCTGGTGGCTTTCACCCTAAAGAATAGCGGCACTCATTTAAAGCCATGTAAAGCCAGCACAGCCGTCCTTGTGTATCTGCGGGGGGTTGGTTCCAGGACGCCCCACAGATACCAAACTCTATGGATGCTCAAGTCACTTATATAAAAAGATGTAGCTTGTACTTATATAACCTACATATATCCCCCATATACTTTGAATCAGCTCTGGATTATACATAGTACCTAATACTATGTAAATACTCTCTTTCTAGTTGTAATGTAAATGTAAATAATTACCTTGTGTCTTTGTGTGCATTCTCAGTCATGTCAGACTCTTTGCAACCCTATGGACTGTAACCCTCCAGGCTCCTCTGTCCATGGGACTTCCCAGGCAAGAATACTGGAGTGGGTTGCCATTCCCTTCTCTGTGCAAGGCTTGGAGTGGGAGGGGTGGGTATTCCCAACCCAGGGATAGAACCTGCAAATCCTGCATCTCCTGCATTGCAGGCAGATTCTTGACAGTCTGAGCCACCGGTGAAGCCTTATTCCTAGTGCATGCTAAGTCACTTCAGTTGTGTCCGACTCTTTGTGACCCTATGGACTGTATCCTGCCAGGCTCCTCTGTCCATAGGGTTCTCCAGGCAAGAATACTGGAGTGGGTTGCCATGTCCTCCCCCAGGGGATCTTCTCAACCAGGGATTTAACTTGCATCTCTTCTGTCTCCTGCATTGGCAGGTGGGTTCTTTACCACGAGCATCACCTTATTCCCAGGGTCCCATCCAAACCTTCTCTGTGCTGTCTCCCCTTGACTGGGGCATTCCCTTCTTTAGTCATAGGCAACAGAGACCTAGGTTCTTATTCCATACGCTTCTTCCACTGAAGTAAAACGCTACAGACTAGGAAGTTCTGTAAAAGCATGAAACAATAAACTATCCTACACCCAGGAGACTCATCAGAATATGAAAGAACCAGAAAACCATGGGCTAAGGGGACCTAATAGCTCAGTGAGAAGGAAACAGAGGTTCTGCCATGTGGGCATTTTGGGAAGCACATTTGACTCATCAGATGTTGAGTCTTCACTTTGGGCCAGACACTGGTCTCCCTGCTTAGAACACCACGCAGGAAAAGGCAGCCTGCTCTCTGTCCTTGGGAAGCTGTTTTCAGAATGTGGGCAGGAAATGGGCAGCCAAATGCCAGGTTTAGAGTCATTTTGTAATAGATGCTGCTGTGCAGGAAGAATCTAGTTGTTTTATATTTAGATGTGCAGATTAGAGCACATGTAGGAAAGAATGTTATTTTTAATGGCAATATTTCCACCCTTGATGTACCACTTGGTAATGGAGCCACATTGGACTTCCTCACTTAGGCTTTGGTCATTTTTATTTTAGCAAAACAACCTTCCTTTTGAATAATGGAAAAATTACACATTCAGTATCGAGCTTTTTCCTTACCCTTGTTGATGATACAAACATATGTTTACCACATTTGATGGGAGAGAGCTCTCTATGAAATGATGATGGCCTCTAGAGGGTGTAAATGGATCTGATTTTTTTTTTCCTTTTTGAAAAGAAATACAAGCTGAATGCATCATCATTAACTTTTGTCTGCATTGTTGGGTGTTTAGTCGCTCAGTCATGTCCGACTCTTTGTGAACCCATGGACTGTAGCCTGCCAAGCTCTTCTGTCCATGGAATTCTCCAGGCAAAAAAAACTGGAGTATATTGCCATGCCCTCCTCCAGGGAATATTCCCAACCCAAGGATTGAACCGAGGTCTCCCGCATTGCAGGTGGATTCTTTACTATCTGAGCCACCAGGGCTAAATTTGTCTGCAGATGAATGCATGTGAAGAAGTGACAAATGAAGGGGTTTTAGCTGGGAATGAGAAGAGGAGAGTTGCATGAAATGTGGTATTTGACCCTCATAGATATGGGGCCATTTTCTTCCCTTCAAATGGTTCCCGCAAATGGACTTAAGTCTATTCCCGCCTCACTGACGGGCCTTTCTTGCTGGAGAGGAACAGGGTGGTTCAAGAGGTCAGAAAGAGTCCTACACAGACCTAAGTAGCAGCAAGCAATTTTTGTCTTAATTATTGGAATTTATGTAACATTCTTTTAAAAATAATTGTATTTATTCTGACCCAATCAAAAAATGGGGCAAAGAACTAAACAGACATTTCTCCAAAGAAGACATACAGATGGCTAACAAACACATGAAAAGATGCTCAACATCACTCATTATTAGAGAAATGCAAATCAAAACCACAATGAGGTACCATTACACGCCAGTCAGGATGGCTGCTATCCAAAAGTCTACAAGCAATAAATGCTGGAGAGGGTGTGGAGAAAAGGGAACCCTCTTACACTGTTGGTGGGAATGCAAACTAGTACAGCCGCTATGGAAAACAGTGTGGAGATTTCTTAAAAAACTGGACATAGAACTGCCATATGACCCAGCAATCCCACTTCTGGGCATACACACTGAGGAAACCAGATCTGAAAGAGACACGTGCACCCCAATGTTCATCGCAGCACTGTTTATAATAGCCAGGACATGGAAGCAACCTAGATGCCCATCAGCAGATGAATGGATAAGGAAGCTGTGGTACATATACACCATGGAATATTACTCAGCCATTAAAAAGAATTCATTTGAACCAGTCCTAATGAGATGGATGAAGCTGGAGCCCCTTATACAGAGTGAAGTAAGCCAGAAAGATAAAGAACATTACAGCATACTGACACATGTATATGGAATTTAGAAAGGTGATAACGATAACCCTATATGCAAAACAGAAAAAGAGACACAGAAACACAGAACAGACTTTTGAACTTTGTGGGAGAATGTGAGGGTGGGATATTTCAAAAGAACAGCATGTATACTATCTATGGTGAAACAGGTCACCAGCCCAGGTGGGATGCACGAGACAAGTGCTCCGGCCTGGTGCACTGGGAAGACCCAGAGGAATCGGGTGGAGAGGGAGGTGGGAGGGGGGATCGGGATTGGGAATACATGTAAATCCATGGCTGATTCATATCAATGTATGACAAAACCCACTGGAAAAAAAAAAATAATAAAAAAAAAAAAAAGAAAAAAAAAATTGTATTTATTCATTTGTTTTTGGCTGTGCTGGGTCTTCTTGCTGTGTGGGCTTTTCTCTAGTTGCCGCGAGTGGAGGCTCCTCTCTGGTTTTGATGTGCGGGCTTCTGATTGCAGAGGCATCTCTTGTCGCAGAGCATGAGTTCTCGGGTTCGCAGGCTTCGGTAGTTGTGGCATGGGAGATCAGGAGTTGCAGCTCCCAGGCTCTAAAGCACAGGCTCAGTAGCTGTGGCGCAAGGGCTCAGTTGCTCTGCCGCATGTGGGATCTTCCTGAACCAGGGATCAAACCCATGTCCCCTGCATTGGCAGGTGGATTCTTTACCACTGAGCTGCCAAAGAAGCCCTATGTAACACTCTTTAAATTAAATATGAGAGAAGACAAATAGCTCCATATTTTTGCAAGCCTAATGGTTTTCGGTCTTGTGTTTTCCTACTTTGTAGGTAAAATCTGTTTCTTTGTAACTGCTCTTCCAGATGGTTACTGTGCAACGTAGGCCAACAGGAGGCTGCAGACTATCTGGGTTCAAACAGTGTGGCCAACACCCCGCTACCTCAGTGGGCTGATGGTGCATGTCTATGTAGAAAAAGACCTCCTCTGGCCCAGTGACGGGATGACGTATACTCTGCTGACCATCGACTCTCTTGCGTGTAGTCTGTAGTGGATTCTTTAGCTACTGAGCCAGTAAATTATCCCTAACACTGTTGCATTGCTGAAAAGACTTGTTTCACATAAAAACAAAGAGAACTGCTACTGATTTTCGGCTTTGGGAAACTTAGTCATGATAGCTCAGTTATTGTTGTCCAGTCACTCAGTCATGGCCCGCTCTTTGAGACCCCATGGGCAGTCTCATGCCAGATTTCCCTGTCCTTCACCATCTCCTGAAGGTTGCTCAAACTCATGTCTGTTGAGTCAGTGATGCTATGAAATCATTTTGTCCTCTGTCGTCCCCTATTCCTTCTGCCTTCAATCTTTCCCAGCATCAGAGTCTTTTCCCATGAGTCGGCTCTTCACATCAGGTGGCCAAAATATTGGAATTTCAGCTTCAACATCAGTCCTTCCAATAAATATTCAAAGTTGATTTCCTTTAGGATTGACTGGTTTGATCTCCTTGCAGTCCAAGAGACTCTCAAGAGTCTTCTCCAACACCACAGTTCAAAAGCATCAAATCTTTGGCAATCAACCTTCTTTATGGTCCAACTCTCATATCCATACATGATTACTGGAAAAACCATAGCTTTGACTAGATGGACCTTTGTTGGCAAAGTAATGTGTCTGCTTTTTAATAAGCTGTCTAGATTGGTCATAGCTTTTCTTCCAAGGAACAAGTGTCTTTTAATTTCATGGCTGCAGTAATCATCTGCAGTGATTTTGGAGCCCCCAAAAATAAAGTCTGTCACTGTTTCCGCTATTTCCCCATCTCTTTGCCATGAAGTGATAGGACCAAATGGCATGATCTTAGTTTTCTGAATGTTGAGTTTTAAGCCAGCTTTTTCACTCTCCTCTTTCACTTTCATCAAGAGACTTTTTAGTTCTTCTTCACTTTCTGCCATAAGGGTGTTATCATCTGCATATCTGAGGTTATTGATATTTCTCCCAGCAATCTTGATTCCAGCTTGTACTTCATCCAGTCCAGCATTTCTGATGATGTACTCTGTATAGAAGTTAAATAAGAAAGGTGACAATATATAGCCTTGACATACTGCTTTCCTTTCCTGATTTGGAACCTGTTGGACTCATTTGAAAAGACCCTGATGCTGGGAAAGATTGAGGGCAGGAGGAGAAGGGGACAACAGAGGATAAGATGGTTGAATGACATCACCGAATCAATGGACATGGGTTTGGGTGGACTCCGGGAGTTGGTGATGGACAGGGAGGCCTGGCGTGCTGCATTTCATGGGGTCGCAAAGAGTTGGACTCAACTGAGCAATTGAACTGAACTGAACTAAACTGTTGTTCCATGTCCAGTCCTAACTGTTGCTTCTTGACCTGCATACAGATTTCTCAGGGGGCAGGTCAGGTGGTCTGGTATTCCCATCACGTTCAGAATTTTCTACAGTTTGTTGTGATCCACACAGTTAAAGGCTTTGGCATAGTCAATAAAGCAGAAATAGATGTTTTTCTCAAACTCTCTTGCTTTTTTGATGATCCAACGGACATTGGCTATTTAATCTCTCATTCCTCTGCCTTTTCTAAATCTACCTTGAACATCTGGAAGTTCATGGTTCATGTACTGTTGAAGCCTGGCTTGGAGAATTTTGAGCATTACTTTACTAGCATGTGAAATGAGTGCAATTGTGTGGTATTTTGAGCATTCTTTGGCATTGCCTTTCTTTGAGATTGAAATGAAAACTGACCTTTTCCAGTCCCATGGCCACTGCTGAGTTTTCCAAATTTGCTGGCATATTGAGTGCAGCACTTTCACAGCATCATCTTTTAGGATTTGGAATAGCTCAACTGGAATTCCATCACCTCCACTAGCTTTGTTCATAGTGATGCTTCCTAAGGCCCACTTGACTTCACATTCCAGGATGTCTGGCTCTAGGTGAGTGATCACACCATCATGATTATCTGGGTCATGAAGATCTTTTTTGCATAATTCTTCTGTGTATTCTTGCCACCTCTTCTTAATATCTTCTGCTTCTGTTTTGAGCCCATCTTTACATGAAATGTTCCCTTGGTATCTCTAATTTTCTTGAAGAGATCTCTAGTTTTTCCCATTCTATTGTTGTCCTCTATTTCTTTGCATCGCTGAGAAAGGCTTTCTTATCTCTCCTTGGAACTCTGCATTCAAATGGGTATATCTTTCCACTTCTCCTTTGCCTTTCACTTCTTTTGTTTTCATAGCTGTTTGTAAGGTCTCCTCAGACAACCATTTTGCCTTTTTGCATTTCTTTTTCTTGAGGATGGTCTTGATCCCTTCCTGCTGTACAATGTCACAAACCTCCGTCCATAGTTCTTCAGGCTCTCTGTCTATCAGATCTAATCGCTTGAATCTATTTGTCACTTCCACTGTATAGTTGTAAGGGATTTGATTTCGGTCATACCTGAATAGTCTAGTGGTTTTCTCTACTTTCTTCAGTTTAA
The DNA here is from genome assembly GCF_033118175.1 of Dama dama. NCBI lineage: Eukaryota > Metazoa > Chordata > Mammalia > Artiodactyla > Cervidae > Dama > Dama dama. The sequence continues at coordinate 77,466,542 of NC_083699.1, forward strand.
GTCTGAATTTGGCAATAAGGCATTCATGATCTGCCACAGTCAGCTCCCAGTCTTATTTTTGCTGACTGTATAGAGCTTCTCCATCTTCGACTGCAAAGAATGTAATCAATCTGATTTCAGTATTGACCATCTTGTGATGTCCACATGTAGAGTCGTCTCTTGTGTTGTTGGAAGAGGGTGTTTGCTATGACCAGTGTGTTCTCTTGGCAAAACTCTGTTAGCTGTTGCCCTGCTTCATTCTGTACTCCAAGGCCAAATTTGCCCATTACTCCAAGAATTTCTTGACTTCCTACTTTTGCATTCCAGTCCCCTATAAGGAAAAGGACTTCTTTTTTGGGTCTTAGTTCTAGAAGGTCTTGTAGGTCTTCATAGAACTGTTCAGCTTCAGCTTCTTCAGCATTATTGGTCAGGGCATAGACTTGGATTACTGTGATATTGAATGGTGTATCTAATAGAGGGCACTGGGTGTGCGGTGTGTGAGAAACCCTCCGTGTTATCTTCACAATGTACAGTCTAAAGTGTATTGTTCGTTTCTTCAAAACCTGAAAAGAGGAGGAGACACCTCCCCCGGTGGATGAGTTGGGTGGCCCTTGGGGCAAGAGGTGATGCTTTATAGCTACAAACTTCAGAATACCTATGTGATCTCAAGGTAGAATTGAAGCATTTCCCATTCTGGGAAACACGATGGGATGAACTCAAGATAACCATCAGACATTTAGAAAACAACTTACCCTAAATGTTGTGTAATATCATTCAAGTTGTTATTGTTGATCAGTTGCCAAGTCATGTCTGACTCTTTGTGACCCCATGGACTGCAGCACACTAGGCTTCCCTGTTCTTCACTGTCTCCTGGGGTTTACTCAAACTCATGTTCATAGAGTTGGTGATGCCATCCAACCATCTCAACCTCCATTGCCCCCTTCTCCTCTTGTCCTCAATCTTTCCCAGCATCAGGTTTTTTCCCAATGTGTCGGCTCTTCACATCAGGTCACTGAAATATTGGAGCTTGAACTTCGACATCAACCCTTCCAATGAATATTCAGGACTGATTTCCTTTGGGATTGACCAGTTTGATCTCCTTGCTGTCCCAGGGCCTCTCGAGAGTCTTCTCCAGCACCACAATTCGAAAGCATCAATTCTTCAGTGCTCAGCCTTCTTTGACTTCCCTGTTGGCTCAGTGGTAAAGAATCCACCTGCAGTGCAAGACATCCAGGTTTGATCCCTGGTTCTGGAAGATCCCTTAGAGAAGGAAACAGCAACGCACTCCAGTATTCTTGCCTGGAGAATCCCATAGACAAAGGAGCCTAGTGGGCTATGGTCCATCACAAAGTGGATCACAAAGAGTTGGAGACTACTGAGTGACACAGCACACACACTTTGTTGATGTTGTAGATACTCTTGGTGTATATAGTGGAAATCTGGGTGTAAATAAAGTGTAAATCATCTTTCTTCAACAGATATCAGGGGCTCTGTCTTGATTCCTTGTATTTCTGATGAAATGTAGGTATAAAAGATAAACACATTGCAAAGTACCTGTGATTGTTTCCATAGAGGATCAAGTCTGTTTCCTATCTTATTATTCACTTAAACTGTTGACTAAATCCAAAATGCAGGAGATTTTTAAATGTGTATCTGTGTGTTACCAGATATACTCTTAGATGTCATTCAACCAAATCTTTTTTTGAATCTGTTTTGCTGTTAAATAATGCACCAGCAATGTTAATGAAAGATTATATGCCTCAATTTCTTAGAGAGGAAGATAGACTGGATTATAGGATATTTAAAGAGATTTTCTTTTTCAATTAGAAAATATCCCTGTCATATTTGTATTTGGCCAAATGTTCTTTCATTACCTACAACAGATGTTGTTATGATGCTGTGGGTTATTTTGAGAAATTCACTTTGCTTCCTCACAATGCCTTCATTCTTTATTTATCTGAAATTTGGTAAGTATCAGCACAGCTCCCAAGACCCCACAGCATGCGGGTTGGGGGTGTCCTGAACTTTCCATCTTTCATGCCTGGTCTGTCTGAGCAAGTGGAAGAGGGGATAAGAATTATCTGAGCATCATCTGTCTTAAGGAGGACTTATTTTAAACATGCTCCCATAGTTGATGTCATCTTTGCATCCAAAACCCCTCTCATCATATGTAAGAGTAGCCATTCCCTAATGTTGTGACTTTTAAAAATTTGACATTGAAAAGTTGCTTAGGCATTTTGTTAATCCACACTGATAATCACTCCTGATGCTTTAGAAAATAGGGGAAAAATCCATTTTGATAGCTATATGGTGTCTCTGCATGTGTCTACCTCTAGTTGACCCTTGAACAACAAGTTTAAACTGTGCTGGTCCACTTACATGCAAATTTTTTTTTCAATAGTATATACTACGGTATTGCACAACCTATGGTTGGTAGAGTTCCAGGTCTCATAACCTCTGATATGGAGAGCAGACTGCAAAGTTAAACATGGATGTTTACCTGTGTGGGGGATGGGCGTTCAAGTGTCAACTCTGCAACAGGTTAAGTGTGATAAGTTTCTGGCTGAGGGTTTTTGAAAATACTTTTATGATTCTAAGGTGACCATCCATATCTCTTTGAGCTATTTTACCTGTTTTTATATGAAACTTACATATCATGAAGCAAGAGAACTGGAAACGTTTCTGAGAGCTGAAAATGGCATTTCTGTTAGGATGGAGCAGCTGGTATGAAAATAGTGATGGTGACCTGTGAGGTGAGGCTGAGCCTGAGTTGGGCTCTGGGTACCAGAAGAGAGACAGTACCCAGGTGTTACCCACATCCATCAGTAACACTGTTCTGGGCTCTGGGTACCAGGAGGAAGATGACACCCAGATGTTCCCAGGTGTCCAGGGATGTACAGCCCAGGTCTCTCAGAAAGGCTGCCCAACTCTCTGCCTTGCTCTCAGCAAGGGCTCCCATTGTAGGGAGGGGAGGGAAGGATGTGGAGACACTACCAGAAAGGCGGCAGCTTACACAGATAAGGAGGAGAACGTGATGACTTAGCAAGACTGGGACGTGGTGATGACTGAAGGGCATACTGGAGGGCTGAGTGCTGGGGTGGGGATGAAAGGATATCAAAGAATGATCCCTGGGGTTAAAGTTTAGTTGAAGGTTTGACTCTTGTTCTAAGAAAATTCCATTAGACTCTAAGTCTCGAAAGCACATCAAAACAGATTTAAAACTTTTAAACCTTTTCCATTATACAGGACTCATCTCAAAATTTCAGGTCTTGTGCCAGCTCTTAAAAATTTGTCCATCCAGGTTTGGTAGCAACATGGGTGGACCTTGAGATGATCATAGTCAGATGGAGAAAGACAAATATCATATGATAGCAGATATGTAGAATCTAAAAAATGACACAAGTGAACTTATTTACAAAACAGAAATAGACTCACTGACATAGAAAATGAACTAGCCGTGTATGGATATGAGAGTTGGACCATAACTGAGTGCCGAAGAACTGATGCTTTTGAACTGTGGTGCTGGAGAAGACTCTTGAGAGTCCCTTGGACTACAAGGAGATCCAACCAGTCAATTCTAAAGGAAACCCTGAATATTCATTGGAAGGACTGACACTAAAACTCTAATACTTTGGCCACCTGATGCAAAGAATCGACTCATCAGAAAAGACCCTGATGCTGGTAAAGACTGAAGGTGGGAGGAGAAGGCAACGACAGAGGATGAGATGGTTGGATGGCATCACCAATGCAATGGACATGAGTTTGAGTAGACTCCAGGAGTTGGTGATGGGCAGGGAAGCCTGGTGTGCTGCAGTCCGTGGGGTCACAAAGTCACGGACACGACTGAGCAACTGAATTGAACTGAAAGGGGAAAGGAAAGAGATAAATTAGGAGTTTACAATTAACAGATACAAACTATTATGTATAAAACAGATGACCAACAAGGCCCTACTGTATAGCATAGGGAACTATATTCAATATCCTTCAAAACCTATAATGGAAAAGAATCTGAAAAGGAAAAAGAAAAAATATATAGAGAGAGAAAATAAAAATCACCATGCAGCATGCCTGAAACATTGTAAATCAACTATACCTAAATAAAAAATTAAAATTGAAAAATTAAAGTTAAAAAAATTATTGAGATCCCTGAAGAGCCTTTGTTTATGTGGATTAGACTTGTCAGTATTTATTGTACTAGAAAGTCATCTGAGAAAATTTTTAAAAAAAGAAGTGACAATAATAAACCCACAACATTGTATCATAAGTAGGACTTTTACATGAAAACTGTATTTTCCAAAATAAGCAAAAGAATTTAGTGAGAAGGAAGGCATTATTTTACGTTTTGGAAAATCTCTTTAAGCATTTGGCTTATGATGGGGCAGAGTAGCTGCTTCTGTCTTCAGTCTGCTGTGATACGTTGTTTTGGTTCGAGTGTGTGAAGAAAATACAGCCTCACACAGACAAGTGGAAAATGGAGGCTTTTAAGACAAACGTGGCTTTTCTTCTGATACGACCCCAAAAGTCAACAAAAGGTAGTGTTTAAAGGTTAGTTGACATACAGAGCCAGAAACCACATCAACAGCCTTTTCATATCCTGTTACATGAAAATCTATCATTGCATTTTGCACTTTGAATGAATCATTTGCATATGTGTGGGTTTTTAATGTCTGGTATTGGTTCATTGGAAAATATTGATTTTCTTAGATGAATATTCTGAATGTTGAGACATTTCATTACACAATATTTTCTTTCATTGAAGTATAGTTGATTCACAATGTTGTGTTAGTTTTAGGTGTATAGCAAAATGGTTCAGTTATATATACATATACACATATATGTACGTGTACATATACACATACATGTGTGTGCATGTGTGTGCATATGCATATATGTGCATGTATATATATATATGGCCTCTGGTGACTCAAATGGTAAAGAATCTGCCTGCAATACAGGAGACCTGGGTTTTCTTTCCCACTGTGGCTCAGTCATGTCCAACTCTTTGCGACCCTGTGGACTCTACAGTCCATGGAATTCTCCAGGCCAGAATACTGGAGTGGGTAGCCATTCCCTTCTCCAGGGGATCTTCCCAACACAGGGACTGAACCCAGGTCTACCCACATTGCAAGTGGTTTCTTTACCATTTGAGCCACAAGGGAAGCTAAAGAATACTGGAGTGGGTAGCCCCTTCCTACTCCAGGGGATCTTCCCAACCCAGGAATTGAGCTGGGGTCTCCTGCATTATGGGCGGATTCTTTACCAACTGAGCTATCAGGGAAGCCCATTGTGGTTTATAACTGGACGTTGAATATAGTTCCTTGTGCTATACGGTTGCTATTTATCTATTTGATATACAGTAGTTTGTATTTGCTAATCCCAAACTTCCTAATTTATCCATTCCCCACCCCTTTTTCCTTTTGTTAAATGTACATTTGTTTTCTATGTCTGTGAATTTGTCTCTGTTTCATAAACAAATTCATTTGTGTCATATTTTAGGCTCTACATATAAGTGATATCATATGGTATTTGTCTTTCTCTTTCTGATTTATTTCACTTAGCATGAATAATCTCCAAGTCCATCCATGTTGCTGCCAATGTCATTATTTCATTCTCTTAATGGCAGAGTAATATTTCATTGTATATATGTACCACATCTTCTTTTTTATTATATTTTTTAGCTGGAGGATAATTGTTTTGCAGCGTTGCATTGGTTTCTACCATACAACAGTGCAAATCAGTCATAATTATATATATATGTATACACACAAACACACGCACACACACACACACACACACATATATGTATGTATCCTGTCCCTTTTGAGTCTCCCTCCCTCCCCACTCTCATCCCTCCCCTCTAGGTCAGCACAAAGAACCAGGCTAGGCTCCCTGTGCTATCAAGCAGCTTCCTACAAGCTGTCTATTTTATACATGATAGAGTGTGTGTGTGTGTATATATATCTCAGTGCTACTCTCTCAATTCGTCTTACCCTCTCCTTCCCTTGCTGTGTCCACAAGCCTACTCTCTACATCTGTATCTCCATTCCTTCCCAGAAAATAGGCTCACTAGTATGATTTATCTAGATTCCACATATATGTTAATATACAATATTTGTTTTTCTCTTTCTGACTTACTTTGCTCTGTACAACAGGCTGTAGCTTCATTCACCTCACTAGAACTGACTCAAATTCGTTCCTTTTTATGGCTGAGTAATATTTCATTGTATATATGTACCACATCTTCTTTATCCGTTCATATGCCAATGAACATTTAGGTTGTTTCTATGTTTGGCTATTGTGAATAATGCCAATATGAACATAGGGGTACATGAATCTTTTTGAATTATAATTTTGTCCAGATATGTGCCCAGGCATAGGATTGCTGGATCGTATGGTAGCTCTATTTTTAGTTTTTTGAGGAACCTGCACACTGTTCTCCAAAGCATTGTATCAATTCACATTCCCACTAAATGGAGAGTTCCCTTTTCTGCACACCCTCTCCAGAATTTGTTATTTGTAGACTTTTTAATGATGGCCATTTTGACTTGTGTAAAGTGGTACCTATTTGTAGTTTTGCTTTGCGTTTCTCTAACACTTAGTGATGTTGAGCATCTTTCCATGCACCGATTGCCATCTGTAAGTCTTCTTTGGAGAGCTGTCTATTTAAGTCTTCTGCCCATTTTTTTATTGTGTTGCTTGTTTTTGTTACTGAGTTGTTTGAGTTGTTTCCATTCTATAGTCCTTTTTAAGCATAGCTTCTTATATCACCATAAAAGTCTTAAGATATTGGGAAGATACATTAAGAATGTGGCGGAGAATATACATTTTCAAAAATATGATTTTGATTTGAAAGCTCAGTTTTTGTCATTGGCAATAGACACTCTCAGTTGTTTTCCTTGAAGTGATAATACTCACTTTTAATTTTAAGAAAGTATTGTCAAATACCCAAACTATTTGTTGGTTTTTCCTTCAAGTGAGCATGGTTTTCTATGACAAAGGCGGCTGACGAGCTCACACCCAGCCCAGCACACACCCATGTTCCTTTTGAGCTCCATAACACATGTGCTCTGTGCATGCCTGCTGTTCTACCTCACAGACCATGGAAAAGATGTGTCCTCAAGGCACGAGATGGGCAGAAATGAAGTGCATCTTACTGCCTTCTCAAGGACATGCTCAAGCGAAGCTGGCAATTGATGCATTTGTTTTTACAGCGAGTGTGTGAAGGTGAAGAACACGGGCAGTGTGTCGGAGACTCCCACAGCCTTGAGTCCAACGAACGCCTCAGGAGGCTGTCCTACGACCGCTTGGATCTGTCAGTTCTTAAAGGCAAATACTGTCTAGTGTTATTTTGAAAATAGCTTTTAATTTTACAGACACCCTGAGAGATTCTCAGGGACCCTAGGTGCCTGCCAACCATATCTGGGATCATCTGAGAACAGTGGATACAGAATAACTCTGATTATATATGCGTGATTTATACATATATATATATGTAAATATATATATAACTTACATACATATATATAAATTTTCATATATATGTGTATATACATATATGTGTGTATATATGTATGTGTGTGTGTGATTTATACATATATATGTATATATGTGTGTATATATGTATATACATGTGTATATATGTGTGTGTGTGATTTATACATATATATATGTAAATATATACATAACTTACATACATATATATATAAATTTTCATATATATATATATGTGTATATATATATATATGGCTTCCCTGTAGCTCAGCAGTAAAGACTCTGCCTGTAGTCCAGGAGCCGCAGAAGATGGGGGTTTGACCCCTGGGCTGGGAAGAGTCCCTGGAGGAGGAAATGGCAATCCACTCCACTATTCTTGCCTGGAGAATCCCATGGATAAAGGAGACCGGTGGACTAATCTATAGGGTCACTAAGAGTCGGACACAACTGAAGTGACTTAGCACTCACACATATATACATACACACATAGATATGATGATATGAATACAAATATATACCTTTTTTTCAGGTTATACAAATCTCAAATCTGAGATCCAGGCTGGATTTCAGTCTTCTTTGCAGGTTACAGAGTGGGAGGGACCCCTTTACTATTCCCATGATATTAATGAGGCTGCCAATCTTTTGCAAAATAATAAACAGAGATATTCGAGTCAGACAAAAATGCAATGAAATACTGGCATTCCTTCTCACCAGCTGTGTGAGTTGTATGTAGTGTGTGTCTGAATGTCTCTGAACCTCAATTCTGCATCTGTGAAATGGGGGTAGTACAAAGTTAACCCTAGGATTTTTTGAAGACTAACAAGATTTTTAAAATTCATTATGGTGGGACTTCAGAGGATGGGTTGTAAAAGAGGGCTGGTCCAGCCTCAGCATCCAGTGATGCAGAGACAAGTATGAACAAGACAATGGCCACCTTTTGGTTGGTGGGTGAGCAGGCCTGTGGTCAAAGGCTGCTCCTTTTCCTTTGGCTTTCTCTCTGTTTGTGAATACACCTATCCACATTGGGGTGCCAGGGAAGAACTGGGCCCTCCACCTGTTTTATTGGTCACAGAGCAGTGAGCTCTCTTAGGGGGAGTCCCATATAACTCATGTTGTTATTCCAATCCTTCCTCATGACTGTGTTGTTGTTGTTCAGTCACTAAGTTGTGTCTGACTCTTTGCGACCTCATGCCTGTAACTGACAGTTGGACCATAAAGAAAACTGAGTGCCAAAGAATTGATGCTTTTGAACTGTGGTGTTGGAGAAGACTCTTGAAAGTCCCTTGGACTCCAAGGAGATCAAACTAGTCAATCCTAAAGGAAATCAGCCCTGAATATTCATTGAAAGGACCAATGCTGAAGCTGAAGCTCCAATACTTTGGCCACCTGATGCGAAGAACTGACTCATTGGAAAAGACCCTGATGCTGGGAAAGTTTGAAGGCAGGAGGAGAAGGGGATGGCAGAGGATGAGATGGTTGGCTGGCATCACCGACTCTATGGACATGAGTTTGAGCAAGCTCCAGGAGTTGGTGATGGACAGGGAAACCTGGCGTGCTGCAGTCCACGGGGTTGCAAAGAGTTGGACACGACTGAGCAACTGAACTAAACTGGACTCTAACACGCCAGGCTTCCCTGGCCCTCACTCATCACTGCGTGTCAATAAAATTATAGAGATTTTTAATTGAATTAAGAAGCATAAGAGTGTATCATAGCAGAGTTTACATACCATCCAATTCCTTTATAATAAACGTGGGTACCATGGAGAAAAGTAACTTTAATTAAAAGACAGAATTAGCTAATTTCCCTCTTGACTACCAAATGCCTTCACCTCAAACTCAGGCAAAGTACACTCACTAATCTATTACAATATTTTTTGACCTGACAAAAGTGTCAATTCAATTAATATTTTATTGTATCTTTCTTTTACATTTTCTTATTAAATCCAGTGGTGTATAGAAAAAGCTGGCTTAAAATTCAACATTCAAAAACTAAGATTGTGCCATCCAGTCCCATCACTTCATGACAAATGCATGGGGTGAAAATGGAAACAGTGGCAGATCTTATTTTCTTGGGTTTCAAAATCACTGTGGAAGGTGAGCGTGGCCACGAAATTAAAGATGCTTGCTCCATGGAAGAAAAACTATGACAAACCTAGACAGTGTATGAAAAAGCAGACACATTACTTTTCCCACAAAGGTCCGTCCATTTGTGGTCCGTCTAGTCAAAGATGTGGTTTTTCCAGTAGTCATGTATGGATGTGAGAGTTGGACCATAAATAAGGCTGAGCGGCGAAGAATTGATGCTTTTGAACTGCGATGCTGGAGAAGACTCTTGAGAGTCCCTTGGACTGCAAGGAGATCTAACCAGTCAATCCTAAAGAAAAATCAACCCTGACTATTCATTGGAAGGACTGATGTTGAAGCTGGAGCGCCAATACTTTGGTCACGTGTTGCAAAAAGCTGACTCATTAGAAAAGACTCTGATGGTGGGAAAGATTGAAGGCAAGAGGAGAAGGGGGTGGCAGAGGATGAAATGGTTGGATGACATCACCAAGTCAATGGACATGAGTTTGAGCAGGCTCCAGGAGTAGTGGAGGACAGGGAAGCTTGCCCTGCTGCATTCCACGGGGTCACAAAGAGTCAGACACAACTTAGTGACTGAACAACAACACATAGTCACCTTATGTGAAACTTTTCTGATTCTTGACTTTACTATATTTAGCAAATAGCCCTTGAGAGCAGCAGGTGGAGGAGGAAGGGAACCAGCTACACACAAGTATCAGCTCCTTCTTGCCCGAGCACCTGGTACCCAACACCTGCCTGCAGAATTCCAGGAGATGAGAGTGAAACACCAAGGGGATGCTGAAAGACAAATAAAGGTTGCTTGGTCTCCCCTGTCATAGATAAAATAAGGATAAAATCTAAATCAGTCAAGCTTTGTAAAGAGTTTATAACTCTTTTTTAGAAAAAAATTTAGACATTAACTTTTTAGAACCGAGTGATTCCAGTTTCCTGTGTCTCATTATTAAAAGTGACTAGGAGACTATAAAGAAATCTGAGTGCTGAAGAATTGATGTTTTTGAGTTGTGGTGCTGGAGAAGATTCTTGAGAGTCCCTTGGACTGCAAGGAGATCAAACCAGTGAATCCTAAAGGAAATCAGACCTGAATACTCACTGGAAAGACTGATGCTGAAGCTGAGGCTTGAATACTTTGGCCACCTGATACAAAGGACTGATTCCTTGGAAAAGACCCTGATGGTGGGAAAGATTGATGGCAGGAGGAGAAGGGGATGACAGAGGATGAGATGATTGGATGGCATCACCGACTCGGTGGACGTGAGTTTGAGCACGCTCTGGGAGCTGCTGATGGACAGGGAAGCCTGGCGTGCTACAATCCATGGGGTTGCAAAGAGTCGGAGACGACCGACTGCTGAACTGAACTGAGGAGACCAGAATGCAGCAACATGATGATGATTCCCAGGAGTTTTTGTTCCATAAATGCTTCAAGCTGGATTTCTCCAGAACTATAAAGTTTCTTTTATGGCGAGAGTGAAAATGTATGTCTGATCTGCACCAAGCACCTCCAAAAAATATGATTTGGTTTATATAACTAAATAAAACAAAATTCAACATACTGACGTTAGTGTTTATTCACAAAAGATATGCTGTATATGAGGTAGAATATGATCTAAAAAGAATTTCACTTAATTTCACAATGTACTGAGCATTGACTTTTTGCTTTTCTTTTTAAAAATTTTATTGAAATACAATTGATTTACAATGTTGTGTTAATTTCAGGTGTACTATAAAGTGATTCAGTTATACATATATATATATATTCATTTTTAGATTCTTTTCTATTATGTTATTATGAAATATGAGTATAGTTCCCTGTACTATACAACAGGTCCTTCTGGGTTATCTATTTTGTATATAGTAGTGTGTATATTCTAATCGCAAACTCCTATTTAATCTTCTCCCCTCCAAATATTGACTTTCTTAATAAACATGGAGGGAAACAAAAAATTCATAATATGGAATGCTGGCAGAGATGCACAAAGATATGCATTCTAATATACTGTTTGGCAGGAAAATGTCTTTAAGGCAATTTGACATCATATAACAAAATTCATAAAATTTTCAACTTTTTTGATCCACTATTTTCATCCTTAGTTATCCATAGCAAAGAAATTAAAAAGTGTTGACAAAGATTTACAAAAGAGTCCACATAGCTCTTTATAATAATACAGATTTCTCTCTAAATAACCAAATTAAAGGGATGCTTTTTCAGAGTAGTGTATCCACCTAAGTCATTATTATTTAGTAATTGTAAATGTGTATGTGTGCTGCGCTCAGTCATGTCTGACTGTTTTCAACCCCATGGGCTATAGCCTGCCAGGCTCCTCTGTCCATGAAATTTTCCAGGCAAGAATACTGAAGTGAGTTGCTGTTTCCTCTTCCAGGGGATCTTCTGACCCAGGGATCAAACCCACCTCTCCTGCTTGGAAGGTGGATTCTTTACAACTGTGCCACCTGGGAAGCCCTATGTGTTTAGATAAGTTTTCTTAATGTAGATGAAAGTCGTTTGTTATAGTTAGACTTTTAAGAAGCAGAATTTGAAATGTGCGTATGGTATGATCTTGCCAATGTGCAGAAAAGCATAGTAAAGATGAGGAGGAAATGTCAATGTTAAAAATGGTCAGATCTCTATGACTCACAATTACAGCTTATATAGTTTTGTGCTTTGCTGTGGACTGAATGTTTGTGTCACACCAAAATTCATGTTTTGGTGCCCTAATCCCAATGTGATGGTATTTGGAGGTAGGACCTTTAGGAGATAATTGCTTTTAGATGAGGTCCCGAGAGTGAGGCCCCTGTAATGGAGTCAGTGTCCTTGTATGAAGAGGAAGAGGTCAGAGTTTAACTTCTCTCTGCCGTGAGAGGATGTAGCGAGAATCTCAAGAAGAGAGACCTCATAGAACCTGACGCTGCCGGCATCCTGATTTTGGGCTTCTAGCACCCAGAAGTGGGAGAAACAATTTCCTCTTGCTTAAGTCACCCAGTCTACCGCATTTTCTTATGACAGCCCACACTGAACAAGACACCTTGACATTTCTCTGTATTTTCCAAATTTTCTACCTCAAGACTCTATGAGTTTGCCATCAGGAAAAATTAATCAAGAGATATAATAAAATATTTATAAAATATATGAGTTGTTGAATAGGGAGTAAACTTGAAGTGATGAAAATCTTCATAACATTTTCGTGAAAAGGCTAAGAGATGTCTTCTTTTAGAAAGTCAGGATGCGTGAGAGAAATTTATCCACGGGTCCCTTGCCCAATGTAGAGGCACATCATTGGTTCTGGTCCACCTTTCAGACCCATGGGTCTTTGTTTTCCACTCATGGAAACTGACTGAAAAATAAAGCAAAGGACATTCATTCTCGGCTAGGAAGAGACATATGCCATTTACTTCTGCCAAGGTGTCTCATCTCTGCTGCCATATTCTAGCAGGATGGCAGTTCCAGGTGAGAGTCCCTACCTCCATTCTGCTTCCTCATTTACAGGCTTCTCTGGTCATCAGTGCTGGGGGCCCCTCATCACCCTGTTGGGGACCCTCTGGGATGTCTATAAACAAAGGGCCATCTGACAGGCACGAAATTCTACTCTCCTATGACTAATTCTTCAAGTGACTTCACTCAGAGTCCCTTACCTCTAATTCTGTATGTGGGCCTTTTTCTACATCACAGCTCACAATTTGGTGTTGGTAACTGGTTACAAACTAGTAGGAAGTGTTGACCATAAGTAGTTCCTGTGATTTCAAGCAAGATTCTCAAATCAGCAAACAGACTTTGCCTTCAGACATTTTTAAGAGTTTTTCAGGAAGCAACTGATTTCATTTAAAAAAATGGAATGGTTTTGTTAGGAGACTAAAAGAAATCATGGCTTTCCTTGACTTGCTTATGCTTATCACTTATTCTATGGAAGGAATATTGGGGTGAAACACTTATTAATGGCTGAGTCCTTCTCTTGAGAGTCTAGACTACAAACATCCAAGTTAAAAAAGAAAAAAGAGAAGAAAGGGGATGACTTTACCCTTCTGTAAAGCATATAGACAAATAATAGTAATTCATTATTTATTAGGTGTTTTTGCTTAGCCAATTCTTAACCATCTGTGTGTTTGCACGCTCAGTCATGTCTGACTCTTTGAGACCCCCTGGACTGTAGTCCACCCGGCTCCTCTGTTCATGGAATTTCCCAGACAGGAATACTGGAGTGGGTTGCCATTTCCTACTCCAGGGGATCTTCCCAACCCAGAGGTCAAACCCACATCTCTTTTGTTTTCTGCATTTCCAGGCAGATTCTTTACCAGTGCACCACCTGCGAAGGCCTAAATATTCAATAAACTACTGTGACTCAAATATAAGATGAGATGGACCTCATCTCATTTTTTATAAAGAGGTTTGAAATCTTTACCCTGAGAATAAAATAAATAATATTAAACTAACTTTGTATTTTATAGAGATTAGTTCGGGAGTTCATACCGCTCGAGGTGAAATGATTGCAGATCTCGGTTCTGTTTGTATAGCTCAAGGTCTGACCTGTTCCTGCAGGTGTGAACCAGCTCTGTGCCCATGTAGTGCTGGGCAGTCACCCTCCCCTTTGTTGAGGTGGATGCCTTACTTACCCATTTATGCAACAGCTACTCCTTGAACCCCATTTGGTAGAAGTCTGTAAGTGCCAAGTGGAATCAGAGTATCTCCTAGTTGGAAAGACCTTACAGCTCACCAGCTTGTGCAGATGAGCTTGCAAACACTAGTAAGTGAGGCATCCCCACAGGTTTCCCCACTGTTGTAAACAATAAAACCTGCTAGAATAAAGCAGAAAGTAAAAGAAACAGAATGCTGAGGGATTTCAGCATGTGGCTTTCAACCTTGGACACATCAAATGGAACTAAAAATGAGGATGGGGCAGGAGATAATGATATATTTCTGTGCTTTTCCTTCCATTTTTCTATGAACCTTAAACTACACTTAAAAATAAAGTCAAGAAGGAAAAAGAAGGAAGGAAGTCAGGAAGGAAGTAGAGAGATTATGGAAATCTTAAATAATGAAATCAGCAAACTTAATAGAAGAATATCAGAGACAAAGGAGAAACTCCATTTCAAACAAAAATAACCAAATAAAATGCATTATATGGGCTATGTTCTTTGACTATGATGTGGAAAAAATTGAATGCTTGATTCCGGCTTAAAATTTTTAAACAGACTGTCACTTCCCTTATGTTAAATCTGCACACCTTGATCTGGCCCAGAAGGTCCTTCATGGCTGCCCCAGGCCTCAGTCTTAACCCTTCTTGGCATTTTCTCTGCAGTCCAGTACAGGAAGCCACCTTCCGTGGCTCACATGGTCCACACTTTACTCCTCTGTGCCTTTGAATGCCCTGCTGTCTCTGCCTTGAACACTTTGCTCCCTCAGATAAAAGTTCCAGAATTTCGGTCTCATACAACAGTAGCTACAGACATATAAACTGCAGGTAAAATGCAGTTTATATGATGTTATAAGATGTTCAGTGAGCACTAAGGTTTACAAAGGGCATGTAACTTTGGAAATGTTCAACCCATTGCCTGATTTATGAGCAGACAGGAGCGCATGTTGGGGCTTCCTAGGTGGCGCCAGTGGTAAAGAACCCGCCTGTCAGTGCATGAGACAGGTGGTTTGATCCCTTGGTCAGGAAGATCCCCCGAAAGAGGAAATGGCAACCCACTCCAGTATTCTTGCCTGGAGAATCCCATGGACAGAGGAGCCTGGCGGGCTACAGTCCCTGGGGTCGCAAAGTGTCAGACATGACTGAAGTGACTTAACACAGACACATAGGTTTTCATGTTAAAAATGGGATGTCTTTACAGCATACTGACACATGTATATGGAATTTAGAAAGGTGATAACGATAACCCTATATACAGAACAGAAAAAGAGACACAGAAATACAGAACAGACTTTTGAACTCTGTGGGAGAATGTGAGGGTGGGATATTTCAAAAGAACAGCATGTATACTATCTATGGTGAAACAGATCACCAGCCCAGGTGGGATGCACGAGACAAGCGCTCTGGCCTGGTGCACTGGGAAGACCCAGAGGAATCGGGTGGAGAGGGAGGTGGGAGGGGGGATCGGGATTGGGAATACATGTAAATCCATGGCTGATTCATATCAATGTATGACAAAACCCACTGGAAAAAAAAAAATAATAATAATAATAAATAAATAAATAAATAAATAATTAAAAAATTTAAAAAAAAATGGGATGTCTTGCTGCACACTTATTATCAATAAGAGCAGCAAAAAAAAATTCTTTAAATCAGTTATAATTCCTCATGATGGGAAAAAAGTAGAGAGACTGGGTCTCTCATGCAATGCTGGTAGAGATGTAAAATGATGCAACCACTCTGGCAAATAGTTGGCAGTTTCTCATAAAGCTAAGCAGGTACTTGCCACATGAGTGAGTAGTCACACTCTTGCATCTTTATCCCAGAGACATGAAAACTTATGTTACAAAAAAGACCTGAATTTAGTGTTCATAGCAGCTCCATTTATTGTAAGCCAAATTCTACAGAAAAGCCAAATGCCCTTCAACAGATGACTGGTTAAGAAGTCTTGTTCATTCACACAATGGAATACTATGACTGAACAATGAAAAGAAATGAACTATGGATACATGTAAAAACCTGGATAGAGCTTAAAGAGGTTGTGCTTAGTGAAAACAGTTAATTTCAAAAAGTTACATTTATTCTCAAAATGACAAAACTGCAGCGATGAAGAACAATGTAATGGCTACAGTGAGAAGTTGCTGTGGGGCCAGGTGCAAATACTAAGAGGTAACAGCAGGTATTTTGTGGTGATGGAGTGACTATGTATGTTGACTGTGTGTGCGTGTGTGCATACTAAATCACTTCAGTGTTGTTTGACTCTTTGTGGCCCTGTGGACTGTAGCCCATCAGGCTCCTCTGTCTGTGAAATTCTCTAGGCAAGAATGCTGGAGTGGGTTGCCATGGTCCTTAGAGCAACCCAATTATTTTTGCAACTCTCTGTGAATCTATATTTCTGTTTCAGATTCCCTATGATTCTACACAAATTGAGTGTGTGCTTGCATATATGTGCTCAGTCATGTCCAATTCTTTGTGACCCTATGGGCCACAGCCTGCCAGGATCCTCTATCCATGGGATTCTCCAGGCAAGAATACTGGTGTGGCTTGCCATGCACTCCTCCAGGGGGCCTTCCTGACCCAGGGATCAAATCCACATCTCTTGCATTGTCTCCTGCATTGCAGACAGATTCTTTACCCCTGAGCCGCCAGGGAAACCCATGTTGATTATAGTGGTGGGTTTTAATCAGATTAAGTTACTTAGAACTACACACGCACAAATGAATGCAGGTTCACAGTGGTGGAAACCAAATAAGGTACATAGTCTAGATAATAGCAGTGTTTCGATGTCAATTTCGTGGCTTCCATACTCTACCACAGATACATAAAATCTCAATACTGGAGAAGCTGAGTGAAGAGCACAGAGGAATGGATCCTATTTTTGCAATTCTCTGTGAGTCTATATTTCTGTTTCAGACTCCCTATGATTCTATACAAATTAAATGTGTGCACACGTGTATGTGCTTAGTCGTGTCCAACTCTTTGTGACCCTGTGGACCATAGCCCGCCAGGCTCCTCTGTTCATGGGATTCCCCAGTCAAGAATACTGGAGTGGGTTGCCATGCCCTCCTCCAGGGGATCTTCCCCACCCAGGGATCAAACCCCTGTCTCCTGAATTGGCAGGCAGGTTCTTTACCACTAGCACCACCTGGGAAGCCCTAAAACTTAAATACTTATTAGTAAATAATGCCCCAAAAGGTAGATCCAAAAGACAAAAAGACAGCCGATGGATATGTAAACTACGCGTGAATAGACATTACAGTGTGGTGGAGGAGAGGTCATCCTGGAGAGGTGAGGTCAGGGAAAGCTTTGTGGGGGAAAAGGAATTATGCTTAACGTGGAAGGATGAGGAGAAATCAGATTGGAGAACTGAAGATGGCTTCCAGCAAGGCAAGGTAACTTCCTGCCAGCCCTGCCTGGAGAAGGAAGAGAGTGTTGCCAGACCACACATGGGATGGAGAAATGGAGAAGCATACACGGTGGGCTGCAGTGCAGTGGACTGTTCGGTTACCGGAAGAGTTTGTTGTCTACTGAAGCATAGGCTGCAGCAAGCCTATGAAGCATCTGTGCAAATAAAGAGTAGATAGAAGCCATTGTAAACTGCAGGGGAGAAACCGTCAGGCTGAATTTTCAGTGGCATGTTTTTCAGTACCGCTTCAGTGGCATTTTGGAAGCTGAAGCTGGCCTGAACTCTGAACAGACTGGAGTGGGGAAGGGAAGGAAGGGGCAGACAAATCGATGAGAACATTACTGCAACAGCCCAGTACGGGCATCCTCATTAAGGCTTGGAGTAAGGTGCTGGTCACAAGAGGGGAAAACACACATCTGATATGAACGTGGATCAAAAGGAACCAGGTCACTGATTGCCTGTGGGGACCTGGAATCCATCTGAGGTTGAGCCTGGGATGTGAGGATGGGGCTGGAGCTTTTAGAGGAGGGGGTGTCACGTTTCATTTTGCCCACACTGACATGACGGAGTGCCATCTAATCAGAAATACCCAGCGGACTTCCAGAGATGTGAGACTGTCCTGAAATTAGGGTGGATCAGGGCTTTATACTAAATCATCAGAACAGCCCAGGCAGATGTGATCTGCAAGGGAAAGGTGGACAAGAGAGCGGAGGATGAAAGAGAGAAGTGTGGAAGCTGTGCAGGTACTCCTGATAGAGTGTCTAGAAAGTAAGAAACAGTTCTTCACTTAGCCCTTCTACTTATTTTTTTTCAAAGCCTGCCATCATCCTCGACAGGTCCAGGCTTGGCTGCACACCTTGCATAACCCTCTCGCTTACCCTCCCCATGATTCCTTAACAAGCTCCTGCCAGGCTGTTGTCAAGGCAGAAGCAGGTACATTTCATCAGCCATAGCAACCAGCTCAGAGCATCGCAGATGCAGGAAGAGGAGGAGAAAATCATTCATTGTCCAAGTGGCTACAGGCAGCCTCTCAGAGTCCACAGAACCTCATCTCTACAATTAATCCTGATTGCAACTTCTCAAGACTATACCCTTCAGTTGGCTGTCAGCTTCCTTGTACTTATAGCTCCCAGAAAGAGATCACAATCACTCAGACCTTGTCTTCAGGGCTGTTTGTTTTGAAGACTTTTTCCTTATTTGGAGGTGGAGGGGCACATTGCATCACCAGCAAACAGTTCTTAGGTCTCCCTGGAGATCAGCACAGTCTGTTTCATGTTGCTACTTCTTTTTTAGTAAGAGGGTGAGAAGAGCAGGGAGGATGGGTGGATGGGATATTGTCCAGGCAGGAGGCCACAGCTGCCTCTCCATCACTGTGCCATGAGCCCCAAGAGAATTTTGTTGGGTGCTAAATCAGACCTGCTCAGGAGAGCTTACCAGATGGTCTTACCATGTAATCAAGAGCTTCCCGGTGGTAAAGAAGAGCTTCTCAATGGTAAAGAACCCACCTGCCAATGCAGGAGAGACACAGGTTCGATCCCTGATCTGGGAAGGTCACCTGGAAAAGGAAATAGCAACACACTCTAGTATTCTTGCCTGGAGAATACCACGGACAGAGGAGCCTGGCGGGCTACAGTCTATGGGGTCACAAAGAGTCAGACACGACTGAGTGCACCTACCACTAAATCAAAAGTCCCTTCACGTGAAAGTTGGAGAGAAAATGTTTCTTTTTTTCCCAGTTTCTCCCCACTGAGAATCCCTGGCCATTTAGCAATATGAAAGTAAGCAGC
This sequence comes from Dama dama, assembly GCF_033118175.1. Lineage (NCBI taxonomy): Eukaryota > Metazoa > Chordata > Mammalia > Artiodactyla > Cervidae > Dama > Dama dama. Next base: position 77,485,912 of record NC_083699.1, read on the forward strand.
AGTTTGAGCCCCTTGAAAAAAATGAACAACATGTGTGATGCACTAGTTCAACAAGGAAGACTGCACCTAACCAAAAACCTTAGAGATGTGCTTCCAATTTGCTTGGATGATGGAACTGTGGCCTGATTTAGCCCAGTTGTGCACCCCCTTCTCGAGTCCTCAGCTAGAGCTTAAAAATATTTGATTCGCCTTTCTTCATGGAGTCACTGTGCTGCTCACATATGAATCTGGGCTACTTTAATGGACCCTTAAATGCACTAAAAGAATATTATTATATAAAAAATAAAGTACTTTGAAATTTTTGTTTATGAAAGTAAATGTGTTTATTATAAAAGATCCAGACAAAACTGAAAGAAATAAAGTAGAATGTGACTTCTTACACCTGTTAACGAATTTACTATAAGATGTATAGATATACAGAACAGAGGGCTGAAGGGAGAAAGAAAGAGCATTTCATAAATACAGTTTTTAAGACAAAAAAACGGTTGTGCATTATAGGCCTTTTTGTCAGATTCATAATGTATTATTGATATTGTTATGGACTGAATTGAGAGAGGGTTGGATGGCATCATCAACTCAATGGACAGGAGTTTGAGCAAACTCTGGGAGATGGTGAAGGACAGAGAAGCCTGCCGTGCTGCAGTCCATGGGGTCACAGAGAGCTGGACAGAACTTAGCAGCCGAACAACAACAACATTCATATGTTCAAGTTCTAACCTGCCATGTTTCCATGTTACTTTAATGCAGTGTGTGTGTGTGTGCTAAGTCGCTTCAGTCCTGTCCAGCTCTTTGCAACTCCATGGACTGTAGCCCGCCAGGCTCCTCTGTTCATGATTCTTCAGGCAAGAATACTGGAGTGGGTTGTCGTGTCCTCCTCCAGGGGATCTTCCAGACCCAGGGATCAAACCCACGTCTCCTATGTCTCCAACATTGGCAGCCAGGTTCTTTATCATTCACGCTACCCAGTGAGCCCACTTTAATGAAGTAATTAAGGTTAAATAATATCATAAGGGCGGGACCTTGATCCAATCTGACTGGTGTTCTACAAGCAGAAAAGGCAAGAGGGATGAGTGTGCTCAGAGAAAAGACCATGTAAGGGCAGTGAGATGGTGGCCAACGGCAGGCCGTGGGGAAATCAAACTTATTGACACCTTGATCTCGAAATTCCAGCCTCCACAACTGTGAGAAAAAAAAAAATGTGTGGTTAGTCTGTGGTGTATTGTTGTGGTAGCCCCAGCAAACTAATACAGCTACCATTCTGGGACTTTATAATTTTCAGTGTTCTAAAGGCTGAACAACATTCTGTGGTTATGTAATTACTTATTTAAATTATCATGAACATTTATGTTGTGCCTAAAGGTTTTTACTATAAATAAGATTGCAAGGAGCATCCTTGCACATAAACTGTGCACATACGTCAAATCAATTATTAGGATAAAGTACAAGAATGGAATTGCAGGGTAGAAGATGTTCTGGTGCCAAATGGTGTCACAGGTGGCCAGACCAGCTTCCCCAAGAGGCCGTGCCAGCTGGCATTTCCATGGGCAGAATTGAGAGCCAGGCCCCCATCTCCTCCCAAACTGGATATGTTCAGTCTATAACCTGCTCTACATTCACATAGGCAAAAATAATCGCTTAATTTTATAACAGAAGAAGCTGAGTATCTTGATATTTGTCTATTAAAATCCCCATTTCCCCTTTTTAAATAACCTCTCTGTATTCTTTTTCATTTTTTCAAGATGCTTTGTTTTTCTTAATATTTAGAATTCCTGTTATCACATGATAATCCTTCCTCTATAATGTGTCACAGTATCTTTTCCAATTTGGTGTTTTCCTTTTCACTGTGTCTTGCTTAGCTGTTTGCTTGTTTATGGCCATACAGAATTCTTAAATTGTTACTTACAGAATTCTTAACTTTTCTTTCATTGTTTCTGACTTACACACCTTGCACATTTTTTCTCCTTTCCCCAAAGTATTCACCTAAATTTGTTTTGAAAATGTTTTAACTATCAGGGGGAAAGCAAGGGGGGAGAATGTGTGCAAAACACAATATTTGAGGTAGCAAGATATTGGTTTAGCAACAAGAAATTGTGTTTGTACTTTTTGATATAACACACCCAGATAGCTGCATGAGAAGGGTCAGGAGATGTTGTTTGGTGCTTGGGTCACCCATCCTTCTGACCGGTGGGGTTGCAGGGCAGTAGCACCTCTATCTCATGGGTGCTGATGCTGGGGTCCCTCCCTGGAGTTGCTGAGTCAGACACCCAGCTGAGCCCACACGTCTCTGCTTTTACCCGGCCGCCGCCTAGTACCGGAACAGCTCAAGTCTGATGACCTGCTGCAGTCAGAACTGCTTCACTCACACTGGTTTCCCCAGAGCAGCTTCCAGGGGTTTAAACCTCACATCCTGTTGCTATCACTAGGGATACACCCACTCAGATGAGGGCGTTTTAGTTCTCACCCCTACACACACACACACACACACACACACACAAACCCCACATCCTGTTGCTATCACTAGGGATACACCCACTCAGATGAGGGCGTTTTAGTTCTCACCCCTACACACACACACACACACACACACACACACACACACACACACCCTGCTTAAAGCCCTAGTTATGTGTATGTGTGGACATACTCAGAACTCAAGAGTGGATTTTATGAAGAGCATCACCGTTAAAGCACGTTGAAACTTGACTCAGAGGTCACAGTCCTGGCCCCTTGGCCCCCAGGGCTCTCTGAGAAGGAAGCAGGTGCTGCTGCCAGCGCCCAGAAGCTTCCATAGGTCCGCAGGTGAGATGCTTCCATGTTAAATCCACTAGGTCAGATGAGGTAAAACCTGCAGCCCCTGTTGCATGAACTGGGGATGCAGAGAATAACACCAGCCCGCTTTCATCACAGGAAGCTGAATATGATGCTGTTAAGTATTCTGGAATATGCCTGGCTGAGAAATGTTTCAAGATTTCCTATACCTGTTTGGGAGCTTCCCAGGGGGCTCAGTGGTAAAGAATCTGCCTGCCAAAGCAGGAGACACGGGTTCGATCCCTGGGTTGAGAAGACACCCTGGAGGAGGAAATGACATCCTGCTCCAGTGTTCTTGCCTGGAAAATCCCACAGACAGAGGAACCTGGGGCGCTGCAGTCCATGGGGTTGTAAAGAGCCAGATACAACTGAGCGACTAAGCAATAGCATACCTGTTCTGCATCTGCGAAAGGAGAAATAGACAATAAAAATATCCACTTAGGGAGACAATGAATTGGAAGATTCATCAGGGAGATGTTTTTAATATTTTACCCTTATTTTTGTGGCTGTTTTGCTCAGATCCTGTGCTGTAAGAGACCCAGTCAGGGTGCTTAACTGTGCGTTTGCTTGCATGGCTACACGGTGAATGAAACCTGCTGATGCTCTGGAATGCCTTGCTTGGCAGCGCTCGTTTCCACGGGAAACCCTAGCGGGTTCCTGCTTCATTTAGAGCCGTCAATGCCTCAATTAGCGCCTGCTCTCCTCCTCTGGGAGGCACAGTTAACATGTGTCGCTTCACAAGCCTCTGAAATCTAAAAACCTCCAGGGAGCTGCTGGGTCGTAAAGTATCTTCTGATTAACAAGGAAGGCTATTTTCCAAGAACCCCTTGCACCTTTCTGCTTCTTCCTTGGTAAGATTTATCAACTGCTATAAACAGGGGACCCCAAGTGATGCCATCTGCCACAGTGACAATGAAAATACCCATGCAAAGGTGCCAAGTGAGGGCTTCCTGACTTTATGCTTGAATCTGAAGTTCCTAAGCCCAGGACACAAAGCCGGGGAAAGTGCTGATTTGAGGTGTCTGAGGTGGGGGTGGGCAGTGGTGTGCACAGGTGTGTGTGGGCATGTGAGCACGTGTGCATGGACCTATCCTGGCATTTGCTCACAGGCTAGGATTCAGTCTCCATTCCCTGGCATCATTAATCCTACAGCTCAGTACGTGAGGAGAATTCCTTCCACTTCAAATTAAAAATGAAAGGCAGGCTGTTTGGGCTCTGGCAAGGCTGGGAGGAGCTGTGTTGCTTGCTCCTTCAGAAAATGTGCTTTTCCATCTGCAGAATCGCTGCCATCTTGCACGTCCATCACCTCCCTATCGGTCACTGCTTCAGCACACCTAAGAAAATAGGACAGGAGACCATCTGAGTACTTTGAATATTCTTCTTTTTAAGAGAGAGAGAGCTCTTTAAAAAGGAAGATATATAATGTGTGTTTATTTTCTAACAGTCATTATTAAAAACGTACACTACCTTGGCTTTCACATAAAATTCTGGAGATAGAATTCACGATCATTTTAATGCTCCAAGGACTCAGGAATTGTCCTCTATGCCTCTAAGACACACATGTACAGGCGTGCCCATGTACACACACCCATGCACATGTGTGTGATGCCTGCATGATTATACACATGTGCACTCTGGCACGTAGAGAAGAATGCACATGCGTGCACATAATCTCAGGCACTCATGCACACACATACACTGGTGACAGTCCTGTTGAAAACACCACCCGAAACCCTGATCTTGGAGAGTAAGCAGACTGTCACCCCATTCCTTTCGTATTGAGTTAATGGAATTTAGCTCTTTAAAAAAGCCTTTCTTTTTCTTTTAATCAATGAGGTCAATTTTCTAGACAATATGATGATACTTATTATTTACCACTGGATAAATGGAAAAATCCATTATTTATCATTGGAAAAGACCCTGATGCTGGGAAAGATTGAGGGCAGAAGGAGAAGGGAGTGACAGGGGAGGGGAGGGTTGGATGGCATCACTGACTCAATGGATGTGAGTTTGAGTAAGCTCCAATAGATGGTGAAGGACAGGGAAGCCTGGCATGCTGTAGTCCATGGGGTTGTAAAGAGTCAGACATGACTTAGAAACTGAACAATTATTTACCGAATTTATTAATACTTCATTTAGAACCTACAAAGTGGAATTGACTTTTAAATGTGATTTTTTAATTGCTTAAGCTTTATAAAAACTATACAATGTGTTTAAATCTTTAAAATCTCTAAGATACCCTCATCCTAACACTGTTTTTGTTTTTCCCTTCTGGTCCTGGCCTGTATATACATACACATGCAAAGCCCTTTAGCCTTGGTGGAATGTAAATCTAGTTGGGAAAACAAGTTCACAGATGCAAATATTAGCTGGAGGAAGATAACTGACATTCTAAACCTGGCACAGTCTACAAAGGGCTTTTCATGTGTTTGATCTTTGCTGTGGGTCTGTGCTGAGGCAGCCATCACCATGGTACCCACTGAGGAATGGGCTTAGAGTGTAAACAGTCACCTCGGTGCACAGCCTGAACGTCAACAGAGCCAAAACTCAGAGGCTGCTCTTCTGATTTCAAATCCTGCACTCTCCCACAACACCTAGATGAAGGCTCTGAGTGGTCTTGGGGAAGAGTGAGGGATGAGGCCAAGAAGAGCTCTAAAGCAGTGGTTCTCAGCTGTGTGCATTCCCCAGAGTCACATGGAGCACTTGTTAGGACCACTAGCCCCAGAACTGGCATTTCTAGCAAGTTGCCAGGTGATACTTCTGCTGTGAGTTCAGGGACCACCCTGTGTGTATGTGTGTGTGTGTGTTTGCGCGCATGTGTACATACACTAAGGCACTTTAGTCATGCCTGACTGTGAGGCTATGAACTGTAGTCCACCAGGCTCCTCTGTCCATAGGATTCTCCAGGCAGGAATACAGGAGTGGGCTGCCATGCCCTCCTCCAGGGGATCTTCGCAGCCCGTGTCTTTTGCATCTCCTGCATTGGCAGGCAGACTCTTTACCACTGGTGCCACCTGGGAAGATACCTGTAATTTATTTATTTATCTTTGACTGTGCTGGATCTTCATTGCCCTGCAGGCTTGTCTCTAGTTGCAGTGAGCAGAGGATACCCTTTGTTGCCTTGTGCAGGCTTCTCCTTGCGGTGGCTTCTCTTGCTGCAGAGCACAGACTCCAGAGCCTGGAGCCTTCAGTAGTTGCAGCTCCCAGGGCCTAGCACACAGGCTCAGGAGTTGTGGTGCATGGGCTTCCTTGCTCCTTGGCATGTGGGATCTTCCCAGATCAGGGATCAAACCTGTGTCCCCTGCATTGGCAGGTGGATTCTTTAACACTGGGTCACCAGGGAAGCCAAGGGACCACTCTTGAAGAACCACGGTTGTGAACAAATGAATAACAAAAATTGACGGACTGTAAATGTGCACATCTATTTTTGAAAGCTGCTTGGCATTGTCTCATAAATTTAAAGATACACATATATATTGACTAGAAATTGTATTCCTCTAAATGTTCCCTAGAGAACTTCATGGATAAATGACTGTCATTCATGTACTAAAATTTTGATGCTCACATTGTGATGGCCAAATTCTGAACCCTCTCAAGTAAGTAAGCCATAAATATTCATACAAAGAAATATTATACAGCAACGAGAATACCTGAAGGCTCCATATATATTATATACACATGTATATATGAGATGGTTGGATGGCATCACCAACTCAGTGGACACACGTCTGAGCAAACTCCAGGAGACACTGAAGGACAGAGAAGCTTGGCATGCTGCAGTCCATGGGGTCGCAAAGAGTCGGACATGAATTGGTGATAAACATATAATACATACAGCAGATATCACGTAATCATAACACAGAACGAAAGATGGAAGATGGAAAATAATAGAGCATGACCTATTATATGAACAATTCAAAACCAGGCAAGACTTAATGGGCATTTATAAATGTATACCCAAGGGGTATGACTATGTTAAAATTCAGGCTTCATCTCTATTGTGTGACCTGGAATGAATCATTCTATGCCTCAATTTCTGTGCTCACAAAATCAGGGTAATGATAGCATTTACCTCCTAGGGTTACTGTAAAGATGTGATCAGTTGCTCAGTCATGTCCGACTCTTTACAACCCCATGGACTGTAGCCCTAGGCTCCTCTGTCCATGGGATTTTACAGGCAAGAATCCTGGAGTGGGTTGCTATTTTCTTTTCAAGCTGTAAAGATTAAAAGCTAATAAAATGATTAACATAGGGCTTAATACATGTTAGCTATAATTAGCATCATTATTACACCAGGTGTCTGTGAAAGAACTTTTTGTGTCCCTGAAACTAGCATAGTCAAATGACAAAGACATGCAAGGAAAAAAAGGATAATCAAATTAAATAAACCAAATATTATAACCAAATCCTGCTAACCAGCTTAATAAAAGCAAGTGTGTGTTGTACGCAAGCAAATGGGAATGTCTCATTAGCAGCCAAATGAAGAAGTCCTGAGGGAAATGAATATGGACACAGGATGATGGCCAACTGGTTAAATGGCTTCAAGGAAAAGGCAAAATGAGAGGAATTTTAAAATACGGTAAAGATTTCAGAGTCCATGGCAGGATCAAAGTCGTGGTCACTGACCTGTCTTGAACAAGATTCTTCAAGAAGAGGAAGACCCTGGGAAGCCCTGAAGAAGGAGATGGCCTCAGCACAGCTACCAGAAGACCCTGCCCTGGATTCCAGGGAGTCCCAGGGTGATAGACATGGCCACTGGTATCAGCAGAGTGAGGCTCAAGTCACCCCAGGAGTGTGAAAGGGGGAATGGTTTATGTTCTCTCCCTTTGCTTCTCCATGAAAAACAGCCCCATGGGAAGGAAGCCTCTGCTTAAAAGTTAGAATGTGGCTTTGGACAGAACTGTGCTTGTTTCCATCCCTAAGCCAGGAAAACACTCTGATCTGGTTTCCATGGAAACCACTTGCCTCTCAAGAACCATATGTGAATATTTTAGAAGGAAGAAGTCTTGGCTGGGAGGGAACCCACCTCCATGCCCTGCAAAGGGCCGCTGGAAACCTGGGGTCCTCGCAGGCAGTGGGTTAGACATTTGTATCACTTGTGGTCCTCTCCATGGGCCACTGGGTGTCCTGGCGACATGACGGCAGGCTTTCCTCAAGTGAGTGGTCAGAAAGAGAGACAGACAGAGGACTCCAGTGCCCAGCATGGCAGCACAGTCTTTTATAATCTACTCTCAGAGCAACGTTCTACCACTTAGCATCCCCGTGCTTCGGCAGGTAGAGAATCCACCTGCCAATGCACGAAACGCAGCTTCGATCCATCAGTCAGGGAAGATCCCCTGGAGGGGGAAATGGCAGCCCACTCCAGTATTCTTGCCTGGGAAATCCCATGGACAGAGGAGCCAGGTGGGCTACAGTCCATGGGGTCTCAAAGAGTCGGACACGACTGAGTGACTGAACATGCAGTCTGGAAAAACACGGGAGGGGCTGTACCAGGATCTACATACCAGAGGGCGAGGGTCACCAGGGACGATCTAGAGGGCTGGCCAGCACATGGCTGATGATTACTTGCTTTTCTGATCAATATTCTGGACCTCACTTAATTTTTCATGATGACAATTTTTCATGATGCAATTTTTAATTTCTGTTTTACTATCACTGTTGGCAGAAAACCAAAGTCTACTTAACCTTTTTTTCTACTTAATTATTAGGAAGTTTTCTTAATTGGGCAGAGTGTAGAATCTATATATGTGACCAGACAGACTAAAAAATAAAAGGTGGGTGGGGGGGTGGGAATGGCTGCCTATCTCTATGCGAATTTGAGGGAAATACTGTTTTTAATCTTTTGGTTAATATTTATACTTGTCTTGTGAAATAACTCAACTTTAGGGACTTCCCTGGTGGTCCGGTGCTTAGGGATCTGCCTTGCAGTGCAGGGGATGTGGGTTCAATCCCTGGTCAGGGAAGTAAGATCCTACATGCCGAGAGGTAGCTAAGCCAGAGTGCTGGACCTACTGAGCTTTGGAGCCCACACACCACAGCGAAGATCCTGTGAGCTGCAACCAAGACCCATCAAAGCTAAACAAATAAATAAATATTTTTAAACTAAAATCAAAAAAAAAAAAATCAACATTCTTTCAATAAGGTAACTTGAAAACACATAAAGAGTAAATGTAATATGAACCCTAAATGTCCTCTGTCTTTACCCTGACACATTTAATCAAGTCATGGGGCCCTGGCAAAGCTGCCAAGAAGTGGAGATGTTGTCATTCTTGTTAAAATTTAACATCAAACACAGCCCGCTGCAGCTTGGAAACACGTATTTGATTAATGGTTATAATCAAAGTAACTTCATTATGTAAGCATAATAGCCAGCCGAGGAGATATTTTAGTATGTGCTAAGAACTTATTAATTCCTGGCTGGAGAAATCATTTTCTTGATGAGGATTAGCACTGCCCGGTAGGCAGTCTTCCTTGCTGAAACTTTTATGAACAATATGTATTTGGACAGGAGGCATTTCTGATTCTGCAGCAGAGATAATAGCACTCTGTGTTTCTTCAGGGCCTTTCTGACGACACACTCAGTGGGTTCCAGGCACATAATCTCATTAATCCCCATCACAGCCTCGGGAGGCTGGAGGCCCCATTGTTCTTACAGATGAGGAAACGGAGACGCAGCTGAGAGGCAGGGACCCCAAACCGGGAGAAAGCCGCTCGGCCTTTGAATGTTGAAAAGAAGCAGAAAAAGAAGCAGGCACAGAATTGCAAACAATTTTCTCTAGCAAAGGGCAACACTTTCAAGAATAATGCTATGTGTACTGGTGATTATAGCAGCCTCTTCACAGGAGCCAAAAGGCAGAAACAACTTCATTGATGGATGAATGGATAAGCAAAATATTGTATCTACTCACAACAGAATATCATCCAGGTTTAAAAAGGAAGGAGAGTCTGACGCATGTTACAACTGGGGTGAACCTTGAATACATTGTTACTGTTGTTTAGTTGCTTAGTCATGCCCAACTCTTTTGCAACCCCATGGACTGTAGCCCACCAGGCTCCTCTGTCCATGGGATTTCCCAGGCAAGAATACTGGAGTGAATTGCCCTCCAGGGGATCTTCCCAACTCAGGGATCAAACCCATGTCTCCTGCATTGGCAGGCGGGTTCTTTACCACTGAGCCACCTGGCAAGCCCTTGAATACGTTATGCTAAGCGAAACAAACCCATCACAGAAGGACAAACATACTGTAAGATTCCACCTAGAGGACGTGCTTGAAACAGTCAAATTGACAAAGACAGAAAGTAGAATGGTGGGTGCCAGGGGCTGGGGAGCAGAGAATGGGGAGTTACTACTTCATGAGGACAGAGTTCCAGTTGAAGATGATGGAAAAGTTCTGGAGATGGACGATGGTAAAGTTTGTACACCAGTGTAAATGCACTTAATGCTACTGGATTTACGGTTAAAATGATCAGTTTTATATTTTGTATACTTTTGCTACAATTTTTTGAAAAGGAGAAGGATGGGGTGGAAGGGATAAACTGGGGGATTGGGATTGATGCATACACACTACTGTGTATAAATAAATAGCTGTATAGCACAGGGAGCTCTACTGAACACTCTGTAATGACCTGTCTGAGAAAAGTATCTTAAAAGAGGGCGTGTATGCATGTATGTGTGTGTGTGTGTGTGTGTGTGTGTGTGAGAGAGAGAGAGAGAGAGAGAGAGAGAGAGAGAGAGAGAGAGAGAGACAGCATTACAAATCAATTGTACTCCAAGAAAAAATTTTTTTAAAGAAAGAAAAAGAAAAATCCTGAGGAGGACATGTGACCATGGGTTCCTCAGTAGCCCCAGGTAATGTAAGGATCAGGACCACAGTGACAGAGAAACATGACATCAGAGGTCCATTCTGTTGCCTTGGTGATGAGAAAAGAGGAGGCTGCTGGCTCCTGGTCCTTCTTCAAAGCTGCAGTTAATGTGCCCCAACCTTGCCCCAGAGACTCAAGAGACCCTTCCCAGCTTCCTTATCCCTGCAGGTAACCAGGCTATTCTTGCCTACCTGTCACAGCTGTGTCTTTCTAGGAGGCTGGGTACTTACAGCATCGAGGGTTGGTGCCTGGAGTATGTGGTCAATCCCATGGCATGGGGTCACCAGCTCCCAAGGGACCCTGCACTTAGGTTTAAGCTTCTTCAGCCACCATATTGAAGTTCTTAATCATTTTACCTGTATTTTTTTAATATTTATTTATTTACTTTTAGCTGTGCTGGGTCTTCACTGCTGCACTGACTTTCTCTACTTGTGGCAAGCGAGGGCCACTCTTCCTTGTGGTGCATGGACTTCTCATTGCAGAGCCTTCTCTTGTTGTGGAGCACAGGCTCTAGGGTGAGTGGGCTCAGTAGTTGTGGTACACAGGCTTAGTTGCTCCATGGCATGTAGAATCTTCCTGGATCAGGGATAGAACTCTTGTCCCCCTGCCTTGCATGTGGATTCTTAACCACTGGACCACCAGGGGATTCAATAATTTCATCTGTAAATGTGTGTTTTGTAATAAAGTTGGATGGAATAATGCAGCATGAACTGGGCACTTGAAGTCTCTGCTCCTGTGTCCTCCCACCTCCCGTTGCCTCCCCAGGATGGAGGGCTTTCTGTAGTTGTGGTGAGCGAGGACTACTCTTCCTTGAGATGCATGGGCTTTTCATTGCAGTGGGCTCTCTTGTTGTGGAGCTCAGCTATCTTCCTCCCACCTCCTGGACCCCAGGCCTCCCCTTCACTACCATCCTATGAGGACCCTGTCCACCGCCCTATGAGGACCCATCTCTGCCATCCTCTGCCCTGTGAGGACCTGGGTGTGGGCTGGAAGATCAGAGAGGGACCCCCACAGCATCTCCGTGGAGAATATAAAGGGAGCCTCTCTGCTGGAGGCAGCAGCACCAGGCAGCTTTCAGAGAGCAATTTAGGGTACCTGGAGGTCACCCGCCCAAGGCGTGGGTGCAGTGGTGATTTTGATGGGAAGGGCACCCTGAGTTCGTAGGGTGCACACATGTGTTTGCAAGTTGCAGGGTGTGTCCTGGGGGCCTGGGAGGCCTGGCACAACAGTGAATATAAACCATCATGGCACGTGGAGAAGAAGAGACCACAGAAGAAGGAAAAAGGGCTTCATAGTTGATCACTTTACTGGCACCTTTCTCCTGCTTTGTTAACAAAGGTCTACACATTTACATTTTGCTTGGGAACCTACAATTGTGGAGCCTGTCCTGCTAGCCTCACTGCTCAGATAGACAGTAGGCTTGCAGAAGAAATGTTAGGGTCCTTATTTGTAGTTGTGGGAAGGGAACCACCAAGGCCATCAGGGAAGTCTCCCCTGAACAGACCCAGCCCCAGGTAGAGGGGCGTCCAAGGATGCTCTGGTGCCCCTCCCTGCAGCAGGTGGCGTTCTGTGCCCTGCGGACCAGACTGGGGGCCTCCACTGTGGTTGGGCAAAGAGCTTTGCACTTGGGTCCAGAAGGCCTGGGTTCTCCTTCTGGGGCTTTCATTGACTTGTTGATGGCTTTAGACCCCAATTCTGTTTACCTGCTCTGATTCTGTTTCAGTGTGGGTACATGGAATTAAGCACTCTCTTTTCTACTGGGAGCATGTATATCACTGTGAGATCAGGGGTGTAAAAGTGATGTGAAACTTGAGAAGATACACAGGTTCAGGCATATGATTTTTTTAAAATTTTTTTTAAATTTCACTGGGTCTTTGTTGCTATGTGAGCTTTCTCTAGTTGCAATGAATGGAGATTACTCTTCATTGTGGTGTGTGGTCTTGTTGCAGTGGTTTCTCTTGTCGCCGAGCGCAGGTTCTAGGGCACGTGGGCTTCAGTAGTTGTGGCGCATGGACTCAATTGCTCACAGCGTGTGAAATCTTCCCGGGCCAGGAATGGAACCCATGTCCCCTGCATTGGCAGGTAGATTCCTATCCACTGCACCACCGGAGAAGTCCCAGATATATGATTCACCTCATGAGACTTAGCTTAGACCTGTTTAGCTTCCCCAGACCCTGGAGGAAGAAAGGGAAGAAGGGAAAGAAAAGGAAAGATTCATCATCTTGGGGAGTAAAGATAATTTTACTGCATGAATTTTATGGTGATACTGATTTTTTTTTTATTCTTTTGTTTAAAAATTATTTATTTGGCTATGCAGGACCTCAGTTGTGGCTTGATGGGATCTTTAGCTTCAGCATGTGAGATCTTTTAGTTGCAGTGGTCCAGGGGCTAAGACTCCAACTTCCCAATGCTGGGGGCCTGGGTTCAATCCCCAGTTAGGGAACTAGATCCCACATGCCACAACTAAGGTGATACTGCTTGTTTTCATCTTACTAGACGAAGTTGAGCTTTGGAATATGAGTAGGAGAGGGTCAGAAGAGAGAAGGTTCTCATCTAACCAGTCTTAACCCTCCAGTTCTTTTTCCTTACTTATAAATAAAAAGGAAAGGACAAGATGTCAGAGATGAAATAAGTCCTGAAATTCTCTTATATGTTAATCTTAATTCGCTTCCCTTCAAAGTAGGTGTTTGGTGTCTGGTTCTCTTTGATCATCTGCATAAACATATGTTCGTATAAACTTAAATCCAATGAATCTGCTAGAAATGTTATTTCTGTATCATTCACACATATTTGTAGTATAATTTGGAGCCTACTAAAAATGGCACTTACAAATATGTCTCAGGTCATTTCTACAGCCAGAGTTTCTATCCAGTGAGGTTGCTATGTGCAGTGAATGCATACGGACACAGTATACAGAAAATATCTCAGCACCGAGTCAGGATTCAGGAAGGTTAACTGTTGTTATTATGGGATGGTGACACAGAGAGGGGGAGGGAGAAAGAGGAAGAAAGAGGGATCAGATGAAAGGAAGGAAGTTAGATAGGCAGGAGAGAAGGAAGAAGGGAGGGGAAGGGGACAGAGTGAAGGGGAGATTAGAAATAAAAAGGAGGGTGGGGAGAGCAGAGGGAGGAGTGTTCAGGATGGAGGGGACATATGTATACCTATGGCCGATTCATATTGATGTATGGAAAAAACCATCACAATATCATAAAGTAATTATCCTCTGATTAAAATAAATTTTTAAAAAATTTAAGGAAGTAAAAAGGGAAAGGGGAGGACAGTCAGAGCTGGAAAGGCCTTAGAGATCATCTGTTGAGCTTTTTCACTCAAGGCTGTACATTAGGACCGCTTTAAGAACTTTGAATAAACCCATTCCCGTGCCCAGCCCCCCAGAGTCTCTGATTCAGTTGGTCTAGGGTAGGGTCTGGGAGGCTTCCCCCAGGGCTCAGCCATAAATGCAGAATAAGTACATTCAATCCCTAGGCCAGGAAGATCCCTGGGGGAGGACATGGCAATCCACTCTAGTATTTTTGCCTGGAGAATCCCCATGGACAGAGGAGCCTGATCAGCTATAGTCTGTAGGGTCCCAAAGAGTTGAACATGACTGAAGCAATTGAGTACACACAGGGCCTGGGCACTGGTTTATTTTTAAAACCAGATGATTCCAATTCTAAGATGCAGCCCAGGATGAGAGCACCTTGCCCCATGCAGCTCACCCATAAGTCAGGTGAGAACACCGCGCCCAGGGCAGTCACCATCTTGCCCACTCACAACAGCGTGTGCATGGATGGCGCAAGGTTGGAGCCCAGCCTCCTGGCTTCTGGTCCCCTTTCTCTCCTCCTCCTCTGAGAGGACCAGTGCTCTAACCCAAGGCCGCCAGACCCCAAGCCACAGCATCAGGGTCCAGGGGGCTTCACCCTGAGGAGCAGAATTCAAGAAGGCAGCTGCCATCTTAGCGCCTGATCTTTGCAACACGCACAGATTCGTGTTTTCACTCAAGTCTATTTTATGTATTCAGAATAGTAAAAATTATGTGTTCAGTAAATTTTGATTGACTGGTAAAATAACAGTGAAAATAAATTTTGATTCAAATCTCTGAATGATATGTTCATCGCAAAACAAAGGCAGTGGGTATACGGCTGTTCAACTTTCTGTGTGTTTGAAAATGTTTATAGTCACATGGTAGGAAGATGTAAAGATATAGTTGAAGAAGTAGCTAAAGAAACAAAAAGAAGTGGCTCATAGAATGTGTTCATGTCTCAGAGTCTCTCCCTCCCCGGAACTCCCACCTGGAGATCCTGCCTCAGGTTGGGGAAGCCTTGCTGCCTTGTTCTTGACCCCACACCCTCCTCTGCACCTCTGTTCTGACCACTTGGAGGGATTGAGGGACTTCCCAGGTTGCAGGTCAGATATGGGAGGTCATGGGTGTCTGGGAAGATTGGCTGCCTCTATGGGAGTCATTATCTGTGTCAATGATGCTTTTAGAACAGGACTTCTGAAAGTCAGAAGCTTCCCAGGTGGTTCAGAGGTAAAAATCCCCCTGCCAATGCAGGAGATGCAAGAAATTCAGGTTTGACCCCTGGGTAGGGAAGATTGCCTGGAGGAGGTCATGGCAACCCACTCCAGTATTCTTGCCTGGGAAATCCCATGGACAGAGGAGCCTGGTGGGCTACAGTCCATGGGATTGTAAGAGAGTCAGACATAACCTAGTGACTCAACAACAACAACGTGAAAGTCAGATTCAGGTTGACTCTTGCATCTGGGCCTTTGACTCCCATTCTGCTTCTCTGGTTTTCTCTTTCTCTGTAAAATGAAGGGATTGAACCAGATGATCTTGACAGTTTTGTTGTCTACTTGGGGCTTATCCAGGACACTTGGTATTTCCTTTTGTTTCTTTTTCAGTGTCTTCAGCTGAGCTAAAGAAGGAAAAAAGAAATAAAGCTGTATTAGGACCAGTTTTATATTACTGGTAGAGTCATGAAAACAGAAGAGTTAAGTTTGAGAAATAATCTTTCATATCAGTGATTTATTAATATAATTTTTATTTTTCTATATATCCTTGTGTTGAAAAATCAATGTGTATGTCAGTTTATTATTGAATTCCTGTCCAAACATGCAGTGATGTACTTTTCATATTTGAGTAGTCATGTATGGATGTGAGAGTTGGACCGTAAAGAAAGCTAAACACTGAAGAACTGACGCTTTCAAACTGTGGTCCTGGAAAAGACTCTTGAGAGTCCCTTGGACTGCAAGGAGATCAAACCAGTCAATCCTAAAGGAAATCAACCTTGAATATCCATTGGAAAGACTGATGCTGAAGTTGAAGCTCCAATACTTTGGCCACCTGATGGGAAGAGCCAACTCATTGGAAAAGACCCTGATGCTGGGAAAGATTAAAGGCAGGAGGAGAAGGGTGCAACAGAGGATGAGATGGTTGGATGGCATCATTAACTCAATGGACCTGAGTTTGAGCAAACTCTGGGAGTTAGTGAAGGACAGGGAAGCCTGGTATGCTGCAGTACATGGGGTCACAAAGGGTCAGACACAACTGGGTGACTGAACATCAACAACAACTGTTACAAATAAGGTTGGTTATTGTGCTCAGTCACCCAGTCGTGTCCAACTGTTCGCAACCCCTTGGACTGTAGCCGACCAGGCTCCTCTGTCCATGAGATTCTCCAGGCAAGAATACTGGAGTGGATTGCCATACCCTCCTCCAGGGGATCTTCCCACCCCAGGGATCAAACTGCATCTTCTGCATCTCCTGCCTCCGCAGGCAGATTCATTACCATTAGCACCACCTGGTAAGCCCACACCTTCTCAGTGCTTCTGGAAAGATGGGAACACCCTTTGAAATCTTTCACGTAGTGGCACACCCTCCTATGTAGTGTTCTGGTAAATTCTTAATTTTCAAACAACTAGCCGTTGGGAGAGGAGGAAGAGAAGAAAGCCCCAGTTTCTAGCATTGTCAGTTTGTCAGTTTCACCGGTGTAAATCTTCCCAATTTCAGACTAAGTAGACGGCATCCCTGGACTCACAGAGCTGATCTCCATGTGCAGGCTCAGCTCTCCCTGGCTGTAGCAGCAGCTCCACTGTACCACTGTCTGTTTGCATTGCAAGGAAGTAGGTCAGATGAGCTTACCTTAAACAGGAAGAATACAGATCTGCTGAACATTAAGGTGCTGGTAGGCGATATTGTGCTTAATGAAGGAAATTTATAAACTGGTATATAACGAAGTACAACAGCAGTCTCTTTAATGGGTAATTTTGCAGGAGAAGCACAGGGCGTGCGATCTTTGAACAAAGCCCTCTTGGTCTTGGCTTCCTTCTCTCCCACTAGCAGGGCTGCCCGGGCTCTCTTGGTTCTTAGCCCTGTTACCCTATCCATTCGTCAGGCTTCGGAGCCCCTTGCAGAGGGCCCTGCTCCACTGATGGGCTGTCATCTCTCAGCACTGGTGACTGTGACGAGCGAAAAGATCGCGCCTTCAAACATTAGCATTGCAAAGAGATGTGAAAATGATCAGTCTCTTTAAAGGGCTGAGAATACTTGGGTGAGACAGAACAAGGGCTCGTCAGACCATTTCTGACCATGAACCAGAACTAAAATACCCATTTTGGTGGGGGTATTCCTCTGAAGGAGAAATATGAGTAAAAAGAGAAGCTTTTTTTTTGCAGGGTAAGATGGACAAATCGTACACCGGAGGGCCAGGGTTTAGTCGAGGTACTTCTCCCATGTAGAAAGCAATAAAGCTTTTCATTAGTAAGAAAAGGAAAGGGCAGACAACAAGCAAGCGCTCTGAGCACAGCAGCATTTTCTCGGAGACCACTAATGTGTTCCTCTAGTTGGAGCTTTCAAAAGGATAGGAAATTACATTCCAGGCAGACTCCAGCCTTCTGAATGCATTTGCTCCCTGTGTAGCAGCTCATGAGGTCGGACAGAAACCCTTATTCCAGAATTGATTCACTCTCATTGAAATATAAAGTACTGAGAGTGGTAAAATACCCCAGATTCGAGAAGTGATCACACTCAAGGTGTCTTCGCAAGAAATCTGTATTTTTTCATACCCTGCCATGTGACACATTTCTTTGTTTGTTTTTCTTATTTAGCAAATAGCATACACTGAGAAATCCTCTGTGTGGCCTTTAGCAGCCCGCCACACTGGGAGGCATTACTGTGGATTAATTTCCAGAACACAGCTCTGCCACTGGAGTCTCTCTTCTCTGTGCTCAACAAAGGGGGCTGTAGGAACTGGCTCTCTGCAGGAGGGACCAGGGGGCCACACTCCAATTGTTCAATTGTTTCTGGGCTTCCCCGACGGCTCAGACAGGAAAGAATCCGCCTGCAATGCAGGAGACCCAGGTTCGATCCCTGGGTCAGAAAGATTCTCTGGAGAAGGGAATGGCAGCCCATTCCAATATTCTTGGTTAGAGAATTCCAAAGACAGAATTGGTGGGTCTACAGTCCGTGGGGTTGCAAAGAGCTGAACACGACTGAACGACTAAACACTTTCACTTTTCATACTATTAATAGAAGAATCATTTCTCATTATTTAGGACGCTGTACAATGCAATGGCCTCAGACATCTAGTCCTCACTATCAATGTTTTCTCTACTTCTTTTTTGAATCCAGGCAGCCAATAAAACAGTAAACCAAACCCTGATGTGTAACCTCTACAGACATGGATACGAGCTGACTCATTAACTTCTAAGTCCCACAGTGCCCCTGTAAGTCCATTCCACATTAACCCGCTGTCTGCCTGAGATCCCGGACAAGCCCACCCAGGACTCCAAATGCCTGCTTTAAACTCACCCAACAATTCCACACTTGGGTAGAGATCCGAAAAAAACAAAAGCACTAATTCAAAAAGATACATGCACCCAATCTTCATAGCAGTGCTATTTACAACACGGTATGGAAGCAACCTAAATGTCCACCAACAGATGGGTAGATAAAAAAAGTTGTGGTGTATATATATATATATATATATATATATATATATATATATATAATGGAATCCTACTCAGCCAGAAAAATAATGAAAATTTGCCATTTGCAACAATATGGATGGACTTGGAAAGCATTATGCTAAGTGAAATAAGTCAAACAGAGAAAGACAAATACTCAATATCAGTTATATGTGAAATCTAAAAATGCAACAAACTAGTGATCAAAACAGAAGAGAAACAAACTCACAGATACAGAGAACAAACTAGTGTGGAGAGGAAAGGAGGAGGGGCAAGACAGGGGTAGAGTTATAATAAGAGTTATTATGGGATCATAGGGAATCATGTGTGTGAAACTTTTGAAAATTGTAAAGTGCTATAGAATTTAAAGAATTTAAATAAAATTTAAATTTATTTAATTTTAAATTTTAATTTTAATTTTAAATTTAAATAAAAAATTTAAATAATCTTTCATTCAATAAAAAACAAAAACAAAATTTAAAAAAAAATCTCATAATATACCTAAATGTAAATATACATCCAAATGAAAATGAATGTTTTGTAACCTAAATGTCTTCCTCAGCAATGAGTTGTCCGTTGTGGGCTAGACATTACAGAAGCTCGCCTGTTCTTGGATACTTTAATTATTAATAGCTTTCTAATTTTCTTCCACATTTTTGGCTCTCAGTTTTATCCAGTGAATCTTACTATAGAAACACAATTCCTATCATTAAAAGCTGAAGCGATTATAGAAGCAGAAGAAAGCATCGAGACTCTCACATAATTTGCCTCCTTAGAGCATATTTTTTTTAATGAAAAAGTCAACTGTTTCAGATTTATAAGTAGTTTTACAACATATCCGAATATGGAGTTCGCCATTCTCAGGGAAAAGCGTTTTTCACCAGAAACAATGACCTGACCCGCATTAGTGAGCATTCTCGAGTTCATCCCGAGGAGCTGGAACCCACTGCTGAGGACATCCTTCCAAAAGCGGTCAACCTGCTGGCAGTGTCAACAGCCGCCCCCAAGCTCCCTCAGTATGACAGCACCGCCTTCCTTTCTTGCATAGTTTTTTGAAAGAAGACCATCAGGATGCTTATGAAGAGATGTTGAGTGCATGTTGTTTGTTCAGTCCCTAAGTGGTGTCTGACTCTTTGTGACACCATAGGCTGCAGCACACCAGGCCTCCCTGTCCATCACCAACTCCCGGAGCTTGCTCAGACTCATGTCCATTGAGTCGGTGATGCCATCCAACCATCTCATCCTCTGTCGCCCCCTTCTCCTCCTGCCCCCAATCTTTCCCAGCATCAGAGTCATTTCCAATGAGTCAGCCCTTTGTATCAGGTGGCCAAAGTATTGGAGCTTCAGCTTTGGCATCAGTCCTTCCAATTCAGGGTCAGTTTCTTCTGGATTGACTGGTTTGATCTCTTTGCTGTTCAAGGGATTCTCAAGAGTTTTCCCCAGCACCACAATTTTGAAAGCATCAATTCTTTGGTGCTTAGCCTGCTTTATGGTCCAACTCTCACATCTATATATGACTACTGGAAAAATATGACTTTGACTATACAGACCTTTGTCAGCAAAGTGATGTCTCTACATTTTAATATGCTGTCTAGGTTTGTCATAGTTTTTATTCCAAGTAATATGGTTCTGACATCACCATAATTGTGAATTAGCCTCCATAACTGTGAAAAAGTGTATTTCTGTTTTAAACCACCTAGCCTGTAGTAATCACTGGGTAAAGAATCTGCCTGCAGTACTGGAGATGCAAGAGAGATGAGTTGGATCCCTGGGTCAGGAAGATTTCCTGGGTAAGGAAATGGCAACCCACTCCAGTACTCTTGTCTTGACAATCCCGTGGACAGAGGAGCCTGGTGGGCTACGGTACATGGAGTAACAAAGAGATCAGACACAATGGAGCATGCACGATGATGACCCTAGAAAGGGAAGGCAATACTAAAATCCACTGAATTATACACTTGAAGCAAGTGAATTTTGTGGTATGGTTATTGTACCTCAGTATATTGGTTAATAAAATTAAAAATCATCTTAAAAAGGTGAGAGGGAAGGAGGGATCAGGACCAAAGTTTGGGGGTGGTGGAGCAGTTCTGCTGCTTCTCAGATGCTCAGGAAGAGGAATCTCACCATGACTGTGGGCAGCTTTCTTTACAATGTGGGCCTCATGGTGCTTCTTTTGCCCCATTCCCAGTCTTTCCCCTCCACACTGTGGTATCTCTGCCATATGCCTTCTGACTATAGAGAACGTCACAGCGTGGGGTCTTCTGTGGGGTCTTCCGTGGGGTCCAGGCTACGAAGGAACTGGTAGATCTCTGGCTTGCTATGCATCTCAAACCACTCTAGCTGGCTGCAGGGAGGACGTGCCCTGGCATGCGCCAGTCTCAGGAGAAGGCACAGCGTTTCTGTGGTCATGTGTCCAGTGAGAGGTGCTGGAGGGCCCGGAGGTGGGTGACAAAGAACACAGCATGAGCTTGACCTTACAAATGAGGGAGAGCCGTTACTCCCGTGACTGGGAAAACTAGGTAAAAAGTAGAGAAAAAATATAAATTTGTTTTAGTTCTTTTTCAAATCTTCCTGTTTTTCATATCTTCTTGTTCCTTTCTCATGTTTTGAAAATATCTTTAAACATTTTGTGCATTATTATTTCAAGGCCTGTATCTTGTAATTCTAGCATCTGAAGCCTTTGGGGGCCTGATTCTCCATGAGGGTAGACTGTTTTCTCACGTGTTTTGCTATTTTTGTTTTGTGAGCTGATGTTAGCAGAGCTTCATCTGGGAGAATCCCAATGGGCCTGGATGCAGGGTACCTCCTTCTAGAGTGTGTTTGTGTTTGCTTTTACTGGATTCCTCAGGCCCATTTCCACACTAATTGTTCAGTGACTAAGTCATGTCCGACTCTGCCACCCCACAGACTGCAGCACGCCAGGATTCCCTGTCTTCACTATCTCCCAGAGTTTGCACAAACTCACGTCCTTTGAGTCAGTGATGCTATCAACATCTCATCCTCTACATCCCCCTTCTCATTTTGCCTTCAATCTTCCCATAGTTGAAGGCTTTTCCAATGAGTCTTCCAACTAGGTAGCCAAAGTATTGGAGCTTCAGCTTCAGAATCAATCCTTCCAATGAATATTCTGGGTTGAGTTCCTTTAGGGTTGACTGGTTTAATCTCCTTGCTGTCCATGGGACTCTCAGGAGTCTTTCCAACACACTAGTTCAGTCACTCAGTGTCCGATTCTTTGTGACCCCAAGGACTACATCATGCCAGGCCTCCCTGTCCATCACCAACTCCCAAAGCTTGCTTAAACTCATGTCCATCAAGTAGGTGATGCCATCAAACCATCTCATCCTCTGTTGTCCCCTTCTCCTCCTGCCTCCAATCCTTCCCAGCATCAGGATCTTTTCCAATGAGTCAGTTCTTCACATCAGGTGGCCAAAGTACTGGAGCTTCAGCTTCATCATCAGTCCTTCCAATGAATATTCAGGACTGATTTCTGGTAAGATTGACTGGTTTGATCTCCTTGCAGTTCAAAGGATTCTCACGAGTCTTCTCCAACACCACAGTTCGAAAGCATCATTTCCTTGGTACTCAGCTTTCTTCATGGTCCAACCCACATATCCATACATAACTACTGGAAAAACCATAGCTTTGACTAGATGGACTATGTTGGCAAAGTAATGTCTCTAACTTTTAATATGCTGCCTAATTTAGTCATAGCTTTTTTTCCAAGGAGCAAGTGTCTTTTAATTTCATGGCTGCAGTCACCATCTGCAGTGATTTTGGAGCCCAAGGAAGTGAAGTCTGTCACTGTTGCCATTGATTCCTCATCTATTTACCATGAAGTGATGGGATCAGATGCCATGATCTTAGTTTTTAGAATGTTGGGTTTTAAGACAACTTTTTCACTCTCCTCTTTCACTTTCATCAAGAGGAATTTTGAGATGGAGGGAGGGAACTTGACAAGTTTCACAAATAAAGTTTCCCATTTTCTCAATACATTGAGATGGGATTCCCTGCTATAAACTTTTGGAGAAGTCTGGTTTTGAGGTCTCCAGAACTGTGGGTTAGGGATGCCAAGAGGTGACTTCAAGGATTAGTTAGCCAATCAGATGACTAACAAGGTTTCAGAAATTCCCATAGTTGACAAGGATAGTTGGAAATGTAGGTGATTATGGAAGGAAGAGTATAATTCTCAATGGAATCCCCTTTTCCTGTCTAATAAGTAAGTCACATCATTTTCTTGTGTGTTTTAGGGGACATAAATTTATTTTCCATAGGGATTGGAAGAGAGTAATTCCCGCCCACCCCCACCCCCCCTCCGACACAGACACAAATAGGAAACCACACAGCAATTTCTGCTTGGGGCTCATTGAGTCCAGTTTCATTTTTCTGCCACCCTTCCAACTCTTTTGATCATGATTATTGCTCAGCCAATACATATCCAAGAAACATCTCAAATGCAATTGAGCCATGTGTTATGGTGGGGAAACCGTGAACCCTGCTTTGCCGAATAAGCTGTGTCATTTTTGGATTTTCAGTTCCTGCGATGATTACATCCTACCCAAACACCACCCTGGCCACTCAGGGTCAAAAGAAGGAAATGAGCTGCACGGCCCACGGTGAGAAGCCCATCATAGTCCGCTGGGAGAAAGAGGACCGGATCATTAACCCTGAAATGGCCCGTTATCTCGTGTCCACCAAGGAGGTGGGGGAGGAGGTGATTTCTACTCTGCAGGTAAGAGTGTGGCAAACAGGACAGATGAGCACCCACCTTCACAGGCAGAATAATCCTGTCCTTTCACTTAAGTGAGTGCATGTGGGAGAAAGCCACAAATCACCTTTTGAAACAGTTCCAACGGGACTTCCTTGGTGATTCAGTGACTTAGCCTTCGCCGTGCAATGCAGGGGGTGCTGGTTCAATCCCTGGTTGGATCGGACACCTGAGATCCCACATGCCTTGCAGCCAAGAAACCAAACAACTTTTTAATAAGAAGAACAAAACAGAAAACAAATTCAATAAAGGCTTTAAAACGGTCCATGTCAAAAAAAAAATCTCAAAGAAAAGAAACATATATGAAACACTATCTCTCTACTTTTATATAAAGGGATTCCAGAGTAGCCTGCAAAAATAGTGCTTTATCCTACATGTGGTTAAGAGTAAAATTATTGCCAACATGGCAGGGAAACAAACTGTAATAATAATAATAGGACAGAAATGGCATTTTTTTTAAAGGGTAATTACTTTACAAAATTTTGTTGTTTTCTGTCAAACCTCAACATGAATCAGCCATAGGTATACATATATCCCCTCCCTTTTGAACCTCCCTCCCATCTCCCTCCCCATCCCCCCCCCCCAGATTGATACAGAACCCCTGTGTGAGTTTCCTGAGACATACAGCAAATTCCCGTTGGCTGTCTATTTTACATATGGTAATGTAAGTTTCCATGTTACTCTTCCCATGCATCTCACCCTCTCCTCCCCTCTCCTCATGTCCATAAGTCTGTTCTCTATGTCTGGAGAAACAGCATCTTTTAATGACAGGTAATTTTGGAGAAATGACAGCCTGTACTGTGCATCTTTTTTTAACTTCCTGAAGAAAAAGTCAGAAGGACTCTGCCACAAAAATATTACAAGGAAAATATTTTGCTTCTTGGGGGAAAACCCAGAGTAAAAAAGTATTGCAGTCTCAGAATTTTTAGCACTGCTGGTAGTTAGCTGAGTGATTCTTTTAATATGGGGGAGAAATGATGCTCTAAGACACACATGAGAAAAAATTAAAAACAAAAAAAAAGCCCTGTGTTTGAAATGTGGATATTGATTCACTCTTAGGCCCAATCCTGGAGTCCTGGGAGACCAAACCTTTATTGCAATGTTTATAGATCTGTTTTTGTTTAGGCAGGATTGCTCTGTCTGTTTTAAAAATCCACTATGAGATTTAACCAAAACTCCTCCCAATGACACTGTTTAAATATTTACAAACATAGTACATGATGGTCTGATGGACACTCTGCAAATGATACAGAGAAACTTCCATCAGGTTGGGCTCTACTGACTTGTGAATATTTTGGAAATTGATGGCTGAGGCTCATCATTGTCTTTTAGAGACAAACATACATGTATCAATAATGTAAAGAAGGCATTTAATAAAAACATTTTTCTCAACATAAAAAAAAGAATCCACTATGAGATTTATTTTAAAAAGTGGGAGTATGTGGAATATATGTCAACCTGAACCTGACATCCTACGTAAATTTCACATCCAATTTAATGAGCTGGCAGCTGACATGAATCTATCCATCTGCACATTTACAATTGTGCTGAAATAATTTGTTCTCAGTTTTGTGTGTCCTTGTGTGTGTGTGTGTGTGTTTATGTGTGTGTTTAGGGCTGGGAGGAGAGTGAGAGTGGAGAGATTTTTATAACCAAGAGCCCTTTGAGTTGTTCTCTCTCTGCATTCCTCTGGGTAAGATGGATTTCTCTCTGCTTTACACATAGATTTTGCCAACGGTAAGAGAAGATTCTGGCTTCTTCTCCTGTCATGCTATCAATTCTTACGGGGAGGACCGTGGAATAATTCAGCTCACGGTGCAAGGTAGGACGGACAGAACCTAGGGGGAGAAACTCGCCCGTGTCAGGACACTAAGTGTGTTCCCAGGCTCGGGTGCCCGGGTGGGCTCAGCTTGACACATCACACGTCCAAGTCCTCAGAAGGTGTTGAATCTGAACAAAGTTGGTGCTAAAGCTTCATTTTGCAGATCTCACGATTATACCAAGGTGCAGCCCCAAAACAGAGGGAGCAAAGTCCATAAAGGAGCTGGGTCAGCTGACTGGGTGGCCCAGACAGTGTGCCTTTTTTGTTCAAATTTAGGAATCCTTACTAGATGTTCTGCCCCTGGAGGAGGGAAATGGCAACTCACTCCAGTATTCTTGCCTGGGAAATCCAATGGACAGAGGAGCCTGGCGGGCTATAGTCCATGGGGTTGCAAAGAGTCAGACACGATAGAGTGGCTAAACAAGTAGATGATCTGAATGAAAGTTTCATATTTGGGGCCAAAATAGTTTCCGAATTAATAGATCCCAAGCCAGACCAGAAGAGTGACATGTAAATCCTCAGGTCTGGTCCAGCTTTATAAGTGCTATGAAAATTGGCAAATTTGGAAAAGTGAAATTGTTCCATCCTAAAATGCGATTAGGAAAAAAATACTTCCAGGTTTAAAAAAAAAGTCTGCCGTGTTGAGTGCTGACAAAGCTTTTGTGAGTCACTCGGGATTTTCACTGGCATCTTATGGCTGAACGATGTTCAAACTAACCCAGGTTTTCGGTTGACCACACAGAGCCCCCAGATCCTCCTGAAATTGAGATCAAAGACGTGAAGGCGCGCACCATCACCCTCAGGTGGACCATGGGCTTTGACGGGAACAGCCCTATCACGGGCTATGACATTGAATGCAAAAATAAATCAGGTAAGTCCTTCATTTCCTCCAGCTGTACTTCCACTTCCAGAAGCTCTTTTATTGCTTGCCTTTCATTGTAAGCACAACCTGGACTCTGGGAAACTCAGAGGGAGCTCTTTTTTGCCAGTCTATCTCCTTCCTTGCATGAAGGACACCCACCCCGATTTCCTTTGATGGGAGTGATTTTGTGTTGAGGTCTCTTTGTTGGGTCAGCCCTGCCCCTTTTCTCCTTGAACAAGCAGGACCTCAATCTGCTCCCTCCCTGTGGGTCACTTTGGCCCTGTCACCACCAAAGGGTGTACAGGCTGCTGCCAACCCAACCCGGCCACCGGCATTATTTTTCCCACCTTCCCATCTTCCCTCTGCTTCCCTTGTGTCCACATCCCTGAGCACTGGCTGCGTTCAATGTCCATGGGCTGAGCTGAGCCGTGGTGGTTTGTGCAGAGGGCCACGTGTTGCTGAGACAGCACTGACCCTGCAGGGACCTCCTGGATGTGCAGGGACAGGCTGGTGGTACAGATGCAGCCAAGCACTCCTGTGCTTCCTCTGGGCAAGTGGCCGGCTCACCAGGAGCCCAGAAATAAAACAGACCAGCTGTCAGGACCACATCAGGCACACCAGTTAATCATCTTAAAGCAACAATGACAGGGCCACTTTGAACATTAGGACCCATCAGGCCGAGGGCAGGGTACCACCACTGTGGCTCCAGGTCTGGACTTGGACACAAAGACATGAGGAATTAGAGCAGCATCAGCTTGCGAGGGTTTGATAGTCTCACAGCCCAGGAAAGTGGCCTCGTTTCTCACTTTCTGGGTGCCGTGTGTCACTTCACAGCACACTGTCATGACACATTTATCTCGTGAGCAAAAAATTAAGCTGGTGGCATGTGGAAAGGCAGATCAGGTGGGCAGAAATGTTTCTCTAGGAGCAGGCAAGGGGCAGGGTAGGGGAAAGTGCGAGACTGGATGAGGAAGTGAGTCCAGCAAAAGACTAAGGGTGGGGGTTAAGGAAAGGAATTACTGAGGATGAAAACGGCTTGCATCAAACCAAGGATAGAGGTCATAGCAATAGTGCTTGAGGATGGCTAGAAGTCCTGGGTTAGAGACGCGTAAGAAAAGATGTCAGAAGAGGTATGGTGACCAGCTTGGTCCCCTGAGCCACAGCCAGAGACCTGGAAGTGAGGTGCTGCTTCCATGGACCCTGAGGAAGCCTCCCGAGAGGAGCATGGTGGCCGTGGTCACACTGTCCCCTGGAAACATAACAGATCCCGTGCAGGAGATGGAGGTAGAGGGCGGCCGGTGAGCAAACTGAGGGCAGTGCTGACCCCAGCAGGGATCTTTCAGAAATCAGGACCAGTGGGCTTGCCCAGGGCCAAGGGCAGAGAGGAGGCCCTGCCTTTGTTCCAAAGAAATAAGGTCAGGATAGAACCAAAGATGGAGAAGTTCTGAGATCTGGGTCTTGAAGTTTCTTAGGTGAGACGGGCATGTTCTTTCAGAGAACAGCCTGGAAACTGAGGGCAAGAATGAAAACTCGGCAACAGCACAGACACACACAGTGGGATGCTCTGCAGAGTCTACAGAGAGAGGGACAGACCTCCCGCCCCGCCACCAGCCTCGCAGGTCGGCACTAATAGAAGGACTGCAGGTCTGGTAGCCAGTGCCCACACAGCCAGTCAGGGGAGCAGCTACCCGCCTCCCTGTCTTCAGGGGATCGGTCATTTCCAGGTGCTCGTGATGATCCAGTGATTCCTCAAGGGAGTTTGGGTTCAGCGTGTGTCTGGCCATATCTCTAACCAGCTATAACCACCCCCGCCGCCATCCTGCTCTGTGAAATGGGCAACCACAGCATCACCTGTGACAAGGGTCCCTCAAAGGCTGCCCTCCCATCCCTGGACCACACAGTGACTATGGTTACCCCCACCTGCTGCTTAGACCCCACTCCTCATTTGACCTCCACAGGGATGCATCCTAGGTCCACACTCAAGCCCATGCCTCCCTTTCATGTCCTCCTGCAGTCTCTCTCCTTTCCTTGCCTGGCAGATGTGTGAACTCATATTTAACTGTGTGTCTGTGTGTCTTTTTTAATTTATCAGTATTTTCTTTTATTGCATCTGGGTTTTGACTGAAGTTAGAAAAATCGTTCTCTGCACTCTGGTTATAAAATAAATCAGCCTGTTTTTTCCTATTGTTTTGTGTTTCTTTCCCTCCCTTTTCTAAATTAAGATCTCCAGTCCATTTGGAGTCTACTCTTGTGTGCACTGGGAGAGATGGATCTGATTTTATCTTTTCCAAAAATGGGTCATCTGTTGCCCCAACATCATTTATTAAAAATCCACCTTGGTCCAGTGATTTCAGATGCTGCCTTTATCACATATTAAGTTTTCATATGTTGTTCAGTCACACAGTTGTGTCCACCTCTTTGTGACTGATGGACTGCAGCACGCCAATCTACCCTGTCTTTCAGTATCTTCTCAGAGTTTGTTCAAACTCAAGTCCATTGAGTCGTTGATGCCATCCAACCACCTCATCGTTTGCTGCCCCCCTTCCATATGTAATTGAATCTATTTCTGGACTTTTCTATTCCATTGGTTTACCTATATACTAATGCAGCAGTACCAGACTGTTTTAATCATAGAGGCTTTATGTCTTAATATTTGGTAAGGCTAGCCTACCCTTGCAACTTTTCCCTTCCAGTGTTTTCTTAGCTTCCCATGTATAATTTCAGGATCAACTATTTAGTTCCATAAACACATGTTTTTGTTATTGTTAATGGCATTCCATTAAGTTTCTTAATGAGAGCTTCTGACATTTTTATGACGTTGCTGTGGATTGAATTCCCACCCCTAAACTCTTTGATCAAATGACCTCCCTTGCATGGTTTGAAAACAGATGACACGCCTTAGTTTTTCCATTTGCGAAGAAAAATAAAATATCCCAAGTTCCTTTGCGTGTTCCTCCTCGGACCATCACCTGGCCCTTCAGCTCCGCTCAGGCCCCGTGGCAGCACCCCTGGGGTCATCTGACTGGGCACAGGCACAAAGGAGCCATCACCTCCCTCGTCTGGAACCTTTGACTTTCTTCATGTAGGCTGCGTCCTGCTGGTTTCCATGGCTGCCACATACTGGGAGCTCCTAGTGGCCACTGCTTCTCCTCCAGGTGGACACCGAGATCCCCTTTCCATCCCCTTCCAGCATCTTGCCCCGTGTGCAAGCCCAGCCCATCAGCCTGCAGCCTACTGTGTCTACTTCCTTCTTGTAGGGCAGCCTGCCATGTTCCCACATCCCCTCTTGGGTGCCTTCTGCCCGAGGCCTCACAAGTCACTCCCCGGGTTAGTGCCTTAGTCCCCCCCTCCTTTCACACAAGGGCTCTCATCCAAGGAGAAGACAGAGCAGAAGTGGCTTCATCAGGTGCTGATCTTTCCTTCTCTCGCCCAACACCATAGGTCTCGTCCTCCGAGCCACGTCTTCATTTTCTACCTTTTGCATAATTTTGCCTCTCAGACTTTGGATCACCCTCACTTATTCAAGCCTCTAACAGTTCTTCTCCAAATGAAGTTCACTGCCTAACATTTGTCCTTGATGATCTGCTGTCCTCCTGACTCAGGTCATATCCCCTTCAAGCTGGACTCATCAACAAGCACGTGCCAAGTCAGAAGCTCGTCAGAAGTCTTCCTCTAAGCACGTGAGACTTCCATCAGATTCCTAGAAAACTGAAATCAAATCTCATCAGATATCCAACAGAGACCTTCTGAAGGTCCCATGCTGCAGGAAGCTGGCCTAGAACTTGGGGATAACACAATGGGGTCAAATCCCAGCCTCACTTCTCAACACCTCAATGACAGGGTCTGAGCTTCTTGACCTTCACAATGGAAGTAAAGATCCCCACTTCATGAGGATGTCAGAATCCAATCGAAAATGCAGTCTGTCCAGACTCTATCTGTGCAGCAGAATGACCCAGAGAGCTGTTGGTCAGTCCCCCAGTGGTGTCCAGCTCTTCCTGATCCCATGGGCTGCAGCACGCCAGGCCTCCTTCCCTCACCATCTCCTGGAGTTTGCCCAAGTTCATGTTCATTGCATCAGTGATGCCATCCAGCCATTTCATACTCTGATGCCCTCTTTTACTTCTGCCCTCAATTTTTTCCAGCATCAGGGTTTTTTCCAATGAGTTGGCTGTTCACATCATGTAACCAAAATATTGGAGCTTCAGCTTCAGCATCAGTCCTTCCAATGAGTATCCAGGGTTGATTTCCTTTAAGATTGACTGGTTGGATTTCCTTGCAGTTCAAGGGACTCTCAAGAGTCTTCTCCAGCACCACAGTTTGAAGGCATCAATTCTGTGGCCCTCTGCCTTCTTTACCATCCAGTTTTCACAACTGTACATGACCACTGGAAAGACCATAGCCTTGACTACACAGACCTTTGTTGGCAAGGTGATATCTTTGCTTTTCAATACACTGTCTAGGTTTGTTATAGCTTTCATGCCAAGAAGCAATTACTAACTGTTTAAACAATTAAATGCCTGATGCTAAGTCATGGATGGAGCCTCATGTGGTTCTAACCACATGAGGTTCTATATGGATGCCAGTTTTAATGTCAGATGGTTCATTACCCAGTTTCACCACTTATTTGCTCTGTTAACCAGACCAGGTTGCCTACCCTCTCTGAGGCTTGTTTTTCTCCCTGGTAGGAATAGCACCATGAATCTCAGAGGTGCCCTTGTGGCTCTCACATGCTACAACCTCCCAGAGAGAGAGAGGTATTTTTTAAAGCATAAATTTTTTTAAAAGTACCACCCCCAGAGATTCTGACTGCATGGATATGAAAGTGCAGTTGTCAGAAAGCTTTGAGTTGTTTCCAGTATGCCCACAAATATGGGGACTGCAGAAGTCACCCTTGTAAAATGTCTAGCAGGGCACCCAGTGAGCAGACGCTGCTCCGAAACCTGAGTTCACCTTGATTCCAGCTTTTCTCAGCCCACCACCTTGACTTCTGCCCAAACCCGGCGTCTGCTCTTCTCTCCGAGGCTGAGCCCCGTGGTCCACACCATGCAGACTCCACTTCCCTCTGACTTCAGAGTTGTTGGGTTGTTGTTGTTCAGTCGCTAAGTTGTGTCTGACTCTTTGTGACCCCAAGGACTGCAGCATGGCAGGCTTCCCTGTCCTTCACCATCTCCCAGAGTTTGCTCAGACTCCTGTCCATTGGGTCGGTGATGCTATACAACCATCTCATCCTCTGCCACCCCGTTCTCCTTCTCCTGCCCCATGGCAGACCTAGAGAACAGTGCAAAAAGTTCCCACAGAGACTGTTCTCTGTGTACAGCTTCCATCAGGGGCCCTGTTCTGAGGTTTCAGTCCTGTCTGCACCCCAGAAGTACAGTTCCTCCCTTTGACCCACTTGGACCCCAGAAGCAGCAACTCTCCACTCTTACTTGTGCTGGGATCCTCAGCATCTCCTACAGGTCCCTTTAGCCAACCCACATCTCAGTAAACAGATACCTTACAAACCATCTTTGTATGACTTACACAATCTCCTCAATGCTACATGTACTTGGGAGTCTAGAAACCACCCTCCCCTTCCTCCATTGGGCAAGACCTGTAATCAGTCCTCACAAGCATTTCTTTCTTCACCCTGCTTTTCCTGCTCATGTCCTTACCCCAAATCTCCCATCCATACTTGCATCCTCCAACTCCATCTCTAGGCATGCCTTTCTGCTCATGACATATTCCTCCTAAGAAGTATCTTTATTTTGTCTGTCATGTGTTCTTGCTAGTTTTATTTGTATTTCAATTTGCAGTTCCATCCTCAAGTGTCAGAATTTCCCTGGGGTCTGTTTTTAATGCTAAGTGTGGTATTCTCAAGCACACTTTGTTTATAACCCATGACCAGTCCATGTGCACTTCAGAATCTGAGATCAGAAGTGGCATTTTTGGCCCCTTTCTCAGCTCCTCTCCTGGGTAGCCACACCCTGTTTGTGAGTCATATCACTTGCTAGAGTGTTTTTGGGAATTTCACTAGACTTTCCTCTTCTTCGTTCAGTTACTTTAAAATCCTTCAGGGTAACACACGTCTTTCTCTTTCTCATCCTCTTGATCTATAGCTGAAAAGCCCACCCTGTAGTGTTTTGAACCATAGTCTAAGAGTTGTGATCACTGACATCACCTTTTTCTTTCAAAGTCTAATCATCGCAAGAAAGAAGCTAAAGATACCACCCCTTCTCCAAGGACCATGCAGTTCCTGTCTGAGACCCCCATCTTGGTGACTCCCCAGGGGCTATTCACATGATTTCCTTGGCAGAAGAAGGAGATGGGC
The DNA here is from genome assembly GCF_033118175.1 of Dama dama. Classification (NCBI taxonomy): domain Eukaryota; kingdom Metazoa; phylum Chordata; class Mammalia; order Artiodactyla; family Cervidae; genus Dama; species Dama dama. The sequence continues at coordinate 77,518,303 of NC_083699.1, forward strand.
GGTCACTATATCCCTGCAAGCTCTCAGCCATCTCCTAGACACGCCTCAGGGGGTATGGCACGTTTCCATGGCCATGTCAGTTGCAGAGGCTCCATAACGGCCTGGGAAGAACCGTCAAACCCTACAGGTGTCAGCTTCCTCCTGGGGCTGGTTAGCAACTGCCTCTGCACCATGCAGTGCCTGGAGTTCCTCCCTGTCGTCCTAATTATCTTCTCCAGAAGGCCTGACTTTCTTTTTGTGGGATAAGGCTCCTACTCATACATCATTCTGTTGGCATGAACTTCCTTCCCATCACTTGTCCTCTATTGAATCCTATACTTCCGTTCTTCTATCATTTGTTATTTTGCAGCATCTTCTCTTTTTAAACTAATTTTTATTGGCGTATAGTTGCTTTACAATGTTGTGTTAGCTTCTGCTATACAGCAAAGTGAATCAGCTGTATGTGTACATATTGTTGTTCAGTCGCCAAGCCATGTCTGACTCTTCACAACCCCATGGACTGCAGCACACCAGGCTTTCCTATTCCTCACATTCTCCCAGAGTTTACTCAAGTTCAGGTCCATTGACTCAGTAGTGCCATCCAACCATCTTATCCTCAGTCACCCTCTTCTTCTGCCTTCAATCTTTCCCATCTTCGGGGTCTTTTCCAATGAGCCAGCTCTTCTCATCAGGTGGCCAGAGTATTGGAGCTTCAGCTTCAGTTCTTTCAAAGAGTACTGAGGGTTGATTTCCTTTAAGATTGACTTGTTTGATCTCCTTGCAGTCCAAGGGACTCTCAAGAGTCTTCTCCAGCACCACAGTTCGAAAGTATCAATTCTTCAATGTTCTGCCTTCCTTACAGTCCAGCTCTCACACAAGCCTTGACTGTGTGGACCTCTGTTGGCAAAGTGATTGCTTTTTAACACACTGTCTAGGTTTGTCATTGGATTTTCTTTCCATTTAGGTCACCATAGAGCATTGAGTAGAGTTCCCTGTGCTATACAGTAGGTTCTCATCAGTTATCTATTTTATACGTATCAATAGTGTGTCTTCTCTTTTTCTGTCATGCCCTTCTCCCTTCAATCATTTGGGCTCAGAAGGTACTGTTGCTTTCTGGAAATACCAGTAGCTAGTTTCTATACACTCCATTCCCTGTAAGAACCCTCAGAGGAAGACATGAAGCCACATATTCCTCCTACAAGTCCAGGAAATCTCTTGCACTCGCAGTGATCTTTGGTTAGAGCAGCCCTTGGAACTTCCATGGCCATCATTGATGTGGAAAAGGGCATGGGGTCATTTCCAGGATGCAGAAGTCTATTTGCCATGTATTTATTCATCCAGGAAATATGCATTTATTATCTGCCAGGCTATGTGGGAGCACTGGGCCTGCAGCATTAAACATGGCCAGCATGGTCCATACCCTCATGGGGCTTAGAAACCAGCAGGAAACTCAGATTCTAGGTGAAATTCTTATAAGTCTGATGAGCTCAGCAGAGCAAATGCAAGAGGATCCTGGGATGGGCGGGGCGGGGGGGGGGGCATGAGAGCATGCATGCGTTCTCACTGCCACTATCTCAGGGGGATCTTGGTATTTCCACAACCACTATCATCTCTTGACCCCTCCCAATCCCAATCAGCACCTGTTCAAACTCTTTCTGAAATAAGAAATTTTCATTGATGTGCTCATTCGTTGGTTGAAGCCCAAGAGCCAGCAGATACACACCATCATGGATTCAATGACAACTCTTTGTAGAAGGCATGCCCTGTCTTTAAAATTAGCTGTGGTTGAAAATAATTCCTACAGTAAAGGATTGGAGACAAAAATGATTTCAAAACTTAGAACTTAGAAGTGTACTTAATGACCAGTGCTTATGGGGGAGACTGAGATTAGTTTTTATGTATTTCATTTTTACCACCCTCCTTTTGGAGAACAAGGGGTCTGACATGGCTAAAGGCTTTGCTGGTTTTCAAATACTTTTAAGAACTAGGGATTTTTTTCTTTTGGGTGGAGGGCTGCTCAAACCATATATATATATATATATATATATATTTATCATCTTGTACCATGAGTGCTTGGAAGTAGCTGTCTTTCACTTTATTGGCATAAGCTTCCCCCACTTCTGTTTTCCTCTCTGATTTCTGCCAGGGAGTCTGTTGTGTTGCCTTGGACAAAACTCCCTGAAACCAGCTGCCCACAGCCTTGTACCCCACAATGTGGGTGTTGAATGTTTAGTTTTGCATCCCCTCTGATGGCTAGCCCGCCAGAATACTGGCAGCATTGCATTGAGAATTCAGTTTGAGTTGTAACTTTTTTTCTTTCCTTCTTTCTTTTTTTAAAAATTCCTACTTGTGAACTTTCAAAGGCAGAGGGAAAAAACTCATGTCTCTATCTCTTCTTTTTTGAAAAACAAAACCCAAAAGACTCCTGGGATTCTGCTCAGAGAACCAAAGACGTTTCCCCTCAGCTGAACTCGGCCACCATCATTGACATCCACCCTTCCTCCACCTACAGCATCCGCATGTACGCCAAGAACCGGATTGGCAAGAGTGAGCCTAGCAACGAGCTGTCCATCACCGCAGACGAGGCAGGTACGTCTGATGGGCAGGGGGCCTCTGGGAGCGGGCTTGTGGGGCTCAGATGATTAATGCAAAGTCACAGCCGTGATGAGCACTTTCTGTAGCTCCACGCCCATCAAAAACACAGACAGCACTCTCTGCCTACTTTGAAGGCACTGTTCTTCAAACAGGACTCAGGTCAAGGTTCTCACACCCAGGACTTAAAAGAAAGACATATAAGGCTAATGATCTGGTGAGATTTAAAGAACCACGCTGTTCTTACAGCCCTTTTGTCTGGATGCGTGGAATCCTGGTTGACAGGAGAGCCAGGAGCCTGTCTTGCCCAAGTCCCAGTGCAGTCAGGGGAAGAAGGATCACTTAACTAGAAAACAGCTAGAATATTCTCTGTTTGGGGACTAGGGGGAAGGTGGTAGAGATAATTTTATTGACTGGAAACAACAATATTTCCATCATCAATGGTATTGCTGTTTTTTCCTATGACAAAGTATTTCATGTTGAAAACGTCGAAGATTGAGATAGGCATTTTGAAGACAAAACAGTGCACACAATCCTACCACCTAGAGTTACTGATGGATACATGGATATCACACACTAAATTATTCATCACGCATGCATGCGTGCACGCTCACCCACACAGACATAGACACACACAGACACACAGCCTTCAATACAGAAGTTTGCTCGTGGTCGCCTGGGTTGGCAATAACCTGTTTGCAGAGGACTAAGCAATTGGGCAGTGGACTCCACCTGCAACCTGCCTCCTACAGAAGAGGAGCAAGCGAGCTGCCTTAGGGCTTTTCTGCATAAGGAAAGGGAAAGAACCACAGCCTGGCTCATCTTTGAGGGGGCCGGTGTGCAAAAGAGTATCCAACCCCAAACCTAGATTTTCTTTTCCTGCCCGCACTCAAAACTGATCAGCTACCCCCAACTGCTGCAGGGAAGGTGGAAGCTTGGCCTCAGACCTTCATTCTCCGTCTCCAAGATTAAGGGGATCATCTCCAAAAGGTGACGCTTCCACAAGAGGTCGCTGAATCTTTCAACTGCAGTTGTTCTTGACTCTGTTCCTTACTTTTCTCTTTAGTTGTTTTTGTTTAGTCGCTAAGTACTGTGCGACTCTTTGAGACCCCATGGACTGTAGCCTGCCAGCCTCCTCTGTCTATGGGGTTTCCCAGGCAAGAATACTGGAGTGGGTTGCCATTTCCTTCTCTAGGGGATCTTCCCAACCCAGGGATCAAAACAGTGTCTACTGCATTGCAAATGGGTTCTTTACCAGTGAGCCACTGATGAAGGCTCACTTCTCTGTTACCCTCACTAATTGCACTTTGAATAGACATCACTTATCTACATCTCTTAAAGACTTCCTAAAGTTTGTAATCCTGCCTTCCACCATTTCTTTAATAAATCCCATATTAGGTATGTCAGTTATTTTCTTTATTGAAGTATAGCTGGTTTACAATGTTGTGCCAATTTCAAGTGAACAGCAAATTGATTCAGCTATATATAGGCATATATACACATATATACATACATATTCCTTTCCATTATAATTTATGACAAGATATTGAGAATGGTTTCCTATGCTATACAGTAGATCTTTATTGCTTGGCTATTTTACAGATAGTAGTATGTATCTGTTAACCCCAAACTCATAATTTACCTCTCCTCCTCTCTCCCTTTTTGTAATTGTTTTTTCCTATGTCTGTGAGCCTGTTTCTGTTTGGTAAATAAATTTATCTGTATCATTTTTAGATTCCACATATAAGCAATACCTGCTTTTGTCTGACTTACTTCACTTGGTATCATAATCTCTAGGTCCATCCATGTTGCTGTAAATGGCATTATTTTGCTCTTTTTCATGGCTGAGTAATATTCCGTTTGTACATGTACCACATCTTCTTTATCCATTCCTCTGTTGATGGACATTTAGGTTGCTTCCATGTCTTGGCTATTGTAAACAGTGCTGCTATGGACATTGGGGCACATGTATCTTTTCAAATTAGAGTTTTAATCTTTTCCAGATATATTCCCAGGAGTGAGGATTCTGGATCACATGGCAACTCTATTCTCTAGTTTTGTAAGAGACAGCCCTGCTGCTTTCCATAGTGTCTGCATCAACTTACATTCCCACCCACAGTGTAGGAGGGTTCCCTTTACTCTACACCCTCTCCAACATTTATTATTTGTAGACATTTTGAGGCCATTCTGACTGGTATGAAGTGACATCTCATTGTAGTTTTGATTTGCATTTCTCTTCAAGTTTTCATTATCATAAACTCTACTGTGATGAGCATCATTTGATATATCCTGTGATATATCTTTTGCCACTTCCAACAATATGTTTTATGTTAAATTCCAAAGAAGTAGGATTGCTGGATGAAAGCAAATGCCAAAATCTAACTCCTTTGTTATGCATAGTCAACATTGTCCTCAAGGAAATAGGTTCACATTTATTGTTTTTCCTGAACTGCACCTACATATCCATTTTCCAACTCTGGATACATCAGTTGTTGAAAAATCATTTTCAAGGGTGAGAGATAGGATAGCTTTGTGCTTCAGTCTGAGGGCAAGCCACTTCTAATGCTTGGAAATTCTCTCTGTGTGATTTCTCATCTGCAAGATTCACTTAATGATGTCTTTCTACTCCTTACCACAAACATGTTGGGTAATTGGAAAAAACCCTAATTTCTGAAAGTACTTTGCATGGTTCTGAAATAAGTAGGAAATGAGTGTTAATAAGCTCCTGCAAAAATAGAATCTTATTTAAATATTGATGTAAACAACACACTCACTTCCTGAAATTTCATCATGCTGAGGATTTAGGGAGAATAAGCTGCCCCCAGAACGAAAGCTTTGGGTCAGGGCTGAGCCTTCTCCTTCCTTTGAGCCACTTTTCTGACTCTGCCCACCTCCACAGCCTTCTCAAGGCAGGGATGGTTTCCAGTGGTGCATTTTGCACCATTTTCCCCATCACCATGACCAGTGCAGGCGCGGTGGCTTTTTCTCTGCCGTTTCCTCTGTGATCTCCCTGCAGCTGGCCGTTGCCATGGCAGCGCTTCTCTCTCCTGCCCAGGAGGTCAGGTAAACAGCCGCTCCTGGTCACCGGTCACCTGTGTGCAGCCCATTCCCAGGCATCTCTGCAGACAGATCGACACAGAGCACCCCGCCCCCCTCTGCTTTGGCTCCTGGGCTGACAATTGGGGTTTCACCAGGCAGCCCCACAACTCATCATTCACTCTTCAGACTAGTTAAGGGAGAATGCGCTGGAAGGTCAGGCATGAGCAAAGAAAAGCTGCAAACCAGAACTTGCCTTGTCTTGCTGCATAGGTTTGTATATCTGGAATCAGACAGCCATTTTCTTACGTGTGACTCATGTAGAAAGGAGGGCAGCTCTCCTGATCAACGTCTCCTTCTCCAGCTCTGCTTGGAGTGACAGGGCTTGTCCCTGCCACCTCTAGGAGGATCCCCACAGGCACCTCTTTCGGGAGCTGCAGCCATCTCAAGGGAATCTTTTCCAGCCCTATGGCCGTCTTTCCCTGAAGAAATAAGGTCATCACTTAAGCAGTGAGAATCCCCAGATGGAAGCTTCTAGAAGCCATAGACCTGCTCGTTTTTTATGGCGATGCAATACCCAAGGGCTTCCAATGTGGCGTTAGTGGTAAAGAATCTGCCTGCCAATCCAGGAGACACAAGAGACATGGGTTAGACACGAGAGACGCAGGTTCGATCTTCGGATGGGGAAGATCTCCTGGAGGAGGACATGGCAACCCACTCCAGTATCCTTACCTGGAGAATCCCATGGACAGAGGAGCTTGGCGGGCTCCAGTTCATAGGGCCACAAAGAGTCGGACACAACTGAATCAACTTAGCACGCATGCCAGTGCCCAAGTCTAGGACACCCAAGGATGCCTCTCACTGCCCACTTGCTGAGGAAAGGAGCCCGTAAGGTGTAGGCCCAGGTCACCCCTACCCCATTACTACCTTGAAGCTACACCAGGCTCCCTGTGACCCGAGCGGTGATGACCCTCCCTTCCTGCCCCCTCCTCCTCATGTGAGCGGCTCCTGCCCACGTCTGGAGTCCTCTGAGGTCTGTGCCCCTTTTCTGTCCTCTCCCTTGAAAAGCAGGTCAAACGTCACGTTCTAGTACAGCGCCTCCCCTCTGCTCTCAGATTACTTTCTCCTCCTCAGAGCAGTCTCCTGGCTTCATCCAGAGGCTTGGGTCTTATTTGCTTATGGGGCTGGGCTGAGTCGCCCAGTAAGTCACTCCTGAATTTCTATCTCTGGCTCCTCATTGGAGAATTTGCTAAGGGTCTACCATGTGCCAGGTCCAAAACTGGGCAGAGACCGGGGTGTAAAAACGCACTGAGATATAATGACACAGTCTACAACAACATGCTCATCTCTGACAGACGTAGCCTGGGGTATTCCCCGGCATCAAGCAGTTAGGAAAGGACACCCTCATTTCCAGGGGCACGGGTTCAATCCCTGGCAGGGGAACTAAGATCCTTCAAGCTGCATGGTATGGCCAAAAAAAGAGAAGTAGCCTGGGTGAGCAGAACATTCTTTGCTGGGCATAGGAGACCAAGATAGAATTTAGTAAGAACCAAATAAATTGAAGAACAGTTGATACCTAAATGGGGAGAGGATGAATTCATTTAGTGACTATTTATCAAATAAATAGCTTACTCCATTAAATTATTATTCATTCAGCACGTATTATGTGCCAAGTGCTGTTCTGGGCGTCTGAGACACAACAATGAACAAAACAGCTTGTCCTGCCTTTGTGGGAGGGACCAAAAACAGATGTCCCATACTGGAGATGACCGGGGACCACTGTGGGTTTGACAGTTAGGAAGGGCCTGCCCACCTTGTATTTTCAGCCAAACAGAATTAGTGGGCTTCCTAGGTGGCGCTAGTGGTAAAGAATTATCATTTTTCACAGAAATTTGCAGTTGTCATGGGGCTTTACCTGTGGCTCAGCGGTAAAGAATCCTGCAATGCAGGAGATGCCAGCAACGCAGGTTCGACCCCTGGGTTGGGAAGATCCCTTGGAGAAGGAATTGGCAATCCGCTCTAGTATTTTTGCCTGAAAAATCCCATGGACAGAGGAGCCTGGAGGGCTGCAGTTGATGGAGTCACAAGTCAGACAGGACTAAGCATGCAGGCAGGACATAGCCTTGCCCAGAATAAACATTAGGAACTATAAATATAGTCTTCATTTATTACTCTTTTACAAATTGAATAGTTTCAGTTTCTGTAAAAAATGCAGCAACTATACATTTTGGAAAATCACATTCATCAGTAATTCTTACCTCTAGCCTGCTCTTCGAGTAGGAATAAGGTAAATATTCTGGTTTGGAAAAAAAAAATTATGCTTTCTAGTTTTAGTGCAATTTCAATTCAAGAGTGTTAAATAAATTCTTAAATGTTGAATGTCCACACAATTTTCAAATTTAGTTAAATCAGTGGATACCTAATGGCTGGTCTTCAATCATGTCAGCATTGGGAATTCAGTCTGCCTTGGATTCTAATTTTATGAAATTGTCCTTTTGCAATGAGATGAGGATCCATGAAAAAAAATTACAGCTTAGGCATTGTAAGGAAAGCACTAAAATTCTGGAAGCAGACTAATTTTTTATGTCATTTTTTAAAAATTTATTTTACTGAAGCATAAGTGAAAGTGAAGTCGCTCAGTCATGTCCGACTCTTTGCGTTCCCATGGACTGCAGCCTACCAGGTTCCTCCGTCCATGGGATTTTCCAAGCAAGAATACTGGAGTGGGTTGCCATTTCCTTCTCCAGGAGATCTTCCCGACCCAGGGATTGAACCTGGATCTCCCACATTGTAGGCAGGTAAAGGCAGGCTTTACCGTCTGACCCACCAGGGAAGTCCTTATTGAAGCATAGTTGATTTATTTGTTATTTAATCACTCAGTCTTGTCTGACTCTTTTGTGACCCCATGGACTGTAGGCCACCAGGCTCCTCTGTCTGTGGGCTTTCCCAGGCTAGAATACTGGAGTGGGTTGCCATTTTCTTCTCTAGAATCATTTTTGTATCACTTTTAAAGGGCTTGTCTTAGAATGTTTTAGAAACTTAAAGTAGAAAATTCAGCACCCAAACAAAAGCTCTTCCTAATTATATTGGGCAAAACTCTAATGTGTGTGACATTCTTTCAGTCTCTGCCTTTAACATAGATCCTATGACTGTATTTTAAGAGAGGAGAGATCTGAATTCCTTCACATCAGAGACTAAGCAGACTAATAAATAAATTACTAAGAAACCACAGAAATCTTGAGAGACTAAGCCAAAGAGGCTTTGTATTCTCATAAACTGGCAGGTCTCTGGGACTGTAGGCTTCCCAGTTGATTCAAGTGGTAAAGAAGCTGTCTGCCAATGCAGGAGAAGTAAGAGAGATGCAGGTTTGATGCCTGGGTCAGGAAGATCCCATGGAGGAGGAAATGGCAACCCACTCCAGCATTCTTTCCTGGAGAATCCCATGGACAGAGGAGCCTGGCAAGAGACGGAGCGCATACACACACACACAGAAAACTTCCCTGGTGGTCCAGTGATTAAGACTTCATGCTTTCAAAGCAGGGGGTGTAGGTTCCATCCCTGGTTGGGGAAATAAGATCCCACATGCTTTGTGATGGGACAAAAAAAAAAAAAAGTCAGGTCTGTCCTGGATACAGGGATTATCCCATGTTCCCAGACCACTTCACAGGAGAACTTCCTAAAATGCAAGAGCAGACAGAAAAAGCAAAATGCCCAAAGTTCACACATAATGTTTTCTGATAGAATCAAGGGAATTTTTAAACACTCTCCTAGTAACTTTGTTTTTGATTATGAATGTATCTCAACAAGAAAATGACAGCTGACTATTGCCAGCCAACCCCTTGAAAAGGCTGCATCAAAGGACAAAGAATCCAGAATGGGAGGTACTCCGTGTTGCCTCTGATTCCTAACCAGCAGGCTCCTTGTTCAATCTGACTTCACACAATTAAATTAAAATAATCAAGTCTTAGTGTAGCCGTCAGACCTCAAAATACTTTTTTCATGGATTTTTATGCATACACCACGCGCTTCTCACTGACCACAGAACTTCTCCATGTTTAAGAGAAACCTGTTCCATGCGCTTTCATTGCATCTGATATGGAAATATTCCTGCAGAAAGGCCTGATTTTCTTTACTACTATCACAACATGGGAAGCCCCTCCCCCTGGGTATAGAAATGAACTTCAGCATTAGCATTCTCTTTGCACCTGGAGAATCAATAAATCCGAGAGGCTGCAGGACCCCCAGAAAACTCACTGTCCCTGTGACCTGCTAGGGAGAGAGAGTGTGCTCTGAGTTTCAGCATCCACACAGCGCTGCACCGATCAAAGCAAGGACTCACTCTAGACTTGGTTCCTAAGACCACACAGCTTTGATTGAGTCTGTTAGGAAAAGAGGGAAAGACTGATATGCAGACGTACACCCGAGCCTGCTGTGAGAGGTTCCCAAGCCGAGGTGGGGGCTCCTGGGCCCAGGCAGGAAACTGGTGGAGGGAAAAGGCAGGCTCCGACCTGCCCAGGGGGCAGTTGTGTTTAGGTTTCCCCTGCGAAGGTGGACGTGGCTGGGATGTGGGGTGCAGGGAGGTGGGGGCACACAGAAACTGCAGAGGAAGGCAGGACACAGATGGTGCAAAGTTAGGGTGAGGGACGAAAGGTTGCCACGTCCCCTTTAAAGAAGTAAAGTGAAGACCAGAACTAATGTTTAGGAACAGAATTGAAAACTGGTGCCAGGCACTGTTGCTGGGCTGGAGGGGGTGGTCAGGGACAGAGGCTGTGTCCCCAGCGAGGGCAGACCCCTGGTGAGTAAGTTTCTGGGGGAGCTTCCAAGCGGAAGGGAGCAGCCTGCAGACCCAACTCTCTACCTGAAGAAGGAAACTGAGGTGCAGAAAAATTGTCACCTGCAAAACACCTCCAAGTTACTAAGCAAGGGAGCCAGAATTTGAACTCAGGCAGAAAGATTCAAGTGCCCGTCAACTTAGTAGCTGCATCGTGGCATCACTCAAAACTTCTTTCTCTGTTAAATGGAAAACACGTTCCTGCTAAAATGACCTTATTCTTTCCCTTCCTCTTCTTTCCAAACCTTCCATCTTGTTTCTGTTCCCTATTTTTGATTTCTCATCTCCCAGTGCTCCTCACTTTTCTGCAAACTGGCATCTCTGCATCCACAGAAATGGCCTGTTCACAGCTCAGCAGTGGTTGTAAAGCTGTCCTCCCAACAATATGTGGTCACCCAGTGGGGTCTCTCCCTGCTGACCCCTGGGTTCCCTTTTGCTTCCACCTCCCTGAAGACACTTGAGTGTGTGCTGGGTTATCACCTCAGCTTCTGTGTGCTCAGCCCCTTGTTCTGATCAGACTGCAAACTCCTGCTGGACATGGCTGTCTCCTCTAAGTTTTAGGCTGTGTATGTAATACAGGGTGGATTCCTAGTACAGAGTGATCGACTGTGCGTGGCAGGCGGTTGGCACCCCTATAACCACTGGATATAGGTTGGTGTGAATTTCATGCTTTTTTTTTTTTCTCTTCCACTCCAATCTGCTCTCTGTGGCTACTGCCCCAGGTTAGTAAGTTTTCTCTTGGAAAGAATGGAGAACTAAAGCCATCAAAGAGAATCAGAGGCAGAAGAATCCTTTTTTTCCCTCCCCAAGTAGTTTGAGTCTCCTCAGGTGCTGCAATGCACATCACTAAACAGAGTCTCCAGAAGAACCAGAGGGATCTTCGTAGCCACTATAGACTTTGATCAAATAATTGTTTCGCCACTTTCTGTTTTACTGGTGTATTAACTTATGGTTTATTTATCAAGTTGTCAAAGACAAGGTGAGGAAGAATACAAAGATATGTGTCAAAATTCACTTTTTCTAGAAGCGAGTGAGCACGGGGTAAATGTGCACAGTGATTCAGCAAAATTGATTTTCCCACGAAAGCTGCTATGGCGCTTCTTCTGGCCCTGAGTCCTGTTATGTGGGTTTCAGTACACACTGGACTTATCTCTAACTGACCTGTGGGTTTTGGTCTTTCCAGCTCCTGACGGCCCACCTCAGGAAGTCCACCTGGAGCCCATCTCTTCCCAGAGCATCAGGGTCACCTGGAAGGTAAACCCAGCAAGCACGCGTCCTCCTGGCACTTTCTCTATGGGGGTGGGTGGGAGCCTTCACTCACATTAAGTATTATGATGCCAAGGCATCCACACTTTTTTAACTTCTATTTTATTATGGAGTATGGTTGATTTTCTGGGCTTCCCCGGTGGCTTAGCAGTGAAGAATCCACTTGCAATGTAGAAGACGCGGGTTCGATCCCTGGATTGGAAAGATCCCCTGGAGGAGGGTATGGCAACCCACTCCAGTATTCTTGCCTGGAGAATCCCATGGACAGAGGAGCCTGGTGGGCTACAGTCCATGGTGTCACAAAGAGTCAGACACGCCTGAAGCAATGAGCATGCATGCATAGTTGATTTATAATGTTGTGTTCATTTCCAGTGTACAACAAGTGATTCACTCACATGTAGGAAACTTGTAAAGTTAGACTAAGCACCTTTCTTACTAAAATCTGATCTTTGTATTTATGGCAGATTCTGTATCTACAGACTGTAGTTGTTGGACCATGTTTTCCGTCTCTGAATCATGATTGGGTCCTGAGTTCTGGTCTTCATGCAAATCAAAAACAGATAGGTGTGACCGTACTCATGAATTTCATCCCAGTGGAAACATTTTCTAATTCCTCTTCCTAAATGCCAAATCACGGACTGTGTGGTAGGCAGTTTGCCAAGTGGCAGAGAGGACAGCGGTCCTGGTCATGCCCCTAGCTGGCGGTGGCCTCGAGCATGCCCACGGAGGGGAGCGCTGGGCCAGCTGCCGGCTGAGGCAGTGGTCCCCCAGCATGGCCAGCAGATATCGACTGCCTGCCAGTGAGCTCATTGCCAGCTGCTGGGAGAGAAAGTCTGGGCCACGGTGCAAACAACCACATCACTTGGCATGCTGCTTCCTCCGGCATACATGGTTTACACGGCCAAATTCATTGAAGGATGTGGCGTTGACTGATATTCTGGCCTGAACTCATCACAAACTAGCATGCTGGGCAGCGCTGCCCCTGGGAACCTACAGTCATTTAGGGGGTGGGTGAATCTGCTTGGTTAATTAGTCACGCCCTCCGTGTGACCTTGGAGCCAACCAGCTTCCTTCCAATTCCATTTTATCTAGAATGCCGTGGCTGGGTCAAAAAGTCTGCAAAGCCACACTTCCTTTTCCACTTCTGGTTTCTGGTGTTGCACTTTGCACTTTTCTCATTTGCTTCTTCCCTCTTTCCTCACCCTCTTTCCTGTGTCTCCCTTAGAGAAGGTAAGAGCCGCAGTAAGGTCTTTAACCTGCACACCTCACGTCCCCCTGAGAAACCTCATCCATTGCACCTCTTGCTGTGTTTTTCTTTTTCCTTCTAGCATCAGCTGTTTCATAAAATGACCAGCGTCTATAATGCTACTACTAATAAAGGATTTTCATGGCTGGGGTGGACACCACCTTGGATGTAAACACACGTCAGCGCGGCCAGCCCCTTTGTGTTGGCTTTTCTCAGGCTTGGCTGCTGAGCTGTCATCCCTGTGGGCAGCACACGTTCAAATGCTCAGACAGGGCAGGCAGAGCCAGGTAGGGAGGGGGCCGAGGGTCTTTGTGAGGACATCCGCCAGCCGTGAGCATCACTCGCCTCGTGATGAAAGGCGCTCAGCGGGCCCCAGCCCCCCACACAGCCCGGCCATGCTGCAAAGCGAATGCTGACTCACTCTGTCTTGCGTTCAAGCCTGGGAACTTTCCCCCACCAGCCCTCCGCATTCTCTTGCATTTTGCCACTGAAAAGACCAGCTATTACAGCAGGCCCTAGAGCCTTCTGTGTCCTGCAGCAGAGCAGAATCTGTCCCCAGAGCTCTTATAACTAAAAATAGAAACTTCAGAGGCTTTAAAAGGTATTGTATCCCTTCTGTCTCTGTAGAGAAGCAGCAGGAAAAGTCAGTAGATTGCAGCTAAATGTCTTCTGAATGTCAAACGGATGAACAAGTTGTGGGTTATTGAAAGGAGGCCTTTCCTGAGTTAGACTGAACCAGCCGTACTGTCCTATTCATGGAACCTTGATTTATTCCAGGGTGGCGGGCTGCAGACAGAGATGTGGTGATTGAACCCCTGAGTGGAGGAGGGGCTGCCCGTGGAGCTGTCATTTCACACTGGCCTGATTGTGTCATGAAAGTGCGTCACCAATTCAATCTAACTGTAGGCGATACTAAGTGATCCAAAGTACCATGTGTTGCATAAAATAAGCCTTTATTTTATGGTACCAAAGCTCCAGATTGACATTTTGTGTAAGGAGACTGATAGGAAGGACTTCCCCTGGCAGTCCTGTGGTTAAGACTTCACCTTCCAATGCAGGGGGTACGGGTTCGATCCTTGGTCAGAGAGCTGAGATCCCATATGCTGCACAGCCTAAAAACCAAAGCTTAAAAAACAGGAGCAATATTGTAATAAGTTTAAATAAGACTTTAAAAATGGTCCACATCAAAAAAAAAAAATCTTAAAAAAAGAGGCTAACAGGAAAGGAGGAGAAAGAAGGAAGGAAAGAAAAAGAGAGTGTATTAACTGAAGGTGTGTTAGTTGCTCAGAGGAAAGAACAGCTCCGGGCTTTAGGGAGGAATATAGCCAGTTTAGACACTAAACCTCCTGAAGGTCAATGGTAAGCACACAGGAAGATGCCCAAGAACTTGTCTGTATGATGGAAGATGAAGAAAATCCCATGGACAGAGGAGCCTGCCAGGCAACAGTCCATGGGGTTGCAAAGAGTTGGACACAACTTAGCGACCAGACAACAGCAACACTCTGAATGACACTTTTAACTCCATAGAGTGCCTTATCTCCACAATTCCAGCAAATCGAGGCATCATTACTATCTAGTCTATATTTCAGAGATGAACTCTTACAGGGGAAAATGGCTTAGTTTGTCATTTAAAAACTAAACTGCCTTATTGCCAATGACCTTCATAGCAACGCTATAATAAGCAGCAGATGCCACTTGACTTCTACATCCAGGGCAGCAGTAAAGAATCTGCCTGCCAATGCAGGAGATGCAAGAGACGCCCATTAAATCCCTGGGTCAGGAAGATGCCCTGGAGAAAGAAATGGCAACCTACTCCAGTATTCTTGCCTAGAGAATCCCAAGGACAGAGGAGCCTGGTGAGCTACAGTCCATGGCATCACAAAGAGTCAGATACAACTGAGTGACTGAGTACATACCCAAGGAGGCAGGGAATTGCTCAAGGTCTGGAGGCTCCTGACTGTCCAGTGGAGGACCTCTGGCTCTCTTGGCTATCTGACTCTGCCGGCTGGGCTTAGAAGCAACAGATGTGCTAATGTATGTGAAATGCCAAGATTGTGCTTGTGCGTGGAAGGGTTCAACAAATATTATTTCCTTTTCAGCACCTTCCAGCCTCATGTTATAAATGTAACTGAGCCTCACTAAAATTAAAGGATATAAAGTAACCTGTCCACTTTTACCTACGACCACTTTCTTTCCAAACTGTAAAATTAACCTTGACAAAACTGGGCATTAAGTTGACCTCCTTGCTCCCCCAGTCAGAGGAAATTCAAGAGCTGCCTTGGAATTAGTTTTACTTAATATTTAAGCCCTCGCTTTAATTTTTAACTCTCTCCTTAGGCTGTGAAAAATCACAAAATTTGCATTTCTTTTATGAAGTAATCAACTGGTTCTAGAGTTGGATTTTCAGCATTTTTATTAAAAATCCCCATGACCAACATGCCTGACAAATATTTAAGGAATTGTCAGTCATTCTCATATTGATAAGTTTAACCTCTTCCCCTATAATGCGAGAAGAAAAATCCAAACTGATTTCAAAATGTTTTGATCATCCGCATAACATAGGGCTATTCTCTCAACCTCTTACAATTGACTAGACCATAGGCCCTGTGATTGGAGAGGGCATGTTTTGTTGTTCTTTATATTTCCAGTAGCAGCACGGTAAATATTTGTTAGGTAAACCCATGGACTTCTCATTGTTCACCTTCACATTAAAATATGCATGTCAGGAGGGGTTCCCTTTCCTTTGGAAAACTCTGGATGCCCTAAAAAGCCCTACATGACTAAGTTAACATCTTACTTTTTTGCACATGTAGAAATTATACAGATGCCCTTCATAAAGCTACTCATTGCTTATTTGCTTCATTTGGGGTATACTCTGCCCCTCTCCCCACCTCCCCACTGATCAGCCCTCTTGGTTTAGCCATATGAATGGTCTTTTCCTAGAACTCCAGTTCTCTACCCCAAAACAGAGCTGCCAGCCTGCCTGCCCCAAAGGTCCTGGCTGGCCTCCCAGCCTAAGCAGGCAATCCCCTTAGTGCCCAGCCTCAAAGGGCAGCAAGCAGATGCTGGCCAGCTTCACAAAGGCTGCTGAGACGCCAAGAGTGTGGGATACCAGCCCACACCTGGGCATGCTGGGAAGACAGGTTGGCTGATTCACAGCCCAGGAGGCTTGTCTCTGTCCAATCCCAGTGAAAAGGCCAGTCCTCTCGACTCATTTGCCCTGACAGGACATCAGCTGAACTTGAACCAAGGGCTCAGATTAGGGCCAACTCCATTCATCAGCTGGCAGTCCTTGCAGAAGGTGTCTTCTGAAGGCTTCACTTGGAGCCTAGATGAACCTGGCATAGAACAAGAGACCTGAGGACAGACACTTTCCTTGTTCTGTTTCAGAATAGTTAGCTCATAAACAAGTTACTGACTGTTAGGTCACAATAAACTTGGAGGTAAGGGTGATATTTGTGCATTGATGGTTGGAATGTATTATCAGAAATGCAATTAAAAGTAGTAAATAGGAACTTCAAGGTTGGAATCAAAAGAGCATTTTGGATATTGACTGGTAACTGGTCATAGGTCTTTATTTATATCAGCATCACATTTTTACAAGTGGATTGGCTTCCAAAGTTTGGACATTAAGATAAAAATTGCTTATGGCAGGATAATATTAAAATTCATTTGATTGTCTATTGAGTACCCTAGGCATGTTACCAATGAAACCTTGGTGTCATACATATGTGAATATTTAATATTTGCAGTGAAAATAAGGCTTCCCAGGTGCCACTTAGTGGTAAAGAACCCGCCTGCCAATGCAGGAGACACAGGAGATGTGGGTTCGATTCCTAGCTTGAGAAGATCCCCTGGAGTAGGAAATGGCAACCCATTCCAGTATTCCTACCTGCAGAATCCTGTGGACAGAGGAGCCTGGCAGGCTACAGACCATGAGGTCACGAAGAGTCGGACGCGACTGAAGCAACTTAGCATGCATGTGAAAATAAAGAGCATGTGTAACAATATAACTGGACAGGATTTTATTATATTACATATGAAGTAGGATTAGCATTAGGTTAAATGCATCTATGGCAGGTAAATTACAGATAATAACAATATTCTGATACAGCATGAAAGTGCTGGATTAGATTTCAAAATAATTAGATATTATTCCCATCTCCACATTTAGTAGAAATGATCTTGAACAAGTAACTTGATTTATCACTGCTGAAGCTTGAACCCTTCCATTAGGTCCAATCTGTGTCTCCTTTTCATTATGTCATAGGCGGATAAACAACAGCACATTGGAGCCTTATCTGTAATCATCACTCTGTGCTGCCTTGACAGCCACGAAGGATGAAGGCCGGAAGAGCATTTTAGGATATGCAGGCTGGCCCCTTGAATAACAACCCTGATTTTTTGCTCTACCCTGGATGCTGGCCCCTCTGATGCTCTGGAAAGCACAGTCCTTTCTAATAATTTTGTTGTTGTTGTTCAGTCGCTCAGTCGTGTCCGACTCTTTGCAACCCTGTGGACTATAGCATGCCAGGCTTCCCTGTCTTTCACCATCTCCCAGAGTTTGCTCAAACTCATGTCTATTGAGTCAATGATGCCATCCAACCATCTCATCCTCTGTCACCCCCTTCTCCTCCTGCCCTCAATCTTTCCTAGCATCAGGGTCTTTTCCAATGAGTCAGCTCTTCACCATCAGGTGGCCAAAGTTTTGGAGCTTCAGCTTCAGCATCAGTCCTTCCAATGAATATTCAGAGTTGATTTCCTTTAGGACTGACTGGTTTGATCTCCTTGCAGTCCAAGGGACTCTCAAGAGTCTTCTCCAGGACCACAGTTTGAAAGCATCAGTTCTTCAGTGTTTAGCTTTCTTTATGGTCCAACTCTCACAGCCATATACAACTACTGGAAAAAACTATAGCTTTGACTGTATGGACCTTCACTGGCAATGTAATGTTTCTGCTTTTTAATACACTGTCTAAATCAGTCACTAAATGAATTCTTTCCTGGCTGGGCCTTGGCTATGCCCTTCATTGCCCCACAGAAACTTCCACAGTGCCCTCCTCACTCTCTCCCTGGTCTGAACCCAGGGCATCTCCCCTGGCCCTTCCAGTTCTCTCTGATTGACTCTACCACCAGGCTCTGGGACACTTAGCCATCACCCTTCTGGCAGAGTTCATGTCTCAGAAGTCTTCTCTAGCTTTGCTGAGCTAGTTGGACATAGACCCTTAGGAAGGAGACAGGGCCTCTAGAGGCCCTGATGTTAGGTGGGGGTTATTCCTGGAGACCTCAGAGCTGGTAGATACAAACTGATCCTGGTCTGCACATGTGCTGTGAATTCCTCTGTTAGACCATCAGCAGAAACCACTGGATAAACTTATACAGCTGGTGAGAAATATTCTATGTTGCTCCCAAAGAGTGGGCCTTACAAAGGACAGCAGAATTCAAAAAAAGGAGGGGTCTAGCAAGAGTAGCTACCTAACAGTTGTTTGTTGGTGGGATAAATAAATGAATGTGTGAACGAATGAATGAGATGAGAGCCACCCTTAAGATTAGAAATAGAATAAATGGGCCCTGGTATGTAGTAGTTAATCTCAAGTTCATCCCACAACATTCTCCAAACCTGTTTCTAAAATTCTGCATTTGTGTTCCAAGCCAAAGCATACCCTTGGCTGCCATCTCCTCCTTGGCTGCCAAGTCTGACCAGCCTATGGTGACCATCAGCTCCAAGGCCAAGTTCTTGGCCTCTTCAGATAGTGTACAGTTCAAACACTTAGTCATTCATGGTTCCTTCTTGAGCGCCTTTGTTGTTTTTGTTGTTCAATTGTTTGCTAAGTCGTGTCCGACTCTTTTCAACCCTGTGGACTGCAGCACCCCAGGCTTCCCTGTACTTTACCATCTACTAGAATTTGCTCAAACTCATGTCCATTGAGTCGGTGATGCCATCCAACCATCTCATTCTCTGTCGTCCCCCTCTCCTCCTGCCTTCTAGCTTTCCCAGCATCAGGGTCTTTTCCAGTGAGTCCGTTTTTCATATCAGGTGGCCAAAGTATTGGAGCTTAGCTTCAGCATCAGTCCTTCCAATGAATATTCAGGGTTGATTTCCTTTAGGATTGACTGGTTTGATCTCCTTGCTGTCCAAAGGGTGTCTCATTGTCAGATCACACATCCAGTTTTTATTTCACACCATGTGGCTGGCCCCTTGTTCTTTACCTGTTCCTCAATGAGCAGTAACATTGAAGGGGGAGCTGCCTGGCCACGCACATCCCTTGTAGAAGACAATGAATGCTCTCTCAGTCGATCGGGCCAGCAGAGCCCCAGCAGGGCTCTGACCAATGAAGCATCTATTCCCCCTCCATCCTGCCCACCCTGTGAAGCAGCCCCTTTGCTGCCTTCTGACTCCTAAGACCTCAAAAGGCTTACAATCCTAATTGTATTCATTCCCTTCTGTTCTGTAGAGACCAAAGAGAGGGTTCTTGGGGGGTCTGAAAAACTAGGGAATGCACAGCTGTTGGTTCTTAACTAAATAGTCCATCCCAAGCAAGGCCAGTCCTAAACCATTTCATGATTTTTTAGTGATGACAACACTGGTTCTCAGATCTGAGCATGCTCAGAACCCTGGGGAGGGCTTATTAACACTCAGACCAGTAGCCACCTCCTTGCAGAATGTGTTTCTGACATCAGCAGATCTGGGTGGGGCCCCAGCTTTTCCCTAGCTTCCCCACATTCCTACCATTCCCCCCAAGCCCCCCAGAAATTCCTGCGGACCCCTCCCTGAAGTACCCTACCCTCCATCCCTGGGTCATTTCTTGTACCCTCACCAGGCACAGCCGGGTCCACGGCCCTCTTCTTGGGAATCCCCCTGCTCCCATTGGGAAAAGGCGCCTCTTGCTTTTCCCTTCTGTGCCAACAGCCCCCTGTGCCAACCTTCAGTGCTGCCAGCGTCACACTCTCTTTTAATCACAATTCACCGTACGTCTCTCCTACCCATGGTGCCTTGTATAGAAGAGACGCCAGCTCCTGGTGGTTACATTTAATGCATCCATTCACTGAGCAAGTTATGGAATTTATGCTGTTTATATTGGGGAGCAATGAGAGGGACTGGAGGAAGCACACAGAGATGAAAGACTGTCTCCACCTCTGTAATAAAAGGGAAGTGAGGACACGTGACATTTTAAGTGAATCTGCAGGAAGCTGAAGGAAATGTTTTCAATCATTTTTCAACTGAGTCACTCGACATGCTGGCTTGATGCAGTGTTCCAAGTGTGGGACTCTGCAGTGGAGGCCTCGGGCTCCCCAGGCCAGCAGCTGGATGTTGACATCCAGGACGGTCCACTCACCCACCAGCAGAGAGCAGGGGGAGGGGAGCATGCTGGAAATAGGACCTGGTCGGTGGTTTTCTGAACTGGAGATGCCGCTTCTAATCCATCACATCCACGCTGGTGGTGCTGTAAGCGTTTGCTCATCCCTGATTTTCCCATCTCTGTAATGAGCAGAAACTCTGCCACAGGCAGCTTGCAGGCTGATTGCGGTGGACACGTAAAATACAAGCACTTGCGAACCACAGGAATAAATTGACACAGGGCTCCTGTTGTCATGGAGATCAAAAGAGACAGTTTCTTAAAGGAAGTGGGGGTTGGGAGGGATTTGGAGGCTGGAGAAAGAGCTCCTGGAAAGATGAAAGAAGGCTGTTTAGGGAGACCACAGGAGGAAAAAAAAAAATTGCCAAGGCTGGAAGGGGAGAGAGAGTGCCACAGAAGGCAGATAAATGAGACAAATGAAAAGAGGTCTGAATCGTTCCTGATGCAAAGGTGAAGGAAAGGAAGAGGAAAATTCAACACAGAAAAATAATGAGTTCTCACAAGAGAAACAGCAGTGGACAGCTAAAGCCTTCTTTTGGAATTGCAGTGCATTCGAAGGGATTTGAGAAAACATAAAACCAGAACACTCACACGTCAAAGCCATCTGTAAACAGCAGCATCTTCCTGCCTGCAAAGACACTCAGATTCTTGAATTCTTGATTATGGAGTAAAGGGAGCCCTCCTTCGCTTTAGGTTGTTTGTTTTTTCCAATCACTTATTTTCTAACGTCTTCCCTAATAGGTATTGAGAGGGCTGGTTGCCAGGAGAGGTTTGCTATAAATCCATTGGCCTGTCTTCAAGGATCCTTATTGTAAACTTGTATAACCCACTGGTTGGCTGACAAGTGAAGAGACTTCTGGAATCCTTATTTTAAGCAGGAAACAAAAATTGACAACATTTTCCAGATAAATTAGCTCTTCAGAAGTTATTTTCTTCCCTGATATGGCCTAGGAAATGACATGGACCCCTGCAAATCCTGCTCAGATGGTAAAGAATCTGCCGGTAATGCAGGAGACCCAGGTTCAATAGCTGGGTCAGGAAGATCCCCTGGAGAAGGAAAAGACAACCCACTCCAGTATTCTTGCCTGGAAAATTCCATGGACAGGGGAGCCTGGTGGGCTACAGTCCATGGAGTCACAAAGAGTGGGACATGACTGAGCAATTAACACTTTCACATTCCTTCAAATCTTGTCTGGATCTCCCATCTTGATGGATTGGCCACCATGTAACATATCGGCATGGAAACCAGATCTCAACTTGCACCCAGTGTCCAGACTGGGACACACTGCCTAAGAATTCCCTCTGAACTGGCTGACCCAGGCCTTTGTTAAAGAGCTGTGTCATGGGTCTGGTGTCTAGGCAGCTCCTCTGCCTTTATACCCTCCTCATTCCTACCACTTACTTATATTCAGTAAGATATAAACCTTCACCTATGGTCATTCTTACCCATCACTTTTTTAGACCTCATAAATGCTCAGATGATCAAATCAGTCAATCCCTAAAGGAAATCAACTCTGAATCTTCATTGGAAAGACTGATGCTGAAGCTGAAGTTTTAATACTTTGGCCAGGTGATGGTGAAGAGCTGACTCATTGGAAAAGACCCTGATGGTGGGAAAGATTGAGGGCAGGAGAAGAAGGGGGTGACAGAGGATGAGATGGTTGGATGGCATCAACGACTTGATGGACATGAATTTGAACAAACTATGGAAGACGGTGAAGGACAGGGAAACCTGGTGTGCTGCAGTCCATGGGGTTGCAAGGAGTCACATGACTGAGTGACTGAACAACAAGAAATGCTCAGAACCAGTCTCTTCTTTATCTACAATAACACTTTTTGAGAACGGCCACTGTGCTGAAGTCCTGATGTGGCCAGGGCAGTGGATCAGATTTCAGATTTTTTTTTAGGAATATTTGTGCTCTTGGTGCTTGCAGTCAAGTTCTTGGAATCCAGATATTTGATATGTTCAGGGTGACCATAAGAGGAGATGGAGGTGGTCAGTTCTTGCTGAGCTGATGGTTGTTGTTTAGTCACTCAGTCGTGTCTGACTCTTGGCGACCCCGTGGACTGCAGCACGCCATAGCTTTGACTATAGGGACCTTTGTCAGCAAAGGAATGTCTCTGCTTTTTAATATGCTATCTAGGTTTTTCATGGATTTTTTTCCAAGGAGCAAGTGTCTCTTGATTTCAAGGCTGCATTCACCATCTACAGTGATTGTGGAGCCCAAGAAAGTAAAATTTGTTACTATTTCTGTTGTTTCCCCATCTGTTTGCCATGAAGTGATAGGACCAGATGCCATGATCTTAGTTTTTTGAATGTTGAGTTTTAAGCCAGCTTCTTCACTCTTTTCTTTCACTTTCATCAAGAGGCTCTTTAGTTCCTCTTCACTTTCTGCCATGAAAGTGGTGTCATCTGTATATCTGAGATTGATTATTGATTTTTCTCCCAGCAATCTTGATTCCAGCTTATGCTACATCCAGCTCAGCATTTCACATAATGTACTCTGCATATCCATCTAGTCAAAACTGTGGCTTTTCCAGTAGTCATGTATGGATGTGAGAGTTGGACCATAAAGAAACCTGAGTGCTGACAAACTGATGCTTTTGAACTGTGGTGTTGGAAAAGACTCTTGAGAGTCCCTTGGATTGCAAGGAGATCCAACCAGTTCATCCTAAAGGAAATCAGTCCTAATAATTCATTGGAAAGACTGATGCTGAGGTTCCAATACTTTAGCCACCAAAGTATTGGTGAAAAACTGACTCATTGGGAAAAACCTTGATGCTGGTAATGATTGAAGGCAGGAGGAGAAGGAGACAACAAGGATGAGATGGTTAGATGGCATCACCAACTTGATAGACATGAGTCTGAGCAAACTCCAGGAGTTGGTGATGGGCAGGGAGGCCTGGTTTGCTGCAGTCCATGGAGTCGCAAAAAGTTGGACATGACTGAGTGACTGAACTGAACTGAACTCTGCTCTGCATACAGGTTAAATAAGGAGGGTAACAATATACACCCTTGACATACTCCTTTCTCAATTTGGAACCAGTCCATTGTTCCATGCCTGGTCCTAACAGTTGCTTCTTGACCTGCATGCAGGTTTCACAGGAGGCAGGTAAGATGTCTTATATTCCCATCTGATAAGAATTTTCCACAGCTTGTTGTGATATACACAGTCAAAGGCTTTAGCATAGTCAGTGAAGCAGAAGGAGATGTTTTTCTGGAATTCTCTTTTTCTACCATCCAATGGATGTTGGCAATTTGATCTCTGATTCCTCTGCCTTTTCTAAATCCGACTTGAATATTTGGAAGTTCTCAGTTCACATACTGTTGAAGCCTAGCTTTGCAAATTTGAGAATTACTTTGATAGCATATGAAATGAATGCAATTTTGCAGTAGTTTGAACATTTTTGGCATTGTCCTTCTTTGGGATTGGAATGAAAACTGACCTTTTCCAGTCCTGGGGCCACCATTGAGTTTTCCAAATTTGCTAGCATATTGAGTACAGTACTTTTTTTTTTTTTCATTTATTTTACTAGTTGGAGGCTAATTACTTTACAGTATTGTAGTGGTTTTTGCCATACATTGACATGAATCAGCCATAGATTTACTGAGTGCAGTACTTTAAAAGCATCATCTTTTAGGATTTGAGATAGCTCAGCTGGAATTCCACCTAGCTTTGTTCATAGTGATTTTTCCTAGGGCCCACTTGACTTCTCACTCCATATACATACCTTCAAATGTATACCCTCAAATAACTCACCTGTATCTATTCAACATATATCTCTTCAAAATCAGAATATCCAGAAACCTGGAGGGGAATTCTCTCCCTTGTTCTTTGTGATAAACACAATCCCTTAAGTTAGTTACCACATCTGAAAAAATAACAACAAATAATGCTATCTCATTAACAGTCAGTTGAAACACGATTCCTTGAAATAAGACACCCATCCACTTCTGGGACTTCAGTCCAATAAACAAACTTAAACAGATGCACTGTATCACAAAGGTTAATTTGTGATAGGAAATAAGTTACAAAAAACAATATCCCCCACGATGGAAAAATGGTTCAATAAAACATGGCATATGATTTTTAAAGACCATAAACATGAAATATGATCATAATAGCATATTAAATGAAAAAATCAGACACTAAACTCTGTAGAGTATGAAGACGACCATGTGGGAAACAAAAACAAATTTCAACTTGACTTAGATAGGAATGTCATCAAAATTTGAATAGCAATTACATAGGAAGATTGGCTATATACTTTTAGTATTATAAAAAATATTTTCTACAAAATATTTTGCAGAAGAACCTACTAAGCAAAAATAACCTTCCTACTGCTGCAGAATTAGCAGGACTAAAATGTATTTCTATGAAAAATGTAAAAAATATTATATTTATTCTGCTCAAAATATTTAAACTCAACCAGAACTAAACCTCTGCTTAAGCTAGTTAGAGTGTGTTTTCACCCATGGAGAGAGAAAAAAGAAAGATATCTCCACCTACCTGTGCAGCCAGATCACAGGTGTGATTAATCCCCCTGAATCCAAGAAGGGAAATGTCAGCCAGCAGGGCCCTCTGCTTATAGAAGATTCGGCTAAACTGGGTGCTCTGTGCAAACACTCTCTTGTGGGTATTTACCTCCTACCTGATCAGACTCCACAGCTCCTGTCCTGGGATCCAGACTTGGCATCTTAGGGAGTCTTAAATTGCCACAGGGAGCCCATTGAAAAATTAGAATACTTTATAAATTTAAAAAAAAATTCTTTACATTTGGGTGAGTGATGTATTTAACATGAAAAAACTATGTGAAATAGGAGGAATATCTTTGTTTTACATTTGATTTATCCATGGCTTTTGGAGGGAAATTAATTTTATTAATTGGTTAAATTGTTAACTGGTTAATTGGTTAAGCAATTGAGGTAAAACAAATTCCAGGTAATGGAAGTCTCAAAATCTGAAATCTTTAGATCTGATTTTTAGCAAAGCGAAAAGCAAGATGAAAAGTTGTGATTCATTGATGCAAAACAGGAAAGCACAGACATCTGCTTCTGATAAAAAAGGTGTGAGCTTTTACATCAAGGTCTGTAAGTTCCAACTTGACTGCAGAAATGTTGGTTTCCAGGGCTGTTTCTTTGATATCTATTTAGACTATGCAGACGCATGATACCCAATGGGCTGTTGAGAAAAGCAATGGGATCCAAGAAAACAATAAATGAGGAAACTTGCTTGGAAAAAAGATGGGATTTTACTGCTCTTGTGTAACTCAGATTCCTAAAGACAGCTGAAGACATTCATTCCATGAGGAAGCCGGCGTAATGAGCAGTTCACAGACATTTGCTGAATTCGTGCTGCTATCTGCTCTTGAACTTCTTCCTGTCGGTTGTCCAGGGCGATCCGCCAGCCCTGCCCCAGCCAGGGCAGATCCACCTTGTCTGTTCTCTGCCTGCCATTCCTCACCCTGTGCACTCCTCATCTCTCCCCACCGTCCATTCTTGCTGCTCTGTCTCTCTCTCACCCCACGCCCTCCCTCCCTTTCCGGAGCCCTGGCCATCCTTCCAGGCCCGCCTGTGGTCAGCATCTTCTGACTGCTTCAGACCACTCTCATTTCACCACTTTCTGGATGCCTGCTAGCCTCCTGTCCACTGCCACACACTTGGGCACTTCAGATTTCTCTCCAGCTTCCTAAGTGTTTATTTCCTCTCTCCAACAGGGTTGTAAACATTTTCAGGGCTGAGAAAGCTTTTCAGAGCCCTGAGAGATCCACAACTTGTACTCAAATACACACACGTGCACAGACACATTCACACGCATACACATATATGCTCCTACATATGCACACACAGACATAATACAAAGACACACACATACTCACACATACACCCATATATCTGTTGATTGTCTGAAAACTTATAATACCTCTGTCACTATAGAGAATCACTTTGATGTTGTTCTTAAAACATACTTGAAAAAAGTCTGGATTCTTAAAAAAATTAAATAAATTCAACATAGCAGTGAAAACCGTTCTGTCTTCTACTAGACTGACCCCTTTATCCTTATCAGAGAGAAGCTAGCTCCAGCCTTTCCTTACCCAGCTTAAATCACCATAAAATGATTCCAGAATGACTCAGACCTTAATGAAAGAGGTTTGCCTTCTTGCCAGGGGTGGACCCCTGTTCACATTCAGCTTTCAACCTGGAAACACCTTTATTCTGGAATATTCCATGAGAGTATAAGCTCCATGCAGGCAGGGACCTTTTTAAAAAAGTCACTTCTGTTGGGACCATGTGGCAGAGTGGATCTCAGTCAATTTTGCTGGGTGAACACATGAACATCCGTCTCACCAGATGATGGTTGATGTAGGCTGAGGTACCGCAAACTCAATCTGTCTTTTGAAACTCCACCACCACTTAGAGCAGCCAGCGGCCCTGCAGCTTGACAGAGGAACTGGGTACACAGGCTGTGCCTCGGATTCCCCTCCTGTCTCTCCTGTTTGTGTGGTCTCCTGTGACCATGAGGGTCCTGAGGTGCTGCGTCCCAGGCTGTGGGGAGGGCTGGGTGTATCCAGCCACAAACATCCTCTAGGAATGAGTTTGCTGCTGTAGCTGCTCTTACTACTGTCACATCTGTATGATTTTCATGCTTATTCAATTTCATTTTTGGCTCCCTATGAGGTAGGCAGGCGCTGATTTACCTCCTGTCCCACCTCAAATATTCCTTTTTTTTTTTCTGTATAATTTTTTTTAATCAGAATAAAGTCTCTTTACAATGTCGTGTTAGTTTCTACTGTAAAACAATGTGAATCAGCTACACGTGTACATATATCCCCTCCTACGTGAACCTCCCTCTCCCCCCCCCTTCCCAGCCCTCTAGGTCATCACAGAGCGCAGAGCTGAGCTCCCTGCAATATACAGCAGCTTTCCACTAGCTGTCTATTTTACACATGGTGGTGTATATATGTCAATGCTACTGTCTCAATTCATCCTACCCTCTCATTCCCGCCTGTGTCTATATGTCCATTATCTATGTCAGCATCTCTATCCTGCCCTGCAAACAGATTTGTCTGTACCATTTTTTTTTTTTTAAGATTCCACATATATGCGTTAATATATGGTATTTGTTCTTCTCTTTCCTGCTCAGGCTCCCAAGAAACATTTGCAAAACGGGATTATCCGTGGCTACCAGATTGGTTACCGGGAGTACAGCACCGGGGGGAACTTCCAGTTCAACATCATCAGTATCGACACCACGGGGGACAGTGAGATTTACACCCTGGACAACCTCAACAAGTTCACCCAGTACGGCCTGGTGGTGCAGGCCTGCAACCGGGCCGGGACGGGGCCTTCTTCTCAGGAAATCATCACCACCACCCTCGAGGACGGTAGGTGCCTGGCCCCCCGGAAGCTGTGCAGGGGTGATGTCAGCCTAGCCGACTGGAACCGGGGCTTTCTTCCAGCGCTGGGGAGCATGTCCTAATTAACTCGCGGGCTGCCTGGATTCGGCGCCCTGGACGCATCCTGATGGAAAAGCCGAATCCACTCCCTTTTCAGCACCTTTCTCCTGCATTTCAAGCCCAAGAGGTGGGCTTCTCCCAAGTGAATTCAAACCTTCCTCTATGACTGGAGCAGTCTGGGCACAATGTAGAAATCCGATTTTCTAAAAATGTCTCATAAGTCAATGTTAAGGAGGGCTCCCCCCCCCCCCTTTTTTTTTCTTTCTTTCTTCTTCTTTTTTAATCATTGTTTTTTATTTTCAAGCATTCTAAGACCAGAGAACAGACATGAGCAGGCTTCCGGGATCTAATCTCACGGTGACCGCCCGCCCCCTAGTGGCCATAAGTAATTAATGTACCCTCCCACGTTGACCGCCTAAAAGCTCACATTCTCCGTCAGTGCATGAAAATCAGGGAGAACCGTGGTGTCTAGAAGCATCATCGTTTAGGTACAGAGGCCAAACACGGAGTTAGCTGCAGCAGGAGGTGGCAGGTTTTCCTGCAAAAGGCTTGCATGGCAGCTACCTCTTGTGCTTTGAGAATACACGTGGTAACTTGCATCTATAATTTCTGATCTAAAGAACTGAGGGGGGAAAAAAAAAAAAATCCCAACCATTTTTATAGGGAGAGCTAGTAAGTGGAAATCCAGGATTTTCTTTCCATATTCATAGTCCTTGCAGTTGTGGTTAGATAGGCCTCTGGGTTTTCACTTTGATGTTTATTTTTCATTGATGTTTGTGATTCAGTCATTAATTTTCCCCCTTTCCCATTCATGATGTTTAAGGTTTGCATAAACTCAATGTGAAATATCCTTCTAGCCTCTATCCTAGTCCATTTTCTCTTTCCTCTGATGGGTGGTCTAGGATTGAAAGGGGCACTGCTGGGGTTGGAGCAGTAAGTACGACATGTCTGCTTGTGAGCTTTCCATTTACACTTCAGATATTACTCAACACCAGGGTTGTTATTATTATTTGTATTACTGTATTATTCTTGTTGTTCAGTTGCTAAGTCTTGTCCAACTCCTTGCCACCCCATGGACTGCAGTTCCTCTATCCTCAACTATCCCCTGGAGTCTGCTCAAATACATGTCCTTTGTGTCGGTGATGCCATCTAACCACCTCATCCTCACAATAGTTTGCAAGAATGATGGGGAAATAAGCCAGACCAGTAATGGTCTTTAATTCATGCAATAGGGTCAGAAGTGTTCTCAACTCTCTAAGCTGGGGACGAGCTGCTTAAAAGTGAAGCAGTTATTCTGCAAAGAGAGACACTGAAAGTCATATGAAGTCATTGTATTTTACTGAGTTATCCTATTTGTACAGGAAAGTGGTACTCATTTTTCCCCTTAATTTGGGAGATTGAGTGCAATTTTTTTTCTTTTGCTTGCACTTTTGAAATATTAAACTCATGTTGCTTATTCAGTATTGGTTTGCTAATTAAACCACCGACAGTTTTTATAGAGTCTAATTATCTCATTTCAGTGCCCAGTTACCCCCCCGAAAATGTCCAAGCCATAGCAACATCACCAGAAAGCATATCAATATCCTGGTCCACGCTTTCCAAGGAAGCCTTGAATGGAATTCTCCAGGGGTTCAGAGTCATTTACTGGGCCAACCTCATGGACGGAGGTAAGAGGATTAAATGACGGGCAATGGAATTTGTACATGCCCCCTCCTGCCCTGGGATTCAGTACAGGCTGGGCACTTCTTTATCGCTGGGTACTTTCCTCCTTCCTCACACTGTTCTGTTCTTGTCTCATATCTGACATTTTAACAGGTGTGTATAGCTGTTTAAAACATTGGTGCTGGTGTTTTAGTCCCTAAATCATGTCTGGGTCTTTTTTATGACCTCATAGCCCACCAGGCTTCTCTGTCCATGGGATTTTCTAGGCGCGAATACTGGAGCTGGTAGCCATTCCCTTCTGCAGATGATCTCCTCGACCCAGGTTTCAAGCCTGTGTCTCTGGCATTGCAGGCAGATTCTTTACTACTGAGCCACCCAGGAAGCCCTTTTTAAAACAGCGTATACTTTCCAAATTTGAAGGATAGGAGGGGGTGGCTGGCACTTGGGATATCTAGGAATAGATGTGTTTTCCTAATTATGAGTATCTATGTCAAGCCTCTGCAGGCAGCACCGAAACCTTGATCCGTATCTAGAAAGTTCTATGTGACGTGTGTCCTAAAAGACTGACCCCTACCTATTCCTGACAGGACCCAGCAGAGAAAGTCCTTGAGCTCCCGCAGTTGAAGTGGAAGGGGTTCAGGAAGAATACTGGAACCAGAGGGTATTATTATCCCTGCGAGGAGGCATTTTATCCCAAACCCTCCATTTTGGGGCTCCTTTCTCTTTTTTTCCCCTCCTCTATCCTCTCTTTCTTCATTCTTCTTGTTTCTTTCTTTCTTTTTTATTCTTTCTTTGCTTTCAAGTCGTGGGAAAAAATCCTCCTGTTTAGGGGCAGGATGTAGGACAAGAGATGGTCAGCTGGGAGGATAGCAAGACTGGGGCTCCAAGCGTCTCAGGCAGAACACAGCTCTGTCTCCGCTTGCAGAGGGTAGGTGCCCTGAGCCAGGCTGAGCCCCACTCCAGGAGCAGGACAGGCTCACCCTGGACTGCACCCCCTAACAGGAAAGGCCCTGCTCTCCGCTTTGGACCGAGGCTGGGGCCTCCCGTGCCTGCTCCCTCCCCCAGGCCCTGTTTCCAGCCTCCTCCCTTCGCCCCCAGCTCCCAGGGTGCCCCCCCTTATCTGGGGCTTCTTTCAGCCCTTCTGCTAGTTTCAGTCGAAGTCCCCGGAGCACCTCCTGCCTCTGCTCACGCCCGCCCGGGTCTGCTCTGACAACCAGGCCGCTGTCTTCACCCGGGTAAACGAAAAACACGGGGCCTCAGAGGCTGCAGGGACCTACTCTTGTGCTCAGTAGTTCAGTCGTGTCCGACTCTTTGTGACCCCATGGACTGTAGCCCGCAGGCTCCTCTCTCCATAGCGTTTCCCAGGCAGGAATCCTGGAGTGGGTTGCCATGGTGCGAGAATGAAGGATGGAAGACACCTCAGCAAAGACAGCTTAATTAATGTGCTAAGTACACAGCGGGGTCCGAGGCTGACTGAGCCCTTTATGTCTGTGACCAGACTTGCATCTCAGAGCTGAGGATCAGCCCCAATTCCTCCTGGTGTCCAGGGTAGCACTTTGCACAGCGCCAGCAGGGGGAGACAGTGATTCACCTTCTGAGCATCTCTGCGCAAAGCTCTTGCCGGACGCTGAGGATGCAGCTCTCTCAGATGGATGCTCTAGTCTAGTGAGACGGGGAGGATGCGCTGAAATAAAGAACCACAAGCCCAGTAATGCACAGCCAGCCCCACCGAGGGACGGAATTAAACAGATGACTCACTTCACCTCATCCCCCAAAAAGAGCTTTAAAAATTCGCATGGATGTCAAGTATGTTGTTGTTTAGTTGCTCAGCTGTGTCCAACTCATTATGACACCAGGACTGTAGCTCCTCTGTCCATGGGGTTCTCCAGACAAGAATCCTGGAGTGGGTTGCCATTTCCATCTTGAGGGTATCTTCCTGACCCAGGGATCAAACCCATGTCTCCTGCATTGGCTGACCAATTCTTTACCATCTGCTCCACCAGGGAGGCCCCAGATGTAAAGTACAGAGCAAAAAAAAAAAATTGCATATTATCTATTTTACTGACATAGTACCATAATATATCATTTCTTCTTCTGATTCTAATCCTCATATTGAGTCAGATTAAATTAAACACCCTAACCGACATACCTGAAGTTAGGATTATACTAAGATTGTTCCTTTTTTGTTCTTTTTAGAAATATTTCCATAATCCAGTGGTGACTATTCATCATATTTTCACATTTCACTCATATTTGCTAATATGAGTGAACCGTCTTAGTTCTATGATGGATGATGTGGTTAATATGATCTAGTCAACTTTATATTTTACAGCTTTAAAAACTTGAATATTTAAAAATTAAAGACTGAATAAAGAATGCTTGGAAATGCGTATAGTTTCTAAAGATACTTCTACTCCCTGTATGAAGATCAAGGTGATGTGATTTAGTGCCTAATGTACAAGTTCTACTCTTAATCTCCAAAAGAAAAAAACTCTCAGCAATGTAAGCCTGCTATGAGCAGCGACATTTTATCTGATATCCCTGAGAGCTAACACTTGGGAATTAGCAGGGAATGTCATAGAATTCATGGATTCTTCTGCACGAATTCCTCAGACTGTGGCTTCGAGGTACCCACAGACATGGAACACATCGTGTTTGTGTAAAGGTTGTACCTGCTTTGCTTGAGAACACACCACACACACACTCACACACTCACACACTCAGGCAGGCTGAGAAGGACATTGTTACTACCCCTGTGGTTTGTATTTTCCCCAAATACTTTCAAAAATAGGCATAAAAAAGCATTTTCTTCTTGCTAATATGACCAGATAAAACAAAAATGGTTAGTTCACTTGCTAGGACAGTTAAATATACAATATGTCCATGAAATTTCTGCATATTTTATTATGTGAAAGTCGAAGAATTTTAAAGACAGAAGCAGCTTCTCTGAGATTACTGGGAAACCGGCCCCATTTCGTCTGAATCCAACTGCTTTTCAACCCTCCTCTCTTTCTTCCAGACAAAAAAGACAGATTCTGAATCAAGCAACACTTAGGTGCCAAACTGGACTTTTGGTGTGATACTGGCAAATCAGGGAGATGGGTGGGGGGAGTCAGTTCCACCCGTTTTGGTTCCTTCCTGAAAACCCTTTAAGAATGAGGGAGGGTATAAATAAATACATAAAAAGTATTTTCTGTTAAAACATAAAGTTTAAAAAAACTTTTATACTGTAAATAGTATGGTTTCTGAATTTCTTTTCTGTATTCATTTTATATTGTTTTACTCATGATTTCAACTGAACACTATTCTTGCCATATATTTTTAAAATTTATTTTATTGAAGTATAGTTGATGTACAATGTTGTGTTAATCTCCATTGTACAGTCCCTTATATATATATTTTTAAATTACTCCACTGGGACTGTGAAAAGTAAACGATAGGAATTGATGTTCAAGCCATGAAGAAGACTGGGAGCTTAAACGAACAACAAATGAAGCACGCTGTTTGCATTTGACTTTTTTCATGATTCTCCTTTTTATTTCTTCCACATGGGCTGGTCAGGAAAGTACCCTTGAAACAGAGGGAATGAGGTGTTTCTGTTGTTGATTCAGGGGCTCTGGGGATTTTTAAAAATGCTTGGGGGTAATTTTAAATAGGGGTTTGGACTGTAGGCCTATTCATGGTTCGTGATAAATTCACTCACCCAAATAATGTGGACCCCAGTATGAGTCAACATCCAAACACTAATCCCAATTAGTGTGGTAATTCATGATCTGGTGTATTAAAAAGATCAGGTACCCCACTTTGCCCTTCTCTTCTCAACTCTTCTCTTCTACATCACTATTTCTCACCCAGAAACAGCCAGCTCCTTCGGCATGCCTTCCCTGGGCTATAATTAGAGATCGTATTTCCCCTGTGACATAGAGACCCTGGACCCTTCTTAAAGACAAAAACAAAAAGCAAAACCAGAGGTCATAAGATGTAGTATAGTTCTCATAACTAGCCCCGGCACACAGCCCCCAGGAACCCCTTTCCTGAGTTGCATTATGTTTTCCCTGATTGTGTAAGTGTGTGTTTAATCTTTGTTGTTGTTCAGCCACTAAGTCATGTCCAACTCTTTGCAAACCCATGGACTACAGCACGCCAGGCTTTTCAGTCCTTCACCAATTCCCAGAGCTTGCTCAAACTTATGTCCATCGAGTTGGGGATGCCATCCAACCATCTCATCTTCTGTTCTCCCCTTCTCCTCCTGCCTTCAATCTTTCCCACCATCAGGGTCTTTTCTTATGAGTCAGCTCTTCACATCAGGTGATCAAAGCATTGGAGCTTCAGTTTCAGCATCAGTACTTACAATGAATATTCAGTACTGATTTCCTTTAGGATTGACTGGTTTGATCTCTTTGTAATCCAAGGGACTCTCAAGAGTCTTCTCCAACACCACAGTTCAAAAGCATCAACTCTTCGGCACTCAGCCTTCCTTATGGTCCAACTCTCACATCCATAATGACTGCTGGAAAAACCATGGCTTTAACTATACAGACCTTTGTCAGCAAAGTAACGTCTCTGTCTTTTAAAATGCTGTCTAGGTTTGTCATTGGAGAAGGAAATGGCAACCCACTCCAGTACTATTGCTTGGAAAATCCCATGGACAGAGGAGCCTGGTAGGCTGCAGTCCATGGGGTCACAAAGAGTCGGACACGACTGAGTGACTTCACTCACTTTAGGCTTGTCATAGCTTTTCTTCCAAGGAGCAAGGGTCTTTTAATTTTGTGACTGCAGTCACCATCTGCAGTGATTTTGGAGCCCAAGAAAATGAAGTCTGACACTGTTTCCAATGTTTCCCCATCTATTTGCCATGAAGTGGTGGGACCAGATACTATGATCTTAGTTTTCTGAATGTTGAGTTTTAAGCCAGGTTTTTCACTCTGCCCTTTCACCTTCATCAAGAGGCTCTTTTGTTCACCTTTGCTTTCTGCCATAAGGGTGGTGTCATCTGCATATCTGAGGTTACTGATACTTCTCCCGGCAATCTTGACTCCAACTTGTCCTTCATCCAGCCTGCCATTTCACATGATGTCCTCTACATATAGGTTAAATAAGCAGCGTGACAATATACAGCCTTGACCTACTCATTTCCCAATTTGGAACCAGTCTGTTTTTCCACGTCTGGTTCTAACTGTTGCTTCTTGACCTGCATACTAGTTTCTCAGGAGGCAGATTAGATGGTCTGGTATTCCCATCTCTTTAATAATTTTCCACAGTTTGTTGTGATCCATGCAGTCAAAGGCTTTAGCATAGTCAGTGAGGCAGAAGTAGATGTTTTTCTGGAATTCTCTTGCTTTTTCTACTATCCAACGGATGTTGGCAATTTGATCTCTGGTTCCTCTGCCTTTTCTCAATCCAGCTTGAACATCTGGAAGTTCAATATATACTATTGAAGCCTGGGTTGGAGAATTTTAAACATTACTTTGGTAGCATGTGAAATGAGTGCAATTGTGTGGTAATTTGAACATTCTTTGACATTGCCCTTCTTTGGCATAATCTTTGTCACATATAAAAGTTCCTAAATCTGAAAAGATCTTAATGAGAACTATACTTGCATTTTTTTCATTAGCATTTGACTTTTTTATGCTACTCCCATTGATCTATATTATCTATGTTCAGGAAAATGAAAATTATAAATGAATAATGTAATAGAGATCTGATGGCCACCTAGGAAAGACTATTCTTTCACAGGAAAGAATTTCTAACCCATCTGAGGGTAATGATTGTCAACTTTCCAAGTGCACAAGGACCACATAGGAGCAAACATTTTTCTCATTTTCACTAGCCATCTGCTGTGACTTCTAAATTGTGGCCCTTGAAAGTCTGCCACTGGCTGGTAGCCCCCGGAGACACTGGACCTCAGGCATCTTTGGGGGGCTGCACCCTTGTCCTGCCCTCCCCCCAGCAAAACATCCTGCCTCCAGAACTTGCCCATGAGCTGCCCATGGTGGAAACAGGCCTTGGGCTCCTGTTGGGTCCGGGGCCATGCCTGAGACGCATTGTTTCTCCCGTCCCCTCCCAACCAACCATCATCAAACACAGGGGTCCCTGGCATGAGGGTGACAAACCTCGACTACCCCTGCTTTATTTGAAATTCAGCTTTCCTACTATGTCCAATTCAGCCTTGATATCACCTTTTGATGACAAAAGGTCAAAACAGACATTCATAGTCACCATAACCCCAAAATAACTGACCACTAATCTCCGAACGTCCATGCAACATGCTAGGAGGACAAGAGAGAAGAACAAAGAGCAAGAAGGGAAAACCAGGCTGGCAGAAACCCAGCTCCTCCAGCCAACATGCATCCACCCAGCATCCGCAGGGAGTAGCTGAGAGTGTGGACCGCGGGCACGCGGCCAAAGCATGCGGTACCACAGCCCACACTCTCAGCCTTTGTGCTCAGGTTCGTGACCTGGCGAAGACACTGAGCCGCTCTCTGCCTCAGTTTCCCCTCCTGTAAAAGGAATGGCCAGTGGAAACAAAAGGATAGTCGTGTTGAGTGAGTGAGTTAGCATGGGAACCCAGCACAGGGCCCCTTGGGAGGAACGTGGTGCGTCAGCTATGTTTCCTGAGGCCGGAGAAAGCAAGAGACACCGCGGGACACCTTGTTGTGAGCGTCGTGTGCAGAGATGAGCAGACACGACGGAGGTCTCCTTCCTGGCCCAGCTCCCACCCCCCTTCTCAGTAACCCAGCCCATCAGGCACAGGGATCGGGCTGCTCCAAACATTCTGCAAATGACCACTTGCCCTAAAGGTGGGCAGCTCTTTGGCCCGTCTCTCCTCTGGCTCTTCTGCCAATGGCTCATTTCTAAATCCAGAGCACCCCTGTGGGTATTTCACAAGACTCTGAGTTTTCTCAAGCTGCCATGCGTCATGGGCTTCAGGCGGGGCCAGCGTAAAGTTGCATCTTTGCATGTCATTATCTGATCCCGCTGCAGAACACAAAGCATTTTTAGCTGACAACACGTTCCTGACACATCGACCTGTCACGTGGGCAAGGAGTTCACTCCAGGTGACGGGAGGGGTGTGCTGGGCCACCGCAGTTTAAGTTAGGTGCTAGAGAGCACATGTACCTTAAAGGGGTCTGCTTATTTTAACCAGAAAACAAAGCTCGACTTGTAGAAGCTTCTTAGTGAGCAGTTAGAACTATCTTTGTGCAGTGGTCCTGGCTTCCTGGGGCCAGGGTGCAGGGAATCTGCTGGGTTACTCCTGCTTGGGGACCGTTCCAGAGGGGCCTGTTGGCATTGGGTTTATAACACTTAACTGGACTGAACTGCTGTTTTCCAGACTACTTTTCTTCCTGGCCCTCTGTGGCAATTTGGTGCAAATAATGTTTTTCAAGAGACTACAAAGGGTCAGCGTCTCAAGAAGGCTGTGCCCACACCCCTGAGTGATTTCAGGGCGTGATTGATGGGGGCCCAGAACTGGGCCGCAGTAAGAACATGCCAACAGCCATGGTAACACGCTCGTGTTTTCTTGTCCTCCAGAGCTGGGCGAGATTAAAAACGTCACCACCACGCAGCCCTCCCTCGAGTTGGATGGGCTGGAGAAATACACCAACTACAGCATCCAGGTGCTGGCCTTTACCCGGGCTGGAGACGGTGTCCGGAGCGAGCAGATCTTCACCCGGACCAAAGAGGATGGTGAGCAAGGGGGCAGGTCGTGGGGGGTGCTCAGGTCCCGTCTGAACCTCCAGGGGACGCATAGGAGGCTCCTGCATTCCGAGGAAGGAGCCATTGTCGGAAAGGCTGGGTCAGAGGGTTCATTCACCCACCGATTCCTGACTTGGCTCCTTGAAAACTTTTTGCTCCCTCCTAAAATATTCCAGCATGATTCAGACCACACTTCCTGTGTCAGCTTTGTTTGATTTATCCATTGTTTCTCTCTTCCCCTGGCTACTGTCCATGGGGTCGCAAAGAGTCTGACATGACTGAGTGACTTCACTTTCACTTTTTTCACTTTCTCTCTTCCCCTATAATTTTTCATTCTTTTTTGGGGAGCCACGTGCAAAGTCGTTTCAGTTGTGTCCGACTCCGTGCAACCC
Organism: Dama dama; assembly: GCF_033118175.1. Taxonomy (NCBI): domain Eukaryota; kingdom Metazoa; phylum Chordata; class Mammalia; order Artiodactyla; family Cervidae; genus Dama; species Dama dama. The sequence continues at coordinate 77,555,818 of NC_083699.1, forward strand.
CATGGGCTGCAGCCCGCCAGGCTCCGCTGTCTGTGGGTTTCTCCAGGCAAGAACACTGGAGTGCGTTGCCATGCCCTGCTCCAGGGGATCTTCTCAACCCAGGGATCAAACCCACGTCTCTTACATCTCCTGCATTGGCAGGCAGTCTTTACCACTAGAGCCACCTGGGATGCCCTTGGGGGACCACATATTATTTTAAAGAGAAGTGCCTCTTATCTCAGGGCTGTAATGCAGGCCACCCCTGTCATTTACCATTAGAATCATTTCAGTGACCCTTTAGCTATTAGTGTAAGCTCTAACCAATTCCATCTCTCCACTTAAAAATTATGTAATAATCTACATCATCCTATGCTTTGCCAACTTTGGAGTAACATTAGAATAAGCCCTCAATTTGAGAATTTCATGTTAATTTTTTAAAATTTCTTACAAGGGTTTTTGGGGCTTACCTCATAGCTCAATTGCTAAAGAATCCGCCTGCAATGCAGGAGACCCCAGGTTGATTCCTGGGTCGGGAAGATCCACTGAAGAAGGGAAAGGCTACCTATTCCAGTATTCTGGCTGGAGGATTCCATGGACTGTATAGTCCATGGGGGTCACAGTGGTGGACACGACTGAGCAACTTTCACTTTCACAAGGGTTTATGATGATTTAGTAAAATTTTAATTATAGCACATTTCTTAGATCACTAGTCTTACTGTTCCATGAAGTTTGGACTTGGTTATATGGCTGTTCCCCAATCCTATAAAACCTGTACGGTGAGTCATGTTTTATATTAAGGGAAAGCCTGATCCGAGATGTATTGAAGAATAATTTGACTTCTGATACATATTATAGCTGAAGAAGGAAATAGCAACCCATTCCAGTATGCTTCCCTAGGAAATCCCATGGACAAAGGAGCCTGGTGGGCTCCCATCCATGGAGGTCACAAAGAGTCAGATATTACTGAGTGATGAAACATGAGCAAACATATTATAGCAATAGTGAAAAAGCAGTTTCCACCTTAATAAAGGAGGGGCAACTGATGTCAAATTGATTCCTGTGTGGAATTTTCCAGATTGGAGTTCAGAATTATACCAGAGCCAGGATTGAGATGCAACCACTACATCTCAATTTTGCTGTTTTGGCTCCACAATTTATTTATTTATTTATTTATTTTTTGGCTTCTTTCAGACCTAAGTTCCCTAGGAAGCTGGTCAGGGCAGGGGTGGGAGAATTACTGTTCACTGCCCATGACTGCCTGTGTGTGGGCAGGGTAGATATTCTTTACTGTGCATGAGAGAGTGTGTGTGTGTGTGTGTGTGTTCATTCACTCAATCATGTCCACCTTTCTGTGGCCCTATGGACTCTAGCCCACCAGGGTCCTCTGCCCATGGGATTCTCCAGGCAAGAATACTGGAGTGGGTTGCCATGCCCTCCTCCAGGGGATCTTCCCACCCCAAGGATTGAACCCGCATCTCTTATGTCTCCTGCATTGGCAGGCAGGTTCTTTACCACTCGCATCACCTGGGAAGCCCGATGTCCTTTGCTACCTAGAATATCAGCATGCTGCTGCTTCGCCCATGACTGTCCTGTGGGGACAAGGCTAGGGACATGCACTTGGAGGCCTGGAGACACTCTCCCCTTCAGCTTGTCTGTCTCCTAAGGACACTCCCCTGATGCTAACAGCACATCTCTCTGCTCTCCCCTCAGGGAACCCAGCCCTGCCCCTGAAGCAGCCTATCCATCTGCCCTCCCACCATTATCTTCACTAGCCCTTCTTGCATTCTAGTTCCTGCACACAGATTAAACCTCATCACCCCCAGTCTTTCTAGGACACACGAGTAATTATTCCCAGTTATAGGCAGGTGCCAGTCATTTTGCTCAGTTATTGGATTCTTTAGGGAAATCTAAGATCAAACTACCATACCATTAAGAAGTCACAGGTTCAAAGAGATGTCTGCAAAGCTATGTCCTGAGTGAATAATTTAATTCTTTAAATTATTATTTAAAAAATTTAATTTTTAAATACATTTAAATTTAAAATTTAAAACACAATAAATAAATTTAAAATAAATTTTAAATTTAAAATAATTTTTAAATATTTATTTATTTATTTATTTATTTGGCTGTGCTGGTTTCAGTTGCAGCACACACTATCTTTTAGCTGAAGCATGTGGGCTCTAGTTCCCTGACCAGGGATCAAACCCAGGCCCTCTTCATTGAAAGTGTGGGTTCTCAGCCACCAGACCACCGGAGAAGTCCCTAATTTTTAAAATGCAATAAACAAAGAGTCACATCAAGATGTTTGCTATGCCACCTGCTGCCCAGGGGACTTTGGCACCTTATCACACTTTCTCTGAACTGAACCATCTTCATGTACCAAATTTCCATGACAATCAGATTGCAGAGAATTAAAATCTAAAAGGTGAATTGATGTGTGCAAACATCACCTAGCTTGACACATAGTGGGACGGTTCCTGACACTAGACATTTGATTATTTGATCTCCACTCCTTCAGAGCGAGGGTGGAACTGTCTTTTGCATTGCTAAGCAATAACACAGATGTCATTGGAATTAGTATTTAAAGAGCAAATTGATTGACAACATGAATTTTGACACCTGCATTTTTCAGAAGAAAGTACAGAAATCCAGTGAAAGGGGAAGGCTCGCCACTGCTCCCTCACTGGGATCAATTTTTAATTACTCCTTCAAATTTAGAAATTTTCATAGAGTTCTACCTCAAAGCTTGGCCCTGAGACCCAAAGTCTGATTTTTTAATCAATTATTCCCTTCTTTCATATCCAGTGCTTATAGTAAGGGGAGATGCAATTGATTGCAGAAGGTCCTGCCTCAGGTATATCTGTTACCCCAGGAAGGAGGTCAGGAATTCCACTTGTGGTCGTGGGTGGATGAAAAGTGATACAAAACTGAGGGTCGATATTTACTTGGGAAAAATCATTAGCATGTTCAAAAAGAAGCAGAGTAGAGATTGGGGGAAAGGAGAGAAAAACTGGTATAACAATAAGCCTATCTCCCAAAATCACATAAAAAACACACCAATCTAGAAATGGTGAAGAATTGTGCCAGCCGTGGATGTGAGTTGGACCAAAAAGATGGCTGAGTGCTGAAGAATTGATGCTTTTGAACTGTGGTGCTGGAGAAGACCCTTGAGAGTCCCTTGGACTGCTAAGAGATCAAAGCAGCCAATCCTAAAGGAAATCAACCCTGAATAGTCATTGGAAGGACCGATGCTGAAGCTGAAGCTCCAATACTTTGGCCACCAGATGCAAAGAACTGACTCCTTGAAAAAGACCCTGATGTTGGGAAAAATTGAAAGCAGGAGGAGGAGGGAATGACAGAGGATGAGAGGGTTGAATGGCATCACCGACTCAATGGACATGAGTTTGAGCAAGTTCCGGGAGTTGGTGATGGACATGGAAGCCTGGTGTACTACAGTCCATGAGGTCACAAAGAGTTGGACATGACTGAGCAACTGAACTGAAGTAGTTTATCAGTGTCTATAAAGATTCTTGGTCATATTCTCCAAGAATATGGAGATCCTTCATATACATCTGTGCTGTAGACTGTTGGACACATTATTGGGTCCATAGACAAGTCTCAGATCCATCAGGACCATAGTCATGGTCCATGGATACATCCTTAAGGTCTGGAAGAATTGCTTACATTTCAGATTCTCTTCCCAATGTTCAATGAGAACTGTTCAATCAATGAGAACTTGCATTTTTATTATTGCTTCAAGACTACGAAAGATTACTTGTGGATCTAGCTTTCTGGACACAAGATAACTAATTCTGAATTCTAAAATGTTTGTGAAATCGTAATGCCATTTTATTTGCTGAGATTGTAATCTGAGCAAAGCCATGGAGAAACAGAACACACACAAACACAATCTAATAATTTTCCAATTATTTTCATCCTGCATGCCTGAGGTAGTTTCAGCCTTGATCCTTTTCTTCAAAGTAAACATTGCACATGTATAAATAGAGATGGTTTAAGTGCAAATGTTTACTGAATGCATCGCAGTGCACAGAGCTCTGTGAGTTGACGTGTGGGAAGGTCACCTGAAACTGTGATATGTGATCTTTGGTCCCTGCTGCCATGGTTAGCAATCTCTTTGTCAGGACATCTCAAAGTGGAGCTAAGAGCAAGAGAAAAAGCAACAGAATCAGCATATTTCTGAGTCCTCTGGCCATTCCTATCTTGAGCCATGCATCCCCTGGATGGCACGGATGGGGTGTTCTCAGATGATAGAGTAACCATACCTTGGTTTACCTTAGAAGTGATGGACTCTGTGTGTGTGTGTGTGTGTGCATTTGTCTAGCCCTTCAGGAAACACAGAAGGCTTTGTATCAGCACTGCTCCGGAGTCCTGCTGCAGCGGGCAGGGTTGGGATTTGCTCTGTGCGGTCGTCACACACACAGCCACACAGTAGGCCAGGATATCCCAGGAGGGCTTCCACCCTGTGGGCGTCAAAACTCCCTGCACTGTGGGGATTCTCACATGGGCTCCTGGGGCCCCCAGAGGTATCCAGTGGTGATCGGGAGGCCCTTGGGGGACTCCCTGCTCTGCTTCAGGAAGCGCCCCTCCACTTCCATCATGTTATACATGGGTCTCCCACATGACACTATAAAGGAATTTCCCAGTTTAAAGGCTGTTTGGAAACCACAGCTCTTGTGAGAGCAAAGGCCAGACATAATGGAGTGTGATGGAAACTGCTTGGGTGTGAGGATACAGCCATTGTGGGTATGTCCCTGCAGCCCCGCGTCTCTGTGGCTCCAGTGGACCCAGGTGTTATGGTGGGTCACATGTACACACAGGTGGAGAAACACATCACACACATCACATACGCATGCATGACACACGTGCACACATAGACAGTACACACACATACCACACGCACTATGCACATATACTAACACTGTACATAACACACACACACCACACATACCACATACACATACACCACACAAATATACAATATGCACAAACCACACACACCGCAAACATGTACTTACACTATACATACCACACTCACTCCACACATATCACGTACACATACATGACAAGCATGCACACATACACAATACACACCCACCACAAGTCACACACACATGCACACATAAACAGTGCAAACACACCACAAGCCACACACACCACACACATGCACACACTATATACGTGCACTCACACTACACATACCATACACACCACACACATCACATACACATACATTACACATATGCACACACACTATAAACACACATTACACATACCACACACACACCATGTATCACATACACCACATACACACAAACACACCATTTGCCCAATACATAGGCAGACATACTATACACACACATCTCACACATCACACAAATCACAAAGCTCACATCACATACACAAATACTACACACACCAGACAAGCCATAACCCCCTCCCCCCCCACACACACACGCACACCCCTGCCTGTGACTGATCATCGAGGCCAGAAAAATGATGATGATAAAAATGAAGTTGGCCGAAGTGTCTGTAAGATCCTTAGACTTCTGTCTTACTTCCAATCGAGGCAGTAATTTTACAGAGCAATAACATTGATGTTTCACCTTAAGATACACTATTAGATGGCTGGACTGTAAGGATTCATTTTGTATGTTGTACAGCAAATCCTCACAACCTTAAAAAAATACAAATTCATTATCTGACCATTTCCTGGGGTCAGGAGTCCAGGTACTGTTGTCTGAGTACCCCACTCAGGACCTCACAGGCTGAAATCACCATGGCTACTGGGCCTGGAGTCTCACCTGAGGTTAGGTCCTCACCCAAGTTCACTGGTGTGCATGCTTAGTCATGTCCAACTCTTTGCAACCCTATGGACTGTAGCCTGCCAGGCTCCTCTATCCACGGGTTTCTCCAGGCAAGAATGAGAGAGAATGAAAGTCGCTCAGTCATGTCCAGCTCTTTGCGACCTCATAGCCTATACAGTCCATGGAATTCTCCAGGCTAGAATACTGGAGTGGGTGGCCTTTCCCTTCTCCAGGGGATCCTCCCAACCCAGAGATCGATCCCAGGTCTCCCACATTGCAGGCGGATTCTTTACCAGCTGAGCCACAATGGAAGCCCAAGAATATTGGAGTGGGTAGCCTATGCCTTCTCCTGGGGATCTTCGCAACCCAGGAATCGAACCAGGGTCTCCTGCATTGCAGGTGGATTCTTTACCAGCTGAGCTATGAGGGAAGTACCACACAAGAATCCTGGAGTAGATTTCTATGCTCTCCTCTGTGGATCTTCACAGCCTAGGGATCGATCCCACATCTCTTATGTCTCCTGCATTGGCAGGCAGGTTCTTTACTGCTGAGCCACCTGGGAATCCCGAGCTCACTGGTGTTGGGCAGGAACCATTTCCATGTGACCTCAAGGCTGAGACCATCTTCTTGGCTCCAAGAGGCCATGCCCCCATCCCTGTCACGTGGCCCAGCAGGGTCTCACGGTCATGTGGTCACAGTGGGGCACCTTGCCCCTCATCACCCACAGGACCTTGTCTCTACAATTCCAACCCCTGTCTGACTTCTAGACCCTCTTTTAAGCTGCTCATCTGATTAGGTCTGGCCCACCCAAGGTACTCCCCTTTCAAATAACTTAAAGCCAGCTGATTGTGTCCTTAACATATCTGCAAAATCCCTTCACCTTTGCGCAACATGTAACCTGATTTTGAAAATGATCCATCCATCACAGTGACAGGTACCACCCACATGGAGGGGGAAGTAATTACGCAGGTGTGTACATCAGGGGGTGAGAATCTTGGGCACTGTCTTAGCACCTTGCCTGCCACACTCAGCTCATTTAGAAAGTCTGCTTGGAGGACCTCATAGGTTCCAGGTATTGGCCAGGGCCCTGGAGACAGAGAAGAGAACAGGATGACCTGATGAGGCTTGCAGGCTGGTGGGGGAGTCATATATTTACCAGTCACTCCTGAGTGGCTTATGACCCCAAGTATCATGAAGAAGAGTCTTCAGAGAACCCGGGAGTCCTAACCTCATCAAAGCTGGTGACAGAGAGGGTTTTCTTGAGAAAGTGGGAGTTAGCAGAAGATGAGTGATGAGTAAGCGTTGTCAAGGATGAGGTGGAGGGTGGGAAATGATCCCAGGCAAGAGGAGCCTAAGGCTCTCGGTCATCATGTGTCAATGACCCAATGTGGGAGATGCACCCCACATCTGGGGACCTAAAATAGGGTCCAGTTCTAAGGAATGACATAAAGCCAGGAAGAAAGCCCAGTATCGACTGGATTTGTCCACATGGAGGTTTAAAGGGGAAATTTATATGTCCTCTGACAGGCAGAGAGGAGGGAAGAGAAATTATAGGTTTTGGCTCTTGCAACCAAGAAGGTGACTGTGCCATTGTCTGCACTAGGGGAGGAGGGAGGCATCAGAGAGAAGGTGGTGAGCCTGTTTGGAAAAGGATAGTTCTAAGGTTTGTGAGTCAAGAGTGGAAATGCCGGGGTGATCGGATGCTTGTTAGATATGTGAGCTATAAGAGCACCTTGCTGCAGAGAGGAGGTCCAGGCCCTTGCTCTGCAACAAGAGAAGCCACAGCAATGAGAAACCTGTGCACCACAACTAGAGAAAGCCCACACACAGCAACAAAGATCCAGCACAGCCTAAGTAAATAAATAAATAAAATGTTTATCTGAATGAAAGGAAACATCAGGGAGGAAGGGCATTCAGGCCAAACTGACCTCACTGGAATTTTGCAGAAGGCAATGAGGATGATCAGATATTACCTGGGGCTGACAGAGAATGGAGACTTTGATCAGATATCAAAGGTGATCAGACACTGTGGGCATTTCATGTGTCGTGTGGCAGCTTCCCAGGTGGAGCAGCGGGAAAGAGTCTGTCTGCAGCACAGGAGATGCAGGAGACACGGATTGAATCCCTGAGTCAGGAAAATCCCTGGAGGAGGAAACGGCAACCCACTCCAGTATTCTCGCCTGGGAAATCCCATGGACACAGGAGCCTGGCAGGCTACAGTCCATGGGGTCACAAAGAGTCGGACACGACTGAGTGACTGAACGCACTGGCTAAACTGATTGAGCAGGATTCTTGTTGAAGTGAGCTCTTAGGGGACATGGCCAAGAATAGAACTTATGCAGCTCTCAGATCATTGGTCAGAGAGACATTGTGTCAGCACCCAGGGCGGCTGTAACAATGTCCCTCAGACTGGGGGACCAACAGCAGGAATGTGTCCTCTCCCGGTTCTGGAGGCCAGAAGGTCAAGGTCAAGGTGTAGGCAGGGTCTGTGAGGGAGCACAACTCCCCGGCTTGCGGGTGGACATCTTCTCCCTGTGTCTTTACATCGTTTCCCCCTGCCATGGCCTCTCTGTGTCCATACCTCCTTTTTCACAAAGACACCAGCCACAGTGGGTCAGGGCTCACCCAAATGACCCCACTTTAACTTGATTGTTTCTGTAAAGATACCATCTCCAGATAAGGTCACTTTCTGGGGTAGTAGAGTTAGAGCTTCAACATGTGGGTGTCAACTGAAAAAAAAAAGCACAACATGCGAGTTGTGAATTAAGTTTTATTTGTGGCATAATGAGGACTATAACCCGGGAGACAGGTTTTCAGAAAGCTCTGAGAAATCACCCCAAAGAGGTAGGGGGATGGTCAGTGTATATATGATTTTTATGAAGGGATTACTCACAATTGGAAATACATTTTGGCAGAGACTCACTGCTGGTCATAAGGAGCAGACGTCACCATGAAAGATTTTAGTGCTTTTCTAGATATGAGGAGAGGCAAGAAGTGGGCGCATAAAATCTCCTCTATCTGAAGACTTGTTCTGCCAGTTCTTCCCAGAGCAGAGGGCTTCATTCCTGATTTCCACACTGAACTCCTTTCCAGAGGTGTTGAAAGTCAGAAGTTGCAGGGGCCATGATTTAATCCTTGTAGAGGTGGATTGGCAAGTACCAGTTTGTAATTGGCACAGGTTTTTGGGGACACAATTCAGACCCCAACACTGACTCCTGAAGAGCAGAGCAGAGAGAGTGGCCAGGCCAGTGGGGTCCTGTGGGGTAGGGGGACAGAGTTGAGTGCAGCATTGGGGGAGGGGAAAGCACCATCATTTTGTGACTAAATGTTCTACTTTTCCAGTTCCAGGTCCCCCTGCCGGAGTCAAGGCGGCCGCGGCCTCAGCCTCCATGGTCTTCGTGTCCTGGCTCCCACCCCTCAAGCTGAATGGCATCATTCGAAAGTACACGGTGTTCTGCTCACACCCCTACCCCACAGTAAGTTTGTAAATCACCCTGTGCCTTTCAAGCATCTTCCAGAAACAAGCCTCGGTCTCCCATCTGGGTCATTCTCCTTTTGTTTCCACCTACTTGGGTCTTCCCAGTGGTTTTATTTTTCTCTCTGCTGTCTCCACATACAAAGCAAGGTTCTCATTACCACCTCATTTGAAAATAGACTTCTGAATCCTTCTCAGGGACACAATTGTCTGGAATTATTGTTTATTGGGTAAGTTCCCACAAAACTGCCAGCTGGCTTATCAAAATCAAAACCCAGAAGGCTTAATTGATAGTCAGTGGACAATGTCTATTGATTTTGCTGTAGCACCTGTCTTCAAATGCCTCCCCCGCCTCCTTCCCACCTCCCACCTTGCCTTCCTTCCCTCCCCATCCCCCACTGAGACTTAACAGCAGACAAACTCCTGTTGTCCTAGAAATGAGGGACTTTATCAACCATCTGTGACCCTCCCAAGTACAGTGTGTGTGTGTGTGTGTGTGTGTGTGTGTGTGTGCGCGCGCGCGCGCGCGCGCGTGCACGCTCAGTTGCTAAGTCACATCCAACTCTCTGTGACCCCGTGGACTGCAGCCCACCAGGCTTCTCTGTTCATGGACTTCTCCAGGCAAGAATGCTGGAGTGAGCTGTCATGCCCTTCTCTTTCCCAACCCAGGGATCCAACCTCTATCACTTGCGTCTCCTGCATTGACAGGCAGGTTCTTTACCACAAGGGCCACCTGGGAAGCCCCCAAGGACAATAGTTAGCTTCATTCATTGTGGAGGAATTAAAAATTAGAGTACTTAATATTTCAAAGTGCAGTATTTATTTTCATTAATATCATCACTGAATAATACTTACAGAGTAAGACTGTTTCTTAAACAACAACAACAAAAAAATTGAGTATCCAAGAAGGACATCATAAAGAAAACAAAAAAATGGTTCATCAAATTGATGATGTCTTCATAGAAATATTTATGGCCTTGCCTGAGGTAGGCACTATGTCCAATCCATCCTTCTACCTCCCAGCTCCTGGCATAAAACTTGACCTGCATAGCCATTCAATAAGTGCTTGTGGGATGAATATGCAAAGTAAGTTTGGCTTTATTGTGGTAAAATATTATAACATAAAATGTACCTTTTCTAAGTGTTTGGTTCAGTGGCATTAAGTCCATTCTCATTGCTGGGCAACCATCAGCACCATCCGTCTCCAGAATTCTTTTCATCTTCCCAAACTGAAGCTCTGTCCCCGTTCAGCAACAGCTCCCCACTTCTCCTCCCCTGGGCCCTGGCAACCACCCCAAGTCTGTGTATGTATTAATCGCTGAGTCCTGTCCTGCTCTTTGCAACCCCACGGACTGTATCCCAGCAGGCTCCTCTGCCCATGGGATTTCTTAGGCAAGAATACTGGAACTGGTTGCCATTCCTTCTCGAGAGGATCTTCCCAACCCAGGAAAGTCTAGGAATCTCATGCATGTCAGCAGAATCAGATAGTGTTTCTTTCTGTGCCTGGCTTATCTCACTGAGTGTGTTTGAGGTGAATCCACGCTGTAACATGTGTCAGAATTTCCTTCCTTTTGAAGACTGAATAGCATTCCTGAACTAATTTAGTAATTAAATTTTAATTAAAATGGCATGTTTCCCCAAGTCTAGAGTCTAAATGGGTCCAGAGGCCTGGTGGTCCCCCTAAAAAGTGAGGATGATTAGCAGTGGGGAGCCAGGGGGAGAGCGGGACTGAGGCTCACAGGGGCTCATCTCTCACTGAAAAGTATCAATTGTACGTTCCGCTGTTTATCCGTCAACAGCAGCACCTCTGGAGTTGACGTGGAGACTTAGAAGTAATATGCTCACAGTTGGGTTTCAGGACTTGTGTGACTTCCTTATTTGGTTTCAAACATGCTATTAATTCTCACCTGCTGAATCCTGTTGTCAGATCATCCTGCCATCAAAGTCAAGATACAGAGCAGCGTAGATGACACGGTGGGTGGCCCTGTTCCTCTGCTCAGAGGCCAAGCTCTGAGGTCCCTGTGAAGGTTCTGACCCTCTGATCATCAGCCCTGACGTGGCATCACATTCACCGAAGAAATGCTAACTTATTGCTGAAAGTGTGTCCACATTTCACTAGCATTCGAAGGGCTTCTTTCTTATTTTATTATTTTTAATAAATACTATTATTTATTTTTTTATTTTTCAGTTTTATTTTTTTTTCAGTGATTTTTTTTTCATTTATTTTTATTAGTTGGAGGCTAATTACTTTACAATATTGTGGTGGTTTTTGCCATACATTGACATGAATCCGCCCTGGGTGTACATGTGTTCCCCATCCTGAACCCCCCTCCCACCTCCCTCTTTTTTAATTTTTTTTTAATTGGAGGATAATTGCTTTACAATATTGTGTTAGCTTCTGTTGTACAACAGTGTGAATTGGCCATATGTGTACATATATTCCCTCTCTCTTGAGCGGAGCCTCCCTCCCACCCCTGTAAGTTATCACAGAGCACTGCGTTGGGCCCCCTGTGTTGTAGAGCAGCCTCCCACTGGCTATCTATTTACACAAGGTAGCATATATATGTCAAAGCTACTCTCTCAATTTGGGGTTTCTTTATTTTTATTCAGTCATTCATTTGTCTATTTGCCATAGGACTCACAATTAGTTTGTGACTCCAACAAACTAGAGAGAAATCAGAAGGATATAGGGACAACCCGCAGCTCACTCTTGTCTGTCTTCCCAACTGGCTCTTTATGTCTAAACTAAAAGCCCCCGCCTGGATTATTTGGAATTAGTTCTGAGTGACTGAGGCTTTGCTGAGCAAGCTCACTTCTATGGATCTAGGGCGCCGTGTTAGTCTTCATCCTCCCAGCCTACAAATTTCATCCTATAAAAAGAGAAGTTACTAGCCTGATCTCATGATGGAAAAGTGTGTAAAATGGAATATAAATGATTTGCCCAGGGATTTCCAGTCTCTCCCTGCACAGAATAATGGGATTCAACCTCCCAGAACCTTCTCAACAAGAGCCTTACAAAAATTACAGTAGTGAGATCAAGCCAATCATAAAAGGTAGGAAATACAATGAACTTCTCACCCCACCAGTGTCTTCCAACCGCTAGCAGTGTCTGTGTGCTGTCTTTAGCTAGGCTATGTGCTCAGTCGTAGCTAACTCTTTGCAACCTCATGGACTGTAGCCCACCAGTCTCCTCTGTCCATGGGGTTCTCCAGGTGAGAATACTGGGGTGGGTCACCATTTCCTCCTCCAGGGAAACTTCCCAGGGATTGAACCCACACCCCTTGCATCTCCTGCACTGGTAGGCTAATTCTTTACCTCTTGTGCCACCTAGGAAGCCTGTACTATCTTGGCATGCATGCCAACTCATTTTGGGCTTCCCTTGTGGCTCATGTGGTAAAGAATCTGCCTGCAATGTGGGAGATCTGGGTTTGACCCCTGGGTTGGGAAGATTTCCTGGAGAAGGGAAAGGCTACCCACTCTAGTATTCTGGCCTGGAGAATTCCATGAACGGTATAGTCCATGGGGTTGCCAAGAGTCAGACACAACTGAGTGACTTTCACTAAGTCATTTCAGTTGTGTCCAACTCTTTCTGACCCCATGGACTGTAGCCCACCAGGCTCCTCTGTCCATGAGATTCTCTAGGCAACAATGGACCATATTAAGAAAAAAACAACACTGTAGCTCTAGAAGTACAATTATCACCCAGGTGCCAATGGTCTCCTGGGAAGTGCCACTTATTAAGCTTCTGGGAAAGCCCAGAACCCCAGAGCTGTCCTCAATAATGAAAAATGAACCAGAATCAGTTTTCTTCCATCTCTAGAGCCTCACTGCTACTCGTCTATTTCAAACATCATTTAAGACCACGAGATCTATTTTTAACAGACTTTATTTTTTAGAGCAGTTTTAGGTTGACAGCAAAATTGAGTGTGAGCTGCAGAGATATCTCATACGAGACCTATTTTTAAAATAATACCATTACAAGGAAAGATCAGAGAGAACTAATGCAAGTCTCTTCAGAGGTGAAGAATTGAAAAATTCCATCTACTAGTCTGTGCTTTCCCATGGAGTGAATAAGAAACTATAAATTACTAGAAGAGGGGATTTTCTTCCCTGTCTTTAGTTTCTGCAATTTAATTTTAAGTCAGAAAACTGGATGCTATCAATTTTCTGAGGCTTTTGGGTTTCGCCTGTGTAGCAAAAGAAACACAAGAGGGCAGTCCTAGTTCTGTATATTTTCCCTGCTCCTGTATCTGATTTTTTTTTTTTTTTTCCTTTGAAATGACTTCATAGTCAAATGTAGAACATGGGAGGATAAATTAGGACACAGCATACTCTGTAATTTAATCTTCTTTATAAGAGTCCCTTGGCTAACCTCCTTAACAGATGTAAATTTTCTCTGAAGGTCCTCGATTCATCCCCCTTCCTTGTGGAAGGGCTTTGTTAAAAGACACAGGCTCTTTCCCCTAATATGTGAAATGCCTTGTCTGATTATAGGCATTTGTTTCATGGTGTTCTCTCAGGTCAGCTTAGTAAAAAGGCATCAGAATATGAAACTCTGTGTGTTGCCAGACATGACACTGTAAATTTGTCTCAAGACTGATTGCCTAAAAGTGGTGCTTGGTAAACATTAATCTCATTGTTGGGGGCTAGTTGATGCCATGAGACATCCACCTCCCCAGTCAGAGCAAAATCTCAAAGTCCATTTGATTTAGGAATTCGTCCATATCATTTTGGAACCGTGGTTATTATTTTAATATATAATGGTTTGGATGATCAATTCATGCTCTATGAGAAGTGATGGAAATCTGAAGAAGTGAGCTAGCCTTATAAGGTCCCAGGTAGAAAGGAGCTAAGCTGGGCTTCCTCTCTAATAAACTTCCCCACTTAAAAGCAGACTGTGAGAAGGGTTATATATTACAGAAGCACGAGGATGTAGAATTTGTCTATTTTGCAGTGCTAAGCTGATGGACGTAGAAATGTGAAATTAGACAGCCTGAACTTTTCGTTGTTCAGTCACATCTGGTTCTTTGCATCCCCTTGTGCTGTAGCCTGTCTGGCTCCTCTGTCCATGGGATTTTTTAAGCAAGAATATTGAAGTGGGTTGCCATTTCCTCCTCCAGGGAAACTTCTCATAGATGAAGAATAAAAATCAGAAAGCCTAAACATTATGTCCCTGAGCTGTGATCCACCTCAGTTATTCCAGTTTCAGATAATATTGCTAGCCAGTTCCTATGTGGCATAAGGCTCAGTAAATGTTTCTGGATGAGCCAATGAGACTTGTAGCAGCTAACTCTCCTCCATGTAGCCTACACCTCAGAATTAAACAAATCTTCTGGGAAGCAAGAACATAACTTCCAGCAGGTCCGGACAACATTCAAACCAAGGTAGCAGGTGTGTGTCTGCCCGCAAGCCTCCCTAGACCGTACCTCCTTTCATCTTCCCATGTGAAAATATTTACTCTTAGGCTCAACTTAAATGCTACGTTATTTATTCCAACGTTTTAGAGCACTTGCCATATTCTAGCTTTATTGTCGTTTAGTCACTAAGTCAGTCGTGTCTGACTCTTTGCAGCCTCATGGACTGTAGCCCAGCAGGCTCCTCTGTCCATGGGATTCTCCAGGCAAGGACACTGGAGTGGGTTGCCATTTCCTTTTCCAGGAGATCTCCCTGACCCAGGGATGGAAACTGCATGTCTTACATCGTCAGATGGATTCTTTACCACTGGGCCACCAGTGAAAGTGAGAGAAAGTCACTCAGTCATGTCCGACTCTTTGCGATCCCGTGGACTATACAGTCCATGAAATTCTGCAGGCCAGAATACCTGAGTGGATGGCCTTTCCCTTCTCCAGGGTATCTTCCCAACCCAGGGATCAATCCCAGGTCTCCTGCATTGCAGGTGGATTCTTTACCATCTGAGCCATCAGGGAAGCCCAAGAATACTGGAGTGGGTAGCCTATCCCTCCTCCAATATATCTTCTGGACCCAGGAATTGAACCGGGGCCTCCTGCATTGCAGGCAGATTCTTTACCAGCTGAGCTACCAGGGAAGGCCCATATTCTAGTTACTATGTGCTAAATGTGTGCTCAGTTGCCCAGTCATGTCTGACTCTTTTGTGACTCCCTGGGCTATAGCCCACCAAGCTCTTCTGTCAATGGGATTCTCCAGGCAAAAATATTGGAATAGATTGCTATTCCCTCCTCCAAAGGGATCATCCCAACCCAGGGGGCAAACCCACATCTCTTATGTCTCCTACATGGGCAGGCAGATTCTTTACCCCTGAGCAACCTGGAAAGCTCATTGTGCCAAATGGTCTCTGCCTATAGTTTTCAAACTTGTTTCTTCATGACGCACAATCAGAAATATACTTTATGATCACACTCCAGTACACACACACACACACACACAACCAAAGCCTTGTAAACAACACTCCACTTACTACACACAATGCACTGTGATATTCTC
This sequence comes from Dama dama, assembly GCF_033118175.1. NCBI lineage: Eukaryota > Metazoa > Chordata > Mammalia > Artiodactyla > Cervidae > Dama > Dama dama. The sequence goes on from NC_083699.1 coordinate 77,571,559, forward strand.
TGGTATTTTCTGTTCTATGGGGCTTTTTCTCTAATTTTTAAAATGGTTGCTAGATCTGCTAAATTGCTTCTATGGCCCACATTTTTTAAAAATACTGTTTTCCATCAGTTCATTCCGATGATGACCTTATGCAAGAGGGGATGTTATTATTCTCTTCTTTGCACTGGTGCTCACATGCAGACTGGGCAGCCTGCCCAGGACAGAGCTTAGCAAAGACAGGGGCTGCAGCCCGAGGGAGTCTGAGTCCAGGACCCAGGTTCTCCACCCTGACAGCTTACTGCCTTCCCCAGGGAAGCAGGCTCCATTTCTCTTCAGCATCCCCAGCACTGGTTTTTAGCTTCTCTTTGGCATAACCGTCATCTCTGGCATCACTGTTAGATGGGCATACCTGGGCTCCCACAGTATGTGTCAGTTTCTTAGGTACAGGGACCACTGTCAGTCATTGTTATACCCTGGAAATCCCAGTATTATGCTGAAATAGTGGGTATTCAGCAAACGCTATGTTGAATTAAATCTTCTGGTTGAAGACTATGAGTCATCCAATAGAGGTTAAATTGAATAATGAAGTTTCTGCTTAATAAGGCAGGGAAAGTGTGTTAAATACTTTGGGATTCTTTCCATCCCAGAAGGATTTAGACAGAACGCCTGCACTTTTGAATCACTGACATGGAAATCTTTCTTCCATAGTTCCAGCTACATGACCTGCTGCTGAACATCTTTATTTTCTATAATAGCAAAGCTGAAAATTATGGAGATGCCAGAAGTAACTTGGACTTCCCGGTGGCACTAGTGGTAAAGAACTCATCTGCCAATGCAGGAGACATGGGAGATGTGGGTTTGATCCCTGGGTTGGGAAGATCCCCTGGAGTAGGAAATGAAACCCACATATAAGTATTCTTGCCTGGAGAATCCCATGGATGGAGGAGCCTGGCAGGAGCTATAGTCCACGGGATCACAAAGTCAGACACGACTGAGGTGATTTAGCACTCACAGAAGTCACCCAAAGAGTACACAGTCATGTTCTTCGTGTGTGTATACACTCTAAGTACATGAAACACCTAAGTGTTTCTAAGCAAGCTCAAGAATATACTTCCCCCAAATTTTTATAAAACCAGAGCTGATTTTCAAATGCTTAGATGTTGGTCTGTCTTAAGGAAACTTTTCTAGTTTTTTCGCCCGGGTATATGATTGTACTTATGGTACTGATTGCTAGAATAAAATTTGGTTAATCACAAAAGCATCAGTTCAGTTCAGTTGCTCAGTAGTGTCTGATTCTTTGTGACTCCATGGACTGCAGCACGCCTCCCGGAGGTTACTCAAACTCATGTTCCATTGGACCAATGATGCCATCCAACCATCTTATCCTCTCTCGTCCCCTTCTCCTCCTGCCTTCAATCTTTCACAGCATCACAGTCTTTTCCAATGAGTTAGTTCTTCAAATCAGGTGGCCAAAGTATTGGAGTTTCAGCTTCAGCATAGATTCTAATCCATGCCTGCCACACAAAAGTGTGATAAAGACCTGCTGGCACGTGATTAACTGCATATGTATTTGTGAAGCGCAGGGCTTCCCAGGTGGTGCTAGTGGTAAAGAAACCACCTCCCAATGCAAAAGACATAAGAGATGTAGGTTCGATCCCTGGGTCGGGTAGATCCCCTGGAGAAGGGCATGGAAACCCACTCCAGTATTCTTGCCTGGAGAATCCGGTGGACAGAGCCTGGTGGGCTGCCAGTTCAGTATTTCATGGCCAGCTCTGATGAAATATTTTCTGAATCTGCTTTAAACTTTTTTAAACTTTCTAAATTTTAAACTTTTTTTGCTCCAATTTACATATATTTATTGGACTCCAAGTCTTTGAGGAGTGAGGGGAAGAACATGTTATGTTTTATAATCTGATGCTTTAAAAAAGATAAACAATAATCTGGTTCTTTCTATTCTCAATGAACCAGCCAATAACTACTCAATATTTCTGTTAAGTCCATATAATTTAAAAAAAAATCACCATCAGTTGTCCTTCAGTTACATCAGGCATCAATCAAGTGAAGTTGTCCAGTTTCTCTAACTGATCAAAATGCAGGGTCTTCCCAGGTCTCCCACATCGCAGGCAGATTCTTTACCGGCTGAGCCACCAGGGAAGCCCAAGAATACTAGAGTGGGTAGCCTATCCCTTCTCCAGCAGATCTTCCCGACCCAGGAATCGAACCTGGGTCTCCTGCATTGCAGGCAGATTCTTTACCAACTGAGCTGTGAGGGAAGCCCAACACATATGTTAAGATTGGGCAAAAGCTTGACCTTTAAAATCCTGAACCTAATTTTGTGCTTTATTGAACAAAGAAAAACAGAAGCGTATATTCAAATGGAATTTCTGTACAGAAACAAGCCCTCAAATTCTCTTTTCAAGCCCAGTCTCACAAGATTGCCTGCCCAATTTTGCAGATAAATTGCCAATACACATACTGGCTTTGAGCTACAATTCATTCAGACTAGACAGTGGTGTAAGCTTCCTCATTGCTTCTTACCTCTACCTGAGTAGCCACAGATGAAAATGCCTTTTTGATCAACTAGCTTTTGGAGCTTTTGAAAGATTCCAGCTTTGAAAATAGATCATCTTTTTGACTTGGCCTGATACAGACATGGGTTGCTATTTAAGGAAATAAATGGATTTAAATCTTCAATTAATAATGGCTATCCTTTCCCCAAACTGTGTTTTGTACCTCTATTATGTGTATCACTGAGAAGAGCCATTCTCACAATTTCTTTCTCATATGTGAAAAGTTACATAATCCTAAACCAGTTCTTTTGTGTAAAATTTGTTGAATAGGTGATAGCAATCAAGTTAATAAAGCACTTTTACAGAGAGATAATTTTTATGGCAGATAGTATGACAATGGGGAAGCAATGAGCCAAAATTATAGTAAATGGAGGTGATTTTGTTAAAAAGAGAGTGGGGAATACAAGAATCCTGTAATGTCTGTCTGGTTATTGAGACAATGCCCGGATTTTAAACAATAGCATGGAGAGACTACTTCCTTTATTGCCTTTCTGGGTATCAACTGTAATTCACTTCCAAAACATTGTAACAATAAAGCCTATATATGGGAGCCCCAAAATTAAAATAGTTTATGTTTGGAACTCTTTTTTAAAAGTAGCCCATAGCCATTTACATAATAGCCAGTCAAGCGATCTTGGTAAAGTACATAGGAAACCACCAAAACTGACTGATGTAGAATAAGTAGCTTTAATGTGCTATTATTTCAATGAGAACTGATCATCTTAGTCTATTTCTTTAGGAAGATTTTTGTGAAATATTATCTTCTTCTAGAGACAAAAATAGTGAAATAAAATGAAAATCAGATCAAATGTATTATACATAGAAATTTTTAAAAGAGGCATATCTTAAATTGATCCAACTATTTATTCTTTATGTAATCCAGGCTACTTCTTTGCCACTGAACAGAAAGATTTATATGCTCTGAAAGACTCATTGCCCTATAATTAAAAGAGCTATCGTTTTATTTATTCCGCTTTGAGGGAGTTTGGTTTTTTTTTTAATCACTTCTGTGAACATTCTATCTGCACAATCAGAGCATTCAATTTTTTAAAATAGGAAGTTAATAATTAGATGTTAAAGCTTTTTAAAGCACCGTATTTCTTTGATGGAATTAGTGTTTCATTAAAAAGTTAATTGAAAATTTTTAAAGTGGAATTCTTTTTATATCCATCAGAATTGCTGAATAATTTGATCTTAACAGTCTGCAACTCTATAGTCATTCTCTACACATTTTTTTTCTGTTGTAGTCAAATAAATTCTAGGTCATTATTAAAGTCACTAAGAAAACAGAAACTTCCTCAATTGATTCCAATGAGTGCTTAGAAGGTCCCCAAACCTCAGTACTCTGACCTAGGATCCCTGGGAGATAAGTGGAGGGATAGGAAAGACAAGCCCTTCTCAGAGTGCCTGAAGCATCCATGGCAGAGTGACAATAAGAACATGCAAAACTATAATCTGAAGAGTACCCTAGGATTGGCCACATGCTAGGGCACAGAGCAAGCCTCAGCAAGTTTAAGAATATAGAAATTATTTCAAGCATCTCTTCTGACCACACCTACATGAAACAAGAAATAAACCACAGAAAGGAAATGAGAAAAAAAAATTACATGGAGACTAATCCAAAGGTCAATAAAGATAAGGAGCATAAGGGATGTATGCAGGGCTTTCCTGGTGGTTAAGCAGTGAAGAATCTGCCTGCAATGCAGGAGACATGAGTTTAATCCCTGTTTAAGAAAGACGTCCTGGAGAAGGAAATGGAAACACACTCTAGTATTCTTGCCTGGGAAATCCCACCAACAGAGGAGCCTGGCGGGCTACAGTCCATGGGCTCACAAAGAGCTGGCCACTACTGAGTGACTAAGCCACCACCACCAAACAAAGGGCAAATATGACGCCTGATTGAGGAGATTAAAGAAGGCTTCATGAGGCTTTACAAGTTCATCCATTGAGCTAAATAGTTTAAAAGATTTGGAAATGGATTCAGCCATTATTGGGTAAACATCCAGTTTTACAGAAATTACTAAAGAGCATTTAAAGTAGCTCATTGTGGCTAATTTTATTTTCCAGTTAAATAGTTTCTGAGACACAAAAGGAAAATTAATACAACAGCATGTGGCTCAGCTGGTAAAGAATCCACTTGCAATGCGGGAGACCTGGGTTCGATCCCTGGGTTGAGAAGATCCACTGGAGAAGGGAAAGGCTACCCACTCCAGTATTCTGGCACGGAGAATTCCTTGGACTGTACAGTCGATGGGGTCGCGAAGAGTCGAACATGACTGAGCGACTTTCACTTTCACATGGAGAAGAAAGTAGCAACTCATTCCAGTTTTCTTGCCTATGAAATCCCATGGACAGAGGAGCCTGGCAGGCTACAATTCATGGGGATGCAAAGAAGTGAACATGAGTAAGTGACTTAGCACATCCCAAGACAAGAATAATTTGGGAGTGAAAATAGGTCTGGAAGACACTGTTCCTAGGCTTTTCATGGGGTGATATTGAAGCACCAGGATAAGATCAACCTTTCAAGCAACCTTCCCATTCTTTGGAGGAGGATACTGTCAGGTTCCTCAGAAATGCATGACTCTACCCACCAGACCTAAAACCATAACACAGGAAAGCTGAACACTGGAAATATGAGCTGTCTGACTTGGGTGTCCAAAAGTGAATTAGCTGCATTTTCCACTCTGGGTACATTTTTGCTGCATTTTCCACCCTGGGTACAATTTTAGGGATGCAAATATGTCAGAAGCCTAGCTAAAAACTTGCTGTGAATATATTTTTAAATCAAATGCATGAAGTTCCCATTTTTTTTCCTAGGCATTTTATAAATATGAACCCATGCCCTTGACTATGAAAGGGATGATTTTTGGAAGGGAATTCAAATTATTTTACTTCTAGATTTTAGTAGGAGTGTGTCAGATCCCATATTTTAACTAACCCTCCAGTTTGCCATACCATGATTATAACTTGTTCCTTGAGGAGCAAACTTACCTTGTGTGGATGTGTGCTAAGTTGCTTCAGTTGTGTCCAACTCTTTGTGGCCCTATGGACTACAGCTGTCAGGCCTTCTCTGTCCATGGGATTCTCCAAGCAAGAATACAGGAGTGGGTTGCCATGCCCTCCTCCAGGGGATCTTCCCAACCCAGGGATCGAACCTGTGTCTCTTATGTCTATTTTGGCAGGCGAGTTTTTTACCACTAGTGCCACCTAGAAAGCTTCCCTTATAATCTAACAAAGGAGTAAAACTCCATAAATGTCTATGAATTCAAGCTCAACAGCTATTTATAAGCTTTTATTATCCCTAGGCATGATATTAAGAGCATTTGCACAGCCCAAAGAAGAGATCTGTAGTCCAGCAAGCTTATATGACTGACCCTAGGTGTCCTATTCCTAGTCAAGCCTCATCACAGATTTCCATACATATCAGCCTCTATATGGTCTTTCCTGGTGGCTCAGAGGTAAAGAGTCCACCTACAATGCTGGAGACACGGGTTCAATCCCTGGGTTGGGCAGATCTCCACACCAGTATTCTTTTTTTTTTTTTCCCATTTATTTTTATTAGTTGGAGGCTAATTACTTTACAATATTGTAGTGGTTTTTGCCATACATTGACATGAATCAACCATGGATTTACATGTGTTCCCCATCCTGATCCCCCCTCCCACCTCCCTCCTTATCCCATCCCTCTGGGTCTTCCCAGTGCACCAGCCCTGAGCACTTGTCTCTTGCATCCAACCTGGGCTGACGATCTGTTTCACACTTGATAATATACATGTTTCAATGCTATTCTCTCAGATCATCCCACCCTCGCCTTCTCCCACAGAGTCCAAAAGTCTGTTCTATACATCTGTGTCTCTCTTTCTGTCCTGCATATAGGGTTATTGTTACCATCTTTTTAAATTACATATATATGCATTAGTATACTGTATTGGTCTTTATCTTTCTGGCTTACTTCACCTTGTATAATGGGCTCCAGTTTCATCCATCTCATTAGAACTGATTCAAATGAATTCTTTTTAATGGCTGAGTAATATTCCATGGTGTATATGTACCACAGCTTCCTTATCCATTCATCTGCTGATGGTCATCTAGGTTGCTTCCATGTCCTGGCTATTATAAATAGTGCTGTGATGAACATTGGGGTGCACGTGTCTCTTTCAGATCTGGTTTCCTCAGTGTGTATGCCCAGAAGTGGGATTGCTGGGTCATATGGCAGTTCTATTTCCAGTTTTTTAAGGCATCTCCACACTGTTTTCCATAGCGGCTGTAGTAGTTTGCATTCCCACCAACAGTGTAAGAGGGTTCCCTTTTCTCCACACCCTCTCCAGCATTTATTGCTTGTAGACTTTTGGATAGCAGCCATCCTGACTGGCGTGTAATGGTACCTCATTGTGGTTTTGATTTGCATTTCTCTGATAATGAGTGATGTTGAGCGTCTTTTCATGTGTTTGTTAGCCATCTGTATGTTTTCTTTGGAGAAATGTCTGTTTAGTTCTTTGGCCCCTTTTTTGATTAGGTCATTTATTTTTTTGGAACTGAGCTGCAGGAGTTGCTTGTATATTCTTGAGATTAATCCTTTGTTGCTTCGTTTGCTATTATTTTCTCCCAATCTGAGGGCTGTCTTTTCACCTTGCTTATAGTTTCCTTTATTGTGCAAACACTTTTAAGTTTAATTAGGTCCCATTTGTTTATTTTTGCTTTTATTTCCAATATTCTGGGAGGCCATACCAGTATTCTTGCCAGAGAAATCCCATGGACAGAGGAGCCTGGTGAGCTACAGTCCATGGGATCACAAAAGTGCTGGACATGACTTAACGACTAAACAACAGAAACAACAGCCTCTGTACTTGCAACGCGGTAGTGGTGGCATGGCAGCCCACCTCCCACAGCAAACACCCATGAACATTCCATTTATAAGCGCTGTATCTGCAACAGCTCAATAGATAAAATACTTGCACGTGTTATAATTTAAGTGTGGGTCCCAAAATAATATCAAAGTCTTCCCTCAAGAAAGCTATAGATTGCCCTTGCTGCATGACACCAGCTAAAGAGAAGAACCCTGCTCTTCTTATTTAACCATGTCTCATGGACTAAGAAATAAATAACTTTGCTGTCACTTCAAGGATTTCAATGGAGAGTGATTACCTAGTAATCAACATCAGGTTAAATGGTTTCTGATATAATCAACATGTTTAAATAGTTTTTAGATGAGAAAACAGATTTTTTGTTTCTCAATAGCTAATAGGAATTTATGATAGGCTTGGAATAATTGGCCAGCGCAATCTACAGATGCTCTGTCTGCTCTATCATGCTGGCATAGACCACAGTTAAAAATGAGTTGCAGGCTGGTATATTTACAGTGTATAACCAAAAGAACCTACTGTGTATCACATGGATCTCTTCTCAGTGTAATATGGCAGCCTGGATGGGAGGGAGTTTGGGGAGAATGGATACATGTATACATTTGGCTGAGTCCCTTTGCTGTTCACATAAAACTATCACAACACTGTTAATAGACTATTCAGTTCAGTTCAGTTCAGTTCAGTCGCTCAGTCGTGTCCGACTCTTTGCGACCCCATGAATCACAGCATGGCAGGCCTCCCTGTCCATCACAAACTCCCGGAGTTTACTCAAACACGTGTCCATCGAGTCAGTGATGCCATCCAGCCATCTCATCCTCTGTCGTCCCCTTCTCCTCCTGCCCCCAATCCCTCCCAGCATCAGGGTCTTTTCCAATGAGTCAACTCTTCGCATGAGGTGGCCAAAGTATTAGAGTTTCAGCTTCAGCATCAGTCCTTCCAATGAACACCCAGGACTGATCTGCTTTAGGATGGACTGGTTGGATCTCCTTGCAGTCCAAGGGACTCTCAAGAGTCTTCTCCAACACCACAGTTCAAAAGCATCAATTCTTCAGCACTCAGCTTTCTTCACAGTCCAACTCTCACATCCATATCCCACTACAAAATAAAAAGTTTAAAAACAAAAATGAGTTGTGAGACAGAACTTCATGTGAAGAACCAAGCCTATACGAGTCATATACCAGGCATCAGAGCTTTCTGAATGTTGATTGGTTTTGTATATCTACAGTTCATAACGTAACACTACTCTTCCCTTAAAACAAATGTTTAACCCAATTACAGTCATCCACTCAGGATTAATTCATGTTTTATTTTGGGGAATAATCAAATCTTCTAGAATGGTTAATATCTCTGTCCTAACTGAAAATGATGACACTAGAGAGTTAAAGATTTACCAGAAAGAAAATTAAATAGTTAGATATTTAAACATAGAGAAAAGTGTCTTTGTCCCCTCCCCACAATTTCTCTTTTTGCCAGATTTGATTCATTCATCCCTAAGAAACTACACTGGGACTCTGTGTTTCCTTATGGCACAATTTCCTGTCTTGTTGCCCACAGAAGAGTGAAACTCAACTATGGTCTTTTCTCTTCTATTTTCTATTCTATCCCTCCATGTTCGCTTAATGCTTCAAAATCTGTGAAAGATTAGCCTGGTTGAAGTATCAGGAAAAATGTGGAGATGAAATCAATCCTTCTCACTGAACATTCCCAGTATTTAGGCGGTAGCATCATATCACGGAATAAAGGTAGAAATTAGCAAGTTCTAAACGTGATTCAATCCTCATGTTGGAAAATCTGGCATCCAATAAAAACAAAATTAAGGAAATGTTAATGGAATCAATATTATTATACACTACATAGAATGTTAAGGAAAATATTTCATAGGGAAGTAATAGTCGTCTTCCCTTTTTATCAGAACAGTCATTTTTGGCTGAGCCTTAAGGGAAAGGATTTAAACAAATAGATTAGCCTCACTACTGTGAATGAACTTCTAATTAATCTTTTTCCCATATAGCTCTTTTTCTCTTACCTGTTGCCACCTCTTGAATATGTTAGCAATGGTTGAATTATGCACCATCTAGTTGGGAAGATCCGCTGAGGAAGAGATAGGCTACCCACTCCGGTATTCTTGGGCTTCCCTTGTGGTTCAGCTGGTAAAGAATCCACCTGCAATGCAGGAGACTTGGGTTCAAACTCTGGGTTCGGAAGATCCTCTGGAGAAGGGAAAGGCCACCCACTCCAGTATTCTGGTCTGGAGAATTCCATGGACTACAGTTCATGGGGTCGAAAAGAGTTGGACACTATTGAGCGACTTTCACTTTCACTTTCATGGACAAGTAACCCTTGTCCCATGGAGAAGGAAATGGCAACCCACTCCAGTATTTTTGCCTAAAGAATCCATGTACAGAGGAGCCTGGTGGGCTATAGTCCATGGGGTCTCAAAGAGTTGGATATGATTGAAAGACTAATAAGAACAAGATGGATAAGTAAAGGGTTTACCCAGTGACTCAGCAGTAAAGAATCTGCCTGCAATGCGGCAGACTTGCAGGAGATGCAGTTTCGATCCCTGGGTTGGGAAGATCCCCTAGAGAAGGAAAATGAATCCACTCCAGTATTCTTGCCTAGAAATCCCCATGGACAGAAGAGCCTGGCAGGCTACAGTTGCAAAGAGTCAGATACGACTGAGAGACTAAAAAACAACAATGGATAAATAATGCTGTTTAAGACAAACATCATATAATTTTGAGTATACCTCTTTATTGGAGACATCTCACACCTACGAGCATCTCTCTGGAGATGTCTGCCTTGCCTCCCTCTAAGGGACCATATGTGAGCATCCTTAACCAACAACCTGCAAATGACAGCTAGTTCCAACACAGCCTTCTCTCCTGTGAACTGAGTGAGCATTTAACCTTCTCAGGTATGACTCACCAGTCTCTAAGGTGAGCTCACAGGCCTCTGCAAACCAGAGGTGGGAATGCACACAGACATCCGTCAGCAAAAATATCCTATTCTTGACTCAGCCTCTTATGGGACTCAGAGGTAAATGACCATCAAAACATTAGAATCAGAAAGCCCTGGGGAGGTGGTCTCACATTTTTGTAAGGCAAGAAAGTACTGGTGTCTTTGGAACTATTCTCACCTCTTAAGGATGTTGCTAAAACTTCATGAAAACAAGAAATATTACATTTGATATCCAGTTACATTATATATATATATATATATATATATATATATATATATATACATACACACACACACACACACACACACACACACACAGAGAAAATGAATTGTTTAAATTGTTCAATCGATTTTCTGCTTGCCCTTCTACTGAGAGCAAAAAAGTTGTGCCCAATTATGGAAGTCATCAGGGCCGCATAGTGGCAGCATCTATGTAAACAATTTTCCCAAATAACCAGCGGGAACCCCAAAGTAGCTTGACTCTTGTTTTCCATCCTAATCTATAGAGAAAAGTCATTCCAACTGCTGCTGCTGCTGCTGCTAAGTCGCTTCAGTCATGTCTGACTCTGTGCGACCCCATGGACTGCAGCCTACCAGGCTCCTCTGTCCATGGGATTTTCCAGGCAAGAGTACTGGAGTGGGTTGCCATTGCCTCTCTGCATTCCAGCTGGGGGAAGTTTTTAAGCATAAACCTTCTTTGCTTCAACTTTTAGTTAATCATCTATGCAAATGCTGCAACAAATATTGTTACATATGAAATCATATTTTTATCATTGATTTTAGCCTCATGTTTAGCTATAGCTCATGTTTCAGGTAAAAATTCAATAAATAAGGACCAATTGTACTTTATAGACAGGAGAGTGATTGAGTTTTAACTGAAGACTATGTACTCTTCACAGAAGATTTTGTAAATGTATTTTAATGCTCTGTTGATGCTTAGTGTTCAATAGAAGCAATTGTTAGGATTTGCACATCATAAGCTTCCTATAATTAATTTGGCAACAGCATAGCCTTCAAACATTGCAGAACACAAGCGTACACACAGTTTGGGGATCATCTCTTCGGTTTTCCAGGTAACAAGCCAAATTCCCTCCGAACTTCTGGAGGGATTCATTTTTTCCCATGATTTTCTAAAAAGGAATTAAGCTGGCGTGTGTGTAGGGGTGTGGGGGGTTGGGTGGATAAAGGGGCAAGTAGAGCACAGATGCTCACATGCACCCTAGCGTGCAAGCACCTCTGAGCACTCTGCAAGAGACCTATGGTCTCCTTTACTCCTCTGACACGAGGTATCTGTATGTCAAATAGTTGACAATGGGAAATTATCTGACACTACTTTTTATTGAGGGATCATGGCTTTTATGACAATTAGGAGGTATACTGTTGGCTCAGTGGTAAAGATTCTGCCTGCAATGCAGACTTGGGTTGGATCCCTGGGTTGGGAAGACCCCCTGGAGAAGTAAATGACAACCCACTCCAGTATTCTTGCCTGGAGAATCCCATGGACAGAGGAGCCTCGTGGGCTACAGTCCATGGCATCACAAAAGTGTCAGACACAACTTAGCGACTAAACAACAAAACCAAAGTGGCAAGCATCCGTGTCCCCTGTTGGACTGCAGAGCTGGGATTGCAGCTTATGCAGCCTCCTGACCTACATAAGGTTTACTTAACAGCTCACAAGGGTAAAAGTAAACCCTTCATGTGTTGGCTTGCTTGTAATTGGCAGCATGGAGTGGGAAGAACAGCGTTGCACTTGGATCAGAAGTACTGAACTCTGCTCACCCTTGTCTGGCATTGTGACCTCAGTGAGTCGCTTATTCTGTACCTCAGTTTCCTTGCAATATGGTTAGGCTAAGAATTTTCCAAATCTTTAAGTCCTAGTTCCTTTTTGCTTCACAATTCCTTCTTCAATTTATGTCTGTCTTCTCAGTTTTCCTACCACTGTCAGTAGGAACCAATACTTCGTTTAGAAATATCTTTGGCTAGACATCCAGTTCCCTCACTCGCAGACCACAGTTCAGCCAGCTTCTTTGACACTTTGTAACAAAGATTGCCTTTTCTCCATTGTCCAGCATGTTCCTGATATCCATCTGAGACCTCATTGAAGTGGCCTTTACCATCCCCATTTCTAACAGCCTCCTGTTCACGATTATTTACGTATTCTCTGAGAAGACTGAGGCTTTCCCCTCAGGTCTCCTCTTTTCTTTCTGAGGTTTCATCAGAATCACCCTTACCACTTGCTTCATGGCAATCTCAACTTGTTCTAGCATCACCCTCAAAACTCTTCCAGACTTTCCCCAGCTCAAAGCCACCTGCACATGTTTAGGTGTTTGTTACAGTAGCACCTCGTTTCTCAGTGCTAAGTTCTCTATTGGTCTATGTCTGGACTGCTGCTTTGTAATTAAATGCATAGATATTTAAGATTTCTATGTTCTTTTGATGAATCGATCCCTTTATCACTATAAAATTACTTTCTTTATCACTGGTAATATTTTCAGCTCATAAATCTATTTCATCTTTGATGTTAAAAAAACACTCCAACTTTTTTTGATGTTAGCCTCAGATGGAGAAGAAAATGGCAACCTACTCCAGCTTTCTTACCTGGGTAATCCCATGGACAGAGGAGCCTGGCGGGCTACAGTCCATGGGGTCACAAAAAGTCAGGTGCGACTTAGCGACTAAAGAGAAAAAAAAATACAGCCTGGGATAGCTTTTCTATCTGTTTATTTTTAACCTAATTGTATTTTTATGTTTGAAAAACAGTTCTTCTTGGTGGCATGTAGTTAGATATTGCTTTTATATCCAACCTCAAAATCTTTCCCTTTAATTAGGATTTTAGAGCATTAACACTTAATATAAGTAGAGTTATATGGACACAGGTTTAAACCTACAATCTTGCTACATTTTTATTTTCTTTTTTTTTCATTTATTTTTATTAGTTGGAGGCTAATTACTTTACAATATTGTAGTGGTTTTTGTCATACTTTTGACATGAATCAGCCATGGATTTACATGCATTTTTATTTTCCTATTTGTTTCCCTTTATTCTTTTTTGGCCTTCTTTGGAAAAACTGGATATTTTTTATAATTCCATTTTATTTTTTGTTGGCTCGTTGCTTTCACTGTACTCTTATTTTGTAACTTTAATGGCTTCTTTGGAATTAATGCACACTCCTTTAACTTTACGTGGTGAGCTACCAGGACTTTCCTGGTGGCTCAGATGGTAAAGAATCTGCCTGTAATGCGGGAAACCTGAGTTCAGCCCCTGGGTTGAGGAGATCCCCTGGAGAAGGGAATGGCTACCCACTCCAGTATTCTGGCCTGGAGAATGCCATGGACTGTATAGTCCATGGGGTAGCAAAGAGTTGGACATGACTGAGAGACTTTCACTTTCCTTTAACTTTCTGCATTCTACTTTCAAGTGATATTAAGCACTTTGCTGATAGTTTGAGAACCTTACAATAGTATGCTTCCATTTTTCTCCCTTCCTAACATTTGAGCAGTTGTTCGCATACATTTTACTTTTATATGTTTTATGAACCCCGCACTACATTGTTATCTTTTTTCATTTTTTGCTTCCAATTTTCTTGAATTACCATTGACATACCAAACTGTGTAAGTTCAAGGTTTACAACATACTGATTTGACTTACACACATCATGAAATGATTACTACAGTAAGTTTAGTGAACCTCTATCATCTCATACAGATATAAAAATCAAAGAAATATAAAAAAATTTTCCTCATGATGAGAATTCTTAGGATTTACTCTCTTAATTTTCATACTATAACATACAGCGGTGTTAATTTTACTTATCATGTTGTATATTACATCCCTAGTACTTGTTTATCTTTTTAAAAAACTTTATTGGAGTATATTTGGTTTATAAGGCTGTGCTAGTTTCAGGTGTATGAATCAGAAAAGTGAATCAATTACACATATATCAACACATACATCCATTCATTCTTCAGATTTTCCCCCGATAGTCCAGTGCAGAGTATTAAGCAGAATTCTCTGTGCTTCACAGCAGGTTCTTACTAGTTATGTATTTTATATATAATACTATGTATACGTCAGTCCCAATCTCTCATTTTATTTCCCCCTGTAATCATAAGTTTGTTTTCTACATTTGTGACTGTACTTCTGTTTTGTAAATAAATTCGTTTTTACTCTTTTATAAGATTCTACATATAAGCAATATCACATGATACTTGTCTTTCTGTGTCTGACTTACTTCACTCAACATGACAGTCGTTAGGTCCATCCATATTGCTCTAAAATGGCATTATTTTCTGCTTTCTTATGGCCAAGTGGTATTCTATGATATGTATGTACCACATTTTTTATCCATTCCTAAATGTTGATAGACATTTAGGTTGCTTCCATGTCCTGGAAGAGTGTGCTTTCAATATATGACTTTAGGGAAGATATTCAGACTAAAATTGCTTTTGACAAGACTCGCTGACATCCTTCCTTTTTTTAATTTTTTATTGTATATTGGACTATAGCCAATTACTTCCCTGGTAGCTCAGACGGTAAAGCGTCTGCCTACAATGCAGAAGACCCGGGTTCAATCCCAGGGTCGGGAAGATCCTCTGGAGAAGGAAATGGCAACCCACTCCAGTACTCTTGCCTGGAAAATCCCATGGATGGAGGAGCGTGGTAGGCTGCAGTCCGTGCGGTCGCAAAGAGTCGGACACAACTGAGAGACGTCACTTTCACTTTCATAGCCAATTAACAATGTCGTGATGGTTTCAGGGGCACAGCCGGGCAGCTCAGCCATACACGTACAGTATCCATTCTTCTCCAACTGCCTCCCATCCAGGCTGCCACGTAACATTAAGCAGAGTTCCCTGTGCTATGCAGTAGGCCCTTGTGGCTGTCCATTTTAAATATAGCAGTGTGTACCCGTGGATCCCAAATTCCCTAACTAGTCCCTCCCCCCATCCTCCCCGCACCCTCACCCCCAGCAACCATAAGGTCATTCTCTAAGTCTGTGAGTCTGTTTCTGCTTTATAAATAAGATATATTAATAGATGAAACAGGGACAAAACTTTATTTGTATCATTCCTCTTCAGATTCCACATATAAGAGATCTGACATCCTTATCTTTGTTCTTAATGTATCTAACATGTTTTTTCTCTAGCTCCTTTAAGACTGTCTTCTTAATTAGATTATGATGTACCTTGGCATGGTTTTGTTCATATTTTGTGGCTGGATTTTATTTAGATTTTTGGCTTTCTGGGCTTATGGTTTTCATCAAATTGCAAAAAATTTTAACCAGTATTTCTTCAAACACTTTTTTTCTGTCCTGCCTCCTTTAGTGGTTCCAACCACATATATGTTAAGCTGCTTGATGTTGCTCCATAGCTCATTAAAGCTGTGTTAAATTTTGTATTCTCTTTTATCTCTGTGCTTCATCTAGTAATATGACTTTAAGTTTGCTAACCCTTTTTTTCCTGCAAGATCAAATCTACTATTAATCTAATCCAGTATATAATTCTTGTCACATAATTTCATCTCAAGTTTGATTTTGGTCTTTTTATATCATTCATGTATATGTTTAGGCTTTTAATATCTATACTTATAATGCAACTATAATACAATTATAACAGTTTTAATGCCCTTGTCTGTAAAATCAATTATAGGTCAGTTTTGATTGATGAAATTATATTGTCTGTATGAGTCTTGCTTTTTGTTGTTTCTTTGCATTTTTGGAATTTTTATAACAGTTTTTTTATAATTTATTTTATCGAAGTAGAATGTGTTAATTTCTGCTGCATGGCATTGATTCAATCATGCATTTTTTTTTCATATCTTTTCTATCACGGCTTATCACAGGCTGTTGAATACAGTCCCCTGTGTTACGCAGTAGCACCTTGTTGTTTTCCCATGCTGTGTATACCAGTTTGCATCTGCTAATCCCAAACTCCCAATCCACCCCTCCCCTACCCTCTGTCCCCTTGGCAACCCCAAGTCTGTTCTCTACGTCTGTGATTCTGATATCATATATTTGTCTTTCACTTTCTGACTTAGTATGATCATCTCTAGGTCCATCCATTTTAACAGGTTTTTTTGTTTTAGTTATGGTTCACATACCATGAAATCCATGCTTTTATAGTATACAATTCAGTGACTTTTAGAATATTTAGAGGGTTGTACAGCCCCTATTGCTATCTGATTTTAGAACATTCATCATCCCCCAAATAACCCAATATTAATCTATCCCCATTCTTCCCCTCTTCTATCCTGCCCTGGGAAACCATTAATCTGCTTTCTGTTACTATGGATTTGCCTATTTTGAACATTTCATACAAGGTAATCATATTAATCTCATATGATAATCGTATTAATCTAATATGACATAGCCTAATATGATAATCTAAGCATAATGATCAGATAAATAGTTTATTGTGATTGACTTCTTTCACTTAATACAGTGTTTTCATGATTTATGGAAGTTAAGCAGTGCTTCATTTCTTTCTATTTTTGAATAATCCTCCATTTTACGGTGCAATACATTTTCTTTATCTGTTCATTAGTTGCTACATAGTTGGGTTATTCATATCTAGAAAACTTCTATTGGATGCCAAATATTATGTCTTTTACCTTATTGAATATTTTTATTCCTATAAAAAGTATAGGCCTTTTTGACTTTTGTCCTTGGATGCAGTTCAGTTATTTGGTGATGGTTTGATCTTTATGAACCTTGACTTTAATAACTGTTAAGCAATAGCTTCCCAGGTGGCACCTAGTGGTAAAGAACCCACCTCCCAATACAGGAGATATAAGAGATGCAGATTCCACCCCTGGATTGGAAGATCCCCTGGAGAAGGGCATGGCAACCCACTCCAGTATCCTTGCCTGGAGAATCCCATGGACAGAGGAGCCTGGCGGGCTACAGTCCATCAGGTCGCAGAGTTGGACAGCACTGAAGTGACTTAGCATGTATGCAGATAGGCCACACAAGAACACGGTTCGATCTAGGGCTAATTATCCCCCACCGTCAAGACCCTATGCACAATATCCAATGGCCCATCGATCCTGAGGGCTTCCTGTCTGGTTGGTGGGAACAGGCACTATTTCTAGCCTTGTGTGAAAGCTGAGCACTAGAACCTCCAATCCTTTTGAGTGGTTCTTTCCTTGGCTTCAGAGAGCTTTCCCACATGCACACATCTGCTCAGCTAAGATCCAAGAGCGACCTTCTCACAATTCTCCACCAAGTTTTTTCGTAGTACTCCTTTCTGTGTGCTCCAGCCCCCTCCCAGGCTCTCAGCTGTCTCCTCGACTCAGGGAAGCTGCTGGTCTTCTCCTGGGTTCCCTTCTCAGTGCTGTGACCCGAAAACTCTCACAGAAGTGTAGCAACCCTGCAACTGTAGGCTTCACCTCATTTATTTCCCATGTTTCAGGGAAGGAATCACTGTTCTTCATCACCTGATGTGCAATGCCTTTGAAACTGTTGTTCCACATATTTTGGGTGTTCTTTGGTTGTCTCAGGTAGGGTGATCCGTCTTGTTCTTGGTATTCCATCCCAGCTGAAAACAGATGTGTCATGACCCATATTTAAAGGGTTAAATTGCTCCTTGCTGTTGTTCAGCTGCTAAGTCATGTCTGACTCTTTCCGACCCCGTGGACTGCAGCATGCCAGGCTGCTCTGTCCTTCACCATCTCCTGGATTTTGCTGAGACTCATGTCCATTGAATTGATGATGCTGTCTAATCCTCTCATCTTCTGTTGCCCCAATTTCCTTTTGCCTTCAATTCTTCCCAGCATCAGAGTCCTTTCCAATAAGTCAACTCTTCACATCAGGTGGCCAAAGTATTGGAGTTCCAACTTCAGCATCAGTCCTTCCAATGAATATTCAGGGTTGATTTCCTTTAGGATTGACAGGCTTGAGCTCCTTGCTGTCCAAGGGACTCTCAAGAGTCTTCTCCAGCACCACAGTTTGAAAGCATTAATTCTTTGGTGTTCAGCCTTCTTTATGGTCCAACACTCACATCCATACACGCCTACTGGAAAAACCATAGCTTTGACTACATGGACCTTTGTCGGCAAAGTGATATCTTTGCTTTCTAATATGCTGTCTAGGTTTGTCATAGCCCTCCTTCCAAGGAGCAAGGGTCTTTGAATATCATGGCTGCATTCACCATTTGAATGATTTTGGAGCCCAGGAAAATAAAATCTGTCACTGCTTCCACTTTTTACTCTTGGTGGCTATCAAAGCTGCAGCACTGAGACATGCAGACTATGTAGAAATTGTAAGCCCCAGCTTTTAGAGCAGGATTAAGGTGGCTTTTGTTTCTCATCGCAGATAACATGTTGATAACCGTTCCTTTAGGAGATTCACTTGTGCCATTGCCTCCTTGAATGTGGGAACATTTATGTCTCCTCTCACAGGTGATCAGCGAGTTTGAAGCCTCTCCTGACTCATTTTCCTACAGAATTCCTAACCTGAGTCGGAATCGTCAGTATAGCGTCTGGGTGGTGGCCGTGACCTCAGCCGGCAGAGGCAACAGCAGTGAAATCATTACCGTGGAGCCTGTTGCTAAAGGTGGGTGGCACGCTGTAGGAGGACCTTATTTCCCACCACAGTCGTACTGGCTTTACACCTCTGTTCTCTTTGAAATAAAGCTGATAATGCCCTACAAATCAAGTAAACCAGAACACCACGTGTTACCCATTTCAGCCCAAGAAATGGGTCAGTGCTAGCTGGCACTGGGCTTTTGTGCCAATCGGAAAACCACCCCCTATGGATGAGCAGCTTTACAACTGCCAGTGTCTCAGGAGAAATTAGGAAAAGGAGCCCCCATCCATCTCTTAGAGTGAAAATCACTACATTACTGCTTTCCAAGCAAGTTCTACCATCTTCAAAATCAGATATCATGCTTCTTAAAGAGAAATGTCTATTTTTCGGTCTATGGAATTTGAAACCTGACAAATGTAAGAAAATTCATTGGTTCTTCTTCAATTGATGTTAAAGTGAAAATTACTCAGTCGTGTCCAACTCTTTGTGACCCCATGGACTGTAACCTGTCAAGATCCTCTTTCCATGGAATTCTCCATTGAACCTGGGTTTCCTGCATTGCAGACAGATTCTTTACCATCTGAGCCACCACGGAAACTATTGACAGAATGCTGTAAAGACAAAATGAAGTTTGTTTTAGGCACAAAACATTCCACAAAGTGAATGTAATATCTTCACATTAAGATGGTATACTGGCCCTAAAAAGCACATAGAGACACAGAATATTCTTATTTGACTTCTGGTAATTGCTGCCACACAGTGTTCAGAGTTCCCATAAATTAGCCCTTGTCAATGAACAGATGTATTTACCTCACAATTCCAAGCCAACCAGAGATGCTCCTGACTCTGGAATATACCACATTGGAAATTTAGTACTCATAAGGCTTCCAGGTGCCTGAAAGAGAAAACAGACCTTCCAAGATTCTAGCTTCTCACTCTTAACCAGGGTTCACCCAGAGCTGGAGATGATGTTCAAGATGGGCTTTCCAGAAAGGAGCTGAACTAGGGAATGCCTCTGGGGTGGTGCAGGCATCCAGAGGGCTGGCACCACCCAGGAGCCCCAGACCCTTGCAAACCGTAAACGATAATGGCTGAAAGGTCCAAGCTGGACAGACGGGGCTGCCCAAAGGTGGAAGAGGTAGGTGCGGCTTATGTTGTAGTTGTTGGAAGGTCAAGGCAGGCTGGAAGATCCGCAGGCTTGAAAATCCAGGGTTAGGTTCAGGAAGAGGGCTGGGGCTTTGGTACAAGGAGGAGCAGAATGCAACCACAGACCCAGTCCTGAAGGAATGATGTCCTGAGAGGAAGCCCAGGGTCAGGGGGCAGTGCAGAGCTCAGGGCCATGTAGCTGGAGCACCATAGCAACTGGGAAAGACATCCAGGTTGCTGATGAGGCACAGTGTCTGATTAAAATCACCTGAGATTTTCATTCAAAGCCGGCCTCCTGGAGCGCCCCTGAGATCCGCTGAATCACAGAGCCAGAGGAGGAATCTGCATTTTTTTCACCAGAGATTCTATGTGATTCTCTTGCCTGCTCCAGTTTGCTTAGTCTTAGAATTTCACAGTGGGACCCTATACATGCCAACTACCACGAACAGGCATTAATTCTAGAAACCAGGGGTGTTGGGCTTGAAGATGAAGTGGTTTTAGCCAGTGCTTTCGCAAAACGCTGGTGGAAAAGCACTCCTAAGTCCTGGAAAGAATTTTAGGAGTTAGAGTCGGCGTATTAAAGAACTGAAATGAAACAGAATGGAATAGAGTCAAGGAATCTAGACTAGGCTTGAAAAAAAAAAGTAGAAAATATCAGAATGCATGACACAGTGAGCATTCATGTGTAGAACTTTGTTTTCATTCACACACACATAATATGTGTGCAGCTTCTAGAATTCAATGTAAAATGTATTTTTTTACAGGGGGAAGGGGCAATTAGAAAGCTTAAAAGCCTCACCTCTAGCTGAGTTTCCCTCACCAACCCCCATTTTGCTGCATGAACACTCCTCATCATATAAAAGGATGGTCTGAAAGGTATGATAGGGGCGAGCCTTCCAGTGTCAGAAATCCAATGCCGCCTGCCCAGGATATTTTTGTTCCCATGATAGAAAATCAGAAATGTCAATTACTGATAGAGCATTCCACAGTGAAAGTGTCTCCTTGCTGAACACCTCTGAAGACACTCCCCTCAGGAGGAAGAGCCACGGTTTCCTTTGCGGGCAGGGCATGTTGCTTCAAGCACGTGGGTGGGTTTTGCTGTAACATTTGCTGCATAAAATAGACTCTACCTCTGAGCCCATTGGCACTTCTTCGCTCTCTGCTCTGGACTCCAGTGCTCAAAACAACAAAAGTCAGAGCTGTCTGCTAGTTCATAATGACTTGTGTTCTAGACCAGGGTGACTCCTGTTGAGTTGGCTCCAGGAATGACACCTTTCCTCGAATTCCAGTACTTTACTAAGGAGCCTGTCCCCCATGTCCATTGGTCAGTTGCAACCCTCAAGTCCAAAATGGTGCAAGGGTCCCAACACTGGCCCCATCTTTTTGAGTCCAGAATCAGATTGGAGTGGCTTCTGCCTACAGGCTTCTTGTCTGTGCATCTAGATGGGCTGAGCTTCTGGAGGGAGCATCCTGGAAACCAGGGTCCCAGGGTATGGCAGAGGCCAAGCAGATCATTTTGCCTCTGGAGGACTCATCTCTTGCTGCCTCTGCCAGCTTTTGTGTCTCACCCAAGAAGATGACGCTAGGAACCTGTTAGTATAGGGCCCCTCTGGTATCCAAGGAGGCCCCTGCAAACAGGGATGCCCTGGGCTTTTCCCTCCCCCCACCCCCATGTTCTTTGGCCACTTTGGGACTGTCCCAGTGCCTGATGTCCCCAGGAGAAGCTTTTTTTCCAGCATCAGAATCGTTATCCCAAGCAAATAGTGGTACTGCAAGAGAGGTCGCTCTGGATAAGTTTATTTCCCTTAACGTTCATGCTGAAGATCAAGCTGATTTTAAAAAGTCAGGAAAGTACCACAAAACTGATAAATAGAAGTCATTCCAGTTTTACCTTTTCCTGTCTTGGGGTTTTATGTTTTGTTTTGTCTCTTCTCTCAGGTATTAAAAGTATATTTTAATGTGCAGTTTGGGGTGTTGAGATAAATTGCTTAATAAAGTGCTTCAAAGTATAATTGGGCTCACAGAAAGCACAGCTTGGAACTGCTAGGCTTATGAAGTCCCACGTATTTAATTTGGGATCCCCGTGTCTAGTCAATACAAGGGGAGAAAATACTACAGTAGGGATTTTCAGCAGTTCATACATTCATACAGTGAAAATCTCTTAGACACAACCTCATACAAGGAATAGTGTTGAGAGGTATGACATTGGTTGGCAGGGCTGCACTCGCCTTTGGGGGATGTCGCTGGTTTAGGGAAGGTCACCTTGGCCTCTGTAGACAAATCTGTAGAGTCACTGCATTTCTGCTCTGTTTGGTGGTCCAGCTCCTGCACGAATCCTGACCTTCAGTGGCACGGTGACTACTCCCTGGATGAAAGACATTGCCTTGCCTTGTAAAGCTGTTGGGGACCCCTCTCCTGCCGTAAAGTGGATGAAAGACAGGTAACCAGTAACCCAATGTATGCCCTCAACACAGCTCTAGGAGAGTGCTTTGGACACACTGCGCTGGGTCTCGTGGTATAAAGTTGTAGATTTATACTCATGAAAGCTCCAGGAAAACTACCCAGTCTTCTGCAATAGAGAGGAAGCTGGTTGAGGTTGATGGGGGCAGAATCTCAGCTTTAGTACTAAAAGGATCTGACCTATCATGTCAATTCTCTTAAAATTCTTAGCTTTAAGTTCATGACAATGCTTCCGAGGAAAATAGTTTAGCCAGCTGAATAATTTCTGTGTAAGTTTTCTGTACATTATCATGAAAATCTCCTATGTATCTGAGATGAACATACCCAAGGAGACTTGAGACTTACACTTATCTCTTCTCCTTCCAAGATAATGAGCCAACCAACCCTAACTGAAATGCTCTGAGAAATAACTTTAAGAAATGGAATACATTGTTGTTGTTCAGTTGCTAAGTCATGTCAAACTCTGCGACCCCACAGACTGCAGCATATCATGCTTTCCTGTCCTTCACTATCTCACAGAGTTTGCTCAAACTCATGTCCATTGAGTTGGTGGTGCCATCCAACCATTTAATCTCTGTTGCCCCCTTCCCCTCCTTCCCTCAGCCTTTCCCAGCATCAAGGCCTCTTCCAATGAGTCAGTTCTTCCCATCAGGTAGCCAAAGTACTAAAGCTTCAGCTTCAGCATCAGTCCTTCCAATGAATATTCAGGACTGATTTCCTTTAGGATTGACTGGTTGGATCTCCTTACTGTCCAAGGGACTCTCAAGGGTCTTCTCCAACACCACAATTCAAAAGCATCAATTCTTCAGCACTCAGCCTTCTTTACAGTCCTATTGCCTTCTTTATGGAATACATGAGGACTTTGCTAATGTAAAACCTGGTTTTCCATGCTCAGTAGGAATTATTGAAATAATAACAACTGAGATGGAAGGGAGAAAGTGGATGAAAGAGATTCCATTCATGTTAACTTTTTAAAGTACTTTATTCAGAGGAAGAAATTAAGATATAAATAAAGAGCTGAGCATTCACTGATGAACCTGGAGATTTGAGATTTGAGATTGAGAAGAGTCCCTATTTTCAAACAAAGGCACTTCAAAGACAAACTATTGAAATGATAGTCTTAGTATGTGTGTGCTAAGTCACTGAGTCATGTCTGACTCTTTGCAGCCCCATGAACTATAACCTACCAGGCTCCTCAGTCCGTGGGATTCTCCAGGCAAGAACACTGGAGTGGATTGCCATGCCTTCCTCAGTGACCACTTTCTCATTTCTTTTAATGTCAGTTAAGGAAATAAGTAAGCTCCCAAGGTTAAGTGGCATCCACCAGATGTGGGGATGGCCCTAGATGACTGGACAATCCCCTCTCCCTGTGGCCAACGCTATGACACCACCAAGGGAGCTCTCTTTATACCAGGGTTGGCTCATCACCCTCTTGGCACACCGCAGTTCATTTCTGATGCCACAATCATTAACAACTGCAATTTTCCATGAATCTACAAGCCACCCCGAAACTTAATTGTCCCGATATGATCTGGTCAAAATGGTATATCTGCCCACAGAAGCAATCCCCTTTGGGATATGACAAGCATTGACCTATGTCAGGAGCCAGAAGCCACACAAACCTCCACGCAAACTTCACTTCAACACAGCATTTTGTACAAATAATCAAACTCAGCTGTGTGACTGTTTTCATCATATAATCATGGTTTAGTTCTTACTTAATATAATATTCTGAATGGGTTGTCTACTTCGGAGAGTGTTTATGCTTTTCCCCAACCTCAGCTAACTTAGATTGTAATTTCTTTAATCTGCGCCTTTTTCTTCCTGTGAGGTAGTAACGGGACACCCAGCCTGGTAACGATTGATGGGCGGAGAAGCGTCTTCAGCAATGGCAGCTTTGTCATCCGCACGGTGAAGGCAGAGGACTCTGGCTATTACAGCTGCATCGCCAATAACAACTGGGGGTCGGATGAAATTATCTTAAATTTACAAGTGCAAGGTACCACGTCTGGGGGCTCTTCTTAATGCTACTTTTTGTATGTATGCCTATGTGCAAAGAGTGAAAGTGAGCAAATTTAAAAATCAGCCTTTGTAAAGAGCTAATTGCTACTTTCGTATAACAAAAGCATAGATGTTCATTTTGGAGATTAGAATTAAACAAATCAAAATAAATAAACAGCATTCATAACCTGAGAGCTAACACTGTTTACATATTTTCATATGAGAGCCTAGTCTCATCTGTCTTTATGTGTGCATCCCTGAAAAAGCCCTTCCTAATAACATCCTAATTGCACGATTTACTCTGCATGTATATAAGTGTCACCCAGAAAATACCAGCAAGAAATAATTCCAAATTGAGATGCTTTATGAATGTTAATTAACTCACTAGTCATATGTCTTGTATATTATAAGGACACTAACTGAAACTCTATAGGGTTTAATTGTGTATTTAATACAGTGCATGTAATTTTTTCCTTGACTTCATACTCCAAAAGTACATGACAAATTTAAGACTGTCGAATTAAAAACATGCATAAAATCCCAAATGGCCACTGATTGGGTTCAAATTTGAATGCACAGTGATATTTTATGAGTAGAAAAATCTAAGTGTGTACTTTTCCAGATGTGTTATCACATTAATAACTAATATAGCATTTACAATATTGTCACATTAAATTAATCACACTAAGTTATGTTATCATTACTAATAAATCACAGAAGGTTTGATAAAAAATAAAATAAATATTACCCTCAGTGGGAGGGAAGGGAAAGAGAACTATCTATTTTTTTTAAATAATGTAAAATTGACATGGAATTTCAAGTAACTTGAAGTCGGGAGAATTTCAGGGCATTTTTCGGAGATAGACACGATATTATAACTCTAAAGAGATGAATCTATTTTTCATGGCTTTGGGTTAATACCAGGCTTCTCTCAGAGGAAAAGAGGACATTTTATGAGAAACTTTCTATATGATTTTGATAACCTTACTGCAAATTTCTTCAGTATTTCTGTCCAGAGAGCTAATCCAAAACATTACTAAGGCTCACTGATAAGAAGCATGTATTCTTTGAACCTTATGTGACAATTCAAGTGTATGTACGGCCACTCAATGGCATACCTATGATATCAGTGGAGAATGTGTGTGTGTATGTGTGTGTGTGTGTTGCCTCTTGGAAGGGTGGGTCAAATACTGGAAATTTTTGCAGTTTTTTCTCACTAGCTGCACATACCCTCCCCCTTTCATATAGCTGAGAACAGAAAAGCTAAGTAGGTGCCATTTGTCTTTGTCATTTGAATCATGGCTGAAATTCAGAGTAAAATAATGCATGTATCTTTAGTAAGTTCACAGAAGGTTTTAGTGAGTGATGAGAAACTCAGATACTCAAGGAATTGGCGAGGGAATGAGGAAATAAATCCAAGTAGAAATGGGGTTGAATTTCTTTAAAGAATAGAATCATTCTGTTCTAGCTCTTTAGCCCAGGATATCAATTAAATAGACATTTTGACAGACATGAATTGCATATTTTGTCAACCTGAAACACTTATTTAATAAATGGCTGTTAAAAAACCATTTGGTAAATGACTGTTAAAGAAGACTGGAGATGTGAACAACTAATTCTTGTTTTCTAAAAACTGCTTCCTCTCTAGTTCCACCAGATCAGCCTCGGCTCACAGTTTCAAAAACCACCTCTTCTTCCATCACCCTCTCGTGGCTCCCTGGGGACAATGGAGGCAGTTCTATAAGAGGTAAGAAGAAAGAGATTGCCCACAATGGTTGATTAATTGACATTATCCACAAGCTGATAAGTGACACATTTTTATCAAGTAATTGTCATGTGTTAGTTTGTTTCTCCCCCAAACTCATCATATAATGAATTCTTCCATTACCTACACACACACACATACACACACACACACAAACACACATCTATTCTTATAGTATTTGTTGTCACTCACTCTTTCATCCAAGGAAATTCATTCACAGAATCATTACCGTGCATCCAGTCTGAGTGAAATATTCAGTTCAGTTCAGTTCAGTTCAGTCACTCAGTCATGTCCTACTCTTTGCGACCCCATGAACTGCAGCACTCGAGGCCTCCCTGTCCATCACCAACTCCCAGAGTCCACCCAAACCCATGTCCATTGAGTCGGTGATGCCATCCAACCATCTCATCCTCTGTCGTTCCCTTCTCCTCCTGCCCTCAGTCTTTCCCAGCATCAGGGTCTTTTCAAATGAGTCAGCTCTCCATATCAGGTGGCCAAAGTATTGGAGTTTCAGCTTCAACATCAGTCCTTCCAATGAACACCCCAGACTGATCTCCTTTGGATGGACTGGTTGGATCTCCTTGCAGTTCAAGGGACTTTCAAGAGTCTTCTCCAACACCACAGTTCAAAAGTGTCAATTCTTCTGTGCTCAGCTTTCTTTATAGTCCAACTCTAACATCCATACATGACCACTGGAAAAACAATAGCCTTGACTAGACGGATCTTTGTTGGCAAAGTAATGTCTCTGCTTTTTAATATGCTGCCTAGGTTGGTCATAATTTTCTTTCCAAGCAGTAAGTGTCTTTTAATTTCATGGCTGCTGTCACCACCTGCAGTGATTTTGGAGCCCAGAAAAATAAAGTCAGCCACTGTTTCCACTGTTTCCCCATCTATTTGCCATGAAGTGATGGGACCAGATGCCATGATCTTAATTTTCTGAATGTTGAGCTTTAAGCCAACTTTTTCACTCTCCTTTTTCACTTTCATCAAGAGACTCTTTAGTTCTTCTTCATGTTCTGCCATAAGGGTGGTGTCATCTGCATATCTGAGGTTATTGATATTTCTCCCAACAATCTTGATTCCAGCTTGTGTTTCCTCCAGCCCAGCATTTCTCATGATGTAGTCTGCATATAAGTTAATAAGCAGGGTGACAATATACAGCCTTGATGTACTCCTTTTCTTATTTGGAACCAGTCTGTTGTTCCGTGTCCAATTCTAACTGTTGCTTCCTGACCTGCATACAGATTTCTCAAGAGGCAAGTCAGGTGGTCTGGTATTCCCATCTCTTTAAGAATTTTCCACAGTTTATTGTGATCCACACAGAGTGAAATATTCACACATGCCAATAAAGAACATGAGTATGAGTAAACTCCAGGAGAGAGTGAAGGACAGAGAAACCTGGCGTGCTTCGGTCTATGGTGTCACAAAGAGTTAGACATGACTTAGCAACTGAACAACAGCAGTAAAGAAAGAATAAACAAATTTGGTGTCTCTCCCCTAAGAGGCCACATTGTGTTTCTTCCTTTGTTGTCAACACTGCTTCTTCTGTTTAGTTACTCATTCCTTCAATTGAGTAACCACAGCGACTATTCTTAGAATGGACTAAAAAATGGGAGTGACGTAGTTCCTCAAATCTTTTGCAATCAGTAGAAAAGAATAAGGGTATTTAAATGGAAGGAAGGGGCTTCCCTGGTGGCTCAGAGGGTAAAGAATCTGCCTGCAATGTGGGAGACCTGGGTTCAATCCCTGGGTTGAGAAGATCCTCTGGAGAAGGAAATGGCAACCCACGACAGTATTCTTGCCTGGAGAATCCCATGGACAGAGGAGCCTGGCAGGTTACAGTCCATGGGGTCACAAAGAGTCAGACAAACTGAAGGAATGAGCTAGCCTGATGATTCCAGCCTCCGTAGGGTTGGGAGAACATTCTGAGCAATATGTGGACCAAGCAGAGAGAGAGAACCCAGAGGAGCAACTGTAGATGCATGGGATTAAGGAGCAAGTGACAAAAGGGGTCCTAGAGCAGCTGGGAGAGGCTGGAGGATAGATTTCTTCAGGCAGAGGACATCCTTCTTCTGAGAGAGGAGGAAGGTGAAAAGACAACTGGACATACAGAGCCATTTTAGAGCAAGGCCAGTGGCATCTGGAGCCAGCTCATTTCAGCTCATGATAGCAAGTTGCCGCTCCTCTTCCCAGCTTTGCCCTCAGTAATCACAGCCAGGTCAGGGATATGTGCATACCACCCAAATAAAAAATGCTACCCATAGGGGCTTTTCTTTTTTCAAGAGCCAATTATTAAACACTGATTAGT
The DNA here is from genome assembly GCF_033118175.1 of Dama dama. Classification (NCBI taxonomy): domain Eukaryota; kingdom Metazoa; phylum Chordata; class Mammalia; order Artiodactyla; family Cervidae; genus Dama; species Dama dama. The sequence goes on from NC_083699.1 coordinate 77,600,133, forward strand.
GTTCCACTGGGCGAAAGGGAGGATCTTTCCCCATTTTAGGGAAGAAAAAAGTGATATTATTTTTAAAAATAGTTGGATGATTAGGGAAGAGGACGTGTTTGTGGGTTTGAGGAGCGTGGGTAAAATCTGTAACAGATGCCATAGGAAATGCACAGGGAGTCATTAATGGGGAAGCAAAGCCATTGCCCAGAGGAATAAGGCCCCAGCTGCAGAGAAACGGCACAGATTACAGTGGTCACGGGCATCACAGGTTAATGACTTGCCCAAGAGGTGACCAATGACTTGCCCAAAGCTGGTGACCGGCAGGGTAAGTGTGGCCAGGACTCACCAGAGTGAGTGAAACCAGGCTTCTGGTTAAGATGGTCTACCAGATGTTCTAAGCTGGGTGGAGAACCTTTAAAAAATGGGGTATCAGTGGAGGAGTCTGAGGAACCCTAGGACTCAAGGCTCAAATGACACAAAGTTTTGGGTCTGGAGGGGCTTCCCTGGTGGCTCAGATGGTAAAGAATCTGCCTGCAATGCAGAAGACCCAGGTTCAATCCCTGGGTTGGGAAGATCCCCTGGTGAAAAGGATGGCTACACACTCCAGTATGCTTGTCTGGGGAATCCTATGGACAGAGGAAGTGTGAGTTCATGGGAGAAGAATTACAGGAAGGGCATGGAGTGGAAGGTCTTAGCTGCTGCTGCTGCTGCGTCGCTTCAGTCGTGTCCGACTCTGTGCGACCCCATAGACAGCAGCCCACCAGGCTCCCCCGTCCCTGAAATTCTCCAGGCAAGAATACTGGAGTGGGTTGCCATTTCCTTCTCCGATGCATGAAAGGAAAGTGAAGTCGCTCAGTCATGTCCAACTCCTAGCGACCCCATGGACTGCAGCCCACCAGACTCCTCCATCCATGGGATTTTCCAGGCAAGACTACTGGAGTGGGTTGCCATTGCCTTCTCTGGAAGGTCTTAGAGATGAAGCCAATTTCAGTAATGAAGAGTCTCCAAGCAAAGATGACCAGAAATCCTTGAAATACAGTGGTGGCCAAAGCCATTGACATGGGGGTTCCCATGGCCAATGGTTAGAAAAGCTTCCTAGAAGTGGTTTAGATGGAGGACATGAGAAGGAAAGCACAAGCCCCATGATGCATGGGGCACCAAGGAGTGGCGAAGTCAGGATGACCGTGGGAGCTAGACCCAGATCCATCACTCACCTGTCCAGTGCTGAATGCAGATCAGGAGCATGGAGGAGAAAACAAAGCTCGGGAAAGAGGAGGGGCCCCAAGGCTGCAGGGGCCAGAGGGCAGGGAAGGAGGGAGCAGCAGAGATGATGCTGACCATGGCCACAGAAGGAGGAGTCAGAGATAGGTGACCTCATGTGAGACGCATGGAAAATACTGGCTGCTGCCAGCTTGGGGTTGGCAGGCTCTGTGATGTGGACGTGAGAAGTGCTTTCTTACTGGTGTTAAAATGGAGTTCCATGGGCAGGAGAGAAGATGCCAGCATGCTGGTATAAGGACACCACGCATCAAGCAGGCTAGTCCTGGGCTGTCTGGGTGTGAATGCTTAGGAGACAAGGACAGAACAGACAGGACATCTTTGCCCCAGGAAGGTGGATGGGGTGGCAGGGAGGAAGGCTGTAACAGGGGTGGGGGTTGGCTCCATGGCCACAGGGGCCCAGGAGCGCAGGCTTCAGAGTCTGACAGTGGGATGTGAATCCTGCTGGTAAGACCCAAGAGTGATCACCTCTCCTGACCTCAGTGTCTTGGTCAGTGCTCTGGAGATGTTAATTACTAATGTGCAGGGTTATGTGAGGTGGTGTGAGTAACAGGCTGTGGATAATGCCCGACACAGTGATTGTGGACAGAGCAGAGCTGGTTGAGGAGAGTCCTACCCCTTTGGATAGCTTACCCCTTCTCCAAAACTCCGGTTCTCTATAAAACCAAATGTATATTATATATAATGTGAAAGTGTGACAGTGTTAGTAGCTCAGTCTCGTCTGGCTCTCTGAGTCTCCAAGGACTGTAGCCCACCAGGCTCCTCTGTCCATGTGATTCTCCAGGCAGGAATACTGGAGTGGGTTACCCTTCTCTTTTTCCAGGGGATCTTCCTGACCTGGGAACTGAACCCAGGTCTGCTGCATTGAAGGTGAATTCTTTACCATTTGAAACACCAGGAGGATATTATAAAATATTATATATATAAATATATATTTAATAAATAATATATATTTATATATACATAGAATATATAACATATATTTATATAAGAGGGCTTCATTGGTGGCTCAGACCATAACGAATTTGCCTATAATACAGGAGGAGACCCAGGTTCAATCCCTGGGTTGGAAAAATCCCCTGGAGGAGGATATGGCAACCCACTCCAGTACTCTTGCCTGGAGAACTCCATGGACAGAGGAGCCTGATGAACTATAGTCCATAGCGTCAGAGAGAGTCAGAAACAGCTGAAGTGGCTTAGCATGCATGCACATAATATATATAATATATAAAAATAACCCAGCTTCAGAGACACCCATTCCCAAGAATTGGGCACATATGCTCTGAAGATCATATATTTAGAGATTGGGTGTCCAGTTACACCTTTTAAAGAGAACGGGCAGAATGTGGTTTTAACTTCATTACATTCTCCAGCACTCCCACCATTGTAGCATCTGGTGTAGCCTAAATATCTCATAATCAATATGTCATCACAGCACTTCTCCCAGCCGGGATTCAGTGTCCTGGAGCTCAATTATTCTCTTCTGAAGATATACAGTTCTGAGAACTCACCCTGCACACAGTGCAAACATTCGAGGGAAAGCAAGTAACGTTCCCGTGACTGCCTCTTGTTTTCTGAAGGTTATATACTGCAGTACTCCGAGGACAACAGTGAGCAGTGGGGAAGTTTTCCCATCAGCCCCAGCGAACGCTCCTACCGCCTGGAAAACCTGAAGTGTGGAACTTGGTACAAGTTCACTCTCACTGCACAGAACGGAGTGGGACCCGGGCGCATAAGTGAGATCATAGAAGCGAAAACATTGGGCAAAGGTACGAAAGACTTCTGTTGTTTCTAGAGATCCTCTGTCTTCCAGATCAAAGAGGGGGGCAGGGCAGCAGATTGGAGTCACAAAAGATGCATCATGGATCTGTGAGTTTGAATGTTGTTATCCCTGAATGGGTCTGGCAGTGTTTCAGCATATTGAGAGAGATGGCTGGTCTTTACAAAATAGTCTGATTCTCTTTTTTTAATTATTTCATTGGCAGTTTAAAAGAAGAGTGTCCACAGACATAAAAAATAAGCTTGTGGTCCCCAAAGGAGAAAGGTGGCGAGGAGGACTAAATTGGAAGTTTGGAATTAACAGATACACACTACTGTGTATAAAACAGATCATCAATAAAGACCTAGTGTATAGCACAGGGAACTGTACTCACTATTTTGTAATGACATAAAAGGGAAAAGAATCTGAAAAGTGTATACACACACACACACACACACACACACACACACATATGTATAACTGAATCACTTTGCTCTATACTTGAAACCAATACAACATTGTACATTAACTATATTTCAATAAAAATAAGTATGTTTTTTAAAAAAGAAGTGTCATTTGAAAATCAAGGCCTTTGGTGCCAACAGTGCTACCCAGTTCCCACACTGAATAGCCATGAAGTGTGACCTTTGCCCTCTCACCTTCTCCTAGGGTGACCTTCTCCCTTGTCACCCCCTCCCTTCTATTTATAACTGTCACATTGCCTCATAGACTCTGCTTTCTAGATTAGAAGTCACTGGGGTTGACTGTTAACCTTCAGCGTGAGCTGGTTTTTCCTCTGAAAGGTGGACCTTCAGGGAGGTGAACCCCAGGGCAGTGATGTTCAGAGGTGAAATGTGCAGCCCAAAAACAGCAGCGGGAGGGCGGGATGGCGCTGCACGTGAGTGTAGATGAGGAGGTGAAGAGGGGGGTCTTTGCAGGTTTCCTCCTGCAACTCTCATCAAGTGACATGGACCACATCACAGGCGAGCCAGACATCCTCAGGCAAGGGTGTCATTTGGATGCAGTGCTGAGTTTTGCATAACACACACCAGGGCTCAGAAGATGAAGTGCTGACTTCTGCAGAAACACACCCATCGGGTCCTTGGGCTCCAGTACGAGGCGCTTGGACAGCAAGGGTGCTGTGGGTACTTCCCACGTCCAAGTCTGCCTTCTCCTGGGTCAGGTCCATGAATGGACACATCAGCCCAGCACATCACAGAGGTTCCTTCAAAACTACTCAAGGACGAGGAATCCCTCAAAGCTACCTGAGAGGCTGTGTCCTGGGCTTACATCCTAAGTGTTGTCCACCAAATAAAACAAACTTAAAAAAAAAAAAAAAAAAAGCACTCAAAGAAACACATACCTGAGAACAGAATTGTTCTTCAGGGATATCTAAGATTCACAAAGATAACCACTACCCGCCCAATGCTCCCTTTCACTCCTAGGTTATCTTGGCTGGGACAGCCTGTTGGTTCATAAGATCCTGGTAAAGAGTGGGCAGGTAGCAAGCAGCCTGTGACCCAGACTTGGACTGAGCCCCTCGCCTGCGGGGAAGCAGTCCAAGGGCAGTGCAGGATGACCTTGGTGACCTTCACGCACAAGCCCTGTGACCTGGGCCCCTGTCCCCTATCCACAGAGCCTCAGTTCTCAAAGGAGCAGGAGCTCTTCGCTAGCATCAATACCACGCGTGTGCGGCTCAACCTCATCGGCTGGAATGACGGCGGCTGCCCCATCACCTCCTTCACACTCGAGTACAGACCCTTCGGGACCACGGTCTGGACCACAGCCCAGCGAACCTCCCTCTCCAAGTCCTATATCCTGTACGACCTGCAGGAGGCCACGTGGTACGAGCTGCAGATGAGGGTGTGCAACAGCGCGGGCTGTGCAGAGAAGCAGACCAACTTCGCCACGCTCAACTACGATGGCAGTAAGCTGGCCCCGGCCTCCCGCCTGCGTCTCGGGACATGTGCGCAAGCTCACTGTCCCTCTCCCATTCAACATCCATCCTCGGTGCAATGTGACCCGTGCCCGCAGATCCCCTTAGGCTTTGGGGCCGTCCAGTCTGCTCCCCCCCAGGGCTCCCTAGACCAGGTACCCATGTGCCCATGGCTGAGTTCCAGAAAGGAGGGACTGAGGCCCGGGGACCCTCACTAGGCAGTCAGGGTGCAGGAGTGACTTCTCTTAGGGCTGAAGGCTTCTCTGCACGTGGTTGGTGCTTCATCATGACTGTGAGCTAACACTGCTTTTGTTGTCTCCCTCCTCTCCGCCCACCCCATCCCAAACCATATAACAGCTTTCTTTTTTCTCTCATTTAGCCCTTAAATTGCATGTGCAAAAGCAGTTTTCCATAAGTGAAGGCGTTTATGTTAGTCTCTGAGAAGAAACAGAGGCACAGATAGAAATAGAATAATGTTATAGGATGGTAGTGGACATGCACACGCATGCATATACACACATGCATATACACATGCATGCACACATTCATAGGCACACACAAACATGCAATTTGCAAGAGGTTTCTGCAAACCAGGCGAGGTGTCTCATGACAATTAGTTGACCGAAAATAAGAGAGAGACATTTTTATCCTTTTTTTTTTTCCTACAACTGGTATTGTGGGCCATTTATTGATATTGAACAAATGTCAAGCCCAGTGAAGCTAAAGGTGGTCTGACATTGATGGTTCTGCAGTCAGGAAATTTCAGAGAGTCCTAACTAGCAGCAAGTTGAGCTGATTTTAGCAGCTTTGCAGCGGTGGTCCACTCTGGGAAAGGCAGTGGCTGAATTAGGTGCTGTACTCATTTGTAAAAACAGTCTCCACTGGTCAGATAACCTGCAGCTGTGGGCTCAGCTCCCTCGGAGCCCCTGTCCAGCATCTACCCACCAGGCCGGACCACGGTACTGAGTGACTTACTCGGAAAGCCTGTGCCTGAGCAACCCCCCCCCCCAATTCCGTTCTTCACTGGAAAGGCTAAGGGGTGTCCTCTCCTCTGCTTGTGTGCATTCAGGATCTTGCCTTAATTAAAGCCCTGGCAGGAACTTCCTTGGAGTACTAGTTATCCTGTCCTAAGAAAAGAGAGTCCATAAACCCAAGGAGCCTGGGACGTGACCAAAGGATGCTCTGGAGGTGATGTGGACTCAGCTCCTCCCCTGGTCAGTCTTGACTGGCCCTGGGCTTGTCCCTCCCACCCTGGCATACTGTGAACCCACCCTGGAATCTCCTGCACAGATTCCTCCCCAGCCAGAGCACAGGCTCACCCCCAGCATTGCAGGCCTGGGTGGGGTGAAGGCAAGAAGGTGCCTATGTGGGAGTCCTGGAGCTGGTGATACCAGCCTGGGGCCCCCGCCCTCAAGACCGCTGATCCAGCTCCCAGATGTGAGGCTTCTCCTCAGAAGCCCTGCTCCTCCTGGGCCACATCACTCTAATCTCCTGGCCTCAATCAGCAGTGACTTCAAGAGGTTCCATCACAGAGCATCAACTACCATAGAGTAGCACGTCTGACCTGCTTTCTCCTCCAACTCTGTTTCATTCTTTGATCTGACAAAATAAAGGGTTTCACGCTGACAAAATGTTTTCCCTAGCGTTTAAAGGCTCCCCAAAGTCCTTTGCTAGCAGGGTACACATTTGAGCAGAAAGTATATTTCTTGCTTTAGATGACGGATGTCCACTAATTGCCTTTAGATCATCCCGCTCTGGCGCCCAGCCTCACTGTAATCTGTGTGGTCCAGAGCGCAGGGCTTCAAGGTGTGCGTTGGTGATAGGCTTACAGCTAATCATTTAATTAGCAACCTCTCACATGCAGCATTTGAAACTGTCATTCTTACTTAAAAAGTGCTCTGCAGACTTTAAATGGTCATTTTCTAAAAGAAATGTCCTCACTTTATCCAAGATCTCAGATTAGAATCATGAAAAATGTCCTACATGTAAAATGTTCTGAAATCTGAAATGATTTTATTACACTAAAAAGAAAAATGCATATGTCTGTTTTCCTTGAAAAAGCTTACCTATTTCTTTGAACCAACCTTGTGGATATATAGCTTTAATATCCCTTGTATCACTTCTGCCTGAAGAATTTTTTTTCATTTGGGGAAAAACAAACATTGATGATTAGCTTTCTGTCTGTACTAGTCAGATTTCAGATTCTTCCGTATTTTTTTGGACTCTTTCTTCTGCCATTCCCTCAGCCAGGTGTTTGTACTGGTCCTGTGTCATCTTGGTTTTGTAGACACATCCTCACCTGCATCCCCTTTTGTGCTTCTTACCTGAATTCTGAGCATTTGCAGTCCCAGGGCTCCAGCCAAAACCAGTGTTTATAAATTGGAAGAATGATATTGTTGGCCTTAGCAGACAGCAGAGGGGCCTGGTGTTCTGTATTCCTGCTCTACTCACTAAATGCAGGACAAAGACACTCTTTGTTCAAAGGGAAATTATATTATTTTTGCATTATTTTTCCTAAATTACTGACTTCCTGGCCCTTGTTTTACATGGAAAATACAGAAAACTGGAGCATCTTTTCATAGTGGTGGATGCCAAAATGCAAGCTCCATAAAAGGGGATGCCTGTGTTTGAATCTCTGGACCCATTTTGTTCAGCCTATCAGCAGAAGGCAGCTTAAAGCAGCTCAGAGTTCAGACTGCTTAAGTGTTTCCTTGTAATTCTAAATAATCTGAATTTCAGAGCATTATAAGGGTCAGTAAATAGCTTGCTCTAGAGACCTGGATAGCTCCTCTTTGAAAAGTTGATTTTTCTCTAATGTCCTGAAAGGAGACTTTTAAAAGTAGATTTGGTCTTACATCCATGATAAACAGCAATGAAAAAAACAAAGAAAAGAGATTTTCAGCTCCTTTAAGCAGGTCTATCTGGTACAGTCTCCCCGAAGCCTGCCTTCTGTCCACTTGCCAAACCCATTGTTCCTTCTTTGATGTGCAATTTTTCAAACAGCCACTCTCAATTGTGTTCTGGGTGACACTCAACTCCAAGTAAATGCATGTAACTTTTTAAAGCACCCAGCCTGGATATTATGCTTTCAAGTGTCTACACCCAGTACGTTACCAGTGAAGTCCCTTTCAAAGAAATGGGCTTTGTCCTTTGAGCAGACTCTAGTTCCATGTTCTGTAGAATAAGCATAGGAAGGAAGTGAGTAGTAAAGAAATTAGCAAGGACCTAGATGAAGAGTTCCTTTCATCTTCATCTCTGTGGACGCCCTCGGATCACTCGCGCGGTTCTTATAACCCATCATCCCTAAAAACTCCGCCATGCTGTCGTCATTAACAGCCACCTAACATCATGACCCTGTTTTCAGGTACAATCCCCCCACTCATTAAGTCAGTTGTCCAAAGCGATGAAGGGCTGACAACCAACGAGGGGCTCAAGATGCTGGTGACCATCTCCTGTATCCTGGTGGGGGTCCTGATGCTGTTTGTGCTCCTGCTGGTGGTTCGGAGGAGGAGGCGTGAGCAGAGGCTAAAGCGGCTGAGAGGTGAGCAGAGGCCCGGCTGTTCCCCCGCACAGTGGGACCAACAGCTAGCTGGGGGGAATCTCACCCCACGGAATGCCTTTCCCTCTCTGGGCTGGATCCCCAGGCTGCCTGGTTCTGTGACCCGTGATGTTCCTTGAGCAGGATGTCAGGGCCTTGTGGGCAAGTCAGACAAAAGTTACTACTCAGAAATTGAGTGAAAGCCAACCTCTTTCAAGTGTCCTAAATCCTATCTTGTCAGTAGGGCAGGCCAAGAGAATGACTTTCCCGTGGGTCTGCCAACACCACTCTTTAATTCAGTCTCTGCAGCAATGCCACAAATTACGGCCTCCTTTAAAAAGACCTGTCTGATGGGCTCTGGAAATGAGAACTATTTTATTGCCGGAAAGAGGAAATTGAGGGTTTATGGTCCCGGGAAAGCATTGTGAGGCAGAAAACACACACGCTTTCCTGAATTAGAAACTGGAGCAGAATCCTGGTGTAAGAGTTTCACTTTAACTAATAGAAAATAAAATAATAGATGATGATAACTGGGGCCAGATGAGAGCCATTGTCAGCAGCACCGTTATTACGATGTCCAGCTCTGTAGATTCTGTGCAACGGGGCTATTTCCAGGTCATGTGCAACAGTCCTACAGGCCCTGGCTCTGCGGTGTGAGGACAATGAGTTCTTTCAAATACAAAGCCCTGGGCAGGACAGAGTTCTCTGAGTCCCTCCTCTTTACCTGTCAGGGTACTGAGCCAATCCAAGTTTGGGTAGAATGCATATCCAAGCTGTTTGCACTTTAGAATCAGTGCAGTGAGGGGAATGCAGCATCGCCTCTGTTCTTCAGATTTTCATTTGAAAGGCAAGCCTGGAAGCTCTGTCCTTAAGATGTCTCTGGAATATCCCCAAGCCCTGCTGGTAGATCTGGACATTGACCTCTTGTGTAATTAACCATAGAACAGTTAGATCAGCGGGACAGGGGGATATTTCCACCTGTCTTCTCGTAGCCAGGGCATCCTCTTGATATAGCTCTCACACGCCTTACCATCAGCCTGCTTCTACTTGGCCAATGAATTAAAGTGGCTGAAGTATTACACACGTCACTCCATCTGCATGCTTTAATAGTCCTTTTGCTTAAACCTTCTGCAGCCCAGTAATTCAGATGCACTGTCGATCTCACTGAAATATCCTTTCTAAATGACACTCTCCACTTAGCGTGTAATTTTGCACATTCACTTGAGTAAATCTTGTACCCTGAGGGTCGTGCTAGGTGCTCAATGTACAAAATGTGAGAAAGAGTCTTCTGAACCTTAGGTTCAAAGTAGGAGGCAGACACTTGGGCATCTACCAGTGAAAGAGCCCAAATGTCACAAGCACTGAAACGGGGCTGCAAATAAATCCTTCGTAAGCACAAAACAGGAAGCAGTTAATTGCAACTGGGGAGGGAAGGGGGTGCCATTTATGAGAACAGCGTCACAAAAACATTGTGTTGCCTAATCTATTGAGAAATTCAGTATCAGGTGTGCTGTATTGGATTCCATTCACAAGTGTTCGTCGTTAAAATATGAAAAGGACTTTTTTTAAAAATATGTTTTTCAGTTCAGTTCAGTTCAGTCGCTCAGTCAAGTCCGACTCTTTGCGACTCCATGAACCATAGCACACCAGGCCTCCCTGTCCATCACCAATTCCCAGAGTCCACCCAAACTCATGTCCATTGAGTTGGTGATGCCATCCAACCATCTCATCCTCTGTCGTCCCCTTCTCCTCCTGCCCTCAGTCTTTCCTAGCATGAGGGTCTTGTCAAATGAGTCAGCTCTTCGAATCAGGTGGCCAAAGTATTGGAGTTTCAGCTTCAAAATCAGTCCTTCCAAAGAACACCCAGGACTGATCTCCTTTAGGATGGACTGGTTGGATCTCCTTGCAGTCCAAGGGACTCTCAGGAGTCTTCTCCAACACCACAGTTCAAAAGCATCAATTCTTCGGCACTCAGCTTTCTTTATAGTCCAACTCTCACATCCATACATGACCACTGGGAAAACCATAGCCTTGACCAGATGGACCTTTGTTGACAAAGTTATTTATTTTTGGCTGTGCTGGGTGTTCATCTTTGCATGGGCTTTTTTCTAGTTGTGATGAGTGGGGGCTACTCTCTAGTTGTGGTGCAAGGGTTTCTCATTGCAGTGGCTTCTCTTGGTGTGGAGCACAGGCTCTAGGCACATGGGCTCAATAGTTGCAGCTCCCAGGCTCTAGAGCACAGCCTCAGTAGCTGTGGCGCATGGGCTTAGCTGCTCCACAACATGTGGGATCTTCCTGGACCAGGGATCAAACTTGTATCTCCTGTATCAGCAGGCAGATTCTTTACCACTGACCACCAGGAAAGCCTCCAAAAGGACTTTTTAAAACCCCCCCCCCTTTTTTTTTTAACCAAAAACAGAAACCCATAGCCTGGCCTTAGGGACATTGTTATTGAGGTACCAAGGCTGTCTGTTCTTGTTGTACTTACATTGAACTAGCTGCATTTAGAAGACTAGAAATTGTCCATATAACATTCTTAAAAACCAACGGTAACACTTTCTCTTTCATCATTCCTGTTTGATCACAAGGGTTTACCTACAAATATGTTAAACACTAAATCCCTTCCAGCATCTCCCAACCTCTGCTAAATTCACCTTTTCTTCTCGCCCTGGCCCCCGTTGCTTCCTTTCACCTCCCCAGCTATTGTCTGATTTTCCTCTTCTACTTAACAACTTGAACACCCCAACCTTGCTCTTCTCTGCCAAGAGCAAGAAAAAGATGCTAAAGCTGTTGCATATTCTTCCTGGTGCATTTGAGTCAGACCGGTGGCAGGTGGGACGTCCTTTCTTTTTGTTCTTCACAGTCCCTTGTAATTTAGTTATTGCCTTGCAGGGACTCTGTCTAGAAAATATCCTGGGCTGGCATTTTTATTGTCGTCACCTCTGCTGTCCCACTCCGCTATTTTGTCACTGGTCTCGGTAAAGAGAGCAACTCATCACATCCTCAAATCCAGCCTTTCATTCCCCGGAAATGATTTTGTTTTCTTTGTGCTGGAGCAGAGAGAGAGCGAACACAAAGGTTTCAGCAGGGGGAGAAAATAAGTGCTGTGGCAAAGAAGATGTATTCATGGGAGATGCTGAGGAGCAAAGAATCCCAGAGAAGTAGCTGGCAGGGCACAAAAGTATCTGCAGTCTTGCATTTTATTGCCTAATAAAAGCTTCCAAATCAAGAGTTTGATGAGAGGTCAGGAAGAATGCAAAATGATCAGATACCTCATTCCGTAGCCTTCCAAATGGCAGGTTTTACTTTGGACACACTGAAATATTCAATTCAGCACACTGTCTCTGATTATCTTCCATGGGCAACCAGGTGCAACGTTTTTTAAAGCTAACTGTAAAATTTTCTTATTAACCGTCTCTATTTGATCACAAGAGTTTGGCAAGGTCCTGGAGAGAAAAGAAAGGGTACTAAGGTTCTGTCCCAGGACGATGGAAGCTGATATCCTGGTGGCAGTCAGCAAAGGCTTACGTGGGACATGATCGTCTTTCTATAACTTTGAAAAATGCGCCATAAAAGGGCAGAGTGAGTGACTAGGGCTATTGGGAGAATCAGTGAAAGGCCAGAAAAGAAAGTGAAAGTGTTAGTTGCTCAGTCATGTCCAACTCTTTGCGACCCCATGGACTATAGCCCACTAGGCTCCTTGGTCCATGGGATTCTCCAGGCAAGAATACTGGAGTGGGTTGCCATGCCCTCCCCCAGGGTATCTTCCTGACCCAGGGATGAAACCCATGCCTCCTGCATTGCAGTCAGATTCTTTACCAACTGAGTCACATGGAAAGCCCAAAAGGCCAGACCCTGCCCCCAAAGATCTGTCTTTTAGGTTTGAAGGGCCCTTGAACTGGTATGTTTATTAATAATACAACATATTTCCCATTCGCTCATGGAAGGAAACTAGAGCCATAGAGTTTAAGGCAGTAGGTGCCTGTCTATTAAACAGAGTCCATTAGTAAAATCACTCAGTTACCACCTGACCCACATAAGGCACAGATCATATCCCTGGATTAGAATGAGTTCAAATATATTTACAGATTGAATGGCTTCATACAATATTTTATTATGTAAAATAAGGACATTTCTAATAATAGGTCAGTGTTTCCTGAGCAACTACTCCTCAGGATCAAAACTGGAAATAGGAAAATTTGGATTATAGGAAAATACTGCAGGGGTTCCTAATGAACACTGAAAGGTCAACTCCATGCCATTGACCTTGTTTGATTGCTATATGCAATTCAGTGTTTATAAGTAGGTTTGTTTCACTGTATCGACAAGCAGCCTAGTTAGATAACGCACCATAACGTGCTTTATGTAAAAATTTTTTTTAAAAAAGAAAGAAAGAAAATGGGACTCAAGCAGTTTAGCCAACCTATATTCTTCCTTCCTGAGTGCATTACTAATTTTAGAGCCTAGCGACCTCCTAAAGTCTAAATTGTCTTCAAGTGCTACATTTTTTAAAAAATCTATAACCTTATCCACAAGTTCAGAAGTCACATTTTGCTTTAAATGGTGCCCTGATTTTTTCCTATTGCTAGCTCCTTTGAAGTGCAAGGTTATAGAATAAATCACTGGCTGGGCCTATGATCCCAGCAGTGCCAAATTATAAAAATTTGATTCCCATGTCAAGTAATCAAGGCCAGGATCACTAAAAGCTCCCCCCTTAGTTTGAGTTCACCCAAGAGGGTGCAAAGTACCCAACCAGTATGGGTCAGCTGGCAGTGCCAAGCCAAAAAGCTGCTTGCAACGTTTCAAGTAAGCTAAAGATAAAAATCAGTGGATGACGTAAATTCTGATCTTCTTCCCTTGAACAGAAGCGTATTTATTATCTGAAACATGGTTTCGAATGGATTAATAGTTTAAAGCCGATTAGTTTTGGAAGACCATTCCTAAAGGGAATCTGGCCTTTGTCATCCACAGGCATGGCTGAAGGGGTGGGCCATGACTGTTCTAATATTCCATTTTTCAGCTCTGCAAATATCTGAGCTAAATCTCTCCTCATCTGTAAGACCAACACTTAGCTTGAACTCTGATAATCTAAAGGAAGAAAGGTGTGCATCTGGGAGCTCAAAGACACTTGGACTCAAGGTAGACTTGTGTAAAGGTGGCCATGATGCATTGAGTCATATGCATGCAAATGTCCCTGGTGTACCTTAGTGAAGGAGTGGTGGGTGGGCCCCCCAGAGACCTCACTGCCGAACTAATAAATGTCCCAATTGGGGCTGAGATGGGATCAGAAGTCTGAAACTGTAGTTCTCAGCTTTGCATTTTCTTCCTTCTTCATTCCTTACTTTTTATCCTTTTGACCTTCATTTCTTAAAAATTATCCTTTCAAAACTTCAAGTGTGTTGTGGCAGAACTAAATTTTTAAAAAGGGTTTCTGTATCTTGCAGTGGGAAAGCACAGGAACAGAGGGAAGGCAACAGAGCCAGGCCAATGGCAGCCACGGATCGAGGGATGGAGGGATGGGGGCAGAGGGGCGGGCGGGGTGCAGGCAGGAGCAGGAGGGGGCCAGGCGGCCTCACCCCAGGGCTTTGCCCTGCGTGTGTGTTCTATTGCGTCCATGTTTGCATTTGCAGTTTTCTGAGATGGCAAGAATATATGGTCCGCTTTCTGGGTTATGTGTCTTGTCATGGCTTTGGAATCAGCTTGCATGTGACTAGATGATTGGGAGTCCTTTTTGTGAGCCTATAAAAATGTAAACGCAGGTTTTAGAGCCCTTAGGGAAATAGCTGCTTTATGAGATCCCTTTCAATTCCACAGAAAAGCAGGGGTTGTTGTGAGGGAGCTTACAAATAAGAGCTTTTGAGAGACGGTAAAGTGGGGAAGGGGCTTCCCAGGTGGCACCCACTAGGTAAAGAACATGCCTGCCAATGTAGGAGATGTAAGAGATGTGGTTTGATCCCTGGGTTGGGAAGATTCCCTGGAGGAGGGCAGGACAACCCACTCCAGTATTCTTGCCTGGAGAATCCCGTGGACAGAGGAGCCTGGTGGACTACTGTCCATAGGGGTGCACAGATTTGGACACGACTGAGGCAGTTTCGCATGCATGCAAAGCAGGGGGACATCTGCCACTCAAGTTGGTTTTGTGTTTGGGAGACGTGTGCATGTGATTGCCCTGGAGAGGTAAGAATCGTAGCAAATTCCATTTGCTTAACTAGACCTTCGGAGAGGAAAGTGTGATGATGTGCCTATGAATGAGAGTCCTCTTTTTTAAGGAAATATAAGGGACTTTCCTGGCGGTCCTGTGCTTAAAGACTTCGACTTTCAATGCAGGGGAGGCGGGTTCCATCCCTGGTCAGGGAACTAAGACCCCACATGTCTTGTGGCCAAGAAACCAGAACATAAAAAAGAAGCAATATTTTATTAATAACAAATTCAACAAAGTCTTTAAAAATGGTCCACATAAAAAAAAAAATCTTTTAAAAAAAAAATTAGAGCATGTGCTCAGGACTGGCACAGCTGCAGTGCTGGAGGCCTGTGCTGCCTCGTTGGTAAGAACGCCCATCCCAAGTGCAGACCCCTCAGGAGGGATGCTTCACAAAGAAGAGGGAGCTGGGGAGACCACCCTGTGATGCTTTTACCGAGCTGGGATGCCTCTTCCTGAAAACTGACCGAACCACAATTAATCGACAGAGCTCTAGCATTTTCCATGCTTTCTCCTTCCTTTTCCCATAAGTCTTTATATTGTCTTGCTTTAGTCTCTTAATGTCTGTGCAAATAGGTGTGAATAAACTTGACATCTTGACACTACTGTGCTCTATTTTGCTGACATGAAAACTGAAGGGAACTTGAAAACCACACATCAGTTAGCTAAGGACTAGCAGGAGAGCTGAGATCACTTTTTTCTACCCAGTCCTTTCTCTGTGACACTTCTTCAGTTTTGGAACTCTCAGGAAAGAAATAGTCTGTCACATCCATATTAAGCTAGCTTAAAAAGATATACCAAAGAAACATGGAATTAAACACAGAATCAATCTATTAACACAGAATCAATAATGACTTTATCATCTTATTTTTCCCCATGGAAGATATTTGTTCATTTCTTATCTCTATATTCATTACCACCCAGACCCCCCTATATTTAAAGAAAAAGGATTCCTTTTTACTTGCCTATCCTTAACCTACTGCCTTTCTCTCCACTTCTTTTCTCCTCTGAATTCTTGAAAGACTCTTTGACAATCAACTACATCATGTCTCACAAGCTCCTCTGAATCCTGTCTCACTGCTCCCCCATCCTCTCAAATGAAAATGCTTTCCTAAAGACAGGGAGTCAGTTACCTTAAGATCCCCAAATTCTCCTTTCAGCTATCATCTTCCAGCCCTCTTTGCACATTCAGAGTGTTACCACATGTTATTTTTTGAAACTGCTTTTTTCCATCATTGAGAATCACTAGGAAAGCCTGGTAATCTGTCTCCATCATCTCCCAGACTGGAAGATGAAGTGAAGAGCACAGAGCCAATGATGGGTATAGAGAAACAGCCAGAGCTTTAGAAAGGTGTCACAAAGCCTAAATCTGAGACTGAGCTGAAATTTGTGGGGGAAAAAATGTGGCAGACAACACAAAAGAGTGTGGAGCTGTGTTGGGAAAGAAGAAAAAGAAGACTTGAGATGATGTTCTCATCTTAACAGATGGCAGGTAGAAGAAGATGGACTCAGCATCTGTTTTACTTTGGTGTGAACCAAGAGGGGTGCTATTCGGACTAGAAAATGTGAAACAAGAATTATAGAAAAAGAAGGAAGGATGAGGGGGATTTTGAGAAAGGAAGGGAGGAAGGAATGGAAGGAAGGAAAAGGAAAAAAGATAACTCGGGTAGTTTGAGAAAATCATCAAAGCCCCTGATTATTTAAATTGATTTACTCTTTCAAAACCTACTATGTGCTAGTGATTTTGGGAGGATTGGAGAAGATGCTGCCTAAAGTCACCTTCCTAACTCCTTGCTAGTAGATCAGGCAAGCCAAGCTTACAACAGACTATTACACAGGACCCCAGATGATGAGAACCAACCTGTGGGCACCGGTCGATGCAGTGATAACCCCCAAGAGGGGCATTTTCTCTCACTGGAAAGATTAGCTAAGGTGTCGTGTGGTTCCCCCACATCGTTGTTGTTCAGTCACTCAGTGGTGTCTGACTCTTTATGACCACATGGACTTCAGCACATCAGGCTTCCTGCCCTCCACTCTCTCCCAGAGGTTGCTCAAATTCATGTCCCTTGAGTCCCTTGAGTGATGCCATCTAACCATTTTATCCTCTGTCGCCATCTTCTCCTCCTGTCCTCAATCTTTCCCATCTTCAGGGTCTTTTCCAATGAATCGGCTCTTTGCATCAGGTGGCCAAAGTATTGTAAAAACCCTCAAAAAATTTTTTTAGAGATTCTGAGCAAAGTGTTTTCAGACATAATCCCAAAGACCTTTGTACATCATCTTTGAACAATCAGATTAGAGAGGTGTTAGGAAGTATACTCCATACCCATTTTCGAAAAACAGTAAGTTCTAGAAATTGTAGATTGAAGTAAATTAGTTTAGGTTATAGGATAGGTTGTGAGCATCAAAGGACATGATAGGGATCAGCCACAGCCTGAACAAATCCTATTTGCACTTTGACAGGGTTGATAGAGAAGAGAGGACCAGGTTAAAGCACTGGGCTGAAATACAGGCGAGCTAAGCTGATTTCTGAGATGGCATAAATCCAGGTGGGAGCTAATGTAGTAGAGGATGAAAGGCTCAAACCAAGGAGATAAAATTTAATAGGGAAAATTGGAAAGTCTCCAGTGTAAGTTGTGAAAATTTATTTACTTAACATATAATGAGCATTGTGTTCCCAACAGTGGGTAAGAGACTATCCAAAAAAAAAATTACCAGTTTCTGGGCTCAGCCTCATTTAATAAAGGACAACACAAAATCACAGGTCTTCCATAGAAGAGAGTCCCAAGTGGAGAACTGCCTAGAAATTCTGCCGTCTGAGGAGTGATTGAGAAAATTAGAGAATTCAGCCCAGAAAAGAGAACACTGAAGCCAAGCTGCCTCAGACATGCCAGCTACCTGGAAATATTCAAAAGGCTTCTCAGTGGTTCCAGAAGGCACCTTTCTTATAGCCAAGGAGAAATTACATCAAGGGGTTTCAACACAAGAATAGGAAAGTGTTTTTCATAATGAATTATATCCTCTGGAAAAGACTGTGGTGTGGTTTTACTGTACCAGAGGCTGGAGATAAAGACAAAAGGGCCATTAGAGAGACAGTGTGAAACCAGGAAGTCATGATGCAAAGTGCCAAGACTGAGCTGAACAGATGCGGAGATGCTAGACAGGTGCAAAGGTCCTCAGAAGCCCAGGGAACCAGAACACCAGTGTCACCTGCTGGGTCAGGAGGGTGTACAGAGCAAGTCATGTCTGGGCGGAGGGTGGGGGCAAGGGCTTGGAGGGACAAAATCATGGGGGCTATCAGCAGAGAATGCAAGAACAGAAAACCCAGAGAAGGTTGGCTGTTCAAAGTAAGAGGGAACCGAGCTAGAAGGGCAACTAAGTCCAGCACAGGAGGCTGGTACCCTGAGCTGAGGAGTCCTATCGGCAGGGAGTCTCTTTGGAGAATTTCAGAGTGCAGATGTGACCTAGTGAGGGGTGTGACTCAGAGCCATTTCTGCCCTTTCTGCTGTGGGCAAGCTGCTTAGAGGGCTGAGAGTCTGGAGCTCAGCAGACCAAAGAGGGAGATGCTGATGAGGAAATGAGAATTGAACTGGGGAGAGAGAAAAAAGCCAAAGTCCCAGGGAGACTGGTGTGTTGAGTGGGGAGCCCTCAACAGACATGGAAGCCAGGTCAGCGTTGGAGATGTAGGCACCGTCCGGTCAGCAAGGGTGTTGTCTGCCCTGGGGCTGCTGCCAGCCCCAGCTCATTGTAGCCTCTGTCCAGGGCACTGTGGAAGGGATCCAGACATTTATTAGAGGAGGATTGGAAAACTCTGTGATGCCCTTAAGATGCCACGAGTCCATGATTTTTAAAATAGTCTCTTAATTTGTCCCACATCCCCTTCTCACCCCTAAAGAGGAGAGTGTCCAGAGTTCTTCCTTTTCTTCTCCCCGCCCCCTGTATGAACAGAAGACCCAGAACCCATCATATCCTTGACATCTCTCCCAACTGGCTTCCAAATCAGCACCACCACCCCCCACATAGTTTACTTTAATACATTAAAGGACTCGATGTGTTTGAAGCCAGACATCTCAGCCTGCACCCAAGTTGCTGTTTCCTTGCTTCCTAAAGGAGCTCAGAATTCCAACAGTGGCTCTTTCTGTGTCCTGAAACACTCTTCCTGTTAGTTTGTGCTCTCTTTAAGGTGATAACAGTCTTACTTCCTCTCCAACTGACCCAGCCTGAGACAGTGCCCTCCAGGGTATGTCCTTTGGTCAGCTGTCATGAAGAATGTGCTCCTCTGCGTGTCCCTAAGGATATGACATGTGTCCCCCTCTATGTATAAAGGGCTTCCCTGGTGGCTGGTGAAGAATCCACCTGCCATGCAGGAGACCCGGGTTCAATCCCTGGGTCAGAAAGGTCCCCTGGAGAAGGGAATGGCTACCCACTCCAGTATAAAAAACTTTGAGGATAGTGATTTTAAAAGAGTTTGAATCAACAGACACTAGTTATGATTTCCTACTCAGCTGCAGCAAATGATTGAGTGCATCTGGGTCCCAGTTTCCTGATTTCTGAAGGAAGGCTCAGAAATTCCCAGGCAGATGGGTATAAAGGGGACTTGGGCTGGCACTCCTAAGTAACCAGCACATCCGGGTTCCTAGCACGTGACCCTAGCCCACTTGGTCCCACCCCCCAGGAGACATTCATGCCTGGTCCCTGATGCCAACTGTGTCATCCAGACACTCCACCAGCTTCACACTCCACCAACTCTCAGCTTCCTTAAGGGGGGCTCACGGAAGAAGTGTTTCCATGAATATAATGTTGCTCACAGTTCCAGATAAGGCAGAAGGAGGAAATAGTAATCAAGATAGACAGAGAAAGGAATTCACTGTAAGGTGACGAGCATAGGGAAGGGTAGACCAAAGAGGCTTTGGGTACCAAAGCATGTGGACGAAGATGCCTATTAATTGTAGACACAGAAATTTTGCTTTGGAACTTGTCAGTACCAGAGGGACCTCTATCCCCACTGGTTGGAAGCTGTCTTTCCTTGGCACATTGATAGAGGAAGAAAAAAAAAAAAATCACAGGAGAGAAAGCTGTGGTGGTTAGCTTCAGGAATAGAAAAAGAATGATGATGGTGTCAGAACAAGGAACACAGATCCATCCTGAAGACGTTTGAGTCTGAGTTCCCATCACATTGTGAGCTGATGTGCAACGTTTTACTCTTTGGAATTCCAGCCTCTTTGTAGAACGTTGAACTAGCCAGTGCTTGGTTGTTCCATAGAGCTAATTAATCCCAAACTTTTGGCACCTTATATATGTGTATGTGTATATTTACTTTGCAAGTGTTAAATCATTCAGGAAGAGAAGAAGCTTATCTTGTCTTTGCAGATAAATGTAAAGCCACGACATGGGAAACTCAACGCTGCTTTGCCTTCTTTGCTTTGCCATATGGATGGGGTGAAGGGAGCTGTTTCACTTCCCAGACTGAATCCATCTGTGCACAAGCCCGGGGCCTCCTTGTGAGGTGGGACCTGGCACGACTGACTTGAAGAGCAGTGCTTTGGTTCACAGGATGATTGCCTATGTGTGGCTATTCCTGTGACTGTCCATCCCACACCTCCCAGTTACAGCATCCTGCTCCCTGACTCGAAAGCGACTGCATTCAAGGGTCAGCCCCCAAACACGAAAATGCTCCAACAAATGCATTGCTTCACTCACACTGACAGTCCGCTGAATCCATTCCCAGAAAGTTCCATTCATTGAACATTTAACATCAAAGCTTTTTAAAGAAAATTCAAATAAAAATATGAAGAAGACCCTTGTGTTCTAAGAAAGGAAACCTTCATTTTTTTTTTGCCAGGACAAAAGTGTGTAAAAGGAACAAATTATATTTTAAGGGAAATTAGAATTTCAAAACAATGCCATCCAAAAAGTTTTTTAAAAATTTACATCATTTTTAGGCAGGATTTCTTTTATCAGGAGTGGTAACCAGGTCTTGGTAAACAGTGTCCTCAGAGGAAAGAAATAAAGAAAAGTTTTATTTGTGAGTTTGAAATAAACATCTAGGTTTCCAGACATAGTGATATGCAGTGTATACAATTCTTTGATCAACCAAACAGACGCATAGCTCTCTAATAATGACTTTTTAAAGAGATCATAAGCTTTTTCATTTTGATAGCAAAAAGAATGGAATTTGTACTATATAATGAATTACTTTCAAGATGTTAATTTTCTGACTTCTGAAAATAAAGTTGGGTTTTTGAAAAGTGACAAATGAATAGGTTATAATAAAACCTTTATCACATATCTGAGAATTTTTGTGGCTATTTATATGTGCCTCACTTAGAAGAAATAAGGAATCCATAAAAGTTTCAGTTATTAGTAGTGATCTCAGTATACAATTACATTTAAAAATGGCTGTTGTTATCTGATTATGTAGAATATTTGTCAGAAATGCTTAACTGAATGTTAGTGATGTTGTTTATCTTGTACTAATATTAGCTTTCTTTCCCCAGATGCAAAGAGTTTAGCTGAAATGCTCATGAGGTAAGAAAAAGACCTAGTATCCTAAATACCATGTTTAAAAGAGCAATTTCCAACTTGTTTTGATGATTTCTTTTTGTTTAATGACAGTCTCAATAATCCATTTTCTATCTGACATATAGTTTTCATTCTAGGAAACTAAATGTCCATGTAATGCCTAGTTGGAGTAGATACCAAGTAATGCGCTGTCATGTACACTGTAGGTAGTCATCTTCTTGGCTGGGCTCAACCAACAGAATATTTCCCACTACCTGAGAATAAGGAGATACATTATAAGTATCAATAAGAAGCCTTGGTTTTGCTTCCACCAAATATGCCACCTTGAGGTCAAGCCTTCTTCCTAATGTTAGCCAGGTGAGAAGGAATCCACAAAAGGAAATGGGTTCAAATTGATCAATAAAAACACTCTTTGCCCTAACCTCCCGTGGCTTCTTCAGCACCCCCTCCACCAGAGCGCCCAGCAACTTCTGCTGCAAATATCTGTTTAGTCTGGTCTCAGAGGTCACAGCTTGTCTCATCACTGAGTTAGGAGAAACCAGCACTATAATTGTTCCACTCATAGCTGTTGAATGGTGAATAACTAGGTGTAACTGAATAAGAGCATGTTCATAACTGTACAAGCCACTCCAATATTTGCACTGTCTATAGTAAAAATGTAAACCAAAAGTAACAGGAGGATAATCAGTGTCTAGGATCCAGGTAAGAAGAATGTTAGGGGAATTCTCTTGACAGTCCAGTGGTTAGGACTCAGCACTTTCACTGTCTGGGGCCTGGGTTTGATCCCTGATGAAGAAACTAAGATCCTGCAAGGTACAACCAAAACGAAAAAGGAAAAGAAAAACATCAGGGCCCAGATGGTGACTTTGACATTGCCGTTCCAGGATGACTAATGTAGAAGATGAAAACAATGGCATATGAGGTCTCTTCCCAGCCCCTACCCCACCACAGTTGGCTTTAACTTCCTCCCTAATCTTTGCATATCAAAGTAGTACTTTCTTATCATTCACAAAGAGACCCATAGCAGTGTCTCTGAAGACCTAAGACAGAGGTTGAATACCATTGGCCCATGGGTTACGTTTCTCACAGACACCTTTGTTTGTCCATGATGTGTTTTAAAACAATATGAACTGTTAGTAACAGATAATGAAGGACTCAAGGATGCCTCTGAAATCGTTGGTGTGAGCAGTTAGATAAACATTGGCGCCATGTGCCGAGATTAAGATGGTGGATTTGGTGTATGGACCCTTTAATGTAGGGCAAAGGAAGGGGATGTTGATCAGGATGAAAGGACTTGCATGGATCATGTTGGACTGAGGATGCTTTTTAAGCTTCCAATGAAGCTGGTAGCACCAATCTGGAGCTCAGAGTAGAGCTCAGAGATTCAAATGGCCTGTAAAATATCTCCTTCATCTGTCTAATCCCATCACACTAGATCAAACTTGCATGAGAAGATTATGAAAAGCTCTATGAAGCATATTGGGCCCAGGTTTTTGTGCAAGCCTGTCCTTGTTGGCTAGTGGTCACAGGGAAGGCTGCCAGACACATGTGCACTTCTGTTGAACAGATCTGACAAAACATCTGGAAAACAAGCCAGAGTCATTTGATTTATAATAATTATCTAATAAAGTAAGTTATAATGCAGTCTTACAAATACAAAATTGTTGATGACATTTAAAAATCAAGACATTTCACACAAAACTGTGGCTTTCTGGCTTCTCTTGGAAGTGCTCTGACCACACTAGACACAGCCTCAATGACCATGGCTGTCTGGACCTGCCTTTGATGCCCCCGTTAGAGTGGGTGTGATCTGCTCAGCCCAGGGGCCCCGTCCCTGTCTCCAGCCCAGTCCACCTCACTGATCTCTAGTGCCCTAGCCTCGTGTTTGCAGCTATGTGTCCTCTCAGATAGCTTCTGGCCACTTCCTTCATCATCTCCTAGACCATCGACCATGCCCAAAGCCCATGTCCCTGGGGCGGGGATGGGGGCGTGGTTTCTGCGTTTCCTGACAAGTGCAGCATTTATTCCATTAGTGTGAGGTGGTGTTAGCTTCTCTGCTGTCTTTTCTCCCTCATGAATTCCAGGTAAGACGTCAAAAAGCATCTTCTTCCTTCTTTGTTAATAGGGGCAATTACTGTGGGAGAAAGACCACCTATTGATAAGAACAGGAATCAGTAATGATATTTGCAGGTGACAGTTGCCAACATGAAATTAGGAACATTAAAACTAGTAATTACTCCCACTTAAGATATTTAAGGTAGTTTTCTCCCAAAGGATGAAAGTGATTGAAAAGGAGGAGAATTTCCAAGCTCCTCACATAGGTGGATTTTTATGGGATTAATTTAGAAGTAAAAGCAATGAGGGAGGGGATATATATATATATATATAAAATTATGACTGGTTTGTGTTGTCGTGCAGCAGAAGCCAATACAGCATTGTAAAGCAATTAGCCCCCAATTAAAAAAAAGAGAAATGTTCAATAATAAATGATTGAACCAGAGGACCAGAATATATATCTTTCATCGTGGCTCATCTCGGGGGGAAAAAGAAACGAAGAAACAATCAATCATTCTAGGCCAAGTGCCTGTACCCAGAACCTTATTTATCTTTTACATAGATGTATCACAGCCTATCTGATTTTTCTCGGACCATAGCTATTGAAACACATGTTTATGAATTAAATGAAAATAATAAATTGGTTGATTCAAAAAAAGCAATGCTTTTATTCTTGAAGGGTCAATTTAACCTAAGGTTGGCAGGTTAACAGGTCAAGCAACAAAAGACCTTGTCCCCTGCCTGGTCAAGTTAGGGCCAACCACGTTCCAAATGTGGCCCTGGAAGTCTAGGTAGGTCAGATCCATTGGCACAGAGAAGCCTGCAGAATCGCTGTCCCCTGTCTTCACCACTTCTTTCTCTCAGAAGGTGAAGACTGAGCAGCCTGGGACATAGAATCACAGACTTAGGTTCAAGATGCTGCCACTGGCTAGTTTTGTGATCTGCAGGACATCCTTTTCTCTCTCTCTGCCCTGCTTCTCTCATCTAAAAACAGCTGTTGGAAATAGTTCCTAGCTGTATCATCCTGTGATCTAGGTGAATGCAACATTTACTGTCCACTCACACTCCTTAAGGAAGGAGCTACATATCTGAGTGACGTCGGCTGTCCCAGAGCCAGACAGGCAGGTGCAACTGCTGGACAAACACAGACTACCTGGACCCCACTCTGGGGGTCCCCTCCCCCCACATGCTGCCACCTGCTGTTGCTGGTTCTCATGCCTCTGGACCTTCATCCATGTCACCCGAGCAAGTCACCTGGTAGAAGAGAGAGAAGGGAGATGTCACCCACCATGCACAGATAGAAAGGGTTTTCCTTTTCTAGGATTAGGCAAGAAAAATGTTTTTCAAGCATACCAGCCTTCTCAAAGGTGAGACTGGGTTACCCTAAGGAACTAAGTAACACGTAGTTAGTGTCCAGGGACCAGTATTAATAAGAAAGCTAGTTGTGAGCAGTGAAGGGTTCAGATTGAGAATTCAAGTTAGTTTAGTTTTTTCATGTTTATATGTTTATTTGTTGTCATTCAGTCACTAAGTCGTGTCTGACTCTTGCAACCCCATACACTGCAGCACGCTAGGCTCCCCTGTCCTTCCCTCTCTCCTGAAGTTTGCTCAAACTCATGTCCGTTGAGTTGGTGATGCTATATAACCGTCTCATGTTCTGCTGTCCCCTTCTCCTCCTGCCCTCAATCGTTCCCAGCATCAGGGTCTTTTCCAGTGAGTTGGCTCTTCACATCAGGTTGCCAAAGTATTGGAGCTTCAGCTTCAGTAACAGTGAAAATGTTCACCCAGCTATTACAATGAGAATCCTGATATCTTTACAGTTACTTTATACTTATGGAAGGCTCCATCTCAAATTTTTGGGAGGAAGGGAGATGCTATGCAAACATTGTCATTAGTTTTTTTTTCCCCCAAAGCTTAAGGAAATATTGACTTTATGAAGTTGTAGCAATTGCACATAATTTATTGGCTGAGCCCAGAAATACCATCCACCAGGAACCAGCTTCAGCCCTCTGTCACTTTAATCAGACAGCCAGATGGCAAATGGATGGCAGATGATTATATTTCAATAATAGCTAGCTAATATATTTAGCATGATCCCATATCATATAAAAGAGGCAATTTTGCTTCCTCCGTAAAAACATTCAGATCTTTTTTCAGATTACAAATGAAGTTTCTTTAATTAGATTTTTTTTAAAAAAAGGTTTGCTGCTATTCTAATGACCAATTGTTATAGCTTAGGGAAATCAACCTTCATGTAACAATAGATCATAGAATATGGCAGCACAGACTAATATAAAGAAGCAACCTGCTTGAGATCTAATAACCTTTTTAGATTGAGGAGGATGTTATTGACTCTAAAGTCCAGGCTTCTGGAGGTGTGACTCAGCTCCCATTGTGCCCAAGCATTATTCATTCAAGAACCTTCAACAAATATTAATTGAGCACCTACTTCAGTCACATACTGTCCCAAGTTTCAGGGCGATACAGGGGACAGAAGAAATGAAAATACCCTTTAGGAAGCTTATAGTCCATTGGCAGGGACACCTTATAAATAACTCATTCAAACACCTGCTAGGAAGTTGTAAGTGCTGAGGAGACAAAATTAAGTGGAGAATGGGGAGTTCCCACAGCAGGGTCAGCTGGCTCCTCTGAAAAGATGGACAGAGGGGGGCCACTCCATGGCTTTGGGCCAGGGGAGTGTGTCCCAGCAAAGGAAACAGCAAGCACAAAGGGAGGAGGGACAATTAGACTTTGAATCTTAAGGTTTGGGGGGTCATTTTCCCACCTTCCTGCCGCAGGGCTTGGCAGCTTGGTCCTGCGGTGAAGGGGCATTCACCTCCAGCTTTGATGGTCCATGTTCACCAGGTTCAGTCATATTCTAAGTCCTTGTGCCAATCGAAGTGGAGCACAGCGGTGATGTCACTGGCTTCCTGTGTCAAGCAGACCCCTCATTGTTAAGTATAGTGTGCGGATCCCTAGGTGTTCATTGAGCAGCCGCTGACTGCCTCATCACTATTCATGAGGAGCAGAAGGAACTAGCTCACACTTCTATTTTTGGTGCAAGGACAAGCTCCGGTCCCTCATGAAGTTTCGAAACAGATCTCAGATATTCACAGAGGAGGAGTTCCCCATATGTTTTTGTGGAAATAGAGCTTATCTGACGTAACCACAGCCCCCCCGAGTCACCAACGCTCTTCATTTTATACAAGGATCTGAATCTTTGCTTTAAATGCACACAAAAATAAAGTGAGAACTTGGGTAAGTAAATAATTTAAAACCATTTATAGACCATGCAAAAAATTCAGGCCAAAACGTTTGAATTTGGGCTCTGCGTAATTAGCATGGTCTAGCTACATAACCCAGTTACTCATCTGAAGAGATAGAAAATCTGGTTCAAGATCAAGTCCTAGGAGGGCTGCTGTGCCTTTCAAAGCGGCTGTTTTCATGGGCTGTTTTGTTTACACCCAAAGGGAGAAAGAGCCACTGTAAAATATTCAGAATATTAACATGGACCTCTGAATGCAAGCATGTAAAGGGCTTCTTGAGTGAACTTGACCTTCAGATTATCAACATTCATCAACCACATGGTTGAAGAGTGGATGAGTCCTCATGGTCAAGGAAGAATCTGGGACTCCTGGTGAATGCTTGGTTGAAGCTAAAAGCATTTGAGATTTCAATACAGGTGCACCTTTATTGTCCCTTATTACATGTAATTAACAGAGGGTAAACCATCAAGAGTGTGCCAAGCACCACAAATCTCTCTCAAAACAGAATTTGGCAGTAAATGAGCTAGATTTAAAGACGCCATAGATTATCACATTGATTTAATTACCTGAATGGTTGCTGCTTTCTGGAGGGTATTTCAGAATATATTTTTAAATCTACTTGATTCTTATAATTCTATAAAGATTGAACAACCATTTTTCAATTGTGGATCGCTAATTAGAGCTTTTATCAACTTTCTTGTATTTTTGTCCAACATGCAGATTATTTTCTCTTTTTTTTAACTATGAGCTGTAACTGAACTTGATTATACCATGCAGCTTTACTACCTATTTTCATTTACTTTTAGAAGACAGCTCACTCTAAGAGCAATTTTCTGGTACACAAATTTTGAGATAAATTCTTATAGTAATTGCTTTTTTTTCTCTCTTCTAAAATGTAATTGGATTCAGAAAACTAAATTATTGTCAGGAAAGCTAACAAGGTTTGTGATTTATTACTAGAACAAAAAAAAAAAAAAATGTGACTCCAGGTAGAAAACAAATTTACTAGTAAAACCCCATTCGGGGACTAACCAGTACACATGTTTTCTCCCTTGCCATCTTTAGAATATCTCATGTCTAACCAATGAAAATGTTGTTGATTTAAGAATGTTTCTGTATG
The DNA here is from genome assembly GCF_033118175.1 of Dama dama. Taxonomy (NCBI): domain Eukaryota; kingdom Metazoa; phylum Chordata; class Mammalia; order Artiodactyla; family Cervidae; genus Dama; species Dama dama. The sequence continues at coordinate 77,627,785 of NC_083699.1, forward strand.
TATATTTTGTTTGGTTTTTACACAAGAAATGGGAAATTCCAAAGTAAGTTTCTCCTGATAGTTGTAGAACCAATCTCTATTGACAGTTGATATTTTCTGAACCTCACAACTGACTGCTGAAACTTAATATTAATAAATATCATTTGCATGAAGGAGAAAAAACTATCATGTGCTCCTTTCCCTCCCCTCCCCACCGGCATTCACATAATTAGATTATAAGTCTAGTTGGTGTGCCTAATGTAACACTGAACAAATTCATTAATGTATCCCCCTTATTTTATTCCCAGTAAAAATACCCGGACTTCAGACACCTTGAGCAAGCAACAGCAAACCCTGAGGATGCATATTGACATACCCAGGGCTCAGCTCTTGATTGAAGAGAGAGACACAATGGAGACCATCGGTAAGGTGTCCTGTTTGCCGCTTTACACAGTGTGGCTGCTACAGCCATACCCTCTCTGCCTAAACCCTGAGCCACGGAAAATACTAGATATGGGAACATCTTGAATGTTACATGAGCAAACAAGTTAGAAGGTAGACAATTGTTATTGAGAATAATAAGTACCAGCAAACATGGGGGACATGAACTTAGATAAACCACAAAGTTCACCAGAGAGAACCCCAACTCTGACCCAAGTTGGATCTTTCCTTGAGAGGCTGTCATTGCCACTCCAAAGAACCGATATCTGTAATCAAGCAAGCCACAACAGGCTGCACACTAAGACCCCATCTTGGAAACCCACTTTCTGAGCTCCTCCTCAGCTCCACTAAGGACTTTATTAAAGAAAACGTTTAAATTCTACAGATGTCTTCACACAGGGCATCTTTCTCCGCCCCTTGGCACCCCATAGATATCCTGTGATGGTTTCTTTCTCATGGCTTTGGAGAAGTCCCAGTTCCTCCGTTCCATGATCACAAAACAGACACCTACAGAACTTCAGCCGCCTGTCTGCCCTGAACCCAGGTGTCTCGACTCCTTCTGGCCTTTTTCTACTCTAAGTCTGCTGTCCACACAGCCTGCTTAGATGGTTCTATTTATTCCAGAATCAGACACCTCATATTTCCATTGCCACAATGATCAGAAGAATAGCTAACACTTATTAAGAGCTCATTGAGCTTTCCTGGTGGCTCAGTGTAAAGAATCCCCAGGTTCAATCCCTGAGCTGGGAAGATCCCCTGGAAAAGGAAATGGCAACCCACTCCAGTATTCTTGCCTGGAAAATTCCATGACCAGAGGAACCTGGTAGGCTACAGTCCATGGGGTCACAAAAGAGTTGGACATGACTAAGCATACAGAGGGAACAGGGAAATATGGACAAACAAGTCGAGCCCCTGATCTTGCCCTTAGAGTCTCCCTAAACACATGAGGCTCCCTTCTGAAGTTTACTAGTTAGATCCTTCTGTCACTTAGACGTGTCTGACTCTTTGCAACCCTATGGACTGTAGCCCACCAGGCTCTTCTGTCCATGGAATTCTGGAGGCAAGAATACTGGAGTGGGTTGCCTTGGTCCTTAGAGCATCCCAATTATACTGGGCTGTTTAAATATGGCTATTAAATCCTTGGACTTCCCAGGTGGCGCTAGTGGTAAAGAATCCGCATGCCAGTGCAGGCGACACAGATGTGGGTTCGATCCCTGACTTGGGAAGATCCCCTGGAGAAGGAAATGGCAACCCAATCCAGTATTCTTGTCTGGGAAATCCCATGGACAGAGGAGCCCGGTGGGTCCCAAAGAGTTGAACATGACTTAGTCACTAAACGACAATAAGAACAATTAAGAGCTCTTTAAACATTACATCCTTTATGTGCACTTTATGTGCATTATTTAACTCACTCCTCCCAATGCACGTAGGAAAGCTCCTTAGGAACAGGGATGTCGAGAAGTTCTGTAGCTTGAAGGTCACATAGACAGGAGTGGAACCAGAGCTGAGCCCCCTCCTGGCCCGCTGCTTCACCTTCAATGGGTGTCACCTGCTTCCATATCAATAAGGCTACCCCCTAGAACCCCTCGCCTTAGAAGTATGGCTGGACCCCCCCATGGTATCCATGGAAACAGACTCTGAGGCAGGTTTCCTAGGCTGCCCCTTTTCAAACTTCACTCTGCGTTTGTTCTGGAAGATGTTTGTTGGCACTCCATCCCAGGACAACCCTTCTCTGTGGTTTGACTAAAGCAACCCACCTCCTGGCATGGACCCTTGATCCCTCCTGCCAGGAAGACAGTTTTCACAGGCCAGAACCCTCCATGGCCCCTTGTCCCCACCCTGCCCCGTATTGTCTCTAATAGAAGAGCAGAAACATCTGACCTCGTGGCTCCTAAATTCTGAGGCCTGGGCTGCCATTGCTGGATTCAAGGTTGCTTCAGGCATAACAGCACTTACACAGCTCGGTCAAGTCCAAGGTGGCCCTCGATCAAATACTGCCGTGTTGTCTGAGAACCCATCCCGAAGTACATGAGATTTCATCAGCTGGGTCAGATCAGGCAAGGCTCTGGGTGTGGTTTCTCCTGACCTTTCCTATAGTATATACGGATCTCTTTTATCAAACCTCATGAATTGAGCTTTAAAACTAAGATTTCCTTAAAACAGATAGTTAACAAGGGCCTACTATATAGCACAGGCAACTCTGCTAATAACTCTGTAATTACCCTCACAGGAAAAGAATCTGAAAAGGAGTGGATATATGTATACAAGTGAATCACTTTGTTGTACACCTGAAGCTAGCTATTATAAATCAACTATACTCCAAGATAAAATTAAAATTAAGGAAAAAACCCTAAGATTTCCTTTCAAACATCAGTTCAGAAATCAAATTGTAACTCCTTTGACTTTATATTACAATTTCAACATTTGCTAACTGTTCCTCACTAGACTTAATGATTCTACCCACGGCTGTTAAAATACATCACTGGGCGGATCCTGGGAGTGGTGTGTCACCTCCCAGTAGCTGGTCACTGCCGACCCAACAGCAGAGAAAGGTCTGCCTGTCGCTTCTGTACATAGTAACGACCCTTCGCCCAAGATGCACCGTAACTGTAGCAGGATCATCCATCACCAAGAGTCGTTTACCTCCCAGGGGCACCTGACAGGTGGTCAATGGCATTTTAAAGTTATTGGGGAAGTAGAGACGTGATGCTTTCAAACGCTCTGGGCTCTGCCTACAAGAATCCGATATGGAAGCGCCATTAATTTCTAGCCAGAATGGATGGCCAACCTCAAAAACAGACAGGCACTTGAAATGCCCCATTAAAACTGCACACCCAGCCCCGAAGGTCCTCTGTATGTTCTTACCAGGTCTGCATGCTAGAAGCCACAGCACAGTGCTAGGGATCAAAACAAAGGTAGATGTGGGGCCTCTGATACCGGTCTAGTCGTAAGAACCTGTCTCCGGGGAAAGGCAGCCCTGTTAGGGGGTGGAGGGGTGGCTGCTGGGTGGGACCCCCCGGGTGGGACCCCCCCCTGGGTGGGACCCCCCCTGGATGGGACCCCCTCAAGCTGAGTCCTGGCTCCCACACGCTACACGCTCCCAACCTGGCTACACCACACGCTGGGTGCCACCAACCTCCTGGCAGTCCTTCCTCTGTTTTTTTCTGCCAAGAAATCTTATTCTGACTTCAAGAGGTTTTCCTCTCCTGCCAGAGCCTGAGTAATTTGATTTTGTAAGGTTCGTTCTGTTCAGAGCCTTTTTTGGACACAGACGTCTAGCTGTGTTGTTTATAACTTTCCCATTACCATTCCATGTCAAGGCTGCTGCGACGTGGTCCTGGCTGACTGGTAAATGCATATGAACATAACCCCAGCCCGCAGTACCTGAAAATGTATGAAAAATCCAAATACCCTAGTCAAAGTATCCCTTGAAGTCAAAAAACTCTTAGGAAAACGAGAAAATTATTACCACAACAAAGTAATGAAAATCTGAGACAGACCACCAATGACATACATCCCGAACACCTGCCCCTCCTCCCAAAGCATAAAATGCTCTGAATCCATCTGTGTCCGGGCTTCCCTAACCTTCAAATGTCTGAACCAGTAGGATCTGGGAAATCTGACAAGTGAGTCATTTTGAGAAGTCAGTTACAGAATGCAGAAGAGTCTCTGGATCTCGGGAGAAGTGGGAAGGCAAGGCATATACCCCAGAACAGTTAAAATCAAGGAACCAGGACACCCAGAAGACTGGCCCTTCTCTTCCCCTCCCCCCACACATGCTGAACATTCACCATCACCCCAGGACAGACCACCGCAGAGCAGTTTTTCTGGTACCACAAACAGAGCTTATTTACAGTGGCAGCCCCATTCTCTGTGATACTGACAAGGCTGGTGGTGTCTCAGGCGAGCTTTTGACAAACACATAAACCCAAACTCTGTTAAATGGACAGCCACCCAATAGGCCTCCCCAGATCAATGTGTGCTTAATGAGAAGAAGCCAGCAGAGAGAGGAAACGTTTCTCCACGGTCATTCTCTTTAAGACATGCTCCTTAAAGAAGGAAAACCTATTTTTTGCATCTTAGAGTCATTCTAATTCAGTGCTTGAATATTTTTTTGTTTTTGCTGGTTGAGATGAGGTTTTTGTTGCTCTTGCTATTAACAATAAAGTGGAATCTGGGGGTGGGGGTGGGAAATGGTACAGATGAACCTATTTCCAGGCCAGGAATAGAGAGGCAGACATAAAAACAGACACGTAGGCAGAGAGTGGGGAAGGGGAGGGTGGGACAGGCTGGGAGAACAGGATTGATATACACACACTGCCAAGGGTGAAATAGACAGCTAGTGGGAACCTGCCGCGTAGCACGGGGAGCTCAACTCTGCTCTGCGATGACCTAGAGGGGTGGGATGGGGCGATGGGACGGAGGTCCAAGAGGGAAGAGATACATGCATACATATGGCTTCACTTCACTGTACACGTCACGGTACAGCAGAAACTAACATAGCATTGTAAAGAATTTATACTTCAATAAAAATTTTAAAATTAAAAAAATAATAATAATGCAAGTGCTAAGGAGAGAGGTGGCCAGGAAGTCCCTGGCTGGGGATGACCGTGTCTGGGATCCTATATCTCCTCTGTTCTGCAGACGATCGCTCCACAGTCCTGTTGACGGATGCTGACTTCGGAGAGGCCGCGAAGCAGAAGTCCCTGACGGTGACGCACACGGTCCATTACCAGTCCGTGTCGCAGGCCACGGGGCCCTTGGTGGATGTTTCAGACGCTCGGCCAGGAACGAGTGAGTGGCTCAAACATCATTTAAACCATGTAGGTGTGGTCAGTGCTGAAAAGGCATCCGTGGTCCATCCCTATGCAGTAAAGCGTGGGACTTCTTAACTCTCTGCCTAAGAAACAGATAGGTGTAATGACGTCTTTGGGAGGCTGAGTTTGTATTGTTTGATCTTAGCTGTCATTAAAATTGTGTCACCTGAGGGACTTCCCTTGTGGTCCAGGTTAAGACTTTGCATTCCAGTGCTGGGGTGCAGATTTGATTCCTGGTTCGGAGAGCTAAGATCCCACATTCCTTGTGGCCAAAAATCCAAAATATAAAACAGAAGCAATATTGTAACAGACTAAACAAAAACTTTAAAAATGCTCCAAATCAAATAAATCTTTTAAAAAGTTATATCAACTAAAGCCAGTAACTCTTGGTTTACTATGAAAGTGTTAGAAATTTCAGGTCAACTTATTAATATTCTTTTAAATTTAGACAACACAGGAAAGAAGAAATTGGCTAACCTTAGTGAGCATCGCTTCTGTGCCAGGGTTGGGGTAAAAAGATTGATGTCATGTTTTTATCTTTACAACAACTCTGCAAGGTAGCTATTAACACAGCAGCTCTCAGAGCCCCCGTTTTATGAGTGAGGAAACAGCCCCAAATTGTACACGTACTCTGTAGCAAAACCCAGATTGAGCTGTGGGTCTGTCTGTCCTCCAAGCTTATGCTTTCCTCCTGAACCACTGTTTGAAAAAAACATAATTCTGTTTAATATGGGGATTGTGTTTGGTTTAATTATTAATATCTGACTCCATGTTATATGGAAATTAATTACTGCAATGAAATTAAATCCCCTAATATGTATCTAAAGCTTATTAATTAGATATTCTGGTTCCTTCATAATTGAAATTGTTTGGATGCCCTGATTACTATCTTTTCAGAAGCTTTGATGTCTAGCTTTTAAATCATTAATCACTCTCTTTGCAGAAATTTACATTCTCCAAGTAGAGTGCTATAATTAGAAAAATAAATATTACATTGTTAAAAGCTATTTTTTATAATGTCTGACTTGTAAAGCATTTGTGAAATGCACTGAGCTTCATGAAGCAAACTGGTTGATTCCTAAATAACATCACGCTATGCAGGAAAACAGTGCTAGCAGTTACTGAAATTCACTTGAAAAATATGTTTTCAAGAGCATTCTAAAGGAGTCTTTTATTCCTCCTCTCTATGTCATCTCACATCCTTCCTTCTCTGGTGACATGAATACTTTCTTAAGACATGAATGAGGATCAGCTTTGTGAAGGAACATGTAGGACTAAGAGACTTGCTTTTAAAAATTACTCCTGGGTCCTTGACATTCTCCCCAGCTACGAACTTTTCCATCACAATCCTCCCAAGCCTGCATCTGGTGACTTCAGGACCCTGTAATACATGGATGGCTTTCTGAGCCACTTAGTTCGGTTCATTTGCTCAGTCGTGTACCAATCTTTGTGACCCCGTGGACTGTGTAGCACGCCAGGCCTCCCTGTCCATCACCAACTCCTAGAGTTTACTCACACTCACGTCCATTGAGTCGGTGATGCCATCCAACCACCTCATCTTCTGTCTCCTTCTTCTCCCACCTTCAATCTTTCCCAGCATCAGGGTCTTTTCCAATGAGTCCGTTCTTCACACCAGGTGGCCAAAGTATTGGACTTTCAGCTTCAGCATTAGTTTTTCCAATGAATATTCAGGACTGATTTCCTTTAGGATGGACTGGTTGGATCTCCTTGCTGTCCAAGGGACTCTCAAGAGCCTTCTCCAACACCACAGTGCAAAAGCATCAATTCTTCGGCACTCAGCTTTCTTTATAATCCAATTCTCACATCCATATGTGACGACTGGAAAAACCAAAGCTTTGACTAGATGGACCTTTGTTGGCAAAGTAATGTCTCTGCTTTTTAATATGCTGTCTAGGTTGATCATAACTTTTCTTCCAAGGAGCAAGCTTCTTTTAATTTCATGGCTGCAGTCACCATCTGCAGTGATTTTGGAACCCAAAGAAATAAAGTCTCCCACTATTTCCATTGTTTCCTCATCTATTTGCCATGAATTGATGGGACCAGATGCCATGATCTTAGTTTTCTGAATGTTGAGCTTTAAGCCAACTTTTTCACTCTCCTCTTTCACTTTCAACAAGAGGCTCTTTAGTTCTTCTTCGCTTTCTGCCATAAGGGTGGTATCATCTGCATATCTGAGGTTATTGATATTTCTCCCGGCAATCTAGATTCCAGCTTGTGCTTCATCCAGCCCAGCATGTCTCATGATGTACTCTGCATATAAGTTAAATAAGCAGGGTGACAATATACAGCCTTGATGGGCTCCTTTCCCAATTTAGAACTAGTCTGTTGTTCCATGTCCAGTTCTAACTGTTGCTTCTTGGCCTGCATACAGATTTCTCAAGAGGCAGGTCAGGTGGTTTGATATTCCCATCTCTTGAAGAATTTTCCAGAGTTTGCTGTGATCCACACAGTCAAAGGCTTTGGCATAGTCAATAAAGCAGAAATAGATGTTTTTCTGGAACTCTCTTGCTTTTTTGACGATCCATCAGATGTTGGCAATTTGATCTCTGGTTCCTCTGCCTTTTCTAGGGCTTTTCAACTTAGGGCTATTCAACCCCAGAAAGATTATAGACCCCGGGGGACTTCCATCTGTGGATCCCTGACCTCAGCAAGCCTTTGTTAATCGAGACCTGAGGAGGAGGGTAGGAAAGAGGGAGGGGACCCAGGACATTGCCCCAGGAAGTGGCTCCCAGTCTTCTGAGTGCCTCAGAATTACCTGGGTGCCTGTTTAAAATACTCATTCTGGCCTCCACCCCCAGGGATACTGAGCTGTCTAGGGTGGGGCCAGGGACTCTACATTATAACCACCACCCTGGGTGATGGTCCTGACGCTGGTTGTCTGATCCGATTCTTGAGAAACACTTCCCCAGGTGGTGGGCGTGATCCTGGAGCGCAGAGGAGGTGTCTGCCATGGCTCTGCAGTGCAGGAGCCTCAGGTCTGCCAGGCTCATGGCACAGCATCCTCCCTGCTCACCAGGTGGAAAGAACCAGCATTTCCAGCTCCCTGTCCACGCTCAGCTGGCAGAGATGCACAAGGGCTAGTCATCAAAGGTTAACACTGGAGGGGAGGACAGTGCAACTAAAGCACAGGGAGCCTGCTGGCTGCTTAGTCAGCCCAAGAACGAGAGAAGGCTGGCCTGACAGCTGTCAGAATATCCACAGAGACCTGCATCGGAGTCACTAGCAGAAGCTCCAACAGGTGAGAGGGCAGTGGCAGGCAAGAGGCTGGTGGAAGGGGCACAGTGATGCCTCTCATGGCCTTATGGCTTGCATGGTGTAAGAACAGTGGGGGAGCATGAAGGATTCATTCATTCAGACTCAGAAGAATTTATGAAGATCTTAGTTATTTCACATGTGGCCCAGTGCTCAGGGATGGGGGTGCAGGATAAGGTACGGAAAGACTTTCTCTTCCTCTGAGTGAAGGAAGTCAAGGTGAAACGAGGAATGAAAGCATTTTTCATTTATCAGTAAGCCTTCCTCAGTGATCAATGCAAAGAAACAGAGGAAGACAATAAAATGGGAAAGACTAGAGATCTCTTCAAGAAAATTAGAGGTACCAAGGGAACATTTCATACAAAGATGGGCACAATAAAGGACAGAAATGGTATGGACCTAACAGAAGCAGAAGATATTAAGAAGAGGTTGCAAGAATACACAGAAGAACTGTACAAAAAAGATCTTCATGACCCAGATAACCACAATGGTAGAATCACTTACCTAGAGCCAGACATCCTGGAATGTGAAGTGTAGGGGGCCTTAGGAAGTATCACTATGAACAAAGCTAGTGGAGGTAATGGAATTCCAGTTGAGCTATTTAAAATCCTAAAAGATGATACTGTTAAAGTGCTGCACTCAATATACCAGCAAATTTGGAAAACTCAGCAATGGCCACAGGACTGGAAAAGGTCAGTTTTCATTCCAATCCCAAAGAAAGGCAATGCCAAAGAATGTTCAAACTACCGCACAATTGCACTCATCTCGCATGCTAGTAAAATAATGCTCAAAATTCTCCAAGCCAGGCTTCAACAATATGTGAACCATGAAATTCCAAATGTTCAAGCTGGATTTAGAAAAGGCAGAGGAACCAGAGATCAAATTGCCAACATCCATTGGATCATCGACAAAGCAAGAGAGTTTCAGAAAAATATCTATTTCTGCTTTTTTGACTGTGTGAAAGCCTTTGACTGTGTGGATCACAGCAAACTCTGGAAAATTCTTCAACAGATGGGAATACCAGACCACCCGACCTGCCTCCTGAGAAATCTGTATACAGGTCAAGAAACAACAGTTAGAACTGGCCATGGAACAACAGACTGATTCCAAATTGGGAAAGGAGTCCATCAAGGCTGTATATTGTCACCCTGCTTATTTAACGTATATGCAGAGTATATCATGAGACATGCTGGACTGGATGAAGCACAAGCTGGAATCAAGATTGCCAGGAGAAATATCAATAACCTCAGATATGCAGATGACACCACCCTTATGGCAGAAAGCGAAGAAGAACTAAAGAGCCTCTTGTTGAAAGTGAAAGAGGAGAGTGAAAAAGTTGGCTTAAAGCTCAACATTCAGAAAACTAAAATCATGGTATCTGGTCCCATTAATTCATGGCAAATAGATGGGGAAACAATGGAAATAGTGGGAGACTTTATTTTTTGGGCTTCTAAAATCACTGCAGATGGTGACTGCAGCCATGAAATTAAAAGAAGCTTGCTCCTTGGAAGAAAAGTTATGATCAACCTAGACAGCATATTAAAAAGCAGAGACATTACTTTGCCAACAAAGGTCCATCTAGTCAAAGCTTTGGTTTTTCCAGTCGTCACATATGGATGTGAGAATTGGATTATAAAGAAAGCTGAGTGCCGAAGAATTGATGCTTTTGCACTGTGGTGTTGGAGAAGGCTCTTGAGAGTCCCTTGGACAGCAAGGAGATCCAACCAGTCCATCCTAAAGGAAATCAGTCCTGAATATTCATTGGAAGGACTGATGCTGAAGGTGAAAGTCCAATACTTTGGCCACCTGGTGTGAAGAACGGACTCATTGGAAAAGACCCTGATGCTGGGAAAGATTGAAGACAGGAGGAGAAGGGGAAGACAGAGAATGAAATGGTTGGATGGTATCACAGACTCAATGGACGTGAGTGTGAGTAAACTCTAGGAGTTGGTGATGGACAGGGAGGCCTGGTGTGCTGCAGTCCATGGGGTCACAAAGAGTTGGACATGACTGAGTGACTGAAATGAACTGAACTGAACAAGGAAAAGTTAGAACAGCATGATGCGATGATGAGTCAGCAGTGGAGTTGTGGGGACCAGGCAGGATTTGCAGTTAGAAGTGTTTCTATGTACACAGTCGCATCCTCCCTCCACCCCCAACCCCCAGGGCCAGGACACTTTTCAGATTTGCGACCGCATGGACTGTAGCCTACCAGGTTCCTCCATCCATGGGATTCTCCAGGCAAGAATACTGGAGTGGGTTGCCATTTCCTTCTCCAGGAGATCTTCCCAACCCAGGGATTGAACTCGGGTCTCCCGAATTGTAGGCAGACTCTTTACGGTCTAAGCCACCAGGGAAGTCTTCAGATACTTAAGGTAGCTCAGATGGTAAAGAATCTACCTGCATTGCGGGAGACCTGGGCTCGATCCCTGGGTTGGGAAGATCCCCTGGAGGAGGGCATGGCATTCCACTCCAGTATTCTTGCCTGGAGAATTCCATGGACAGAGGAGCCTGGGAGGCTACAGTCCCTAGAGTCACAATGAGCTCGACACAACTGAGCAAGTAACACTTTCTCTTTCACCAGAGGTATCATTACCTTGGGGAACCTGAATACACTTTTTTACTTACAAGAGTGCAAGGGTACAAAGATATGTGATCACTATTAGATATCACCTGGGTTTGTTTTGTCATATTTACCTGGACACCATGCATCCATTGTCACTCATTCTTTCATGCAAAGAGTGTTTGCCAAGCAGCCAGGTACATGCAGGGCTGGACTGGTAGACAAAGAAGACATTTCCCCCAGCACTCCTCGCCTCTGACTCCGGTAGTTAGTACCAGTTGATGTCTTTCTGCATCCCTGGCATTCTCCAGTATCTGTTGCTGTCGTTGTTGTTCCGTCGCTAACTTGTGTCCAATTCTTTGTGATCCCACGGACTGCAACACCATAGGCTCCCCTGTCCAACATCTAGTTCTGTGATTTTTCATGGCTATGTCCTGTGAAGTTCTCTAAAGTGAATTTCTAGCCTTCCTGGTCCACCTACCAAATCTCCCATCATCATCTTTGTTAAACAGGATGGTCTCCATCCCTGGTCAAGTGTTTGTCACTCAGGAATCATGGGTTCAGTCCCAGGTTGGTTGATTCCTCCCACATGCCTGAAGTTCACTAGCTGGTAAATCTCACTCACATCTCTCGACAGTGTTGATGGTGGGTGAGGTCATCACCCCAGTCCCAGAGAGGAAGACAGTGGGCACTTGATGAGGTCACAGCCCTCAAGGAGTGATGCTGGGCCAGACTCAGAGGAGCTCACCCCAAAACCCCACTCTCAACCCCTCCACACTGCCTCTAAGCAGAGATGATGCTTCCAATTGGACCTCTAGGGATGAAAGTCGCTTCCCATATATATGAAATAAGAAGAGTTTACAACATGGATTGAATCTTTCCTGTTGTGATTTAAAAAAAAAAAAATGTGCCACACTCCATCACCCATGCTGGTATGCAACATACAGTGGAAAAGTACCTGATGGAGATGAAGAGTCTAGTGTGTGAATCATAAATATTTATTCATTAAATGATAGGAATATTCAGCCCCCTCCTCATTCCATCCTCTCTATGAGACAACTGGTAAGTTCATCCTACAAAGCCGAGGCCTCAGCATCCGAAACAGACAAAAACCAGTGACAGGGAGTAAAAGCTGATTAATCCCACAATTGCAGTCCACATGGCATGTTTTATAACCCTATTATCTGCCAAATCCTCTCCTATCCCAAGTTCAAGATAATTAAAATGATTTGATTCAATGGGCAGAAGCTTAATAATTCAGGTTTAGACCTGATGTTGAAAGGCCAAGAGTTATTTATATCACTTACTCCCTATCACTGATTGCTTAGCAAGCATGGTGCCTCATTACTGGAATTTATTTATAATGCTGAGGTCCCAGATAAAATACTTTCCATGCAGAGGCAGTAAACCCCAACATTTATTTGGTTAATAGATTAACTAGGAAGATGTACGAAGATTACTGAGTTGAAGCCAAGTAAGGTTTTTATTATAGCTGCTATCTTAGAAACTATCCTACAGAAAAGTTCAGTTCAGGTCAGAAAACCTGATGATTAAAAAATGTGTCAACCCCTCTGTAGTATTCTACCTACAGAGATAATTTTGCCCATAGGATGCTTGCTTAGAGCAGGACAAACTGCAGTTCAAAAAGTAATATCATGACCTATATTCCCAACATTATCAGGCCACTGGTAAAGCTGTCTTCATCTAGGAAAAAAAAAAAGTGATAGTGAACAAAATTAACTGAAAAAGACTTCTGGCTTGAGTAGTGCAACGTGACCATGGAACTTTCCAGATAGAGTGATCTCACTGGGAAAAGGGGTCCTTGGGAGTGAAGGTCTCTCTCTGGCCCACCATTGGTGGGTCAGCTTAGCAGAAGGAAGCTCACAGGTGTGGGGTTTGGGGAGTTTGAGGGAATTGTGTCCCGGAAGTGAGACTCTCAAACTGACCCCTTTTTGCATAAGCATCCACACCAGGAGTAAACCTGATCCATAGCTGCACCAACAAGCAGCTTAAAGAAGAATAAAAATAAGAACCCTCAAAACTTATGTAAGGGACTGGGTAATTTTCTGGAAAAGATTCATTAGCATTTAAATAACAAGCTCCACTATTTAAGCTCCACTTATCACGTTGACAGTGCCTGGGAGACATGCAACCTCCTACCCAGGAGAAGGTTTTTCTGTCTCTTTGAGGACCTCTCTCCTAGCATTTAGGCAGAGAAACCCAATTATCATTCATACCTCTCTGTCCAGAGAGCTTGGCGCTCCAGCATAACTCATTTACATTCTAATCAAGGCCCCCCGAAATCCTCCAATAAAGTCGTCTGTGGAATTTTGCAAGTAACGGATGAAATGTGTCTGAAAATCAATGCCCCAGAGAATTATGCACCAAGACGGAGCATTTTGATGATCCAGGAAATCTTAAAATATATCGACCGAGCTGCCATCTTTATGCTTCTCTGCAGCGTTGTAGAATGATGGATTAGATTCAAAGTCTGATAACTGGAAACTGGCAAAAAGGAAAATTCCCCCACTTTAAAAGAAAGTCATTTCACCACTTTCAAGTGTCATGCCCCATGACCCAGCATGGAATTATAGACAAGCTAGTGTCACGCAGACACCATGCCTGACTTTTAAGGGTCTGACTGAGGACACACTTGACCAAGTAATGGGCAGTCTTGGACTGACAGGTGGGGTCTTGAGTTCTGTTCTTATCCCTTAATAGCTGCATCACTTCTCTCTGAGCTTCCATCGCTTCAGCTATAAAGTGACTCTGAGCTGCATGTATTCATCCTTTTCATCCAAAGTAGTCAGTGTCCAGGGATCACAGTGGACTCTCAGTTAATTTTGGATGATCCCAGGATGAACACCCTTACTCTGTCCTGCAGAAACTTGGAGGCTCAGGAGCATCATGAGTCCATGTCATCAGGCCACAGGTTCTCCCGCTGTTTTTTGTTATTTAGTAAGTGCTCCATTAGTGATAAGCAGTCATCACAGATGGCAGTGTAGAGAGGTAGCCAGATCAGTTTTGAAATAGAACTGCCTAAAATTCCTCTTTGAAAAGCAGAGAATTCAAAAATGGAGAAGGACCCTATATTGCCTTCAGGATGGAGCCCCAGAAAGATCATGCCTCTCCCTTTTCCACAGAATTCCAGTGTCCCTCACTCTGTGCTGTTGGACCATCTTTTTTTTCTTAGCTAAGAGTTGAGCTAAGAACTCAGTCTACCCACTTGACCTCTTGCCTCTGTTCCCAGACTTAGAGATGATGAAACCCACCTGGCTTCAGCCTGTTTGTCCATAAATCTCTGTGTTTCTGAAGATGGCAGAGCCGGGACATCCGAACATGCATGAACCCTTTGTTCTCCACACTGAATCACCCAAGTCTTCATCAGAGTTCAGACAAGCATGTTGAAGAGATGCTGCCATATACAAAGGGATATGAGAGTGCTTGGACAAAAATGGATCTTCCCTCTTCCCCTGCTCTAGAGCATTGCAATTTAGTTGATGAACAACAGTCATACTTGAGGCAGTGAGTTAATATTAGACAGCAATCTATATAGGAGACCCCTGCTTGCTTTCCTAGAGCTGCAGTTAAAAACATTTCACAAACTGCCTGGCTTTTTTTTTTTTTTTTTTTTTTTAGTGGCTTTAAAGAACCAGAATTTATGGGCTCACAGTTCCGCTAGCGACAGGTCCAAAGTCAAGGTGTCAGCAGGCCACACCCCCTCTGAAGCCGGTAGGGAAGTACCTTTCCTTGCCCCTTCCCAGTGTGTGGTGGTGGCCTCCGAGCTCCGCAGTCCACCTGTGGCCCTTGATCCATCACCCTCTCCTCCTTGTCTGTCTCCTTGTCTTGTGAGGACACCAGTTATGTTAGCTCCAGAAGGCACCCTACTCCAGTCTGGCCTCATCTGAGCTAATAACAAAAGCAGTGACCCCACTTCTAAATATGACCACCATCTGAGGTTCCAGGCTCAGGATATGGGCATATGAATCTTTTTGAGGGAACAGAGTTCAACCTGTAAGAATACCTCGAGGTAATACTGTAGCAAGGAAGCCCCATTAGAGCATACGTGGCCCAACTCTTCCCTTTTACAGAAGGTGGTGATTCTTAGGAAGTTTAAGTGATATGAGGGGTGTCATGAAACTATTACGAGCCCAGAGCAAGACTCAAATTCATAACTCCTGAGTCCAAATCTGATGTTCTTTCTCTACAGGGATTGTTTAAGTGCTTAAGTATCACATGAGTGCTTCAGACCCTAGGGGAAAGGAAACCAGTGCTCCAGACAGGGCAATCAGGGAGAGCTTCCTGGAGGCAGCATGAGTGGATCATAGAGCTGAATCGGGAGAACCCCACTCCACACCTTGATCACAGCCAACCACCCTCCCAAAGACAAACATAGACTTTGTTCTGGTTCTTCCCAGATCCCACCACCAGGAGAAATGCCAAGGCTGGGCCCACGGCGAGGAATCGGTACGCCAGCCAGTGGACCCTCAACAGACCCCACCCCACCGTTTCAACACACACCCTCACCACCGACTGGAGGCTGCCAACGCCCAGGGCCACAGGCTCAATGGACAAGGAGAGTGACAGCTACAGCGTCAGCCCCTCTCAAGACACAGGTAGGCCTGCATGCCCCCTCTTCCCTGAATGAGCAGGACTACACTCAGTTTCAGGGCCCTACCTGCGCCCTTTCAAGGTCACTTTCAAATTGCTGGACCACTGACCTGACAGGTACCGATGAAGCTATGCTTCTTAGCTAAGAGTTGAGCTAAGAACTCAGTCTACCCACTTGACCTCTTGCCTCTGGGATCCAGTAGAGTCTACTGGGGTCCAGTAGAGTCTGCAAAGCAAAACCAAAGGAATCTATGTGTCAGGAATCCCGAATCTCAGACATACTGCTCCCTCTGCCCTTCACTCCTGCCCTGCAGAGAGAAACACAGAAGTTTCTAAACGTCCTCCCATGATTACAATCACCCTGATTATACTTTGAGGGTGTGTGGCCCACTCCCATCTCCAGGATTAACACTAGACTTGGAGTTGCATGACAAGGTCACAGCACCCTGGATGGGGAACACAGCTGATCTATTTGACAGTGAAACAGGGCTTGATCATCTTGTCTGTGCCATTTGCCAAGACCTCACCCTAGAAGGAAGACAGAGCCTAAGAATAGCACTGGGTTGCCCACCCTCCCTCCAATCTAAAATTTTGAAAAGAAATTCTAAAATTCCTAATAGCTGTAGGAAATTTTCATACTCATTTTCTTTTGTTCTGGATGATATACTTCAAAAATAGTCTTCCAGAGGTGGAGCATCACCACGTACATTTATTTTTATGGCAGTTATTTCTCTTACAAGAACCTCAGAGTTCCACTGAGGTGACTTCAGAACTTTTGAGTAGGTTTAAAATGTAGAGTCCTCTTGCCCAAGATGTACCCTTTAGGGTTCTGGCCGGTCTCCAGTCCCCATGAAGGGTGAGCCTCAAACACAAAGGATGTGCCCCAGGGTTCAGCTGTGATTCTGCCTAGTGACCAATTCCATGCACTTACATGTTCATTTCTAAGGATCGGTCTGTATTCCTGCCCCACGGAGGCCACAGGAGCTCAGATCATTCCTGGCAATGAAAGTGTCACTGTGGCCCAGGAAGACTTACAGAGCAGTAAGGGGGCTCTGCCGTTCATGCATATTGCATTCCCACCTGTCTTGAATCCGCCTGCAATGCAGGAGACATGGGTTTGATCCCTGAGTCGGGAAGATCCGCTGGAGGAGGAAATGGCAACCCATTCCAGTATTCTTGTCTGGAGAATCCCATGGACAGAGGAGCCTGGTGGGCTATAGTCCATGGGATCCCAAAGAGTCAGACATGACTGAGCAACTAATCAAGCCAGCTGTCTTAACTAAAAGCAGAAGTTTTCAGGGGGATGTATTGCTGATCTATGGCAATGTCGCATACTAGGGGCAGGTACCTCCAGCAAGTCAATTGAAACCCTGAAGCCACATGGCTGAGGTTCACGAAGGTGGCCTCACAGTGACAAAGGCAGTCCTCAGATAAAGACCCAGGACTCCTGCCCGGCTGCCCAGTGATGGGGAGAACCAGACACAGGCCCCCGCCACCATGCGGTCAGTGCAGACTCCCAGTGATGACTCATCATCTTGTTTTCTCTTTCTCATGGCACAGATCGAGCGCGAAGCAGCATGGTCTCCACAGAAAGTGCCTCCTCCACTTATGAAGAACTGGCCAGGGCCTACGAGCATGCCAAGATGGAAGAGCAGCTGAGGCACGCCAAGTTCACCATCACGGAGTGCTTCATCTCAGACACATCGTCCGAGCAGTTGACGGCAGGGACAAACGAGTACACAGACAGTCTGACCTCCAGCACCCCTTCGGAGTCGGGGATCTGCAGGTTCACCGCCTCTCCCCCCAAACCTCAGGATGGAGGACGAGTAATGAACATGGCAGTTCCAAAGGCACATCGGCCAGGTGAGACGAGACACGCCTGGACCAGTGTCGGGGAAGCACGTCTTCCCAAGACACACTCTTCCACTGTGAAAGCCTTCTTGGTGTTTAGACTGGTCTTCTGTTTATTGATTGCTGAATCATGTACCACCCCCAAAGCCTAGAGGCTTACAGAAACAGTGATCATTTATTTCATGTATGAATCTGAAACTGAGTCAGAGCTTGGTTGGGACACACGCTCCAGCCATGTCCATGGGGAAGCCCAGTTAGGATGGAGAAGACATGTTCAGTCGCTCACCTGGAGGGTGGGTTCTGGCCATGTCCTCCCAACATAGGTTTCTCCATTATCTGGCTTGTGCTTCCTTCTGTCTAAGAGATGGACAGTGGAAATAGCCATTTCCTTAAGCCTGGGCCTGAAAACTGACGCAGCACTTCTGCCATATACTGTCGGTCAAGTGACCACAAAGCTCTGGGAGCCCAGGTTCTAAGAAGGGAGCTCTCCACTGCTTGAGAAGTATTGAAAATTGGGGGTGAGGGTTTCAGAAGGAGAGCAGTCTTACCAGTGAGCCGGCCTCTGGAACTTGGCTTCACTGAGTTGCCCAATGTGACAGTGAATGGCTGGTATCAGGTTGGCAATATGTTGGTGTCTGCCTTGAACAGTGTAGTGAGTAGGAGCTGCAAACCCTGAGGCCTGCAGGGCCTGGCAGATCCTGTGAATGAGTGAAGAGGGTAAGGAGCAGAGCAAAGGGAGGGAGAGAGACTTGGAGAACTGGAGAGTTCAGTGACTGTAGAGGAAAAAGACTCCAGCAAACTCCTGCCAACTGACCCCGAGTGGAAATGGGGGCCTGTAAGAGGAGATTCTCAAGAGGAGACAGATATTTTGGTTTTCTATGGAGACTCACAGTTTTCAAGTGTTTGCTCAGATTTGTGCAAATCATCATACAGAGCAAATAAAACACATCTTTAAACTGCATCCAAACCACGGCAACCGGTTATAGTTCTCATCTGAAAAATTCTTTTTTTCTTTTTCACCCTGAAGTTTCTGTCTATAGATTTGACTTTGTGTGCTGGCTGATCCAGTCTTGTTGAACCCAGTTTTATTTCTCATTTTCCTATTTTCTGAACTGCTATATAGGTTCTATTTCAAAAATGTATATCCATTTAAATCACCACTATTCCTTTGGGCTTTTCAGCAGAAGGCCAGGCTGAAATGAGCTTTATAAATGCATTAAAATATATAAAATAAAGATTGTCTATCTGGCAACTAATCTCCCAAACTGAGTCAAGATCCACACCAGCCGACTATCAAGAATGATGGCTTCATTTATTTCTGTGCTGTCTACCTCCTCAGGGAGAAGATGTTGTTATCAGTGGGTGTTTTTATCCAAAGGACTTTTTGTTGCTGGCATTTATTTGCAAGGCAGATGCAGCATGTGTAGGATAAATATCATGACTTTTTTTGTGGCTGTACAGCTTGAGGTTGAGGAAGACAGGAGAGGAGAAAAGTGAGCCTCTGGGCTCTTGTTTAGTCTTGCTGAGCTGCAGTTGGCTCGTCTGTAAAATGGGAATGACAGAGACGCCCACTATCTGGGCTTTGTGTAAGCTGGGTGTCGCCTGATGCAGGAGTTAGCAGCAGCAGTGGTCATCGGGTCTCGGGGTCTTGCCTGGTTGACGCGCTGTTAAGGACCCCACTGATGGTCTCAGGATGAGTTGCTGCCCCCCACCCCTTCCTTCCTCCTTTGGTTTATTTTCCTTCCGTGGCCATTGATTCCTGGAGAGCATCCACCTCATTTGTATGTCACCCAGTTCTATGATACACTGTGACCAAGTGGGACTTCTCAGGAATTCAAGGATGGTTCAATATAAAATCATTAATATTAACAGAATTGGGGGGGTAGGGATACATGATCATTCAAGGCAGAGAAAGCATTTGACAAAACCCAACATTTTTCTCAAAAAAATAAGAACACTCCACAGACTAAGAATAAAAGATAATTCCTTCAACTTGAGAAAGGGCATCTATGTGAAACAGCTAACATCATACTTAATGGTGAAAAATTGAATACTATTTCCCTAAGATCAGGAATCAGATGAAGATGTCTGCTTTCCCCACTTCTACTTAATATTGCACTGTAATTTCTAGTAAGGCAAGTTAAGAAAATGGCATCCATATTTGGCAGATAAAAGTAAAGCAGTGGCAAAGATTCCGCCTGCCAATGCAGAAGATGCAAGAGATGCAGATGCAATCCCTGGGCCAGGAAGATCCCCTGGAGTAGGAAATGGCACCCACTCCAGTATTCGAGTAGCCTGGCAGGCTAAGTCTACGGGGCTGCAAAGAGTCCGACACAACTTGAGCAGCGGTTAAGTACTTCACACTCCCATCCGAGACACACACCACACTTCCCCTTGCGTACAGCAAGCCCCTGGAGGAGCACCAAGTATGTGTGCAGGTCTTGAAATAGTTAAAAGTTTGTGTGTTGTTGATGACTTGTTGTTCAGTGTTTTTTGTCTCATATTAAAAAATGTTTTAACTGTTTTCATGAGATTGTTGCCTGGATCCATCAGAACAATTGAAAAATCACAGCTAGGGAAGGTACTATTGTCTTAATATATGCACTATTTATGTATTATTTTTTAATCTCATTTTTAAAATTAATTAATCATTTATTTATTTGGCTGTGTTGGGCCTCAGTTGTGGCAAGTGGGATCTTCCCTACATCAGGCGAGATCTTTTGTTGAGGCCCATGGACTCTCTAGTTGTGGCATTCAGGCTCAGTAGTTACAGCACTCAGGCTTAGTTGCTCCACGGTTCATGGGATCTTTGTTCCCTGACCAGGAATCAAACCCACATTCCCTGCATTGCAAGGTGGATTCTTAACCACTGGACTCCCAGGGAAGTCCCTTAATATACTATTTAGACTAAAATGATTTTATAACTTTAGGTATGAATAAGCTTTTAAATCCACCTGAATTCTAATGTCCACAAACTGTTGTCCACTCTAGATGCCAAAATTATTATTGAACATTTGATATGCTTTTAGAAAAATATGTCATCCTTTGGAAGCCTTCCTATATCTCCTTTATAATGGAACTAAATTAAACACTGGGCACAAAACCCACAGTTACAATGTAGTATCCTGCTGACTGGAGACTGTCAAAATAGCAGTTCCTTGAACAGGTCTTTCAAACCAAAGTCTTTACCTATGTTCCCTCGTGTTTCTGAATGCTTATCAGTGATCCAAGTCTCTGGATATCTGTTTTCTTGCCATCAGTTCTTCTTTTTTGATGAGCTTTTTTTTTCTCCATTTATAATCCCAAGCTTTTAAGTTCATTGCAAATCAGGATTAAGTTAAATGAATTTGGCCAGATTGTGGCTGAAGGAAAATAGGAAAAATGTCTTAGTTATCTTAGTTATCTTTATTTCCCCCCCAGTGCCTCAGATATCTGACAGCATAAAGAGTGTTCAAGAAATATTTTCAACTGACTTAATGCATTGAATATATACTCCTATCACTGCCTGATGTATAGTAGGTGCTTAATAAATGTTATTGAATGAATTAATATATGATGATTGTGATGATGAAAAGATTGGCCGATTGGTTCAAATACTACAACTATAGTAAAATAAAAGGGTACATTTAAGTCTACTCCATCTTCCAGCCTAACTTTAAACAAAGTGATTTATTTTCTAATCTTGCTCTTAAGTCAAAACAAACTCTTCTGCCAATGGGGGCAGTTCCTGATTAAATGTGGACAGCTACTACCAAGGCAGGTATCAAAATCTAGTTTTAGATTTTTAACACATCTGAATTTTGAATTTGCTGCCTTTTTAGGACTTGTGTATTTCAAATCAAATGCAAGTCTTATAACTTTGATTTTCTTTAATAAGTCATGGCTATTTCCATCCTTAGGGCTTCCCTGGTGGCTCAGAAGGTTAAGAATCTCCCTGCAATGCAGACCTGGGTTCAGTCGCTGGGTCAGGAAGATTCCCTGGAGGAGGGCATGGCTACCCACTCCAGTATTCTTGCCTGGAAAATTCCATGGACAGAGGAGCCTGGTGGGCTACAGTCCATGGGGTCTCAAAGAGTTGGACATGACTGAGTGACTAACACACACTTACACTTTAAAAACAAAACCAACAAGCCCTCTATTTCTCCGAGAAGCAGCTGGAAAGTTTAACAGCACCATTTCCTCTTGGTCAAGGTGGCTCTTATACTTCGGTTACTATACCAAGTTTTGGTTTCAGGTAGCACCTGGAGCCAGTTTCTGACGTTCTTGGATTCCTGCTGCTTCTTTATTCATGGTGCTTATCCTGTGCAGTCAAGAGATGCCACTGCAGGAAGCTACTTAAATCAATTTAAAGTTTCAAACTTGCAACCTAATACAGCCTGGCCCCGCCAGCAGCTAGGGCAGGACCCCCACACCCCTTCTGATCTCCACAGCTGGACACCAGGGCTCCAGACTTGAATGTCTGCACCTCCCTGACTGGCTCCCTGACCCCGCTCCCCTGCCACAGTGAACGCAGTGGAAGTTTTCTGATTGGAAATGGCCATTGCCTGCCTCCAACTTGCTGGCTCTCAGAGCAACCAGTTACACGAAGCAGTTTGGGGATTTTAGTTTTAGGATCCGTTCATCCCATACCTCATGCTTTCCTGAGTGTGTGTCTGTTTAACAGAAGAGAAGAGCATGGAGTGAGAGGCAGGGTTCCCACCTGAAGGACAGCCAGCCTCTGCTCAGGTCACATCCCCTGCAAAGGCTGGCCTTGTCCCCAGCTGTTGTGTGCACATGTAGCCATGTACCCGCATGTGCATACACACACATGCACACACACACACAAGGCTTGAGGTCCCTGGCCTCCATCCTCCTAGAGGTAGCCTTGCTCTTTCCCACCCAACCTCCCTGCCTCCCTTCTTTCCTCCAGCCTGTGTTTTCTGGCATCCACTCCACAACTGGTCCTGCTTTCAGAGCCAGGGATACACCCCAGTGTGGGGGGTCCCTGAGGGGGTCATGTAGGAGCTGGAGCTGCCTTTGACCCTCATGGACCCTTCCCCACTAGGGCCTCTGAATGCCCTAACAGCGAGTTCCCAGCTCGGCTATCCTCTAATTTTCCAATCCTGCTTTTTATCCAGAACTACTCTATTTCAGAAGAATCATGAGCATGGACAAATTTAAAGTTCTACTTCATACCTCAGTGAAGTTTTGAAAAGTTCGCCAGCAAGTAGGAGGATCACAATAATGATGAGCCCTTAAAAATGCATGAAGTCTCCCAGGTACAAGCCAAGAATGGTAACAGAATCTGCAGGCAGGACCTCTGGTATCCAGTTCACATTATTTATTTAGAGTTGTTCCTGGTTGCCGTTTGGGAGTGCAGATTCATTTACCAAGAGGGGTTTGTTTACGAGTTTTCATTACCACTGCAACATTAATATTAAACTGGAAAAGCGTTAGATCTGATTGGGTTTGGGTGTGGGCAGGCACACGCTCCCCTTTGTAAGGAGCTCTTTGATGCTGTAGTGTCCTTGCAAGTCTGTGTGGTTTTTAAGTGAAATTGCCAGAAGTCGAAGTAAGCATCCTTGGTTTCTTACTTTTGCATCAGTCTCCAGCTCCATCCAAGCACAGACATCAAACCTTGTTAGAGCTTGATGAAAGTTCCTTTTTATGTGTCCCCAGAGGAGACTGGAGCCCGCAGGGACCCTGCATCACTGTCATTCTGCATGATTTTTTTGTGAAAGTGTGCACATGTTCTCACACTTGCTGAGGAATAAAGAATTGTCCAGCAAGGAAAAGAAAGTTATTGGAACGTGCCTTGGAGTTCCAGGCTCCCCCAAATGCATTCATCTGTCCCTTTTTTATCCCTAAACTTCTAATTCAAAAGTGCTTGACCAGTTGTCACAGATGAGATAGTTCAGAGCATTAAAAAAAAAAAAAAAAAAAAAAACTCTTTTAAGATTCAAGGTTTTCATTAGAAACGATCAGACGCATTTTCTTTGTAGGCATGTATGCTAAGTTGCTTTAGTCGTGTCCGACTCTTTGCGACCCACTGGACTGTAGCCCACCAGGCTCCTCTGTTGATGAGATTCTCCAGGTAAGAAGACTGGAGTGAGTTGTCATGCTCTCCTCCAGGGGATCTTCCCAATCCAGGGACTGAACTCGCATCCCTTGTGTCTCCTGCATTGGCATGTGGGTTCTTTACCACTGTCACCACCTGGGAAGCCCCTCCCTTGTACAGGTAAGATTTAAAGCTCACAGGGGTCACAGAACTACTTGAGCAGATGCAGTATTTCAAGGCAGGATTTCAGCCCACTCTCACTCATACCTGCCCATGGCTCTGAGCTCCCACCTCTTCAGGGCAGGTCGACACAGACCTTCTGACTGCTGGTCCATCAAGGCCCATCCCTTACTTTTCTCCATGACAAACTGAGGCTGTAATTCCTTGTGGAGTAGGAGGGACCGAGGAGTACAATTCCTTATTCTGATTGAATCCAATGCTTTAAAAGTAAAATTAGGGCTTCCCAGGTGGCACAGCGGTAAAGAATCCACCTGCCAATGCAGACGATGCAGGAGAGGCAGGTTCGGTCCTGCGTTGGGAAGATCCCCTGGAGGAGGAAATGGCAACCCAGTACAGTATTCTTACCTGGAGAATTCCATAGACAGAGAAGCTGGCGAGCTACAGTCCATGGGGTCACAGAGTCAGACACAATTGAGCAACTGAGCACAAAATAAAACTGAAGTGAAATAAGGACCACTTGGAATTCAGAGCTCGGACCATCTAAGTTAGGGCTTCTCAACAGCAGCGCCATTAACATTTGGGGTTGGGTGGAGCTTTGTGGCTGGGACCAGCCTGGCCATGGCAGGATGCTGAGCATCTCTGGCCTTGGTCTAGAAGCCAGTAGCAGCTGCCTTACCAACCAAGACACCCCCCAAAGCTTCAGGCATTGCTGTGTGTGCCCTGGAGGGCAAAATGACCCTCAGCTGGGAACCACTGTTGTCGACTGTAGGCTTTCTTTTCCCAGGCTGTGTGTGGCAAGTGGCTAGAACCCTCATCACAGCCAGCTTCACAGAGAGCAAGTCCGTTACAGAGTTCCTGAGTTGCTGCATTCTCGTTCTGTGCCGGGAATGATTTTGCCATTTTCTTCCAAAGCTAAAGTGCGTTCAAACATCGCATGTGAGTCTGAACAGATAGAGAAGGTTCAGGAGGTTTTGCTTTCCTGATAGGCAGCTGCGGTGGGTGCAGGGGCGGGAGGATGATGTCCTGGTTTTCAGCTAAAAAGAGGCAAGTTTAACACAGCAGTTTTCACACAGTGGGGCCGAGCAGGGCTGAAGGCCCCAGGGATGGTGGATGACACTCTCTGAGCTCACGTCTGCTGATGGATGTTGGGATCACCAAGGGAGTCTGTGCTGGCGTGCAGCCCACGGCCAGGAGTTGTCCCGGCACCAGTGAGCAGAGTTAACCACCGAGAGAGAAATGGATGCCGACTTATTTAGTCTGCACTTTTGGGGATGTCAGTGGCACTGGCAGTCCCCAGAGGGCAGTGATGAGAGGATGAGAAATGGCCCGTTATGTCAAATAATAAGGCATAACTTGGAAATAATGGCTAAATCGCCTCTCATCCTTTAGGGCCTGAGTCAGTGCAGCGCCTGGGCTCCGGCGGCAGGGAGGGCAGGGGTGAAGGGTGCGGCTCAATGCCCAGGTATCGCAGAGGCCCCCAGGCAGGTGGACTGTTGAGGGTCAAGGGCTGGCCCACAGCTGCAGTCATAACCCAGACCCCTTTGCCACTGGCCTGTGACTCAGTGACCTTGACCTTTCTCTGTATGTAGCTCTGTGTCTCTCACAGTCACCTCTCCGGGTCCTATGTCTCCGTGATGTCCATCTGCTTCCCTCTGGCAGTGTTCCTCTGACCCCCCTCCTCCCTGCCTCTCTCCCTCTCTCTGCCCCCATCTCTCTGTCTCTCTCTCCCCATCTCTCTGCTTCTCTCTGTCTCTACCCCCACCCTGCCCTCCCCGTTCCCACCTCACCCCCGCCCTGCCCCATCCATCTCAGCACCACATTGACCAGGCTGGCCAGGCAGCTTGGTCTTTCTTCCCGCTCATCTCACCTCCTTCCCGACTCTTTCCCCCTCCACGACTCTGACACAAGGGCCATCATCCTCCTAAGGAGCAGAGCATGGGGCCTGATGGTCCAGGGAGCACAGACGTACAATTAGAACCCATGAAAGCCAGTGGGTGGAGACAGCCCTCAGGGCGAAGGCAGGACTCAGACCCCAGGGTCGTCTTTGGGTTCCCACTGGGTTTTGGGGAGTAGCTCACACGGATCAGGTGATTGGGAAGGTGCTAGAAGAGATGGAATTGCAGGCAGACAAGTGAGCAGAGCAGGGAGGGAAGGAAGAAGGAAGGTGGGCAGGGAGGGAGCTCTGGGGTCCCCAGGTCCTTCCCTCCAGCCTTCATGGGGCTCCCACTGGACTCTGCCCTTTTCTTCTATAGCTGCAATGTCACCTTTCAATATGCAGTGTCCACTCTGATATCCTCCCATCTCTGTCCTCTTGTCACACATGCACATGCACACACACACAGAGATACACATGCACATACAGACATACATGAATGCACACAGAAACACACAGACACACATACATGCACACAGACACACATACACAGACACTCTCTCTCTCTCTCTGTCTCTCTCTCTCCCCATCTCCTGGAAGCCGGTCAGCCTGGTTCCTGCTCTGCACTCAGCTACCTCCTAACCCCCTCCCACCTGCGCTCACTAGGCTCTACTCCCCACCCCCATGCCTTTTATTTTCTGGATGAAAGTTGCAACACATGCGTGCTAAGTCGCTTTAGTCTTGTCCAACCTATGGTCTTTGCAACCCCATGGTCTATAGCCCACTTGTAGGCTCCTCTGTCCATGGGCTTCCCCACCTGGGAAGCAACGAAAACCAAGCAAGAAAGAGGGAGTGAGAAAGTGGACAGGTGGCCAGAGGAGAACCAAGAGAGGAAGTTATAACCAAAGAAGTGAACATGAACCCCACGGCCCTGGTTTCCTGGAATCTCCCCCAACCCAGGCTGGGCAGCTGGGGTCTTTGGGTGCCCACTGGGTAGACCCTGCTTCCCCAGGGAGTAGGGGACCAGGGACAAGTGACTCTGGCTTGGCCTCAGCAGAGATAGAGGATGGATGACAGGACAGCCCACCAAAGGCACACCTTGGGGACAGTGGAAACCACAAGCATATTGACTGCTGTTACTGACCATTAAAGAGAAAGCACCTCCTGCCTTTGGTGGAAGGGGCAGAGCCTGTCCCACATGGCAGAAATGTTCAGAGAGGCATCCTGTGAGGCCCCCAGCCCATCCCAGCTGGGAAGACCCTCTGTGTTTGGGACCTGTGACCTCTGTAAAAATCACTGCAGGCTGAGTGGCTCAGAAGGACAGACATGTACTCTCTCACAGTTCTGGAGGCCAGAAGGCTGAGATCAAGGTGTCAGTGAGGTTGTACTCCCTCAGGAATTTCAGGGAATAATCTGTTCCTTGTCTCTTCTGCCTTTTGGAGGCTCCCAGTGTTCCTCTGCTCGTGGTCCCATCAGTCCAGCCTCTGCCTTCTCCCCTCTTTGTGCCTCAGATTCTCCTCTACTTTCTTTTTTTATAAGGACACATGTTTTTGGACTAGGGCTACCCAGGGGCTGCTAGTGGTAAAGAATCCACCTGCCAATGCAGGAGACCTAAGAGATGCAGGTTTGATCCCTGAGTCAGGAAGATCCCCTGGAGGAAGGCATGGCAACCCACTCCAGTATTCTTGCCTGGGAAATCCCATGGACAGAGGAGCCTTGTGGGCTACAGTCCAGGGAGCCACGGCTGAAGCAACTGAGCATGCGTGCACAGATAAGTGGTTGGATTTAGGGCCCACCTTAAATTCAGGTGATCTCATCTCAAGATCCTTTACTGAATTGCAACAAAATCCTTTCTCCAAATCGGGACACATTCCTGGACACTGAGAGTTGGCGTATGGACCTGTCTTTGGGGAGACACTAATCAACCCACACAAGACAGAAAGTAAGGTAAAAGAAGAGTTCTCGATTCATTCACCTGGCTGATTTCCAGCCCTGTAACTTCAGACTCTCTGGGAAGGGAGACATCTGACAATAAAACCTCCACCTGTATTATCTCATTAAACCCTCCTTCCAGCACTCTACAGTGGATTCAGCTCTTATTCCTGTTTTATGAATAAGGAAATTGAGCCCAGACTTAAGTCTATCAGGTTAAATGGCAGAGCGTCATCCGGGGCTTTCCAGGTGGCTCTAACGGTAAAGAATCTGCCAGCAATGCAGGAGACCGGGATTCCATCGCTGGCTGGTTGGTAGCTCTAGTGGTAAAGAACCCTTTTGCCAATGCAGGAGACATAAGAGAAGCAGATTCAATCTCTGGGTGGGGAAGATCCCCTGGAGAAGGAAATGGCAACCCCATCCAGTATTCTTGCCTGGAGAATCCCGCAGACAGAGGAGCCTACAGTCCCTACAGACAGAGTTGGACATGACTGAGCAACTGAGCACCGTGTCATCCAGACTTTCACCTTTAATCACCACCATTAGAAACATCATTTAGTTCCTCCCACGTGAAACAGGTGGATGGAGAGCCAGGGATTAAGGAAAGCAGCTGTGTAGGTGTCTAGATTGTCAGGACAGTTTCACATTCCACTTCTGTCTAAGTGCTTGGTTGTCCATGCATCTATAGACATCTGCAGAACCTAAGAGATGGATGGACGATTAGAGAATCCAGTTTCTTAATTGGTGCTTGGACTAGACCCTGGAGAAGGGAATGGCAACTCACTCCAATATTCTTGCCTGGGAAATCCCATGGTCAGAGGAGCTTGGCAAGCTACAGTCCAGGGGGTCACAAAAGAGTCGGACATGGCCTAATGAGTAAACACCAAACAACTGGGACTAGCACAAGGGGTGGGATTTTAATGGCCATAAAGCATCTTTAATAAACAGCACTCCCCACGATCACTCTGGTGCTTTCTTCCGCATCAGTGCATGAATTATTAAGAGAGCTCATTTGCAGCATTCACACAGTTGAAAGAGCTACTTTACGTGCTAATCAGAAAACACACACTGTCGAAAGGAGCTAATGAGAGCATCATACAACTTAATCAAGCTTTTGCCTGAAAAACTGGATCTTTCAGAGATATTGACTATTCAGAGATGCTTGGCAGGCCTGCAAGAAGCCAACACAGAAGCCCTTGTACATAAAGACGTGGTGCTGAGCTGTTTTCTTTATGAAGGATTTCCAATTCTCACCATTCTTTTCCAGCTACCTTGTTCACTCCATCTAAAGCGGGAACCCCTGCAGGCAGCGGGCAGGTAGCAAGGGCTTTGTCTTTTGATTTCAGACACATTCGTTCCACATAATCAAGCTCGTGAGCATCCCACAGTCCGGCTGGGACTAAGATGCTAATACTTTTTAGGGGTTTAATAAGCCTGTTCATTCAGTGGGGAGTTGCTGAGATGGAGACCCATTCCTGAATCTGTGACAACGCACTGCAAATATGCCAAGCACTAGAGATTCAGTTGGGTCACAGAAACAGCATAAGGCACTCTTGACCTACATTTTAAAAGAAACGTGGAGGTAAATGCCTTCCACAATTTCTCAGCGTTTGAACAAACTGTTTTAAAATAATATTAGTTATGTAAAAAGAGCCAGTTGAATCCAATGTGTTTATTGGATTCTTGGAATAAAGACAGATGATCACTTTCAGGAAATAGGGTATATTAAAATTTCAAAATTAGTTCATTAGAGTATGTTGATTCACATGTAAAAAAAAAACATTCTTCATGCTACAAAGGAATTGTTCCAGTTTATGTTTTTAACGACAGCTCCATTAATGCTTTCGTGATATTTGTTTACAAATAATTAGCCCACAATATAAAAGGTTGAATAATACATCCACAACCATAAAAGAAGACAGAGAATTTTCAATACCACCATCAAAAAAGGCACTAAGGACATATGGTTTTATTTTTTTCTTAATTAAGTAGTTTTATTTTTCAGGACTAAAGCTGATACACAGCTAGATATACCTTCAACATTAGGGTCTATAACAGTAAAATTCATGCCACCATTTTTTCTAAGTCAAAGTCCAGATACATCAAGTCACCAAAACCCATTTCACAAGAATGCCAAATTACATCATTTCTTTCTCTAAGAGTGTCGTGGACAATTTATTGTCAAGAATTTATTATTGGACTTTCCTTTGATCCAGTTCACTGTATGAAGCTAGCACTGAATTAAAAGTACCTTGACTTCAGTGAGCCAAAACCAAGGTGTCGCTAGGGCTGTTTTAGTGGAATACAGGCTAAAAACATTAATGAGATCATGTATCGTTACTCACTGTCACTTCATAAGATCCTGAAAAAGTCAATGGGAAAATGCTAAGTGGATTCCTGCTTCAAAAATACCAAATAACATGACAGTGTAATGCAAGGACTCAGAAATCAACTCAGTAAAATTTCCCAGAAATAAGGTCATCACATCCCTTACCCTGGGGGAAAAAATCTTAAGAAAAGCCAAAGCATTTTGAAAATCCTTATGCTCATTTATACTGTGCAAAATGAATTTTCCAGTAATTTTTCAGCCTGTCTTGCTTTTGTTTCTAGTTCTCCTAACCATTGAGCAGTCTCTCCCTGCTGTTTAAATGGTTTTTCTCTTTCAGTGAGTAAACCTCAATTTCAAAGATTCTGGGATTTACGTGTGCGGGTGTGTGGGCGGGGGCAGAGGCGGGTTGTGAATGTCTGCTCAGTCTTGTTTGACTCTTTGCAACTCTATGGACTAAAGCCCACCAGTCTCCTCTGGGGTTTAAGTCACTGTCTAATTGCACACAGCTTCACTTCTTTGTCGGAGAAGGAAATGGCAACCCACTCCAGTATTCTTGCCTGGAGAATCCCATGGATGGAGGAGCCTGGTGGGCTACAGTCCACGGGATCGCAAAGAGTCGGACACGACTGAGCGACTTAACTAACTCACTTCTTTGTCAGCACCACAACCAGCTCACGGCAGTCCTGCGGGACACAGGAGCCTCCAAAATCCTGAGGAAGGCATGGAAAACTGGGAATATTTTGAAGCAAAAGAAACAAGAATTGCCAATTATTTTAGATTCAGAAAGTTAAGGAATGACTTCTGCCTTAGATATGTTACTAAGATCTCCCCTGCGGTGTCCCCACCCACATCAAACTCAGCAAGTCTGAAACAAAACCCACAATCTTTTCCCACCAAAATGTGATTTTTCTCCTAGACAGTTCTTTGCAACGAATGAATGGTCCTGCTGTCTGCCCAGGTTTCCTAATCTTGACACCTGGAAGGGAGTCATCCCTGACTCTTCCTCCTTTTTCACCTGTCCCACCTGTGGTCATTTCCAGAGCCCTCTCCTTGAGCCTCTTCCACATTTCACAATTTCATTCACTCTCATTTCCCTTTGGTGCTCAGCCCACCATCATGGCTCCCTCACCTGTACATTCTCCCACCTGGTCTCTCGGCTCCAGGACTGCCTGCCCCCAGGCCATTTTCTAACCAGAGTTGCTCACCAGGTATGCCATGGAGGAGTTACAGGTGAGCCTCTCACCCCTAGTGTGGCCAGGGAAAGCCCATTGCACTCATCCCCGTGTGTTGCACAAATACCCCTTGTCTGTCTGCTTCTCAAAGTGAGAACAATTGGAAGCTCTAGGCTACACAATGAACACTGTTCCTAAACTGCCAGCAGATCAGATCCAGGCTTCAGTCCAGCTCAAACCTGGAGGATGTAGTTTGCAAAGCATGTATAGTGACTGGGCTGAAACCATGCTCTTGCATTTAGAAAACCTACAAGATGTATTAAAGACAAGAGGATGGGACCAAAAATGAATCAACAGATAGAAGTAGAATTAATTTCAAGTAGAATTAATCTGGAGAAGGAGGTGTCAATATCTGAGGTTTCAAGCATCAATTTCTGGTAAGATGAGGATGACATTTAAAACGATTGGGCACAAAGGAGAAAGTGGCCTTTGGAAATGAGTCTGGGAATAGGGGCTGGCCTTCATAAACTGGGTTTATAGACTGTGGCATTTAAAATTCATAATGGACAGTCATGTGGAAATATCTAACAAAGCATCTAAAATTCAAGTCTAGGGCTCAAGAGAGAGAGAGCAAAATGGAAATGATGGATATGAGAGCTATTCATAATGAGATTAGATGAAGGCTGAGCCCCAAAGAGAGGACTGAGCTCAGGCCACTGGAGAAACCCTGTACTTGAGGGTGGATGGAGGACAGGGTCAGGGAAAGGATTGACAAGTGTCAGTCGGAGGTCCAAGAAGAGCTCTGGGAGACCACAGTGACATGGAAGCTGAGAGTTCTGAGAACAGAAAGATCAACTGCATGAGATGTTGTAGGTTCTATAGAAGGAAGAGGAAGTGATAAGAGGTGCTAAAAAGAAACCATGGAACGTGACAATTAGAGGCACAGTCCAACTTTCAAAGAACAGTTGCTGTAGTTGATGGTGATGGTAGCTGTGCCAGTTCAGATTTTCCAAGAAGCAGATGCCAATGCAGATTAGATATGCAAGGGATTTCAGGAGGCATTCTTGCAAAGAATAAAGAGATAAAGAAGAAGCAGTGTTACCAAGCTCAGGTTCAGCTTCCCACTGCTCAAGAATCCAATGCTAAGAGACAGGTGTTGGCTGAAGAAAAGATAGCTTTATTGAGGAAGCTGGCAAACCTGGGGAGAAGGTGGACTCATGTCCCAAAGAACCAAATCCCCAAACCACAGGTTTTGCTCAGAGATTATACAGAAAAAAAGAGGAAGGGTCTACATGCTGAGGAGAGAGTTTTGGATGCATAATTAGCTTATGGACATTCTTCTGTAGGCGGTGGTGAGGTCCTAGGAAGTCAACATCATCAACCTTCTAGCTGGTCAGGGATTTATGTGCTTGTGGTCAGTGTACAATTAACCTCTTCTACCTGATGGGGGTTTCAAATCTGCAAAACCACTCAAAGGATATGGCTGAAAATATTATGTATAGCCCTTGAGGAAGAAGTAAAGGTCCTTTACTTTGGCTAAATTGTTATTATTTTGTCTTGCTTGACTGTTGTTCTTTGTTTCTGCATTTTGTTTCTCTGACTAAATTTATTCTTTGGAATTTGGGCAAGGCCATGGAAGCTAGTTTTTCTACAAATAAAAGGCAGGCAGAGGATATGGCCAGGGTCTGTTGCAGGAAGGCCTCGTAGGGTCCTGCTCAGTTACAGCAGAAGCAGGCAAAGAGAGTCCACAGACTAAGATGCAGGTGTGACACCTGTGCGAGGAGAAGGGGAATGAGGAAGTGGGCAGGGAGAGTCTCAGCTGCAGCCAGGCAATGGGGACGCCCTGAGCAAACCTCTCACTGGGAAACCCCAGATCGGCAGGATTAGTCATGAAGGGAACCTGTGGTCTCAGGCAGTGCTGGGAGCAGCCCAGAAGGTGACCTCAGTGTCTAGCGGGGGAGAAGTCGGATTCTGCAGTTGGATTCTCCCTGCAGCAGGTTCTCTTGAAGAGGGTTGTTTCCCTGGCACCATAGAAGCCCAAGTGAGTGGTCCTGAGAAGGAAGTAGAAACCCTGATACTCAGTCTAAGCTGTTCTCCTCTCTCTACATGGCACTGAGTGAAACAGAAAGACACAAGCATTTTAGCAGGCAGGCAACGCCCGGTAAGGAGGCCATGTGCTCTGGGATTTCCACCAAAAGCAATCATAGAAACCAGTAGCTAAATGACGGCCAAGGTCACATAATTCCATGGAGGTGCTGAGATGCCATCATTCTTTGCTCAGCAGCCCTGCCTCCCTCCCCAAGCCCCTCACTCTCCTGAGCACTGCCCACTGTATCCAGGGTTTGGTCTATCACTGTTTATACCCAGCGTGCACTACTGCCTTTAGCCTAAGTTTTTCTTTCAAAGTATCTTGAGATCTCTGTTTCTCTGGTGTAACTATGATTTTTATGGCTAAAGCCAGCTCTCCTTGTGTCTGGTGAGGGGTGGGGGGAGGTGAGGATGATGTCTTTGTAGGAATTCTGACCAAGAGTCTTGGGAAAGGCAACCGGAGGGTGTGGTGACAGTCACCTCTAAACCCTGAGTGGCCCATCACATATGCACAGGGTCACCAGGCATCTATAGACCAAGTTGAAGAGCCCACCTAATCCTCTGCATTTCCTTCCAGGTGACCTCATCCACTTGCCTCCATACCTTCGAATGGACTTCTTGTTGAACCGAAGTGGTCCAGGCACAAGCAGGGACCCGAGCTTAGGGCAGGCGTGCTTGGAGCCCCAGAAAAGTCGGACCCTGAAACGCCCCCCGGTCCTTGAGCCCATCCCCATGGAGGCAGCCTCCTCCACGGCCTCCACGAGGGAGGGACAGCAGTGGCAGCAGGGGGCTGTGGCCACATTACCTCAGCGCGAGGGGGCAGAGCTGGGACAGGCAGCCAAGATGAGCAGCTCCCAGGAATCGCTGCTGGACTCACGGGGCCATTTGAAAGGCAACAATCCCTACGCCAAATCCTACACCCTGGTATAACCAACGGCATGACTGGACAGCGGTTGTAAATACGGTTTAACAAAGTCAATCAAAGCTACCTTTTTTTTACGGAATTCCAATATTTATAATGAAAGAAAATTGCCAAAATATATTAAAAAAAAAGAGAGAGAGAAAATGCTGAAAAAAAAAAAACCACAGACAGTGCAAAGACTCTCCTGCTTTTTTTCTGTCTGAGTGTGAGATCCATCTGTCTGGGCATCTGATTTTTTGGGAAAGAAGTCCAGTTTTATGATCTTCACGGGCTATTGCATTTTTACTGATTTTCTACAAAGTGCATGGGGGACTCATTCAACCTTCTGACCGGAAGTTCTATCACACAAGATTAAAAAAAAAAAAAAAAAAAAAAACAGGAAAAAAATTAATCCTCTTTGTGAATTTAAAAGGAACCTTGATTTGGGGGCCGGGGAAATGTTAGTCATGTTTGCACATCTTTCTTTCCCATTAGAAACTGGGTCCCCGATTCGACCTCCTTCTGTTGTTACTTAGAATGAGTACCGTCAGTGAAGGGGTGGGGGGAATCAATTTGTTTTGGTTTTCTTTTTGGTTTATTTTTTAATTTAATGAGACACTCTTTGCATTTTGTCTAAGCGAAATAAAAAAGAAAGGTGGTCTGCCTTTATTTCGATGTCTGCTTCTCTTGTCTCCTACTAACCGCTGGATCCTCCTTCCTAGGGAGGCTTGAGTTTACAAACACCAGGGCTGGACCCAGAACCCAATTTAATAAACTAGAGCGGATTCCAAGACTCTGATCTCTGCAGGGCAGTGGGGAAAGAACACAGAAGATGCAGTGAGTCTGAGTATTCATGAGGGGCTGGCCAGGTATTCTGAGCACCCTCACATGCTCTGCTCCCTACCTTCCAATGATACTTGGCTCTCCAGTTTGGACCAGGGGTCAGCAAACTGTGACCTGCAGGACAAATCCAGCTCACTGCTATTTTTACAAATAGAGTTTTATTGGAAGACAATCATTCACACTGACTGCATTTTGTCTATGGATGTTACATGCCATGATAGCAGAGTTAAGCAGTTACAACAGAGATGGTACGGCCTGCAAAGCTGGAACTGTTCACCATCTGACTGTTTATAGGAAAAGTTTGCAGACCCCCACTCTAGAGTCCCACAGTTGGCCCCAGCTCACTGGAGGAAGGAATATTGGAGCAGGAGAGGGCCAACTCTCAGGGACCTGTCCTGTCACCACCATGACCAGTATCTAATTGTGCAGTAGAACATTTTAGTGTCTGTTCCTCTAACTCTCTTCTCTGCACCCAGAGAAAACAAGTCCAAGAGTAAGTGGTGCTCTACTGAAATCTAACTTTCTTTTCCTTCCTCTCAGTTTAAATTATTTACCTCTTGGTTCATCCTAACAGAACCCATACTCTTAAATAGTATGAACCATTTTCTTCTTATAGTACACTTTAGAAAGAACCCCCAAGACACACATTCCCCGCTTGAGACTCTCTTAGGTCTCATGTCAGAGGTTAGGCATTGACCAGAAAACTTGGTCAAATGCTGGTGACTGCTCAGTTGCCCAGGTAGCAGACTGCACAAATACCTTCCCTCCCTTTATAGTCTCTACAAGCTCCCCTAAAGCCGCCACCTTAGGCTGGTGCCAGCCATTGCAGTTTGGGAACATGTTCAGGAATTTCTTTCCTGTTGTCCCTCCCTCTGTCCTTCCGTTCCTCCCTTCTTTCCTTCCTTCACTCCTTCTCTCCTTCTTTTCCATCATTCCTTCCTTCCACTTATTTTCCAGGCAGGCCCATTTGCCTACGTAGATTCAGCAACGCTGAGCATCTGCAGAGTAGGTCAAGGACCATGCCAGGACCGCCTGCTGGTCCTGACAGTAGGTGACTCTCTGGGATGCGAATTGTTTTATTCTTGCTGTGGCTTCAGATTTTAATCCGTGTTGACAGCTTATTGTTTGCATCCTCACACTCTCACAGACTGCTGTCTTTTATACAAAGAAATGAAATGTTACTTTCTGGGAAGAAAAAATTAAAGGTCTATCTTTCATCAACTTAAAACTTACTATATTCCCCCAAACTTAGAAATTTGCCTTTAAAAAAAAGATTTATCTCAAACTGTGGAAAAATAAAAAATTTCACACCACGTCTGTCTCTGGAATGGATTGTTTTCAATAATACTGCCTTGAAAATGTTCATTAAAATGAGTGGAAAACGCTCATTAAAATGAGTTCGACACATAAGCACTGTTCCAAAAAGTCCACCCTATCAGGTAGAAGCTTGGTTTTTTTTTGTGTGTGTGTGTTTTTTAATGTTTATTAGAGTGTAGTTGTTTTACATGCTCTGGTAGTTTCAGCTGTATAGCAAAGTGAATCAGTTATATGTATATATACATTCCCTCTTTTTTGGATCTCCTTCCTATTTAGGTCACCACAGAGCATTGAATAGAGTGTGCTATACAGTAGGTTCTCATCAGTTATCTATTTTATATGTAGTAGTATATGAGGCCTGGTATTAATATCTACAAAGAGATCCAGCTTAAAGGGGTCTCTGTGCATTGTCCATTACTGAGAGTAATGATCATTTTCCTCTGGACCTCTGCCCATCTCTAGTCTGATCTATAATGCCTTCCTGAGGTCATCTTTATTAGCCTAAAAGTCTTAAACTTTAAGTCGTGTCTGACTCTTTATGACTCCATGGACTGTAGCCCACCAGGCTCCTCTGTCCATGGGATTCTCCAGGCAAGAATACTGGAGTGGGTTGCCATTTCCTTCTCCAGGGGATCTTCCTGACCCAGGGATCGAACCCAGGTCTCCAGCACTGCAGGCGGATTCTTTACCACTGAGTCACCAGGGAAGCCCTCTATCCTCTCTATCCATCTCTTTATCATCTTCAGCTGCCTCCATCCTTTACTTATTTACCATGGTTAACTGTTCATTACTCCTGTCTTGCTCCATTGGAGCGTCAGCTCCACAAGGGCAGAACTCTTTGTTCTGTTCATTGTGTCCCCAGTTCTTAAAACAGAAGAAGCTGGCCCATAGTAGACATCCTATAGATATTTGTTCAATTGGGAAAAAATGATTGGGGTTGCATAAGCTCAGGGTTCCTCAGCTGTGACACAAAACCACCCTGCTGCTCTGTGTCACCCATGGGCCTGGCCGGATGGGGGAGGGAAAGCAATGGGACTGACGGGAACACGGCACTCACGCTGACTTCTGGGTCATGAGGAACGTCCCGCTGAGTGTCTCCCAGCATCCATGGAACCATGGAGGCCAGCTCATCACTTTTCAAGTATGGGGAACGCGGAGCCTCTTTAGGGTTCTCGATCCTAGTCAGACCTGGGCGGCACCACCCCTTCCTCCGCTGTCTGGCAGGACCCCTTACAGCTTAGACTTCTGGTTGTGATCCACTCACGAGTTTTTTTTACAATTTGATGGTAATTTTTTTTTCTTTCCTCTTTTCAATCTCCCACTTTCCAAAAAAAAAAAAACAAGAAAAAAATTTGGGAAAAGTGACTTCAAGCACATGGCCAAGGGTGCCTGTTTCATCTCCCTAGACAAGCTTGACAAAGCCAGAGCACTCTTTGTGTCCCCAAAACTTCAAACCAGCTGTAGGGAGAAAAGGCAATGTTTATACCCTCCGGCAATGCGCCTCCCCAGAGAGGGCTGTGCTCTGCCTCAAAGAGATAGCCCTTCCTCAAGAAGAAAACAATTGGGACGTACATTCAGATGTGCGTCAGAGAATATGCTCAGAAGGGGCTGCGGCCAGGGGCTGGACCACCACCTGGGTGGGTACCAGATCTGCCCAGGTATCATGATCAGAGGGGAAGCAGCATTTCCAACCATGCTGTGTGTGGGTGCCAGGGTTCTGCTCTCAAAGAGTTATTCAGTTTTTGACTCAATCTCTCATCTTCTGAGGTTTCCCTAAGTGCCTCCCAAAGTAGAGGAGACCTGGTCTTGCCCCTCTATGGAAAAATACTTAGTCTATGAAAAAAAAAATGCTTCCTGTTTCTAGATATGAAATTACAAGTAGCACATAAGGTTGTGACTGCTGAGCTGAAGAATTGATGGTTCTGTGCTGATCCTGCATCCAGCCCCCAGGGAGCTGGAGAATGAGGACCCTTACCCTGAGCAAGAGTACAACCACTGTGCTCACACTTGGCACTGCACACATCAAACACACCCTGTATGCCACACCAACAACCTCCAGCAACTGTCTCCCCATCCAAGGTGAGAGGTTGCTCTGCTACTGGCCAGGAAGTTGACTTGGTGACAATCCCAAGAGATGTCCTCTTGCTCTTGCAAAGCCAAGGACAAACCAGGTAAAGATGCATACGTCATAAATGATTGTATTTCAATGAAGTGTTAGCCCAATACTGTACCTTTTCTTCTGGTGGCTTAGCCGCCTGACAAGAGAACATTCCTGCCGCACAGAAACTACTCATTTTCTCTTTTAAGCTCTTTCCCGATCTTCACCTTGGTGGATCTTACAGGAAGACATTCAGCCACTCAAGGGGCAAGAGTTAACCCTCACCATCAGGTTGCTGATGTTTCTTTCAGGAATAGGAATCTTTCGTATCAAGCTAAGAATAATGAAGATGCTTCCAACAAGGTCCCTGATAGTCCCCAGGAAGAGGACATTCTTATGACTTGAAGCCAACTGGAAAACTCTCCAGAGTTCATCCATGTCAAAAACTGTACTCAAGATATACTTGTCTGCCAGCCTCATGTACCATTATGCCTGATATGGTAAACTGTGTTTGTTTAATTATGTCAAATCATGAGGATTTAGGGTCGACAAGTCACATGATTTAACAGCAAGAACACTGCCTTGACAGGTCTGTCTCTGACACTAACCCTTCTGGGAACTCACCGGGAGATCTTGTGCTTGACCATCTGGTGCTTGACCATCTGGTAGACTTGATCGGACCAGAAGATCCCTCAGGCACTTCTGGTTCAGCAACCAGATAATCATTTCGACGTCAACCTCATAGCTGAGCTCCTCAGAAGTGTGTGTGAAGGTGAGGGCTGTAGCTCATGTATTTTTTGTACCCCTTTTGAGGTGTCAGAGAAAAATGGTAAACGTTTTTAAATGATGCTTATGAAGTGGATGTAGGTGTGCAGATGTGTCATAGAATGTGAAAAAAAAAAAAGAAAGATGCTCTAAGTGTCCATGCTCCCAGGTTGTTGCTCTTCAATCTTGCCCGGCATCAGGGTCTCCACTCCAGGTGGCCAAAGTATTGGAGCTTCAGCTTCGCCATCAGTCTTTCCAATGAATATTCAAGATTGATTTCCTTTAGGATTGACTGGTTTGTTCTCCTTGCAGTCCAAGGGACTTTCAAGAGTCTTCTCCAGAACTGCAGTTTGAAAGCATCAATTCTTTGGCACTCAGCCTTCTTTGTAGTTCAGCTCTCACATCCATACATGACTACTGGCAAACCCATAGCTTTGACTATACGCACCTTTGTTGGCAAAGTAATGTCTTTGCTTTTTAATACACTGTCTAGTTTTGTTGTTGAACCCAGGTGCAGGACAGATGTTAAGCTTTTTAAATTCAGCTAATTGTTTTTTGGGGCTTTATCTTCAGGGAAGGGGAAAGTGAAGAAACAATCCAGTTATTTGAAGGTTTCAAAGTCACAGGGACCTCACTGCATGCTGCATAAAATCTCACGTTCTGGTGTTGAAAAGACCAACCTTCCCTCAGGCCCTTCTAAATAAAAGCTTCTCTTGAGATGGGCTCTTTCCAAACATCCTGATGAGCAGATTTCTAAGTGTGTGCTGGTGACCCTTGTGAGAGTCAGTAGGAAAGTGATTTTTGTCGTTGTTGCCATCGTGGGGAAAAAGGCTGGCGGTCTGTCTTTGGTGGGCATGGCAGCAGTCGCTGCCTCCCCCAGGCCCCTGGTCCTCCTTACTACCTGGACTGACAGGTACATCACACCCCACACCTGCAGACACTTGAGCCAAGTTGGAGCAACCGAGGCTCCTGTGAGGCCAGTAGCTCTGACACTGACCCAGCTCTGCATGGAGCAGGTGAACCCTTCAGAATCCCCTCCAGACCCCAACCCATCTCTCACTCTCTCTCATCAGGCAGACAACCAGGAAGCAGAGGCCATCGAGGAGCTGTGGCTTCCTTTTCCTATGAGCAGCCCAAACTCTTTACAAGAGCCTCACCCCCTCACTCATATTGGGTTGACCAAAACGTTCATTCGGGTTTTTCTGTCATATCTTAGGAAAACACCCAAATGAATTTTCTTGCCAATTCAATATTTCCTTTCATATTCATGTGTAAAAATTTTCAATTCTTTCCTGTTGAGAAAAATGAAATCTCTCCTGCCTCCACTCATTGTAGACACCACCCCCATCCCTCTCCCCCTACCAAATGTACATCTCAAAGATGTGTGCTCACAGTCCCTCGTCACGTTTTTCTCCCATACCCTTTCCCCTGAAGCTGCTCTCCTGGAGGACATAGATGACTTTCTTGTGGCCAGATCCCTTGGATCCTTGCCAGCCCTCATCCAGTCAACCTCTTCTGAAGCCTTGGAGAAATCGTCTTCTTCTGGTTTCTGGTTCTTTGCCTCTTTGGGCTAATTCTTCTCAGTGACATTGGTAAGTCCTCTTTCTCCAAATCTCCTTTTAAATGTGTCTCTTCCCAGAGTTCCACCCTCACTCTTGTGCATTTATTTGTCATCTTGGGCAGTTTCAGTATCTCACCTGCCATCCCAGCATGAGTTCTCACCTGTGGTCTGCTGGTTCCTAAAGGCATGTTTTTTCCAGCTGAAATTTTGCCCTGAGCATCGATCCACATCCACAGCTTCTCTGTCCGGATGTCCCATGAGATCCCCAAGCTCCACCCACATGACACAGATGACCGTGTGTGGCCCCACTGCTCCTAGTTCCGCTCCTGTCCAGTCCCTGCCCTAACCCTAACACGTGGCTCTACGAGCCCACGCACAATGCTTCCTTTCCCCATACTCACTGAGCCTGTCTCTTCTTGGCTCACATGTTCCCCTCAGCTTCCTATTCTCT
Source organism: Dama dama (assembly GCF_033118175.1). Lineage (NCBI taxonomy): Eukaryota > Metazoa > Chordata > Mammalia > Artiodactyla > Cervidae > Dama > Dama dama. The sequence goes on from NC_083699.1 coordinate 77,668,867, forward strand.
CTGCTGCTCTAATTCAGAGCTTGCTTCATATGAGTTGCGGCAATGATGCCTGAAGTTGGTCTTGGGATCCAGTAGTGAACATTCTCCAACCTTACCCTCTATGCCAGGGCCAAAGGAGTTTTCCTACCATAAAGTTTTCATTGAGTTACTTATCGCTTAACATCTTTCAATGATTTTTCCATTCCATTCCTGCACTCTTCAATTCACCATGTAAGACTAGTCTTGATCTGATTCCTGTCTAGACAGATGAGACTACTCTGTCATCTCCATCAACACCCCTTAGTCACATCTCTCTCTCTCTGTCTCTGTCTCTCTATCTCTCACACACAGTGTTTTTACCAGTCTTCAACATTTGCATTGACTTTTTTGCCCTCATGACCTTCAACATGCCTGTTCCTCTTTCTAGACCATCAAACCCCCAACTCATAAGTCTGAATAACCTTGCTCATATTTCTAAGCTCAGTTCACATGTCACCTCCAATGGGGTAACAGTCCTTCTTCCTTACTCACACGCTTAAGGTCAGGAAGAGACTTGGGCTCCATGACCCTGGAAGTGCCCGTCTTTGCCTCTGTCATGGCCCCTCCCACTTTGACCTATAAGAATTTGCTTAAAATTGGCCTCTCCCTGAGGCTGTGAAATGTGAGAACGCAGGGACCAGGTCTGGAATACAGGCCTGTCTACACTTCACTCAGATATCCTCAGATTCCTTTTACTCAGTCCCCTCTCCCATCCCTTGATTTCAAGTGTTCATGCATATGACTCTTTTGAGAAGAATTCCTTTTGGCTGCCAAAGCAACTTTGTTCACAAGTAAAGGGAATTTATGTCCTAGCAGTGAAGCAGCCTTTAGCCAGCCCCTAACTAGTGTCTGCATGCATGCTAATTTGCTTCAGTCATGACCAATTCACTGCGATCTTATAGACCGTAGCCCACCAGGCTCCTCTGTTCATGGTGTTCTCCAGGCAAGAATGCTGGACTGGGTTGCCAAGCCCTCCTCCAAGAGATCTTAATCTTCCTGACCCAGGGATCAAACCTGCATCTCTCACATCTCCTGCATTAGCAGGCCAGTTCTTTACGGCTACTGCCACCTGGGACGCCCAGGACTGGTGCCATAGCATGGAATCCAAGCCCCCTTGTCCAACCGCAGGGCATCCACTCTGCTGAGCTTCACCTTATTGTCCATTTCTCTATGAGAGACAATTCTAAGCCATGAACTTTGCCTGAAGTTGTGTCCTGTTGCCACCTGCCTTTGTTTTCACTGGTCTGAAGAAAGTAGCCATTGTGAGCAGGATTAGCACACATCACTCTGTCTTTCCTGCTGCAGGGCCATGGCTCAGGCAACCTCTAAGAGCTCACAGAGTGAAGCGTGTAGCAATGCGGGGTCCCACAGAACAAAATGCTGTCGAGACCCAAGAGACCCACTTACAGCAAAGACTGTGTGACATTGGGCACCTGTGTGCCCAGTGAGAGCTACTGGTCCTGCTATACCCAGAATCTCCCAGATGCATAACAATGGCATCTTAAAGATACAGCTAAGATGCTAGATGAGAGGTGACACCTCATGAGGCTAGAGTCCTGTGCTCCAGGAGACAGCATATATTTAAAACCAACAGCCATTATACAGTGCTAAGTCCCCAGTGGTAAAATACATGGATCCAGAAATAAAAGTGTAGGAGCAAGAGTGACTTCACTCACCATCCCCTCACCAATGACTCACAAAGAAACTTGTGATTTCATTCCCACAACTTTAGGTTGGGTGGGTCTAGAGACCCCAGGGAACAAGGAGGAAATGTTTCCACCAAGAGACACAGTGAAAGTCACACTAAACTGCGAGCAGCAGCTGTTGTCCATCCATTCTGAATCCTTTCTGACTGCAGATCAGGAGCACAATGAAAGGGTTGGAAGTGTTGCTGGCGGGAATCAATTCCCTTTGTCATCACCAGGAGGCAGGTGTTCTACATAACAGATGTAGAAGGGAGCATGTTAGGTACCCACGTGATTTCCTGGGGTATCTCTTGGTGGCCCTCACCAATTTTTAACAGTGCCTGAATCCGAGTGGTAAAGAATCCCCCTGTCAATGCAGGAGACACAAAAGACATGGGTATGACCCCTGAATAAGAAAGATGCCCTGGAGGAAGAAATGGCAACCCACTCCAGTATTCTTGCCTAGAGAATCCCATGGACAGAGAAGCCTGAAGGGCTACAGTCCATGGGTTGCAAAGGGTCAGACATGACTATGCATGCATACACTGAGCCTACAACAAGCTAGTAGTCAAGGGCTCCATCCAGTCAGGGATGAGGGTCCTGGTGACCTCATCAAACAAGCAGCCTGGACCAGCAGGAAGGTGAAGGGAATCTAGAATGGATGCCAGAGGAAAGAGATCAGATGCGGGATCAGCTGGAGCAGAAGGAGCTGCAGTCTGTCCCACTCACTTTCCTTTTAGAGGGTTTCATACAGAAATTGAAATCAACCAAAATCTGGCTTATTTAACTTATATGCAGAGTACATCATGCAAAATGTCAGGCTGGATGAAGCACAAGCTGGAATCAAGATTTCTGGGAGAAATATCAATAACCTCAGAAATGCAGATGATAGCACCCTTATGGCAGAAGCAAAGAGGAACTAAAGAGACTCCTGATGAAAGTGAAAGAGGAGAATGAAAAAGCTGGCTTAAAACTCAACATTCAAAAAACTAAGATCATGGCATTCAGTCCCATCTCTTCAGGGCAAATAGATGGGGAAACAATGGAAACAATGACAGACTTTGTTTTCTTGGTCTCCAAGATCACTGCAGACAGTGACTGCAGCCATGAAATTAAAAGAAGCTTCCTCCTTGGGAGAAAAGCTATGATAAACCTAGACAGGGTGTTAAAAAAGCAGAGACATTACTTTGCCTACAAAGGTCTGTATAGTCAAAGCTATGGCTTGTCCAGCAGTCATGTATGGATATGAGACTTGGACCATAAAGAAGGCTGGGCCCCGAAGAACTGATACTTATGAACTGTGGTATTGGAGGAGACTCTTGAAAGTCCTTGAACTGCAAGGAGATCAAGCCAGTCAACCCTAAAGGAAGTCAATCTTGAATATTCATTGGAGCAACTGATGCTGAGGCTGAGTCTCCTATACTTTGGCCACTTGATGGCAAAGAGCTGACTCACTGGAAAAGACCCTGATGCTGGGAAAGATTTACAGCAGGAGAAGTAGATGACAGAGGATGAGATGGTTGGATGGCATCACCGACTCAGTGCACATGAGTTTGAGCAAACTCCGGGCGACAGTGAAAGACTAGGAAGCCTGGTGTGTTGGAATTCACGGGATTGCAAAGAATTGGATATGACTGAGTGACTGAACAGCAGCGACAACAACAACATCTTGAAAAACCAGGACAGGACAGAATGATCTCAATGTGAGTAGATCTAAGCAGAGCAAGGTTGGACCATAGTTGGCCCTGATGATGTCCCACCCAACCCCACAAATCCCTTGGTACTCTTTCATGTGCCCCTCCCCCAGTCTCTGGGTGCTTTTCTTTCAATGGCAGCACCTATAACTTTGGAGGCACTAATGGTAAAGAGTCTGACTCCCAAGCAGGAGACGCAAGAGATTCGGGTTTGATCCCTGGATCAGGAAGATACCCAGGAGGAGGAAATGGCAACCCGCTCCAGTATTCTTGCCTGGAAAATCCCATGGACAGAGGAGCCTGGCAGGCTACAGTCCATGAGATGGCAAAGAGTCAGACATGACTGAGCGACTGAACCCAAAGCACAAAACCTTCCTGAATGGGCTGCTCTGAGATACTGGCCTTGCATTTCCTACAAGCTCAGAGGTAACTGGAGGGGTCGTAGCCAGTGGCTGACAAGGGCAGGGGCTCCCCCACCTCCACGCAGAGGAAAACCTGGCTGCCATTTATGTCCTAGAGCTAGGACTTTGCAGATACCTCACCCTGACTTCTCCCTCTTACCAAGCATTTCTCTCCCCTTTCCTTTCTGCTTTCTTCTGAGAGTACTTTGATAAGTTATTTGCATAAAAATTCACATCTCAAATTCTATTTTTTGGGAGCCCTACCTAATGGAAAGTCTTATTCTTCATTCTACCACTTTGTTCTACTCCAAGCGCCTAAGATGTGTTCTGTTCAGTTCAGCTCAGTCTTGTCCAACTCTTTGCAACCCCATGGACTGCAGCACGCCAGGCCTCCCTGTCCATCAACAACTCCCAGAGTTCACCCAAACCCATGTCCATTGAGTCGGTGATGCCATCCAACCATCTCATCCTCTGTCATCCCTTTCTCTTCCTGCCCTCAATCTTTCCCAGCATCAGGGTCTTTTCAAATGAGTCAGCTCTTCCCATCAGGTGGCCAAAGTATTGGGGTTTCAGATTCAACAACAGTCCTTCCAATGAATATTCAGGACTGATTTCCTTTAGGATTGACTGCTTGGATCTCCTCGCAGTCCAAGGGACTCTCAATAGTCTTCTCCAACACTACAGTTCAAAAGCATCAATTCTTTGGTGTTCAGCTTTCTTTATAGTCCAACTCTCACATCCGTGCATGACTACTGGAAAAACCATAGCCTTGACTAGATGAATCTTTGTTGACAAATTAATGTCTCTGCTTTTCAATATGCTGTCTACGCTGGTCATAACTTTCCTTCCAATGAGCAAGCGTCTTTTAACTTCATGGCTGCAATCACCATCTGCAGTGATTTTGGAGCCCAGAAAACTAGTCAGCCACTGTTTCCACTGCTTCCCCATCTGTTTGCCAGGAAGTGATGGGACCAGATGCCATGATCTTAGTTTTCTGAATGTTGGGTTTTAAACCAACATTTTCATTCTCCTCTTTCACATTCATCAAGAGGCTCTTTAGTTCTTCTTCACTTTCTGCCATAAGGGTGGTGTCATCTGCATATCTGAGGTTATTGGTATTTCTCCCAGCAATCTTGATTCCAGCCTGTACTTCCTCCAGCCCAGTGTTTCTCATGATGTCCTCTGCATATAAGTTAAATAAGCAGGGTGACAATATACATCCTTGACGTACTCCTTTTCCTATTTGGAACCAGTCTGATGTTCCATGTCCAGTTCTAACTGTTGCTTCCTGACCTGCATACAAGTTTCTCAAGAGGCAAGTCAGGTGGTCTGGCAGTCCTATCCTTTTCAGAATTGTCCACAGTTTATTGTGATCCACACAGTAAAAGGCTTTGGCATAGTCAATAAAGCAGAAATAAATATTTCTCTGGAACTCTCTTGCTTTTTGGATGATCCAGCAGATGTTGGCAATTTGATCTTTGGTTCGTCTGCCTTTTCTAAAACCAGCTTGAACCTCTGAAAGTTCATGGTTCACATATTGCTGAAGCCTGGCTTGGAAAATTTTAAGCATTACTTTACTAGTGTGTGAGCATTTGTGCAGTAGTTTGAGTATTCTTTGGCATTTTCTTTCTTTGGGATTGGAATGAAAACTGACCTTTTCCAGTCCTGTGGCCACTGCGGACTCTTCCAAATTTGCTGGCATATTGAGTGCAGCACTTTCACAGCATCATCTTTCAGGATCTGAAATAGCTCAGCTGGAATTCCATCACCTCCACTAGCTTTGTTCATAGTGATGCTTTCTAAGGCCCACTTGACTTCACATTCCAGGATGTCTGGCTCTAGGTGAGTGATCATACCATCGTGATTATCTGGGTCATGAAGATCTTTTTTATACAGTTCTTCTATGTATTCTTGCCACCTCTTCTTAATATCTTCTGCTTCTGTTAGGTCCATAACATTTCTGTCCTTTATTGAGCCTGTCTTTGCATGAAATGTTCCCTTGGTATCTCTAATTTTCTTGAAGAGATCTCTAGACTTTCCCATTCTATTGTTTTCCTCTATTTCCTTGCATTGATTGCTGAGGAAGGCTTTCTTATCTCTCCTTGCTATTCTTTGGAACTCTGTATTCAAATGGGTATATCTTTCCTTTTCTCCTTTGCTTTTCACGTCCCTTATTTTCACAGCTATTTTGTAAGGCCTCCTCAGACAGCCATTTTGCTTTTTTGCATTTCTTTTTCTTGGGGATTGTCTTGATCCCTATCTCTGGTACAATGTCACGAACCTCCGTCCATAGTTCCTCAGGCACTGTCTATCAGATCTAGTCCCTTAAATCTATTTCTCACTTCCACTGTATAGCCATAAGGGATTCGATTTAGGTCATACCTGAATGACTTAGTGGCTTTCCCCACTTTCTCAATTTAAGTCTGAATTTGGCAATAAGGTGTTCATGATCTGAGCCACAGTCAACTCCCGGTCTTGTTTTTGCTGACTGTATATTAGACTTTCAATAAACATTTGACAATAAATAATTATTAAGAGTAGCTATCATTACAAATGGTGATACCTCATTTCTTATTTTCCTTATTAAGAAGTATCATTATCCTCTTGTAAATCGTGTTAAAAACTCTCTGGGAGAGATGTTTATTGAAAATGGTCTAAATTTCTCAATGGATGGTACAAGTAAATCTTAGCCAAAAGTAAATGAGAAACTGTAAGATTAAATCTTCTTGAAATGCAAAATGCTTTTCTGCACTCTCAGGGGGACATAAGCCAGCCCTGGGGGTTTGCTTTCATGAGCCAGAGGGGAGGCAAATGGAACCAGCATGAGAGCGCCCTGATACTGATCCTGACACAGCCAGTGGAGCTTGCTCTGGATTGAGCCCTCTCTCCAAGACTCTCTTCAAGATGAAAAACTGGCAGGATGCTGCTGGAGAAGGCACCCCAGTGAAGGATCTTTTCATCTAAATTGACAGGCTTGGGAAAGACGTAAATCAGTCTGCCCTTTGAAGCCAAGAAGAGGAAAGTCATTTGGTTTCTTCAGTGTGGTTGAACTCAACTAGGAAGCATCCAAATTTAGCACTATCTTTGATGACAAAATCCTTTCCAGGTTTCTAACCTAATGAGGATTAACATTTGGACCAGCAGCAAGGGCTTTCAGAGATTGAAGACGAGATATTTATAGGTCTCACAATACATGTGGAACCTTTGACACCATTTCCTGAAATTTGAGTTTGGCTTCCTTTTAAGTCCTCTTTGTGACACCCCACTTTGTGGCTGATTCATCCTCCTAGCTCCCTGCTAAGAAGAGCCCAGTGTTTTTAACACCTGGGGCCAGAAACTGTTGACTTGAGCTGAGTACAGCATTTCAAAAAGAGAGTTGGGGAAAAAAAAAATGGCATTTCACAGAAAGTTAATATGAGTTAGTCTTTGGACCAAAAATAATAAACACGGGAGAAGATGTTTCATTAAAATCCACCTCATTGTATAGATGGAAACCACTGGCTACTCCAAACACACACCACACCTGCATCTTTTCATCAAGTAAGTAATCTTGAGACTTAACAGAATGGCTCGCAAGGGGATTACTGGCTTTTATTCAGTCATTCCAAAGATTTTTTTGCAGTGACTTACCCAGGTACAGGCATCCTGCAGGAAAATTGAATCACAGTGGCAAACAGTGTGAAAACTAGGGATTTCCCTGGCAGTCCAGTGGTCAAGACTTTGCCTTCCAGTGCAGGAGACACTGGTTTGATTCCTGGTCAGGGTACTAAGATCCCACATGCTGCAGAGCAACAAATCCTGTGGATCACAATTACTGAGCCCACATGCCACAGCTATAGAGCCTGCCCAGCACAACAAAATAACCACATGATGCAATGAAGATCCTGCAATCCACAACAACACCCGATGCAGCCTAATACATAAATAAATAGTTTTTTAAAATTGTTTTTAAAAAAGAGTGTGAAATTTGGAGTCAGATTACTAGGTTCCTATCTAGACTGTTCCATAGATAAGCTTGTAATTTTGGGCCCCTGTGAACAATGGTCTGACTCCAGGGAACAGTTAGCCCACCATCTTACAAGAAAGTAAGACCTGCTGGCAACCTGTGCAAACTTGGAAGTGGGTTCTTCTCCAGCAGAGTGTTCAGATGAGACCCCAACCCTATTCAACAGCTTTGCTGCAGCCTCCTGAGACCCCAAACAGAGAACTCAGCAACGTCATACCCAAACTCCTGACTCACCAAAACTGTGAGATCATGAACACATATTGTTTGCAGCAGCTAAGCACGGGGTCACATGTTATGCAGTATTGGGTAACTCATACATATTTTAAGAAGTCTCAGATGCATAAAGATGTGGCTATTCTATTTCTCCATAACTGAACACAGCCTCCATTTCAGTTAACAAACAAAAATAAAAACTCAATTCAAAGAAATGTATCCCTTCAATTTCTTGTTGGGTGTGTTCAGTTCAGTTCAGTCTCTCCATCCTTTCCGACTCTTTGCGACCCCATGAACTGCAGCACACCAGGCCTCCCTGCCCATCACGAGCTCCCGGAGCCTACCCAAATTCGTGTCCATTGAGTCGGTGATGCCATCCAGCTATCTCATCCCCTGTCGTCCCCTTCTCCTCCTGTCCTCAATCTGTCCTAGCATCAGGGTCTTTTCAAAAGAGTCAGCTCTTCCCATCAGGTAGCCAAAGTATTGGAGTTTCAGCTTCAATATCAGTCCTTCCAATGAACACCCAGGACTGATATCCTTTAAGATGGACTGGTTTGATCTCCTTGCAGTCCAAGGGACTCTCAAGAGTCTTCTCCATCACCACAGTTTAAAAGCATCAATTCTTCGACACTCAGCTTTCTTTATAGTCCAACTCTGACATCAGTGCATGACTACTGGAAAAACCATAGACTTGACTAGATGGACCATTGTTGGCAAAGTAATGTCTCTGCTTTTTAATATGCTGTCTAGGTTGGTCATAACTTTCCTTCCAAGGAGCAAGTGTCTTTTAATTTCACGGCTGCAATCACCATCTTCAGTGATTTTGAAGCCCAAACAATCAGCCACTGTTTCCACTGTTTCCCCATCTATTTCCCATGAAGTGATGGGACCAGATGCCATGATCTTAGTTTTCTGAATGTTGAGATTTAAGCCACCTTTTTCACTCTCCTCTTTCACTTTTCTCAAGAGGCTTTTTAGTTCCTCTTCACTTTCTGCCATAAGGGTGGTGTCATCTGAATATCTGAGATTATTGATATTTCTCCTGGCAATCTTGATTCCAGCTTGTGCTTCTTCCAGCCCAGCATTTCTCATGATGTCCTCTGCATGTAAGTTAAATAAGCAGGGTGACAATATACATCCTTGACGTACTCCTTTTCCTATTTAGAACCAGTCTGTTGTTCCATGTCCAGTTCTGACTATTGCTTCCTGACCTGCATACAGGTTTCTCAAGAGGCAAGTCAGGTGGTCTGGTATTCGCATCTCTTTCAGAATTTTCCACAGTTTACTGTGATCCACACAGTAAAAGGCATGACATAGTCAATAAAGCAGAAATAGATGTTTTTCTGGAACTCTTGCTTTTTCGATGATCCAGCGGATGTTGGCAATTTGATCTCTGGTTCCTCTGCTTTTTCTAAAACCAGCTTGAACATCTGGAAGTTCATGGTTCATGTATTGCTGAAGCCTGGCTTGGAGAATTTTGAGCGTTACTTTGCTAGTGTGTGAGATGACTGCAATATGTGGTAGTCTGAGCATTCTTTGGCATTTTCATTCTTTGGGATTGGAATGAAAACTGACCTTTTCCAGTCCTGTGGCCACTGCGGACTTTTCCAAATTTGCTGGCATATTGAATGCAGCACTTTCACAGCATCATCTTTCAGGATTTGAAATAGCTCAGTTGGAATTCCATCACCTCTACTAGCTTTGTTCATAGTGATGCTTCATAAGGCTCACTTGACTTCACATTCCAGGATGTCTGGCTCTAGGTGAGTGATCACACCATCGTGACTATCTGGGTCATGAAGATCTTTTTTGTACAGTTCTTCTGTGTATTCTTGCCACCTCTTCTTAATATCTTCTGCTTCTGTTAGGTCCATAACATTTCTTTCCTTTATTGGGCCCATCTTTGCATGAAATGTTTCCTTTGTGTCTCTAATTTTCTTGAAGAGATCTCTAGACTTTCCCATTCTATTGTTTTCCTCTAATTCCTTGCATTGATTGCTGAGGAATGCTTTCTAATCTCTCCTTGCTAATTTTTGGAACTTTGCATTCAAATGGGTATATCTTTCCTTTTCTCCTTTGCTTTTCACTTTTCTTCTTTTCATAGCTATTTGCAAGGCCTCCTCAGACAGCCATTTTGCTTTTTTGCATTTCTTTTTCTTGGGGATTGTCTTGATCCCTGTCTCTGGTACAATGTCACGAACCTCTGTCCATAGTTCATCAGGCACTCTATCTATCAGATCTAGTCCCTTAGATCTATTTCTCACTTACTCTGTATAATCATAAGGGATTTAATTTAGGTCATACCTGAATGGCTTAGTGGTTTTCCCCACTTTCTTCAATTTAAGTCTGAATTTGGCAATAAGGAGTTCATGATCTGAGCCACAGTCAGCTCCCAGTTTTGTTTTTGCTGACTGTATAGAGCTTCTCCATCTTTGGCTGCAAATAATATAATCAATCTGATTTTGGTGTTGGCCATCTTGTGATGTCCATGTATAGAGTCTTCTCTTGTGTTGTTGGAAGAGGTGTTTGCTATGACCAGTGCATTCTTTTGACAAAACTCTATTAGCCTTTGCCCTGCATTATTCCGTACTCCAAGGCCAAATTTGCCTGTTACTCCAGGTGTTTCTTGGCTTCCTACTTTTGCATTCCAGTCCCCTATAATGAAAAGGACATCTTTTTTGGGTGTTAGTTCTAAAAGGTCTTGTACACTCATAGAACTATTCAACTTCAGCTTCTTCAGCATTACTCATTGGGGCATAGACTTGGATTACCTTCATATTGAATGGTTTGCCTTAGAAATGAACAGAGATCATTTTGTCGTTTTTCAGATTGTATCAAAGTACTGCATTTTGGACTCTTTTGTTGACTGTGATGGCTACTCCATTTCTTCAAAGGGATTCCTGCCCACAGCAGTAGATATAATGGTCATCTGAGTTAAATTCACCCATTCCAGTCCATTTTAGTTTGCTGATTCCTAAAATGTCAACATTCACTCTTGCCATCTCCTGTTTGACCACTTTCTTCATGGTGCAGGGGCAGCAAGCAGCGGCTGTGGCTCAGGGGCGGAACAGGGTGGCGAGTGGCAGAGAAGAGATACCCCACGTTCAAGGTAAGAGAAACCCAATTAGGACGGTAGGCGCTGAGAGAGGGCATCAGAGGGCAGACAGACTGAAAACCACAATCACAGAAAACTGGCCAATCTGATCACATGGACCAGAGCCTTGTCTAACTCAGTGAAGCTAAGCCATGCCGTGTGGGGCCACCCAAAATGGACGGGTCGTGGTGGAGAGGTCTGATAGAATGTGGTCCACTGGAGAAGGGAATGGCAAACCACTTCAGTGTTCTTGCCTTGAGAACCCCATGAACAGTATGAAAAGGCAAAAAGATAGAACACTGAAAGATGAACTCCCCAGGTCAGTAGGTGCCCAATGTGCTGCTGGAGATCAGTGGAGAAATAACTTCAGAAAGAATGAAGGGATGGAGCCAAAGCAAAAACAACGCCCAGTTGTGGATGTGACTGGTGATATAAGCAATGTCTGATGCTGTAAAGAGCACTATTGCATAGGAATCTGGAATGTTAGGTCCATGTTGTATGTGAGTGTTTATCTAAATGGAGGACTCCCTCCTGCCCTGCCCTTCTTCCTGTCTTGATGACAATCGAAGTTTTGGGAGAGGGTGTGTTCTAAGGAACGCACATGTGGTTCGGGACAAGCTGCCCGGGGTGAGGGCCGGCCTCCAGCCCCTGCTGCAGCCTCCCTGGGCTTTGAGTCTTCCGTGTTAACAGCCATGGCTAAGGTCTGCGGTCCTGCCATGGTGGCTGTGTGCACCCTCCCACCCTGTCATTACCTCCTGGGCACTCTGGTCCCCCTGTGAGGGACCTGGAGACTATCTGGCTAAACACCTCCATCAACTTGAGCTCATCAGCTACCACAGGGCCATCTGCCCTGGCCCCATCCTAAGAAGCGTGCAGTGTTTTTGGACCATGTTTATGGGGTTCCTCAAACTTCTGCATGACTCTTGGCTCTTTAGAGTTGAGGATCCAGTCCACTACCAACACCTCTGTTCTAACCTCATTGCTTCCAAAGTACCTTGCTTGTTGAGTCCTTCTTTCCCTTTGTAAGTATTGAAAAGCTGCCCTTACATTATATTCTGTGTCTTCTCCAGAACTCTGGCTTATTTTATACTCTTTGTACTCAGCCCTCTAAGCTTTCTCACCAAAACTCACAAATCCTTTTGTCCCTCAACAAAGCCCAGCTCTTGTATATCAAAAAACCCTTGATTTTTAGACTGTTATCTTTACAGAGGCTTTCAAAATCCAGTTTTGGAACTCAAAGCCAAGAATATGGTCTTTGTTCTAGGCATTATGATCCCTTCCCTTGAGATCTGGGAGACAGAAAGCTGCCTGGGAAGTTGGGAGGCAATGAAGTGAAAATATAAAGATGATCATTTGCTACACTGACCAGAATAACAGGCTATGAGGATATAGTGAGTGGATTATGTTCCTTCCAAAAATATGTTGAAGTCCAACCCTGGTACCTATTAATGTGACCTTATTTCAAAACAGACTTTTTGCAGCTGCAATCAAATTAAGATGAAGCCCTATTCAATTCAGGTGGGCCGTGCTTCAACTTGATTTTCATCCTTACAAGAAAAAAAGACATACACATAGGACAAACAGCCATGAGGTGTGGGAAACAGATTGGGGTGATGGATCTACCAGCCAAGGAATACCAGGGATTATCCGAATCATCAGAAACTAGGAAAAGACAAAGAGAGATTCTCTTCTGGAGCCTTTGGAGGGAGCATGGCCCTACTGACACCTTGTTTTCAAACTTCTGACCTTCAGAACTATGGGAGGATAAATTTCTGTTGTTTGAAACCACTCACTTGATGTAGCTTGTTGTGGCAGCCTTAGGACATTAATGTGACAGCTACACAGGGAGTGGTTACCACTGTGAAACGGTGCCCACTCCACCTTTCTTCCAAAAACCATGAGCATATCCATTATTATCCTTCATAGACAGATACACCCATCCAGTCTTGATTTAAGCAGGAAAGAAATTTCATTGACTTAAGCAGAAATTCAAGGACTAGGTCTCTTTAGCTTCAGGAATGGCTGAATCCAGGTGCTCAGTGTCACTATCACCCTGAAGCTTCATCTCTTCTCCTCTTGCCCTTCATCCTTCCAAACTCAACCTTCCACTTGGGCTATTTATGCTCCCCTTTGTTACTTCTTTGTTGCTGCTGCTGCTGCTGCTAAGTCGCTTCAGTTGTGTCCGACTCTGTGTGACCCCATAGATGGCAGCCCACCAGGCTCCCCCATCCCTGGGATTCTCCAGGCAAGAACACCGGAGAGGGTGACTTCTTTGCTACTGTTTCCCAATAGGTACCCTTCCTCTTTCACTGTTCAGTCAATCAACCACGTAATTTTCATCCTGAAACTTCATTTAGATGAGGTAGTGTTGCACAGTGGTTAGGAGCACAAATTCTTGGCAGTTTTGCCTCTTTAGCTCCCTGTTCTTGAGCAAGTTATCAATCTGTCTGTACCTTATTCGTAAAACGGAGATAACAAAAGTACCTCATAATGTCACTTTGAAAATCAAGTTGAAAAACATTTAGTAAGCACAATTCAGTTAGTTAATATGCACTCAAGGTGGTCATCAGGGCCTGACACTCAGTAAGTGCTGTGTTTTTGCCCCTATCTGTAGAAGCAGTAGCATATTATGCAAAGTCCCTTTAAATTAATAATGAAACAGTTCAAAGCAAGCCTATGACATAGAGTTGCCATCCCCAGAAGTAATACAAAATGAAGAAAGAAAAGCTCAGAGAGGTTTAGTATCTTGTCCAAGATCACCAGGTTAGCAATGAGTGTGGCCAAGATTCCAAAAGTAGGATTTTCATTTCCAAGTGTAGAGATTGGTCACTACGTGTCCCATCTTTCTTTACTTTGGTTTTTCTCCTCTGCAATCAAAATAATTGCATCTCCCTTGTCCTAAAAATGTTCTCCCCTCCCCACTGCTGAGAGCTGAGTGTCCCCTGAAAGCCCCAGAGTTCCCATCATCTGCCTTCACTTGTCTTTACTAGGATCTCATAGAAGTAAGAGGCTGACACTCAATACTCCCATAGTTCCAACACTCACTTACATCATAACCGTTTACAATCTTGTTCTCTTTCTGGCATTCTCCCCAAAATGCTCTCTTGAAAATCAGCCAACTGTCAAATGGAATGGCCTTCCTAAGGTCCAGCCTTCTTGACCACCCTGTTGAAGGGGGCCTGTTATTCATCTGTACTCCCTTTGAGTCGACCCATCTTCCTGGCTCCCTCAGTGTCTAGGTCTATGCAAGCTGCAAAAACAAAATATCACAGACTGGGGTCTTAAACAACAGTTCTCATGGTTCTAGGGTCTTCCCCGGAGGCTCAGTTAGCAAACAATCTGCCTGCAATACAAGAGACCCAGGTTCCATCCCTGGGTCAAGAAGGTCCCCTGGAGGAGGGCATGGCAACCTACTCCAGTATTCTTGCCTGGAAAACTCCATGGACAGAGGAGTCTGGAGGGCTAGAGTCCATGGGGTCACAAAAGTTGGACACAGTGACTAAACCATCACCAGTTCAAGGTCCCATATCTTCAGTTCTTGACGAGGCCTCTTTTCCAGGCTTCTGGATGGGAGCCATCTTGCTGTGTCCTCACAGGGCCTTTCCTGGTGATTCCACACAGCCTGGAAGCTGGTTTCTCTTTCTTCCCTTTCCCAGTCCCCTTTCCCTCCTCCTCCTCTCCCTCTTCTTCTCCTTATCCTTCTCTTTCTTCTTTTTCTTCTTCTTTGCCAAGAGTGCTAACCCATCAGGGGGGCTCCCCTCTTATGACCTCATCTAAACCTAATTATCTCCCAAAGGCCCCACCTCCAAATACCATCCTATTGGGAGTAGAGTTTTCAACATATGGCTGTGGGGAGACAGGGACATTCAGTCCATAATGCTAGACTCTGCATCGCTCTCATCTGCCATCTGGGATCCTGAAGGGTTGTGTGACGTGTGTGTCCTCTGTCCCTCGCCAGCCCATGGCCTCTCCTGTTAGAAGCAAAGGCTGCCATTTCTCCAAAACCATCACGTCAATTGGAAAGAAATAAGAAAGATGTCACGTTCTTAATATCCCAGGGTTTTCTTTTTCCTTTTTTAAGCCATAGCCCAAAGGAAAGATAATTAGATTTTTAAAATACTTGCCTCTCCTAAGAGGGAAAAATACTCTTTTTAGACCAGAAGAGAAAGGGATAAAGGAAAAGAATTCAGTGCATGCAAGGTCTCTGAAAACAAGCCAAGGACCCAGCCCAGTACAAACCCCGAGAGGAGGAGACAAGGAAATCTCTGATAGGTTTGAGGACCCAAGAGTCAAGGAGACCCAGGGCCCCTGGGCATCAGGACAGGTAGGGGCAGATATCTGCATGGGATGCTAAGGCCAAGAGCACAAGGCAGGCTCACAGAGAGCCCAACCAGTGATAGCACACAGAGGATCAGATGCAGCAGTGGGCAGTGTGGAGGAGGGGTCCTTGTCCGAGGGCAGGGCCCAGGCCCCAATAGCCCATGCAGCTGCAAAGGAGGCCACCATCTACTGATGCCCAATTTCCCCCAGCCCCATTGCCAGATCACCACTATACTAGTCTCTAGAGTGATGTGTTCCCTTCTGAAGAGAAGGGGAGTAGGAAAGGGACCTGGGTATTCATTGTGTTTATCTAGGCCTCCCTGGTGGCTCAATGGTAAAGGATCCACCTGCCAGGGCAAGAGATGCATGTTCGAACCCCCTGGGTCAGGTAGACACCCTAGAGAAGGAAATGGCAACCCACTCCATTCTTGCCAGGAAAACTCTTGCCCTTGGGCTGCAAGAAAATCAAACCAGTGAATCCTAAAAGTAATCAAGCCTGAATATTCATTGGAAGGACAGATACTGAAGCTGAACCTCTAATACTTTAGCTACCTGATGTGAAGAGCTAACTCATTAGAAAAGACCCTGATACTGGGAAAAGTTGAAGGCAAAAGGAGAAGGGAGTGGCAGAGGACAAGATGGTTGGATAGCATCACAGACTCAATGGACATGGGTTTGCACAAACTCAGGGAGATAGTAAAGGACAGGTAAACCTGGTGTGCTTCAGTCCATGGGGTTGCCAAGAGTCAGACTTGACTTAGAGACTGAACAATTCATTGTGTTTATGTTGAATTAAGGGAACCACATTCCTACTTCTTGCAGAAAGGGTCCTCCAGGGAGGACATAATTTCCAAAACCCATGCTTTGACCCCTGCAGTCCTAGAAGCCAGTTAAATAGTCCCTGCAGGGTGTGGCCCTTGTGTCTGGGGCTGATGCTGAAGCTCCACAAGGAGGCAGTGGGGAAGGGAAGGTGGGTACCAGACAGAGTGGGGAGAGAGGTGGGGAAGGCCCAGGACAGTGGGTCCACCCACAAGCGGGAACAGACCACAGGACCTGCTAGAACACGGATGGCTCACTGCCTTGGAAGGGCAGCATTTCTATGGTGGAGTTAGTCTCCTGGCACCTGACACTGGTCCCGTAGGATGACAGCAGCATGTCCGTCACACCCACTCACAGCCCCCGGAGGAGGGGACTCATCAGCCAGGCAGGGCCTCATGGAAGTTACGCTTGGACACCGAGTGAACACCCAGGGCTGTGGGAGGGGGCTTTGGGGCATCAGTGGGGGAGTTCCAGTGGGAGACTGTGGTCAGCCTGTTTGAATAATTCTGCAGGCTTGTAGAGAAGTGAAACCTACAGCCTGCATGAAGCAGGCCCTGGCCTGGTCCTCATAACGGGTCAGTGGTTTGGCCAGGGAACTTCATCAGTAGGAGCAGTATGGGGAGGGGAACTGGCAGGTGGGCCACCAGAGGCCTGCCTGTGTCTCCCAGGTGTGGGGACACACGTCATTTAGGCCTTGCACCAATCTTGGGCACCTCTGAGTCTCAGACTTCAGTGACAGGCATGGAGGTGTCTTGCCTGAGATGCTGGCATCTTTGTCATGAAGCTAAGACTGACCTGCCCAGGCAGAGTCAGAGAGACAGAGCCTGCCCTCAGGGGGAGCCACCCAACTGTGCCCCTCAGCCCAGTCAGTGATGAAAATGATGAACACAGCAGCGATGAAACCTGGACCCTGGGCACTGACCACCTGAGGGCTGAAGGACCATGACTGCTGCTTCTCTATCACCTCCAAAGTGTTAGTCACTCGGCTGTGTCCAACTCTTAGCAATCCCATGAACTGTAGCCCATGAAGCTCCTCTGTCCTTGGAATTCTTCAGACGAGAATTCTAGAGTGGGTAGCCATTTCCTTCTCCAGGGCATCATCTCAACCCGAAGACTGAACCCAGGTCTCCTGCATTGCAGGCAGATTCTTTACCATTTGAACCACTAAAACCTCCCACAAATGCCCTGTGGCCCACTGTACCCAACCCTGTGCAGGGAGAGGAATTCTGGGGAATGTAACTCCAGCGTGGCTGAATCCACTGTTGAAGCCACCACAGGTTCCCTGATTCCTGCCAGGCCCAGAGCAAGTTCCACATCCTCCTCAGGGGAGGCTTTTCTGACTATCTCAGCCAAAAGTGGCCTGTGTATCCTCTGAATTTCCAAACACCCTCCCCTTCTCTAATATTGCTGCTCATTTTGTGCTAGATAACTAGTCATGATTACCTACTAGTCCCCTAATAGTGATAATTAAGCCACTGTTTGTCAGGTCTCATCCTCTGTCACTTCTAATCCTCCCAACAGCCCAGAAATCACAGATGAGCATCCCCATTTCCAGGTGAAGAACCACGACTCAAGAAAAGTGAGAAACTCTCCTGAGCTGGGATGAGAGGAAGCAGTCATGATGCTGAGAATCAAATCCATTCTGGTTGGTTCTTCCCCATCTCCTCAACCAGCTCTCAGCCACCTGAGGGGTGGGACTGTGCTTTATCTGAAAAAATTTCATGGCAACTAGCTCTGTAGCTTGGACAGGACAGAAACACCCTTTGGATCCATGCAAACCATTTTCCCAGGTGTGAAACAAAGGACCCATTTTTATAGGGACAAGAAATGTAGTCACCAAATTCTCACATCACCACACAGGCATTGTTACTGGTGGATCCTCCCTATTTACACAACCCAAGGCTATTCTTTAGGCACTTCCCACGGGTCAGTGTCTGGTCTCCTGACCAAGCCTCAGGCTCTCTGCACCTTGTTTTGTGCACACAGCCCCTCATTGGTTATGCTAACATTTTAGGAGGAAATAAGCTTTCAGACAATCACTTGACCAAGGGCAGAGATTATAAGCATTCAGTTCAGTTCAGTTCAGTTCAATTGCTCAGTCATGTCTGACTCTTTGTGATCCCATGGACTGTAGCATGCCAGGCTTCCCTGTCCATCACAAACTCCCAGAGTTTGCTCAAACTCGTGCCCATAGAGTTGATGATGCCATCCAACCATCTCATCCTCTGTCATCCCCTTCTCCTCCTGCCTTCAATCCTTCCCAGCATCAGGGTCTTTTCCAATGAGCCAGTTCTTTGCCCCAGGTGGCCAAAGTATTGGACTTTCAGCTTCAGCATCAGTCCTTCCAATGAATATTCAGGGTTGATTTCCTTTATGATTATAAGCATAGAAGGTGAGATTTCAGGCAGCTAAAATTCCCCATTTTCTGTTGATGGGTGGGGCTGAGTTCCCTCCCTGTTGTTTGGCCTGAGGCCAAATTATGGTAGGGGTAATGAAGACAATGGCAACCTCCTTCAAAAGGATTTGTGCATGCACTGTTGTATTCAGTGTCCCTGACTCTACAGCAGGCCACTGTTGACCCATGCTTCTGCCAGAGACTCCTGGACACTCACAGGCAAGTCTGGCTCAGTTTCTTGTTGGGACACTGTTTCTTTCTCCTGGCTCCTGGTGCACAAGAGGTTTTGTTTGTGCCCTCCAAGAGTATGTTTCCCCAGACCTATGAAAGTTCTGTAATCAAATCCCACTGGCCTCCAAAGTCAAATTCCCTGGGGGTTCTCAGTCCCTTTGCCAGATCCCCAAGTTGGGAGATCTGTTGCGGGTCCTAGAACTTTCTTAACAGTGAGAGAATTTCTTTTGCTATAATTGTTCTGCAGTTTCTTGGTCATCTGCTCCAGGGCTCTAAAGGTGACCTCCTCCAAGAGGACTTACATCACATGCTGGATGACCCAGGTCTGCTGCAGTCAGAGCTCCTGCCCTCACAGAAGGCCACTGCTGACCCAAGTCCCTGCAGGAGAAACTCAAACACTCAAAAGCAGGTCTGGCTCAGTCTCTGTGGGTTCTCTGGGTACTGGTACACACAAGGTTTTGTTTGAGCCCTCCAAGCATCCCTGGAAGGTATGTAGTTTAATTCTAAACATGACTTCTCACCTCCTACTGTCTTGCTGGGTCATCTCCTTTGCTCTTGGATGTGGGGGATCTTTTTTGATGGGATCCAACATTCTCCTGTCAGTTGTTCAGCAGTGAGTTGCAATTTTGGAGTTCTCACAGAAGACGATGAGTGCATGTCCTTCTACTCCTCCATCTTGAGTAGCTCCCCACCGCCCACCCCATCAGAACAAGACCCAGTTTCACCCAAAGTCAGTCTCTCCCATCAGGAAGCTTCCATAAGCCTCTTATCCTGATCCATCAGAGGGCAGACAGAATGGAAACCACAATCACAGAAAACTAACCAAACTGATCACATGGACCACAATCTTGTCTAACTCGATGAAACTACAAGCCATGCCGAGTAGGGCCACCCAAGATGGATGGGTCATAGTAGAGAGTTCTGACAAAAATGTGGTCCACTGGAGAAGGGAATGGCAAACCACTTCAGCATTCTTGTCGTGGGAACCCCATGAACAGTATGAAAAGGCAAAAAGATAGGACACTGAAATGAACTCCCTAGGTTGGTAGGTGCCCAATATGATACTGGAGAAGAATGGAGAAATAACTCCAGAAAGAATGAAGAGACAGAGCCAAAGCAAAAACAATGCCCAGTCATATATGTGACTGATGATGAAAGTCCGATGCTATAAAGAACAATAGGAACCTGGAATGTTAGGTCCATGAATCAAGGTAGACTGGAAGTGGTCAACAGGAGATGGTAAAAGTGAACATTGACATTTTAGGAATCAGTGAACTAAAATGGACTGGAATGGGCAAATTTAATTCAGATGACCATTATATTTACTACTGTGGTCAAGAATCCCTTAGAAGAAATTGAGTAGCCCTTGTAGTTGACAAAAGAGTCTGAAATGCAGTACTTGGGTGCAATCTCAAAAACAACTGAATGATCTCTGTTCATTTCCAAAGCAAACCATTCAATACCAGAGTAATCCAAGTCTATGGCCCAACCCCTAATGCTGAAGAAGCTGAACGGTTCTATGAAGACCTACAAGATCTTCTAGAACTAACACCCAAAAAAGATGTCCTTTTCATCATATGGGACTGGAGTGAAAAAATAGAAAGTCAAGACATACCTGGAGTAACAGGGAAGTTTGGCCTTGGAGTACAAAATGAAGCAGAGCAAAGGCTAACAGAGTTTTGCCAAGAGAATGCACTGGTCATAACAAATACCCTCTTCCAGCAACATGAGAGATGGCTCTACACATGGACATCACCAGATGGTCAATACTGAAATCAGATTGTAAACAATCTTTGCAGCCAAAGATGGAGAAGCTCTATACAGTCAGCAAAAAAAGACTTGGAGCTGACTGTAGCTCAGATCATGAACTCCTTATTGCTAAATTCAGACTGAAATTGTAGAAAGTAGGGAAGACCACTAGACCATTCAGGTATGACCTAAATCAAATCTCTTATGATTATACAGTGCAAGTGACAAATAAATACCACACAATTGCACTCATCTCACACGCTAGAAAGTAATGCTCAAAATTCTCCAAACCAGGCTTCAACAGTATATGAACCAAGAACTTCCAGTTGCTCAAGCTGGATTTAGAAAAGGCAGAAGAACCAGAGATCAAATTGCCAACATCTGTTGGATCATCAACAAAACAAGAGAGTTCCAAAAAAATATCTACTTCTGCTTTATTGACTATGCCAAAACCTTTGACTGTGTGGATCACAACAAACTGGAAAATTCTTCAAGAGATGGGAGTACCAAACCACCTGACCTACCTCCTGAGAAATCTGTATGCAGGCCAGGAAGCAACAGTTAGAACTGGACATGGAACAACAGACTGGTTCCAAATTGGGAAAGGAGTACATCAAGGCTGTATATTGTCACCCTGTTTATTTAACTTCCATGCAGAGTACATAGGCAAAATGCTGGGCTGGATTAAGCCCAAGCTGGAATCAGGATGGCTGGGAGAAATATCAATAACCTCAGATATGCAGATGACACCACCCTTCTGGCAGAAAGTGAAGAAGAACTAAAGAGACTCTTGATGCAAGTGAAAGAGGAGAGTGAAAAAGTTGGCTTAAAACTAAACATTCAAAAAACTAAGGTCATGGCATCCAGTCCCATCACTTCATGGCAAATAGATGGAGAAACAATGTAAACAGTGAGAGACCTTACTTTGGGGGCCTCCAAAATCACTACAGTTGATGACTGCAGCCATGAAATTAAAAGATGCTTGCTACTTGGAAGAAAAGCTATGACCAACCTAGACAGCATGTTGAAAACAAGAGACATTACTTTGCCAACTAAGGTCCATCTAGTCAAAGTTATGGCTTTTCTGGTAGTCATGTATGTATGTGAGAGTTGGACTCTAAAGAAAGCTGAGCACCAAAGAATTGATGCTTTTGAACTGTGGTATTGGAGACGACTCTTGAGAGTCCCCTGGACTGCAAGGAGATCCAACCAGTCAGTCCTAAAGGAAGCCAGTCCTGAATATTCATTGGAAGGACTGAAGCTGAAGCTCCAATACCTTGGCCACCTGATGTGAAGAACTAACTCTATGGAACCTCAGCATCAGTCCTTCCAGTGAGTATTCAGGACTGATTTCCTTTAGGATTGATTGATTTGATCTTCCTGCAGTCCAAGGAACTTTCAAGAGTCTTATCCAGTACCACAGTTTGAAAACATCAATTCTTGGGCATTCAAGCCTTCTTCATAGTCCAATTCTCACATCTGTACTTGACTACTGGCAAAACCATAGCTTTGACTATACAGACCTTTGTCAGCAATGCCTGTACTTTTTAATAAGCTGTCTAGGTTTGTCAGCTTTTCATCTAAGGAGCAAGTATCTTTTAATTTCACTGCTACAGTCACTATCCACAATGATTTTGGAGTCCAAGAAAAAAAGTCTGTTACTGTTTCCATTGTTTCCCGCATCTATTTGCCATGAAGTTATGGTACTGGGTGCCATGATCTTCATTTTTTGAATGTTGAGTTTTAAGCCAGGTTTTTCACTCTCCTCTTTCACCTTCATCAAAAATTCTTTAGTTCCTCTTTGTTTTCTGCCATTAAAGTGGTATCATCTGCATGACCGAGGTTGTATGATAGAGCAACAAAATTTGGAGGTTTGTTGTACAAATGTAAGTCACCACAAGTGACTTAATTGCAAAACCACGAAACAGTAACAGCTTACCTTTTCCTCCCCCAGCTCTGGGCATTGCAGGCAGAAGCCTTTTGATAATTTAGGGCCAACATCCCTTCTCTGTGGGAACCAGATGATGGGTGGCCTTGTGAAAACACTGAAATCAAATAAGCAGACCAAAGTCACAGCTTAAGCTGCCCAGCAGAGATTGGAATCCATGTCTGAATGGCTCTAACTTTTGTTTTTGTCCATTCAAAAGCCAGAGGGGATTATAGAATCCAGCCAATGAAATAATGAGGAAAAAACCAAAGCCATTCCTGGGAAGAAACAGTCAAGAATTGTGGCTGTTATGTGGAATTTGCACTTGTTGAGGGGTGGGGAGGGAGTGGAGGACATTGTACTCTTAGTCACTTTAGGGACCTCCACCTTATCGATGGAAATAGCTGTCTAATTTGTGAAAACTGTGTTTTAAAGTCAGTATCTGGAGCAATAATTCCTGAATGGATGATGGCTTTGCTGCCTTTTTTTTTTTTTTTTTTTTTTTCAGTCAGAACACAAGTAGTTGCCCATCCGATTGAGTTCAGTGAAGGGCCAGAAAGAGGAGCAGGGACATCACAGAACTAGATGAGGGGAAGGAAAGAGTTACTCAGGTTTCCCAACACTTGTGTGTGTGCACGCGCTCAGTCATGTCTGACTCCTTTAGACCCCATGGACTATATATAGCCTGCCAGGCTTTTCTGTCCATGGAATTTTCCAGGCAAGAATACTGGAGCGCATTGCCATTTCCTCCTCCAGGGTATCTTCCCAACCAGGGGGTCGAACCCAAGTCTCTTGTGTCTCCTGCACTGGCAGGCAGATTCTTTACCACTGAGCCAGCTGGGAAGCAACTTCCCAATACTTAAGGGAGTGCTGACCTGAGGTCAGTACCAGAACCAGACTGTTTTCATGACCACATGGGAGTTCTGGGTTTTATTAACATGTTCCAGATAATGTTTCCTGCTTATTAAACTCTAAACATATTTTCTATAGTGTGGTTTTGGTTTTTCTCAGCCATTTCCTTGGATGTGTCCATGAGACACTGTTCAAGACCCTTTCCAAGAAGACCAAGGGGGTTGCAGAAGAGGAGACCTTGGCTACCACGTGCAGGTTCTGAATCTCAGAATAGGTAGGTCAGGGACATCTCCCTCACTGGTGCATTTGAAGGGGACATGCTTTTGGTTGGAACTAACAAAGGTCATACATTTGCCCACAAAATGAAATAGAAGAGACAGCTGCTGCTGCTGCTAAGTCGCTTCAGTCGTGTCCGACCCTGTGTGACCCTATAGACAGAAGCCCACCAGGCTCCTCTCTCCCTGGGATTCTCCAGGCAAGAACACTGGAGTGGGTTGCCATTTTCTTCTCCAGTGCATGAAAGAAGAGATAGAGATATCTGTTAATCATGGATTTCTTCAAATATATTGATGTTTGCCAGATAAAAACGGATTCAAGGAAATGCCTGAATGATCCAAGCTTCTAAAACTAGTTTGAGCTGCTGTTCTTCCCAATAAACCAAGAACCATTCTTAAATACGTACCAAATTTTTGGTATTTTCTAGTCAATTAAAAGGAGAATATGAATCTTTCAGATATGATTCTCATCTTCAAATATTTCACCATTTGGTTAGAGCAACAAAACCAATACAGTCAACAGATAAAAATAAGACAAAACAGATTAAACTTAGTGCCAAATTAAGTATCCAGGGAGAAGGACAATAAAGTCAGCCTAAACACAAGAGGCTTCCAGGAGGTGGTTATGTCCAACTTAGAAGGAGGCAGATGGAGCGTGCAAAGAGGGTGTGTGAAAGGAAAATATTAGAAGAAAGGGGAAGGTGGTACATGGGATGATTCCTCAGCTATTTTTTTAACAAAAGATACGTTCATACTTTGGACTTTCCAGGTGGAGCTAGTGGTAAAGAGCCCACCTGTCAATGCAGGAGGCATAAGAGACACGGGTTCAGTCCCTGGGTGGGAAAGATCCCCTGGAGGAGTGCGTGGCAGACCACTCCAACATTTTTGCCTGGAGAATCCCATGGACAGAAGAGTCTGGTGGACTACAGTCCATAGCGTCACAAATAAGAGTCAAACATAACTGAAGCAACTTAGCACACACACATGTTCATCCTGTATTAGTTTTATATAAGTGATTTAAACAACAAAAAATCAAAGCAATGGTAGAGCAAATTATTTAAAAGGAATACCCATCAAGCAACACTACTGACACAAAGCAAATATTATTTTAGTTTTTTCAAATTAATGTCAATAGCTTAGACATGGAACTACTAGCAGAAGAACTAGGATTTCATCTCCTGCATGGTTCTTGAAGTGAAAGTGAAAGTGAGTTCCTCAGTCATCTCTTTGTGATCCCAATACAGTCCATGGAATTCTCTAGGCCAGAATACTGGGGTGGGTAGCCTATCCCTTCTCCAGAGGATTTTCCCAGCCCAGGAATGAAACCAGGGTCTCCGGTGTTGCAGGTGGATTCTTTACCAGCTGAGCTGTTTCTTACTTTCCCCTAAATTTGACAATAATGCCTTACACACTGTGGATTCATAGTGAAAGCTGATGAATAAGAGGCTGTGATTTAACTCTTAGGCTAAGGCGAAATGCGTTTCCAGAAAAATAGTCTAGGAGGGAAGACATTTACATATAAGTTCTTCTAATTATCAACTGACTTTGTGAAGTCTCAAAATTAACAGTTTGTTTAACTACAGCAAATATCTAATGGAACCCTAGCAATTTCACTGATATTTATAACTTTCACTGGCAGCAAACTCCACATATTAGACTCACAAACACACATTTCTTTTTCTCCTTTTAGAATCAGTTACCTGTTAATGTCATCAATTTCTCTAAACTTTTATTATTTGGATAAGTAATCAGTGTGACTTGGGACAATAATCTATGTATTTTCTTGTCCTCAAAATGAGCACATCAGCCTTACAAATTTCTGCGGGAAGCAAGTTTATATTATATAGAGTGTGTTTCCAGTCAAAAGTGATGATGAAGATTAAAAAATATTGGGTTCCCGTGAGGGTGACCCTCTGCAACCAGTCAGCAGGTTCACCTGAAAGCTTCCCTCTGTCTCCTGAGAAGTCTGTGGGCTTCACCACACCAGCTCTGCCCTCGGGTCCCACTGACTTTTTCAGGGTCGGGAGAGGAGCCCATGGATGCTTCCATGAACACAGTGCCTCCCTCACCCCACACCTCCTGGCCTCAAAAAGTTGGACAAGACCCTGGAGATCTCTTTAGGGTCTTCCAGATGCCAACTACACGTTGCCACTTGCCATGAACTCTTGCCATCTACCTCTACAAGTATGAAATCACGTGCTGCTGCAGCTGCTGACTTTTAATACTCCCTGAAGAGAGTTCAGGGTGGAAAGGAGAAATGAGACACTGCTCAGGGAAGAACTGGCAGGACAGGTCTTCAGATAATTAGATATTTTCAGGTGCCAATTTTATGAGCCCAGTTCTTATATCTCCTCATGTAGAGAAAATCACCAAAATCCTTCATGATGATGTCTGCTCCTATGACTAGCAGAAACCTTCTGCAAAAATATATGCTTGATTGCATGTACCCTCTTCACTCAAATGTCACATATATACTGACCATCCCCCCTGCTTCTTTAAAGCAGTTTCTCAGAGCTATCTGAAATGCTGTCTCCCAGGCAGCTGTCCTCATTTTGTGCCCAAATAAAACTTAACTTGCAACTCTTGCATTGTGTAATTTTTTTAAGTTGACACCACCTGACAATACACCCCAGGAAGGACCAAGTATTTGTATCCTCAGCTTAAGGACAGCATGAGTCAGTCATCATCAGCCAGAGAGGCAGCAGTAACCAACAGAGCAGAGTGTAATCTCACCTAGTCAACCAACCCAGGAAGTGCTTGCTCTTTTTGTCAACCTTTTTACCCCATCCTCAGAGGATACAGTGCTGAGAAGAGAAAGGAGGGAGGAGGAAGATAAGGAGAAGATGTCACCTGCTCTGTGGGGAGAAGAGAGACTTTAACCAAAATTGACAGGGATGTTTCGGGGACCAGAGGGAGACAGTTTGAAGACCCAAAGGGACTGAGATTCTGTCCAAGAACCGACTCGGGGAGCTGCTCCTGGGAGGAAGGGAGAGTACACATTAGCAGAGCTGGGAAAAGCAGAGACTGGAAAAAAAAAAATAAAACTACAGACTTCCTGTTCATGGTCCAAAGAGCAGACACTTCGTAAGAAGCCAAGTCCACTGGCATCTGAGTCAATGAATACGTTCCAACTCCCCAAAATTAGAATTTTCAACTTGTACATGAACCTATGGCTCAAGCTTAGTCAGTCCCTTTTACTGGTGTTTCTCATCAAGGAATAAGAACAAGTATGTAGAAATCATTAACTTAATAGTAGAAGCTGAAGACACACAATTCCTGATGCTATTTTTTCCCTGCTGTGGCCCTAAGAAGTTCTGAAGTGTGTGTTGGTCATCAAGTCGTGTCCAACTCTTTGCAACCTCATGGACTGTAGCCTGCCAAGCTCTTCTGTCCATGGAATTCTCCAGACAAGAATACTGGAGTGGATGGCCATTCCCTTCTCTGGGGGAATCTTCCCTACCCAGGGATGGGACCAGGGTCTCCTGCATTGCTGGTGGATTCTTTACCATCTGAGCCACTGCCTGCAATGCAGGAGACCAGGGTGTGATCCCTGGGTTGGGAAGATCCCCTGGAGAAGGGAATGGCTACCCACTCTAGTGTTCTTGCCTGGGAAATCCCATGGACAGAGGATCCTGGCAGGTTATAGTCCATGGTGTCAAAAAGAGTTGGACACTACTGAGTGATAAACACATAAGCAAGAAGTTCTAAAGTGACAACAAAAGCCATTTTCTCTTTTTTACAGCAACCTCCATTTCAGTTGAGTCAAAAGTCTCTCACAATGGTTGTTTTGGCAAACACTACTTTTACCTAACAAAGACACATGAAATGTATATGCAAAAGGCCATATTTACATAAAGAAGCATCCTTTAAACTCAACTACTTGCTACAAAGTAGGTTTTTAAGACCTAACATTTCAGTTATTATGATGGTGGGAGAATTACTTAAATGGAAGCAGAGCCCATGGGGGAATAGCCCAAGTAGTTCAAGTCTCAATTATCTATTAAAAAAAAAAGTTCATGTAAAATTGTTAAGCTTTTTAGAATTATTTTTCAGTTATATTTTATCTTTTATTCCTAACATTGCCATTCATACAATAATGCCCTGGCACCTTGAAAACCTTAATGAGTGTGTTCAAAGCCCCATTGTGAATGCCATTCACATTAGACCCCAATAAGTTGCTCCAAGGGTCTTGCTATTTCGTTTTAGTAAAGAGCAAAGGGGAGCCTTTCTTATGAGAACTTTGTCCTCCTGATCTTCCACTTCACCATGAGAGAAGCAAAGTAAAAGGAGTCAAGTTGTTTTGCTCAAGGTCATAAAGCAGGCGAATCCAAACATGGTATGGACACCCTCTTGGTCTTCTGGTGAGTCCAGTGTCAACACAGATGGCTTCCTAACATGGTGGGCCGTGTGAGGGGCCATCACCTTTATTCCTCCAATGTCAAGTGCACAGAGAAACCATACAGATGGGGTTTCCTCTTTTGGGGCTGTGTCTCTAGACCATAGACAATCAGGTTCTAAAAGTGAATTGACTGCCCAAGGTTTTTAGTTTTTGCCTTATGAAGCTTTTTAACTCCTAGTGTGAGTTAAAGAACTCTGTTAACAAGACCTCAGTTCTTTTTGCTTTACTGTTTAATTTCAGAGTTGACTCTGCTCATACATACACAGAAACACAGGTATATCTTTTACCAGCCTTCTGTGTTACAAAGCACAGCTGTGGTCTGAGTGAGTCTGAAGTGGAGGACCTTGGTCTTTACAGTTCTGATGGCAACTCTCTGGGGATCAACCAGCTTGGTAGTTGTCTTTGGGGCATGTAACCTGATCACTACAAACCAAAATCCATTCCATACTTTATTTCTTTATCCCTATCAAGAAAGAAGCAGGGCCACTGCAAACTCAACCTCAAAAGCCAAACGCAGATAATTTTCAGTTTTTTTGGAGGACTTCACATTCTTATATCAAAACTTCTAAGAGCCAAGAAATAAATGGGTACCTGTGAAGGTGATGGAGTGTCTGGAGCTGACTTGTGCCCTTTGAGAAAATGTGTTGAAGTCCCAACCCCAAAACACCTGAACAGGTGACCTTACTTGGAAATAGGGCTTTTGCAGATGTCATTAAGTTAGGATGCAGTCCCACAGAATCAGAGTAGATCCTAAATTTAGTGACCAGTATCCTTTTAAGGAAAGCAACCTTTGGACACCAAAACATGGGAAGAATACCATGTAATGACAGAGGCAGATACCGGAGAAATGTAGCTACAAAGCAAAGAATGCCAACTATCAATAGCCACCACCGGCAACTGGGAAGAGGTAAAAAAAGGTTCTACTCAGAATCTCAGAGGGAGCATCACCTTCCCAATATCTTGATATCAGACTTCTAGCCTCCAGAACTGTGAGTGAGTTAGTATCTGTTGTTTAAACCACCGGGTTTGTGACAGCAGCCTTAGGAAATTAACACAAGATTCCATAAGGTCTGGGCTTCCCTTGTGGCTCAGCTGGTAAAGAATTCGCCTGCAATGTGGGAGACCTGGGTTCAATCCCTGGGTTGGGAAGATCCCCTGAAGAAGGGAATGGCTACCCACTCCAGTATCCTGGCTTGGAGAATTCCATGAACTGTATAGTCCATGGGCTCACAAAGAGTCAGACACAACTGAGTGACTTTCATTCATTCATTCATTCCATAGGGTCTAGGTTATTGTTTGTTGATTGGTTGAAGTTTGCTCATTAAAAAATACATATTTCAGAGGCTTCACGCTTTCCTAACATCTCCATTCTCCCTTTCTGAAGCTCATAAAGGAGGGAAAATGTGATCTCATGAACACCTTCCATACTCACACTCAGTCATGTCCAACTCTTTGTGACCCCATGGACTGCAGCCCACCAGGCTCCTGTGTCCGTGGGATTCTCCAGACAATAATACTAGAGCAGGTTGCCATTTCCTACTCCATGGGATCTTCCTGACCCAGGGATCAAACCTGTGTCTCTTCACATTTCCTGCATTGGCAGCAGATTCTTTACCACTGTGCCACGTAGGAAGATACCCTCAAGGCTGCAGGTGTCTCCTCAGAAAAAGAAACAGCATCTGGACCCACCGAGCCCACTACACATCTGGGTCCTGGACACAGGGCTTCCCTGGCTTCTGCTTAGCCAACAGAAAAACTAGCCAAAGACATGAAGATTTTGAAAACCCATTATGTACTTCAGGGCAGCAATGGATAATGAAAAAATCATATCAAACAAAACTCCTTGAAGCTTTTGCAGGAGACATGCATCAGAGCACAGACACTGAAACTGCATTGACAGACGTCTCCAAATTTGGTCAGCCCAGATAAAGCATGGCTAGAAATCAGAACATAGGGCCAAGAGTCAGAAATGTTGGCTGTTCTCTATTTCTGTCTCCTTGCTGCTTCGCAGAGCATCTATCTGTGAGTCATCCTAGCCTATGTGGACTCCAGTATCCCCAATATAACTACTTCGGAGTCCCCAATGCATTGTTACCACAGTATCATGAAGTGTTTATGGAACCCAAGGAGCACGCTGGACTAAAGTGATGAGAAGTCCACAGAAATGGGGGTGAAGAAAGACATATTCTGAATATTTGGGTCTTTAAAAATCCCACATCTGTAATGAGCAGATGCTGAGGGGAATAATGATGATGAATATGACATTGACTCTGAGCAGTCACCCTGGAATAATTGTTATTAATAGTCATGTTCGATCTCCAGGTCTGGAATATCCCTCATGTGGGTCAGATTCTGGCTGCCTGTATAGCTCTGAGCATCCCAAAACCTCATCCCAAAAGCCAAGCACTTGTAGCAATCTGGCTCAACTTTGTGGAAAAAGTTAACCAATTAAAGCAAAACCACTCTGAGACAACTTCAAAACTGGAAGTAGAGCTCACCAGTTAGAAATCTGGAAGGAAACGATGAGGTCTTTTAGGGTTTCACATTGCCAGGGACCCAGCAAGGTCAGAACAAAGATGGAAATATAAGTTGCCCATCTTGGAGAAGAAAGAGCTAATAGAAAGGGAGGATCTGCTGGGGCTAATTCATGGCAGCCTGAGATGATTACAGAAACCAGAATAATGGCCAAATGTTGTTATGGGTTAAATTGTGGGCTCCCCCCAAAAGGACATGGAGACCCAATTCCAAGGACCTCAGAATGAACTTCATTTGGAGACAGAGTCTTTACAGAGGTAATCACAGTGAAAGGAGATCATTTGTTGTTGTTATTCAGTTGCTCAGTCATGTCTGACTCTGCGATCCCATGGACTGAAGCATGCCAGGCTTTCCTGTCCTTCACTATCTCCTAGAGTTTGTTCAGGTCATGTCCATTGAGTTGGTGATGCCATCCAATCATCTCATTTTCTGCCACCCCCTTCTCCTTTTGCCTGCATTCTTTCCCAGCATTAGGGTCTTTTCCAGTGAGTTGGCTCTTCACATCAGGTGGCCAAAATATTGGAGCTTCAGTTTCAGCATCAGTCCTTCAATAAATATTCAGGGTTGATTTTCTATAGGACTAAATTCATACTGGATTCTAGTATAACTTATTTTCTTATAAAAAAGGGAAATTTGGGCACAGATAGTCCAAAGAGTCAGACACCACTGAGCAACTAAGCAAGCATGCAAGCAAGACACATAGGAAGATAGTGAATCTGCAGGCAGAAGACTGGCATCTATGAGTCAACAAGAGAGACCTGGGATGGATCCTTCCCTCATAGCATTAAAGGAACCAATTCTACCCACACCTTGATATTGAACTTCCCATCTCCTGAACTGAGAGACAATACATTTCTGTTGTTTAAGCTACTGAGTCTGGTACTTTGTTACTAAGATTTTGCTTTGTTAAGCTAATACAAATGTCGCCTCCAAAGCCCTCAATTAATTCCATTAACCAGAATGATTTTCCTGTTTTCTGTTTTTAGGAGGAAAAAGAAACCCCAAGAAAACTAGCCAGTATCATTGATTGAATCTTTTGTATTTTTATACCTAGTGTGTGTATTCTATCATGCATGTTCTGAGCACTGTATAAACGTGAAGTCATGGATTCCACAGGGTACCTCCAGGAGGCAGGAGTGATCATCATCATCTCCAGTCCGTGGGTGAAGAAAATGAAGCCTGGAGGGGCCAAGGGACTTGCTCAAGGTCACAACCATAGGATGCACACACAGCGGCAGCCCCAACACCATTGACCTTGACCACGGGGCTATACTGCCTGTCTCAAACTCCCATCCTCTGGGATGGCAGGAGAGAGAGAGGAGGTGGGCACAGTGTCACCTCAGCAGCAGGCTGAGGATGCCTGAGAGGGCACGTGAGGCTAGCTGTGCAGGTTAGGGATAGAGGCATGTGGCCATTCTGACTTCTCAGGTGACAGCCCTTCCCCCACATGTGAGCCTCATTTTCTTTACACCTCTTTGTGCAGCTGTTCAACTGATGCCCAGGGCATTTACTGGTTATGCACCTTGCTCACAGGCTCTGACCTCTGAGCCTTTGTTTTCACATCTACCATCAATGAAATAATACATGTGAAATATTCAGCCTGGCACATAGGAATTGTTGCTTAATCACTAAGTTGTGTCCAACTCTTTTGTGACCCCATGGATTGTAACCTGCCAGACTCCTCTGTCCATGGGAATTCCCAGGCACATAGGAAACCTTAATACATTTTAGATTCATTATGATTATTATCACTAATTACTATTAATGAACGATGGCAACCATACCACTTGCTATAGCTACAGGTGACCTCAGACAGCTCTTGACCCCAAACCACCATATGCTTTATCTGAAAAGCAGACATGTGTCTAGAGACCAGTAGATGGACACGATAGCACATCTTTGTCTGCTTCAGAGAGCTCTGCCCCTCAGAGAAATGCCAAGGGACATGTTTTCATCATAAAAGCCAGGTGCTCTTTTTTGACCCAAAGATCTTTAGGCCACCACCAAAAATCTCTACTCTCTGACACTGCCCATATCCACAGCCCACTGAGATTCTAAGACTTACTTACTTAGGCAGGAAATAGAGAAAAATAAATTATAAGCATTCACAATGCACTTTCCCCCTTACTATTTGTTATATGTTGAATTGCAGTTCTATATTGAAATCCTAAGCCCCAGTACCTCTCCATAGGACTTTATTTGGAAATAGAGTCACTGCAGATTGAATTAGTTAAGATGAGATCATACTAGAGTAGGGAGGCCACTGTTCCAGTGTGACTGGTGTCCTTACAAGAGGGGGAAATTTGGACACAGATATGTACACAGTGAGGATGAAGGTAGAGTCAGAGATACAGATCACTGCCTTAAACTAGAACACTTACTGAAGGGATGAAAGCTCTACAACAATATTTAAGAGGTAAAATAGGAGGAATCTGGTGAAGAAGAGAGAAAAATCAGAAATACCCACAAATTTGTTGAAAGAACATTGACTCTATAAAATGATATATTGATAGGAGGAGCAAGAGGATTTTTAGCAGGGGAATGTTTGTGTTTGGGTATATTTATTTGAGGTGCCAGATGCCTCTAGGCCAGGAATCAGCTGTGTTTCAGAGTTTGAAGCCAAACAGAGAAATCCAGGCTGGAGATGGGATTTGAGCATCAACATCTTATAGTCCGACCACATTTGAAAATTTGTAATGGGAGGATCATCCAGAGAAATATATAAAGTAAAAATAGAAGAGGCTATGCTCTCATGGAAAAACTGGAGAAGAAGGATCAGAGAGCAAAAGAGAGAACAGTAAATGAGATATTAGGGGATTCAGGACAGGGATTCTAGGGGATGACAGGGAAGTCTGGTATGCTGCAGTCCATGGGGCCACGAAGAGCTGGACATGACTGAGCAACTGAAATGAACTGAGGGGATCCAGGAGAACAAATGACCCAATAGCCAAAGGACAGAATTTCTAAAAGAAAGAACAAGAGGGCGAAAGCCAACGAATAGGCTGAGAGAGGAACTGGAGGAACATAGCAACATGTGGACCACCAGAAAGCCTGCCTTCAGATGAGGGTCAGGTATTGAGACCCAGCTATGGTGTGACTACAATATTTGGAGGGGCCCAAGTACTACAGGAGAGCTAGGCTTTTATTTCCCATCTAAATGAGAGTATGTCAATCAGTTTCAATCCTGATTCATGTTTCAAATCTCCATAGAGGATTTAAGGAGACAGTTTATTGTTCAGTCGCTCAGTCGTGTCCGACTCTTTATGACCCTTTGGACTGCAGCACCCCAGGCTTCTCTGTCCTTCACCATCTCCTGGACTTGCTCAAACTCATGTCCATTGAGTCGGTGATGCCATCCAACCATCTCATCCTTTGTCATCCCCTTCTCCTCCTGCCTTCAATCTTTCCCAGCATCAGGGTCTTTTCCAATGAGTTAGTTCTTCCCAACAGGTGGCCAAAGTATTGGAACTTCAGCTTCAGCATCAGTCCTTCCAATGAATATTCAGGACTGATTTCCTTTAAGATGGACTGGTTGGCTCTTCTTGCAGTCCAAGGGCCTCTCAAGAGTCTTCTCCAACACCACAGTTCAAAAACATCAATTCTTCAGTGCTCGGCATTCTTCATGGTCCAACTCTCATATCCATACATGACTATCTGGAAAAACCATAGTTTTGACTAAATGGACCTCTGTTGGCAAAGTAATGTCTCTGCTTTTTAATATGCTGTCTAGGTTGGTCATAACTTTTCTTCCAAGGAGCAAGCATCTTTCAATTTCATGGCTGCAGTCACCATCTGCAGTGATTTTGGAGCCAAAGAAAATAAAGTATCTCACTGTTTCTATTGTTTCTTCATCTATTTGCCATGAAGTGATGGGACCAGATGCCATGATCTTAGTTTTCTGAATTGAGTTTTAAGCTAGATTTTTCACTGTCCTCTTTCACCTTCATCAATAGTCTCTTTAACTCCTCTTCACTTTCTGCCATAAGGATAGTGTCATCTTCATATCTGAGGTTATTGATATTTCTCCCGGCAATTTTTGTTCCAGTTTGTGCTTCATCCAACCTGGCATTCTTCATGATGTACTCTGAATAGAAGTAAAATAAGCAGGGTGAAAATACACAACCTTGACATACTCCTTTCCCAATTTTGAACCAGACCATTGTTCCCATTAAGGTTCTTCAGTGTTTCCATCTGTGACTTGTCTTTGTTAGGGTACTAGACACTGCCCAGTTCTTTTTTCACTATAACTTTTCTTATGATTAAGGGGATGGTCAGTGTGAAAGTGAGGTCAGGAAACATAGTAATCTTGAAGAAAATTTTGATAAGAAGGGAGGGATAGAATTTGGACACAGAAGGATGACAACAAGGAAGCATGTTTTTAAACATGCTTGCAAACAGACCCTCGTAACTCAGGAATGGGGGAAAGATTGAGGGTGAGCTGGGCTGCGAGCAGAGACAACACTAAATGCCCACAGAATAGGCTATACTGTGACTCCCAACACTTGCTGGGAATAACAGTCTTTTGTTTGATGGCTGCTGGACCACAGTGGGTCAATCTGAAATATCTAAGTAAATTAACAATCACAAATTGCACAGCATGCTCTGTTTCAGACCAAAGCCGTGGCTCACAGCTGAGATGATCTCCAGGACCGGACCTGGTTGTGGAGGGACCAGCCCCACCCATGGTGATGCTCCCTTCCTGGGTCAGGGGGCCTCGAAGGGCTGGCCTCGACAAGGCACAGGGGCCTCACCCTTCACCTTGACTTTAGGGGACTCTGAGGGCACCCCATTTCCAGAGCTCCCCACCTTCACTGAGGCCTTTCTTGCAACTTCAGCTCAGCTCAGCATCTCCCTACGCCCAGGTCTTCCCCCTTCTCCCCTACAGGAACTGTTCCCCAAAACTGTTCCCCAGTGAGCCTCCTGCCCTGCATCTCACAATCAGATCTGCTGCTGGGTGAATCCTCAAGGCTAAAGTGTAATACTCTCAGTGGGAGGACAGCAAGTTGGTGAAGTGGAATAGAATGAGATTATGACATTCATTTTAGAGCTTTGTTTTAGTTCTGATATAGATAAAAATGAAGAAGATACTGTTAATTTCTGAGGGAGCTTTTGAAGAAGGACAGCCTGCATTATCAGTTTGGATGAGCAAGTTATCAACTATGAAATAGCTTGTCAGCTCAGGAAGCCTTTGGTGCATCCCACCACAGGCCAACTCTGGGACAGGTGCTGAGTGAAGGGGGGAATGACCATGACTAGGTCAGGGGTCTGAGTTCACGCTGGCATCACTGTCAGAGAAATTTGGAGGTCAGTTCAGAATTCCAGTGCCTTCTGCCTATCCTGCAGACACTTCCATCCTGTCTCAAAGCTTCTGTGGAGGGATCCTCTGTAGACATTCCTGTGACTTCCCTTACAGAGACTTAGCAATGAACTTGCAAGTTGGCCACCCATGGTTATGTTATCAACCCAGGTTCTTAGACTCCTTAATCAATAGGAATTGATAAGAGGCCAGATGAGAAATTCAGGCAAGACTTTCTTAGGATTTGTATTTGGCACATAGGAGCAAAACAAGTAAGATGTGCCCTCACTGGCTCCCTGAAGTAGAGATGAGGGGTCCCTGAAATGAAGTGGGTGTGGGGGCGGGGCCAGGGGTCTGGCAGGAGGCATGGCCTAAGGGGGGTCTGCCCACCCTCTTGGTGGTGCTGTGTGCAGGGATCACTCCGAGTTCTCAACACCTCAGAAGTGGCATTTAAGTTTTTGGTCTTTTAGAATCTTCTTGTTCATTATTTTCCCCAACTGCACATGCACGCAGTTTTTTTCAGTCCTTCATAGTTTCTATGTATTTTGCTGCTTGAAGTGACATTTGTCCACATGCCAGCTCTGCAACAAAGGATCCCAGGTCCCAGCCTGTCTCAGTCTCTCAACATGGGAAGACCCTACATCCATCAGAAGCAATCTAAGTGTGCACTCTGGGGTGGGGGGCAGTGGGTGTTTCTTGTACTCATGGAAAAGGTGATGGATCAGGAAGCAGGTGGGGTTCATTCTTGTTCTGGCTCAACCACTGAGGAGCTATGTCACCGTCAGCTAGAATAGACATTTAACCAACTTTGGACCTTATTCTTCTGGCTTGTAATGTGAGGTTTTGGGGACTAGAGAATCCCTACTTTCCTTACCAGTTCTACAAGACTCTTCTTTCCTTCCCAGTTCTACGAGACTCTTATATTTGGAGTTTCAACTGTGAAGCTTGGTGGATACCCCAGTGAGTCCCCAGAGCCTCCTTTTCCCTGCAGCTGCTGAGAGTGTTGGTGGCTGAAGGGTCTCAGAGTGTCCAGCTGATGAGTGCTCCTTCCCCGCAGTCCTCGCGACGGGTCAGTCCTGGGCTGTGTGGGCACAGTGCCTCCCCGGGGCTGCTGTGATCATGGAGCCTCACCCTCTGCCTCTGTCCACCCATGGGAAAAGTATCTCAAAAGCTAGCCGCAGAGGTACAGTGGCTGGCAGTCAAGGCATGCGCCAAGCTGGTTACTGCCTGAACTTGGAGCAAGGAAGACTGGCTGCCACATTCCAGGGGTGTGTGGTCTGCCTGCAGGAGGCCCAGCCCTTCTCCACCCCTTTCTGCTCCTTCTTCCTCAGAGGCAATCACTTCCTCCCTCAGTGAGGATCTAAGGCTCAGAGACTTGGAGAGTTTCAGCTCTCAGACAGGAGTTCCCAGACTTTCCGTGGATGCAGACTTCCCTGAGAGTTTCTTTCCCACCCTCACCCACCCCATCCAATCACATGGTCACCACTTGAAAGATGTGTCAGCTGAAAAAGAGATCCTATTCCAAGCAGAGATGCCTCAAATGTCCCAGGTTGGACACCCATGGTAACGGGGAGACCCTCAAAGACCTCAGGGACAAGCACATCTTCCATCACAGGTACCATAGGAGAAAAGCTGGTATGTATTGGATGAGACAGAATTATACACCCTTAATTACAATGAGAGGAACCAGGTACCTGCTGCAAGGCCCTGGGGATAGATGGGAGAACACTCTGAGTCAGGGGATTCAAGGGGCTCCCTTTGGTGGGGGATGGGATTGCAGAAAGAGGAACTAGATGGGACAACTCAGATTAGGAACCAGTGTGGACAAGGGTCAGAGGGGAAAATTGCAGTGTGTGTGTGTCTGGGCAGTATGTGGTGCGTCTGTGTGTGTGGTATGTGTGTGCATATGTTGATGTGTGATGTGAAGTGTGTGTGCATGATGTACATGTATTATGTGTATAGGAGCCGGTCAGAGCTATGGCTGGCAAGGTCAGAGTGAACTTGATCATGATGGAACAGGGCATTTTGCTGAAAGACAGGATTGTAACTTATGGGACCACAGACATTTCTGAGCAGAGGAATGAGGTCCCATCGATCCGATCGATGCTTCTGAGAGACAGAGTGGCAGCAGGCGGATGGATGAATGGTGCGGCAGGAGGCCAGTGGGGTGATACTCCAGGCTGTGGCTGTAGTGGGGAGAGCCTAACCTGGACATGGCATCTGGGGGTCAATTGGAGGAGAGGCGATGAGGGAAACTAGAGAGACAGGATACTACAAAATCCAGAAAAACAAAGTCTGTGACAGGTAAAGGAGGGACAGATGGAGGTCTGGAGGACTGGGTGGGTTACAGCAATGTGAGGCCAGCATCCAGTGGAGAACATGGTAGATTAAAGCAGGAAGTCTTAACTTTAGGGGGTGACAGAGACAGAAGAGCCCTGGCATTTAAATCCTGCATGTTAACATCTGAAAGACTGGAGTTGAACCTAACCTCTATCAGTTCAGTTCAGTCGCTCAGTTGCGTCCAGCTCTTTGCGACCCCATGAACCGCAGCACGCCAGGGCTCCTTGTCCATCACCAACTGCCGGAGTCTACCCAAACCCATGTCCACTGAGTCAGTGATGCCATCCGACCATCTCATCCTCTGTCATCCCCTTCTCCTCATGCCCTCAATCTTTCCCAGCACCAGGGTCTTTTCAAATAACCTCTATATCCATTAGCTATAACCTTGGCTACTTACAGTCTCACTTTTCTTCCAGTTCTTCACATGCAAAATGGGAGATGTTCAAGGATGAACCTCAAGACCACTCGAGCATCATTCAAGCCAGCCCTTGAACAACAGCTGATCCAGGTACACACTCACTGTCAGTTCTGCCATGGGAAGAGGCCCCAGGGATCACTTTAAAATCTGATAAAATCTGTGTATCCCCCCCCCCACCCCTCGCCTGCCATGAAAATGCACATGGACCTCCTGTAGCCATCCCTGGATTCCAAAAGCACTCATGGATCCAGATTACA
This sequence comes from Dama dama, assembly GCF_033118175.1. Lineage (NCBI taxonomy): Eukaryota > Metazoa > Chordata > Mammalia > Artiodactyla > Cervidae > Dama > Dama dama. Next base: position 77,707,791 of record NC_083699.1, read on the forward strand.
AAGGTCCACTGTCCGTTGGGGTGTCCTGTCCTGCAGGTATTTAGAACCAGAGGTCTGGAACTCCAGAGACTAGTCCAGTCCAGAGCAGAGTGCTTGGGAGTCAACAGCACATTTTTGTACACCCTTGAGAGCATAAGAGGTGACCCCAGGGAACAGGAAGTGTCCCAAGCTGGGCAGGAGCTCAGAGGAGGAATTCACTCCATAGGCAACGTGAGGGGCCAGCAAAGTGAAGAAGACAGAGTCCCCAAAAGCAAAGAACTGCACACAGTGCTGGACCACCCAAATTTTAGTCCTTGCTAGGTCATGCTGGGGCTTCCCTGGTGGCTCAGTGGTAAAGAATCTGCTTGCCAATGCAGGAGGCATGGGTTGGATCCCTGGATCATGAAGATCCCCTAGAGAAGGTAATTGGCAACCCACTCCAGTGTTCTTTCCTGGAGAATCCCAGGGATGGAGGAGCCTGGTGGGCTGCCATCTATGGGGTCTCACAGAGTCGGACACAACTGAAGCGACTTAGCAGCAGCAGCATTAGGTCATGTTGGGTTTCCCCGGTGGCTCAGTGGTAAAGAATCCACTTGCCAATGCAGGAGGCATGGGTTGGATCCCTGGGTCATGAAGATCCCCTAGAGAAGGAAATGGCAACCCACTCCAGTATTCTTGCCTGGGAAATCCCGTGGACAAAGGAGCTTGGCAGACTACAGTCCATGGAGTCCCAAAAGAGTCAGACACAAGGTAAGGACTAAACCACCACCACCACCAGATCATGTCAGGAATGCAAACCAACACGATGAAACCTTGTAAGCAATTATTTCAACTTTTCACTGTACTACACTGTATCATCAGATCCTTCTGTCTTGTTCAGAGGCTGAATTTTTTCTAGCTTGTTTCTCCAGCTGTTGAATTTAAATTTGTTCCTTTGTGTCCCCTCTACAAATTATGTTTCCCAAACTATGGTTCATATTTAGAAATAAGATTATTTTTATGATTTATGAATTTATTTATGAGATGTTTTACAAGCATATGAAAATAGCATGCAGTTATGTACTTTTAGCAAATTGACTCTATATTGAAAAGAACAAAAATGACAGGAAACTGTGGGGAGTCTGGAAAATCCCATGTGTGTGATCCTCAGATTTGAGAAGATTCCAGTGGGTGTGGTTGGTGGACAGACAGCAATGGTCCTATGCATTAGTTCTTCTGCCCCACTTGGGGCCTCGGTTTCAGAGAACAAACTGGGATGGAGGGAAAGACAGAGGAAGAGATGAAGGAAGGAAGTAAGGAAGGAAAGAAGGAAGCAAGAGGAAGGAAGGATGGATGGAAGGAAGGGAAAGATGAGGCAGGAAGAAGAGATGATACAGAAGTAGGGGATGAAGACATCTGTTTATGAGCCTTGGACTCAGTTTGATATTGAGATTTGTGGGGTACCAAATTTCAAGTTGGTGTCCATGAGGTGTTTTTTTTTTTTTTTATAATTTATTTATTTTCAGTTGAGCTTCTCATTGCTGTGAGGGCTTTTTTAACTGTGGCAAGTGGGGACTCTTCTTGGTTGCCATGTGAGCCCACTTATCATTGTAGTAGCTTCTCTTGTGTAGCATAGGCTCTAAAGCATAGGTTCAGTAGTTTTGGCACACCAGCTTAGTTGCTCTGTGGCAGGTGGGATCTTCCAGGACCAGGTTTTGAACCTGTGTCCCCTACGTTGGCAGGCAGATTCTTCTCCACTGTACCACCAGGGAGGACGTCCATGGGTTTTTAGTTTCGTTGTTCTCATTGCTCTGTGTGTTCTTAGTGAATTTAGGGAGTTTCCAAAACCATGCTGTCCCTCTTCCATCTTTTTCTTTGTGTCTTACTCCACAAACTTTTTCAGGATGGTTTGGTGATAGAAGTAAGTGTCCCTGTTAATTAGACACCCTTCCTGGACGCATCCTGGTAAATCTTTGTTAAAACCTACAGAAAATCTAGGGACCACTGCTTATTACCCTCTGTGGGTCTACTGCATCACCAGTGGCACGGAAGGGGATGCAGCATTGAAAATCAAAGACACTGATGAGTGAGTACAAAATTATTTTGGCCCTGAATCTCAGTCTGAAGTTCAAGATAAATGCCCACAGTACAACCTGTACCTCTGTGTCTTGACACTTTAAACAAGGTTGAGTAATGATTGCCCTGTCCACCTTGAGAACAAGAACCCAATCTTAATCATATTTTCACCCTTGACACAAAGACATAATTTTTTAATCTATTAATTAAGTGGAATAAAGATGTTTAAGTTCTGAGGCTCATCAACTGAGAGTCCTATGAAATACTTTTTTTTGTAGCACAAAATCCAGGCAGCCTATATTGAGTTCAGTCATGAACAGCCAATGATTGAATCAATCATGCCTATGTAATCAAACCTCCATAAAAAACCACTAGACAATGAGGTTCAGAGAACTTCGAGGTTGAGGGATACATCAAGATGATGGAGAGTCAATGAGCCCGGAGAGGACACGGAAGCTCCATGTATCCCCCACCTCCCTACCACAACACACTCCGTTCTGTGCCTCTCTTCCAGTGGGATGTCTCTGACTCCTTTATAATAAAACAGTAATAGTAAGCAAGGCATACCCGGTGGCACTTGCAGTAAAGAACCCTCCTGCCAACACAGGAGACATGAGAGATGTGGGTTCAATCCCTGGGTCAGGAAGATCCCCTGGAGAAGGAAATAACTACCCACTCTAGTATTCTTGCCTGGAGAATCCCATGGACAGAGGAGCCTGGTGAGCTCCAGTCCATGGGGTCACAAAGAATCGGACATGACTGAAGTGATTTAGCGCACACACAATAGTAAGTGAAGTGGTTTTCTGACATCAATGATTCATTCTAGAAAATTATTGAAATGGAAAGGGAAAGGAATTTGTGGGAACCCCAGCTTCATAGACAAGGGCCATAGGTGTGGCTTAATAAACATATTCGGTCTTTATCCTTTCTTGCCATAGAGCTCCTAAAACCCTTGGAATGTCCTGAGTGATGGGAATGGATTTTGTTATTCATAAGAAGCCCCTGCTTTTTAATATGCTGTCTAGGATTGTCATAGCTTTTCTTTCAAGTAGCAAGCATCTTTTAATTTCATGACTGCAGTCACCATCTGCAGTGATTTTGGAACCCCCAAAAATAGTCTCCCACTATTTCCACTGCTTTCCCCATCTATTTGCTATGAAGTGATGGGACCAGATGCCATGATCTTATTTTCTGAATGTTGAGTTTTAAGCCAACTTTTTCACTCTCCTCTTTCACATTCATCAAGAGGCTCTTTAGTTCTTCTTTACTTTCTGCCATGAGGGTGGTGTCATCTGCATATCTGAGGTTATTGATATTTCTCCCGGCAATCTTGATTCCAGCTTGTGCTTCATCCAGTCCAGCATTTCACATGATATACTCTGCATATAAGTTAAATAAACAGAGTGATAATATACAGCCTTGACATACTCCTTTCCCAATTTGGAGCCAGTCTGTTGTTCCATGTCCAGTTCTAACTGTTGTTTCTTGACCTACATACAGATTTCTCAGAAGTCAGGTCAGGTGGTCTGGTATTCCCACCTCTTTCAAAATTTTCCACAGTTTGTCGTGATCCACACAGTCAAAGGCTTTGGCATAGTCAAAAAAGCAGAAATAGATGTTTTTCTGGAACTCTCTTGCTTTTTTGATGATCCATCGGATGTTGGCAATTTGATCTCTGGTTCCTCTGCCTTTTCTAAAACCAGCTTGAACATATGGAAGTTCACAGTTCATGTACTGTTGAAGTTTGGCTTGGAGAATTTTGAGCATTACTCTGCTAGCATGTGAGATGAGAGCAATTGTGCAGTAGCTTGAGCATTCTTTGGCATTGCCTTTCTTTGGGATTGTAATGAAAACTGACCTTTTCCAGTCCTGTGGCCACTGCTGAGTTTTCCAAATTTGCTGGCATATTGAGTGCAGCACTTTCACAGCATCATCTTTTAGGATTTGAAATATCTCAGCTGGAATTTCATCACCTCCACTAGCTTTGTTCATAGTGATGTTTCCCAAGGCCCACTTGACTTTGCATTCCAGGATGTCTGGCTCCAGGTGACTTATCATACCATCATGGTTAAAAGATACTTGCTCCTTGGAAGAAAGGCTATGACTAACCTAGACAGCATATTAAAAAGCAGAGACATTACTTTGCCAGCAAAGGTCTGTCTAGTCAAAGCTATGGTTTTTGCAGTAGTCATGTATGGATGTGAGAGTTGGACTATAAAGAAAGCTGAACACCAAAGAATTGATACTTCTGAACTGTGGTATTGGAGAAGACTCTTGAGAGTCCTTTGGACCCCAAGGAGATCCAACCAGTCCACTGGAAAGGAAATCAGTCCTGAATATCCATTGGAAGGACTGATGCTGAAGCTGAAACTCCAGTACTTTGGCCACCTGATGTGAAGAGCTGACTCATTTGAAAAGACCCTGATGTTGGGAAAGATTGAAGGCAGGAGGAGAAGGGGATGACAGGGATGAGATGGTTGAATGGCATCACTGACTCGATGGACATGAGTTTGAGTAAGCTCCAGGGGTTGATGATGGACAGGAAGCCTAATGTGCTGCAGTCCACAGGGTTGCAAAGAGTCGGACACAACTGAGCGACTGAACCGAACTAAACTGAAGAAGCCCCTTTTGATCAAATGGAGTTTATGCTAATGAGGTGACTTAGGGCGGGGGCTTTAGGTGGCCTCTGATGGGGCTGGTCACCAGAAAGACCAACGGATGAGAGTGTTGGAACTGAGCCCCCCACATAGACTTCCAGGAAAGGGGAAGTGGGGCTGGAGACTGAGCTCTGTAAAAACTCTTGAAGATCTCATTTGTTTATTTTTTTTTCTTTTAGAAAGTAGTAATGGATTTTTTTTTTTTTTCAGTGTTGCAAGTCTATGTTTGAATAAGGAAAAAAGTCCAGGCACAAAGAATTTTATACAGAGATATATATATTTTTCTAATAAGAACCAAATAAAATATTTTAAAATTAAAAGTATAAAGCACAACAAACTGTAAAAAAAAAAAAAAAAAAAAAAAACCTCTTGAAGAGCAAGATTTGATGAGCTGGGCGAGGAAAATATCCATATGGAGATGCTGCAAAAGTGGCAAAACCAGAGACATCAGGGAAGCTCAGCACAAACCTCCAGTACCAGGCCCTGTGTTCTCCTCCATTCAGCTGTTCTTAAGTTGAATACTTTATAATAAGTCAAAAAACATAAGTGGATCTCTGAGTCCTGTGAACCTTCTACCAAACTGCAGACGTATGGAGGGAGTCTTAGGAACCCTTGATGGACAGCTAGTCAGTCCAAGGAAAGGCAACCTGGGCTTGGGATTGGCATCTGAAGTGGTGGCAGTCTTGGGGGCTAACCCCTGTGGGGTCTCTGCTAACTCCAAGTATCAGTGTCAGAATTCAATTGAATTGTAGGACATTCTGCTGGTTTCCTCAGGAAACTGAGGAATTGCTTGGTGTGAAAACCCTACATGTTTGGCATCAGAAGTGTTGTGAGTAAAAACAGTTCGAGCATTCTGGAGAGGTTTGTGTGTACACATGAGGAGAAAGGGATGACAGAGGATGAGATGATTGGATGACATCACCAACTCAATGGACATGAGTTTGAGAAAACTCCAAGAGATAGTGAAGGACAGGGAAGCCTGGGTTGCTTCAGTCCATGATGTGGCAAAGAGCTGGACATGACTGAGCAAGTGACAACAACAAACCTCAAAGTTCTGCATTTATTGGCAAAATGTGAAGGGGTCAATCTCCATGTGGCTGAGTTTTTCATGGTGAAAACTCCTGGGGGAATCACTGTGCTTAATTATGTAAAATGTATTTTCACATCTAGGATGTTCCAGTTCTCCATTAACATCCTAGAACTCTGCTTTTCTTTTTTTAATTTTTGTTAGGATTTTTGAAGTAGTTTTTTGAGTGTTACACTGAGATGGATTTTTTACTGAAGGGCATTACCATTGTCTAAGTAAGAATTAGACAGAAATTGCCCCTGAAAGTGAACCAGTCCAACATCTATACTTCAGATATGAAGACTTTGAGGCTCATAATTGGAGGACTTTCAACAATTCAGCAAACTGAAACCACACACCTTGGACTGGGGCTTAAGACCCCCATTTTTCATTGAGATTGCACACCTGGTCTCAGGTCCTGCTGAAGTTCAAGTTCTTTATGTCTTAGTGCAGAAGGAATTCAGCAAGAGGCAAAGTGATAAGTTAAAAGTGGATTTATTGAGAGAGATACACACTCCCCAGGTAGAGTGTGGGCCATCTCAGAAGACCAGAAGCCCCAGCATAAGGATTGTTAGTTTTTACAAACCTCGGTTACTTCATAGGCTAATGAGTGGGAGGATTGATCCAACTATTTGGGGGAAGGGGAGGGGATTTCCAGGAATTGGGTCACTGCTCTCTGCTTGGCCTTTTACGGTTGGCCTCCAAACTGTCCCAGCTTCTGTGAGTGTGTCACTTATCATATGATAACGTGTCACAATGAGCATATAATGAGGTTCAAGGTCCACTGGAAGTTGAATCCTCCACCATCTTAGACCTAGTTGGTTCTAACCAGTTTATGTCCCAACCTCAACAGCCAAGTCATTCCTTTAAAGTTTGTGCCATGCCCTCTTCCCTCCTATTTCAAAACTAGTTTGTGGCAGAACCAGACTTAAGACTCAGGCAGCCTGACTCTCAGTACAGGTAATCTTATTTAAGACTGTGAGTGAGTGAGTGATAGTCGCTCAGTCGGGTCCAACTCTCTGCAACCCCGTGGACTGTAGCCTTCCAGGCTCCTCAGTCCATGGATTTCTCCAGGCAAGAATACTGAAGTGGGTTGCCATTTCCTTCTCCAGGGGATCTTCCTGACCCAGTGATTGAATATGGGTCTGCTGCATTGCATGCAGATTCTTTACCATCTAAGCCATCAGGGAAACCTATTTAAGACTGTAACTCTCAGTTAAAAAGAAAAATAGAAAACAGTGTAACACTTAAGGAATGGCTGTGATTTTAAAAAAAAAAGAAAGAAAAGCACTTTTTTCAGACAAGCTCAGTAAGCAGAGACTATGATATTTAACGTGTTGATTTCAAGGGAAGGCTGGTAGGTCAAGACATGTTTCTTAAAATCCTGTTTGAAAACTGGAAAATTAACAAGTCATTGCTTTTTTCTTCAGAGTTCTTTCCTTCTGCTTTGTCTGATTACAAAAAAACAGACAACTATCCGTTCTATACATTTTGATATCTGCATACTTAATTAGGCTCAGTGACAATAGTTCTGACCTATACAATTCCATTCAGTTCAGTTCAGTCACTCAGTCGTGTCCGACTCTTTGCAACCCCATGGACTGCAGCACGCCAGGTCTCCCTGTCCAGCACCAACTCGCGGAGTTTACCCAAACTCATGTCCATTGAGTCGGTGATGCCATCCAGCCATCTCATCCTCTGTCGTCCCCTTCTCCTCCTTCCCTCAATCTTTCCCAGCATCAGGGTCTTTTCAAATGAGTCAGCTCTTCACATCAGGTGGCCAAAGTACTGGAGTTTCAGCTTCAACATCAGTCCCTCCAATGAACACCCAGGACTGATCTCCTTTAGAATGGACTGGTCCATACAATAGGGACCTCCAAGATTTTCTGCAAAGTGTCTCTTATTTGAAGGACCTAGTTAATGTGTTGTAAGTGTTTGACTCTTTATACTGAAGTTTTTCATATTGGGTTCCTATATTGTTAACTGAATAATAGTAAATGATAACCAGAGCACTTAATGGTCAGAATAAAACTGGTAAACACATCTAGAAGACGTTTGAAAGCTCAGCAGATGTGGTGTGGGATGCAGTGCAGGTAAAGGAGAAAAGATGGCTTTCTTTAATTCCCTTAATGGATGTGGCAGTTTGTTTCTTCTAGTCAAGAATCAGCATAGATTAGTTGCCTTTAACAATGGCCAGCCATCGGAATTAATTCTTGGTTACCATGTACTTATTTCCTAAATGGAAAATATCTATTAGCATGAATATTCAAGTGGCACTGCAGGCCATTAAAACTCCATTTGTTCTACCAACAGAGCACTTGGTGATTTTGGAACCAGCCTCTTTTAAGTAGAATCAACAACAGAAACTTCTAGATCTTCAGAGCCAGTCTTTTAGGTCACAGTAAGAGACAGGATTGTATCCATTTGCTGGAAGACTTAACCTGTAGAGCTGAGAATTTCATCTTCATTTCTTCCTTATTTCCCAGGATCATCAGACTCTGCATTGTATCATAAATTCCAATTTTATGTTAGCAGTCAGTGGAGCCTAGACCAAATTGGTTGTTTCCTGGGGCTTAGTGGAGCGGCCATTTGGAAATGGTCAGTGTGTTTCTCAAACTCTGCCAAAAATTTTATAGCTTCAAAAAATTGCTTCTGCCAACAGAAGGTTTGTGCTGCAATAGACAAGGAAATTCACTGCCAGCCATAGAGTTCAGGCTATAAAAAGATTGAACCCCTGGAGAAAGAGCACAGATTTCCCAAGTGGGCTATAAAGCCATTACAATGGATTTCCTTTTGTGTTTCCTCTATTGTGATCTGGTTACATTTTCTAGGAAGAGTTTGCCTAAGAGAGGTGGGGAAGAAGAAGAACAACTGGGTCTCTCTGACAGCTAGAGGATAAGCATGGGTTAATCACAGTGCACTCCTCCCCTGGGACTCAGGAAGAAGGATATCCCCCACTCTTTATGGTCAGTATGTGAATTAATAAAATGTATGGATCTTCAGTCTTCACCCTCAGGCAAGCATGAAGGTGTGCCTGATTATGTAGAAGGAAATAGTGCTTAGAAGTTTGTCAAAGGAGCACCCCATTACAATTTGGAATATGGCTGTGACATCTGTACTCCCACCCCCAGGGGCCTTTCTCATCTCATCTTCTAAAACACCTGCCAATAAAGTGGGATTCTTCTCAAGAAGAGCCATAGATATTTTATGCTAAGACATCTGCCTGAAAGGAACCAGCCACACAAACACAACAAGGATGATCTTGATCATGGAGTGCCTCGTACACCCCAGGCACTGTGCTAGGAGTTTATGCATGGTATTGCTTTACATTTAATCTGCATAAATGATGCTACTCTCCATACTTAGATGAAGTCCTAAGGCTAAGATAAGTCAAAGAGACTTCTTCCAAGGCAGGCATAACCAGAAAATGACTTAGCTTGTATTTGGACTTCACTCAGTCTCACTCCAAAGACAAGAGTCTCTTTTTTTCAAAAATATGTGATGCTGTCCTGAAAAAAGGAAGCCCGGCATGCTGCAGTCCATGGAGTCACAGAGAGTCAGACACGACTGAGCAACTGAACTGAACTGTCCTGAAAAAAAATGAGAATAATGATGGTATCACTTTGTTGTTTCTCACTAAGGAAGATGACACTCGTGTGAGTAAACATCCAACAGGTGAGCTCCATGGATAATATGAGCAGAGATGTAAATCTGAACAAAATACAGACAAAGCCTAATGGTCACCACTCATTTCTTCATTTATCACACATTTATTGAGTGCCTGTGTCTGACACTGAGGACAGGAACTGGATATTCCATCCCCAACAATGAACATGAAAGACAAGGCCCCATCCCCATAGAAGCTTCGTTCTCGAAAGGAATGTGGAAGCAAAAAAACAAATAAATACACATCCCGATTTCGGGTCAGGGTGGATCTTTATGGCTTTACATTGGATCAGCTCTGAGACAAGTCCGCTATAAGTGAGGATCCCCAAGGCCAGGATGACAGACCAATAGAAAACTGCTAGGTCTCTGACTGGGCCAGTCATAGTCATTGACATCCAGGAATAGAAAAGCTCCAGAATGTATCAATAGTTCGTCCTAAGGGAGGATCTGCATCCTCACAGTGTCTTGTTGAAAGCCTCCCTTTGATTCTAAGTGCCTTTTTCCCCCCGGTTGGGCTCATTCCCTGTGTTCTTTGCTATTGTGGTTGCTACACTTTTCCATCTGCTTCTCTCAACCTTCCCCTTACTCTTCCTGTCCTCGCCTCTCCCCATCTTCTCATCAGTCCCTGCCGACCCTGACCCTCTTAATGGGGTAATGTGGGCAGCTCTGCCAGCCCTCCCATCCCATCAGAATTAACAGCAATAGCAAGTTCACATCCTGGGGGTTGAAGGACAAGGAGCAGTCACCTCTGACCTCAAAGATCTCCCTCATTCATTCTCAAGGAAGCTAAAATGCCACTGAGTGAGTGAGTGAAGTCGTTCAGTCATGTCCGACTCTTTGCAACCCCGTGGACTGTAGCCCACCAGGCTCCTCCGTCCATGGGATTCTCCAGGCAAGAATACTGGAATGGGTTGCCATTTCCTTCTCCAGGGGATCTTCCCGACCCAGGGACTGAACCCAAGTCTCCCACATTGCAGGCAGACACTTTAACCTCTGAGCCACCAGGGAAATGCCATTATTCGAAGGTAGTTCTTTGGGATTTTTAGCTCACCAAAACCCTTTTGTTAAGTGAAAAATTGTCTGAGTGATACCACCTAATTCAAGGTTTGCTCCCAAGTCCCAATTTTTATGTGCAAATACTAAAAATGCCTTTTTACAAAGTTCATGGGATTCTCATGGCAAGTATACTGGAGCAGTTTGCCATTCCCTCCTTCAGCGGATCATGTTTTTTTCAAAACTCTCCACTATGACCCATTCATCTTGGGTAGCCCTGCCTGCAGGGCATGGCTTACCGCTTCATTGAGTTATGCAATCCCCTTTGCCACCACAAGACAGTGATCCATGAAGGGGACCATAAACAAGGCAGAGCACCCAAAAATTGATACTTTCAAACTGTGGTGCTGGAGAAGACTTTTGAGAGTCCCTTGGACAGCAAGGAAATCAAACCAGTCAATCTTAAAGGAAATCAACCCTGAATACTGATTGGAAGGAGTTGTGCTGAAGCTAAGGCTCCAATACTTTGGCCACCTGATGTGAAGAGCCTATTTATTGGAAAAGACCTTGATGCTGGGAAAGATTGAGGGCAGGAGGAGAAGTGGGAAACAGAGGAAGAGATGGTTGAATGACACCACTGACTCAATGGATATGAGTTTGAGCAAACTCTGGGAAAGAATGGAAGACAGGGGAGCCTGGCGTGCTGCAGTCTATGGGGTGGCAAAGAGTCAGACATGACTTAGCGACTGAACAACAATAAAGAAACTAAGGTATTGGGTGGGGCTAAGACAACTCTGACCACAGCCATCTTTCTGTCAGTTCTTCAGGGAGCCCATATGCCATTAACTGACATGAATCTTGTGGGTCTGTAAAGCTTCCCAGTTTTCAGAAGTTCTGTATTAAAACATTGCTTAATATGTTACAAGGTTTAGTGGATATTAGTATTCCAAACATAACATCCAGCAAAATATCAAGATCCTATAGGCATGAAATTCCATGTAGGTACCTGAAAGCAAGATGGAGAATATAGGGTGGGGGCCAAGGCAGGAGGCATGTGAAACAAAGGTCTCCTATGAATATTTTTTGTCACACACTCATGCACACACACACACATAGCAAAAGGCTTTTAAACCCCAAACCATGCCTTCCATTTTCTCCAAGAGCTGAACGTGCCTTTATGATGGTTCCATAGTTTTTAATGACTCACAAAAACCTATGAATCTTTAATAAGCAATTGATGCATTGAGCCCAGATGCAAGCTCCCTGGGAGATATTTACCGAGGCTGTTGTTAGGTTTTCCTAATTAGACGCTCTGGAGTACAGACCTCCCGCTTACGCCATGCCTCTTTTATGTGAAATCACCCCACAAATTCAGTTCAACTGGCACTTCTGTTTATCCACAGACCATCAGCAGAAGTTAGCTGAAATAATTTAAAAAGGCAGCTATGTGCTCCTGGCAAAAAAATGAAAAATAAAAAAAAAATCAGCATTTCATGGCTTTCAGATAGACTAGGCTAAAAATACACGGGGATGCAGAATTTCCTTCAGTCTGAAGTTGACTGTACATGTTTTCTCAAGGCAGCAAGATCCTGGGGAAGGGTCTCCAGAGTCAGGAGCACTTTAGGTGGAAGGATAGGGACACCAAGAGCAGTTGTGTGGTTTGACTCCACGGACATCCCAAGGGCTGTACATACAGGGCTGAAAAGAAGGGGACCCTCTCCTGGAAGAGGAAGTACATTCTTTGGGGTATATTAAAGGAGATGCTCCAGGCTAGAGGTGGCCCAAATGGCAGATATTCTGGGTTCATGCCTTCAGACAGACATAGGATGCTGGCCAAACCCTGGGCCATCTGTACTTACTGCCTCAGTGTATTTGAGGAAAAAATAGGGTTCCTGAATGTTGGGAATAGGTAGCAAACTCATCAGTAAATGGAACATTCTAGAAACCCACTAAGTCAAGCATTCTATTGGATTTTTTTTTTTTTTTAAGATTTATTTATTTTTTTAATTAGTTGGAGGCTAATTATTTCACAACATTTCAGTGGGTTTTGTCATACATTGATATGAATCAGCCGCACACACACTAAATAACAAATCTGAATAATTGTATACATAATGGTCACCAAAAGAATATAAAATTTTGTATTGAAAGACATATTTAGAAATAAGGTCACAGGCAAGGCTGCAGAAAAGCCTAGGTCCGGCAGGGAGGTCCAGAATCTAAAGGGTAATTGTAAAATAAAAGGATGTCAAATTGATGTGTGCAGTTGGGGACTTCCCTGGTGGTCCAGTGGTTAAGACTGCACCTTCCAATGCAGGGGTTGTGGGTTCAACTCCTGGTCGGGGAGCTAAGATCTCACAGGCCTCTCAGCCAAAACATAAAACAGAAGTGATATTGTAATGAATTCAATAAAGATTTTTAAAATGGTCCATCAAAAAAAAAATCTTAAAAAAAAAGAAATGTGTGGCTTGACCAAAAAATATAAGGAAGTTAAAGTCTATTTCAAGCGACCCAAAGACTGAGGGGCAAGCGTTCCCATTGATGACCAGAAATGACCATTATTTTCCGTGCAGATTCAGCCAGGGAATTCAGCAGGAAGTCTCAGTGGTATGGTTAGCCCACAAATGGATTTTCAGTGGCCTATAATATCAGCCCCAACATTTACCCTTTCACTTCTTCAGGAACTCTTGGTACATCTTCATGAGTCTTGGAGGCTAATCTCTTTCTCTGAGTTATCTCAGCAGAGGCCCTGACCCACAGAGAAATAGCTTCTATATCAAAGTCCCAGGGATGCTTCGAAGAATGGGAATGTGAAAGTGAAAGTCACTCAATTGTGTCCGACTCTTTGTGACCCCATGGACTGCAGCCTACCAGGCTCCTCCATCCATGGAATTTTCCAGGCAAGAGCACTGGAGTGGGTTACCATTTCCTTCTCCACGGGATCTTCCCGACGCAGGAATTGAACCCAAGTCTGCCACATTGCGGGCAGACGCTTTACCGTCTGAGCCACCAAGAATGGGAGGCAATCTTAAAAGAGGGAGCAAATACTTTGCAAAAAAATTATACCCCAAACCAATCAATCCTAAAGGAAATAAGCCCTAAATATTCATTGGAAGGACTGATGCTGAAGCTGAAGCTCCAATACTTTGGCCACCTGATGTGAAGAGCCAGCTCATTGGAAAAGACCCTGATGCTGGGAAAGACTGAGAGCAGGAGGAAAAGGGGGTGACAGAGGATGAGATGGTTAGATAGCATCACAGACTCAGTGGACATGAGTCTGAACAAACTCTGGGTAACAGTGCTTCCCTAGTGGTTCAGATGGTAAAGAATCCACCAGCAATATAGGAGACCTGAGTTTGATCCCTGGGTTGGGAAGAGCCCCTGGAGAAGGAATTGGCAACCCACTCCAGTATTTTTGCCTGGAGAATCCCATGGACGGAGGAGCCTGGAGGGCTATAGCCCATGGGACTACGAACAAAGACTTGGACATGACTGAACAAGTAAACACAGTAGAGCTGGGAGACAGTGAGGGACAGGGAAGCCTGGTGTGCTGCAGTTCATGGGACTTCGAAGAGCCGGACCGGACACAACTTAGCCACTGAACAACAATAGTATTATTATTAGAAATAAAGAGATCATGACTTCCAGCTCTTTGAGTGCTCAGTCACTAAGTCATGCCCAACTCTTTTTGACCCTATGGACCATAGCCCGCCACATTCCTCTGTCCATGGAATTTTCCAGGCAAGAATACTGGAGTGGGTTGCCATTTCCTTCTCCATTTCAACTTTTTAAAGGAACATTGTTTGACAAATTAACTTTCCACTTGATTTCTGAGAGCCTGGTATTAAAAGGTCAATTGAAAGTTCATCTACCCTGGCTATTGGAGAAGGAAATGCCAGCCCACTCCAGTATTCTTGCCTGGAGAATCCCACGGACAGAGGAGCCTGGAGGGCTACAGTCTATGGGGTCTCAAAGAGTCAGACACGTCTGAATAACTAAACAGCAACACTGGCTATGCCAGTCTGTAGCAAATGTCTCCACATAAAAGGCTTTCTCAGCATTTCCAATATTTTGTTTGCACAGATAAAAGCTGTTTTAAAACACAAAGGTCATATTTTCAGCAATTTATCTTTTAAAAGGAGGCATGCTGAGTATCTTTTAAATGAAACCATCCAGAATAGATTGAGAAAAACCTTTAAATGGCCAGTAGATGGATGACGACTTGGGAAAGCCCCTTTCCCTGAACTGCTTTGGCACAAGTAAAAAGCTGCCATCTTTGACCATTGCCTGGAAAGTCATTTTGAGTTTCCTCTTCCCTTAAGTGTGACGGCACCCACTTATGGTGGGCCTGCTGTGTGCCTGGCACTTTCCTTTGCTCAGTTCCTAACCTTCACAGCAACCCCAGGAAATAGATCCTCCATTCGACAGAGAAAACAATGAGGCTTTAGGATATTGAATCACTTGCTGAGTTGCAGACACAAAAGATGACACCAGGCTCTTCTGGCTCCTACACCCCAGGCTCAGAATTCCCCACTAGAGCCACTAGAATTGGTCCATTACATGAACTAAGTCTGGTGAAGATTTATTCCACCCAACTAGCTGGGTACTGAATATTAATGAATAACAAAAAATTTTCAAAAAAGAGCAAAAATTAGAACTTGGCCACAAGGAACTATTGATCTATAGTTCCCCTGTATGAGCTTCAGATTGACCAAAACCAGGTTCAAGTCTTAACTCTAAGCCTCATTTTTTTCATCTGAAAATCAGGGTGGTAATAATAACAGTAACTGCCTCAAAGAGTTACGAGGGTCAGATGCATCTGTGCCTAGGAGGGTAATGCATGCAAAGCATTCAGCTCAGTGCCAACAAGTAAGAGCTTACTTAATGAGTGCTAGTTATTCCTGCTGCAGTAAATGTCACAAGTAAAGATTCATTCATTTGGTCCTGCAAACTTTAACATCTTTGCAAGCTCATGATAATAAATGCAAATAGCTCTGCAGAGCTTGCATTCAAGCCATTCTCAGACTTAACTACCCTGACAAACCTTAGTTGACCACCAACAAGAATAAGACTAAATGGCTCTGGGGCAGAGGAACAGGCAATGTGGGAAAGAAAGCAGGGGAGGGAAGGAGGCAGATGGGAGTGTTGGAAAGGCAGGGAGGTGAATGCCTAAGGCTAATTTCCCATTTCACAATTTTACCAGGAAATTTTACCAGTTCCTGGCCAGCCTAGGAACTACCTACTATTTTTTAAATCTGGACAATTCTATGCTGTTGATAATGAAGATGATAAAATAACAATAAAAGACAATATTTGTCAAGTGTTTATTACAAGACCACTTCAGTGCTAAGAGTGTGTGTGTATGTGTATGCATGGACTGTAGCCTGCCAGGTTCCTCTGTCCATCGAATTTTCTGGACAAGAATACTGGAGTGGGTTCCCATTTCCTATTCCAGGGGATCTTCCCCACCCAGGGATCAAACCTGAATCTCCTCCATTGGTAAGGGGATTATTTTCCAGTGTGGCCCCTGGGAACCCCCCAGTGCTAAGTGGCTCCATAATAAATATAATGTTCCTTTCATTGGTATTAATGCTGATTCCATTCTTTTCAAATTACATTTGTTCATGGCTCAGTTGCAGCCCAGCAGTGAACAGCACTGGGGGTTTTACTTACCAGGATTCTGAACACAACTCTTCTGGAGGGGAAGTCCCCAAATTGTGTGACTCTTGGTGGACGGCCAGGCTGGGGGTGCCACCCTGACTGCTAATGAGTGGGCATGTAACCTCCACCCAGCCAACAAGAAGCTCCTGGCCGAGTCTCTGCAACCAGGAGGGTAACCCAAAAACGCCAGGATGGTGGGGAAAACTGCTCACAGTGGCCGCCACACAAAGGCAGGTATCAGGGTGGTCTCTGCCCCCAAGGTCAGTACTGGCATTTGGTGTCCAGGAAGGGCCACAGTGCCAACAACAATGACCACCTTGGAGGACCCTTGGCTCCAGCCTTGCTGCCCAGTCTTCCTGGGTCACTGTTCTTTCTCTGAGTCAATTTCTCCAGCCTTTCTTTCCGTTCTTGGAGCTTCCTAGAGATTTTGAAAATTCTTCTCTGCTTCCTAGAGATTTTGAAAATTCATTCACTGAGTAAACGGCCCTCAAGGTTGGGAAACAGATATGGTACAATGTGGACCAACAATGCCTAGTGATGTAAGTCACACAGATATTTGTTTCCCCTACCCAGTCGCTCCCTGACTATTTACATTTCATGTGAGCATCTGTATTATTAACATAGATTCCTTCATTCAACAAAAATAACACAGAGAGCCTCCTCTGTGCTAGTTCTAGAAGATGGCATGTCTTTGAACAAAGAAATGAAGCCTGAGATTTATGTAAGTCTCCACCAGCAATTAAAGGATCCACTGTATTTCACAGAGCCAGCTTTTGGTGAGACAAATTAGAAACTCATTCAAGGACACAGAGGACTAACTATAAGTGAGGCAGTTAAATCTCCATCCCATGTCTGTGATTCAAAACTCCTATTTTTTGAAACTTCATTATAATAATTGATTCAAGTGACAAAATAGATGGGTTTTGGCTGTATATCGAACTGTCAGCAAGAGCTTTATGAAGAGAGAGGTGCAAATTCATTCAGTCCTTGGTCTCCATGATCATGAAAACATTCGGCTACTGTAGAGAACAGTGCCAGCCAGAGATGAGCAAGAAATTCAGGTTCTCATTTAAGGAAATGTATACTTGCAATGGGCCTCCCTGCTGGCTCAGTGGTAAAGGATCCACCTGCAAATGCAGGGGCCACAGGTTTGATCCCCGGGTTGGGAGGATCCCCTGGAGAAGGAAATGGCAAACCATTCTGATATACTTGCCTGGGAAATCCCATGGACAGAGGAGACTGGTGGGTTACAGTCCATGGGGTCACAAACAGTCGAGCAGGACTTAGCAATTAAAAAACAGCATACTCTATCCCTTAGCCTGATTCAGTCATCAGGTATGAGGAAAAACTGGAAGCTTCCTTCCATTCCATTCAGCTTCTTTTCAGTGCAATATAACTGTGCTTGATGAAGATGAATGAGATGCAGAAGTGACCACAGAGGAGATTCTGGCCCAGAAGAACTTAACACACCAGTAGCAGTCTGCTGCCCTAGAAATGCAGCTGTTATTGTGCTGATGGGCTGACTTTGGCATTCTCCCTCCCGCAGACATTTCTTGTGCCCTCTGCTGCTGACTGGGTCAGGAGGCAGCTTAGACATCACAGGATCCTTCCCGATAGGATCCCTTTCTGCTGGGATGATGCAGCAGAACCAGGCCCTCAACCCTCAGCTTTTGAGTTCTAAGATACTCTTTGCAACTCACTGGAGAAAGCATGGCTGACAATAAAAGTCTTTTGAGTCACAGAAGCTGCAATCTTGATTGGATCCTGAAGGATCCAGGGATACACATTCTATACCATAACAACAGATTTGGGGAAAAAATATAGAATAAAGTGAGAGCCAGTTTTTGCTGCCCCATAGGAGAATGTTTAATCGCCCACAGGCTGGGATGAAAGAGAACAGAAAAGGATGGCTGACAGGGGTCAGTGGGTATCCTGAAAAAAGGACCCAGGCTCATCTGTCTTCTGGATTCAAGTCAAGCAGGGAGGGGTGTGACAGTTAACATTACGTGTCAACTTGGCTAGGTCAGGGTGTCTAGTCAGGTGATCAAACACCAGCCTAGATGGTGCTTTGAAGACATTTTGTAGCTATAAATAGGATGTAAACTAGTAGACTTTGAGTAAAGCAGATTATCCTCCATAATGTGGGTGGGTCTTGTCCAATCAGTTGAAGACCTTAAGCATAAAGACTGAGCTTTGCCAGAGAGGAAGGAATTCAGCTGGAGACTGAAACACAGAATTCCTGCCTAAGATTACAGCCTGCAGCCTTATGCAGCTTGAACTTAGGACTGAGACATCACTAGTCAGCAGAATTTCTAGCCTATTGGCCTGACCTATAGATTTCACACTTATCAGTCCTCACAATGAAACAATTCCTTAGAATAAATCTCTCTCACTCTCCCCTCTCTCAATAGAAAGACAGATAGATGAGAGGAAAAAAAGAGAGACTTTATTCATTTCATTTCTTTGAAAAACCATGACTAATATAAGGCAGGGGTGACAGATGCCCCCTTCCCACCTGGAAGTTTGGGGACTCAAGAGCAAAGGCAATTTGTGCCTTAATTCTTAGCTGGGGACCAACATCTGCAGCTTTTCACCCACCCCAGGGGGTGTGATGCAAAGAACTGACAGCTGGGGCAGCCCCACAGAGTTCTTCACAAGAAAGAGTGTCTCTTCTGTAGTAGTCAGAGTTCTCTTGAGAAACAGAATCAGTAGACTAATAGGAAGGGGAAGGGTGAGAGAGACAGAAGGTTGAAATTATAAGATTTGGTTCATCTGGTTATGGAGGTAAAATTTCCATCATCTAATGTCTGTAAGCTGGGGGACCAGGAAATCTGATGGTGTAATTCAGTCTCAGGCTAAACGATTCAGGAAGGAGGCCACTGGTGTAAGTCCTGGTATCCAAAGGCCAGAGAAAGGGGGGAGCTGATGTCATGAGCAGAAGACAGTAGTTTCTGCTCAAGAAGAGAGAGAACTTGCCCTTACTCCATCTTCTGTTCTATCTGAGCCCTCAAAGGAGTGGAAGAGGCCCACCCACAATGGGGAAGTGGATGAGTCTTCTGATTCAAATGCTAATCCTTTCCAGAAACACCCTCATAAACACATCCAAAAATAATGTTTCAGCTGTCTGGGCACCCCTGAGCCCCGTCAATCAACACATAAAATTAACTATTGCATCCTTCTTGCTAGAATCGCTCAGTAGATGCTGAAGGGGAGGTCAATGATACCTGCCAGGTAGAAATATCTGGGTAGACCAGTGACTCTTCATGAAATGGGAGTGTGGATATCTCAGGAGTTCACAAGAACAGACAATGGCATCCAGGACAAGGCTCTTCCTCCTGCCGAGACTGTCGCACTTTCTAAACTCATAGCCCTTGAGTGAACTTGCCTTTCTGTAGGGAAGAGGAGGAACACCTAAACTGGCTGTGCTTGTGTTTAATGAACCAGGACTCATTCATTTCCACCGTTTAGTGGGAGCTTAGGGTAAGCACATATGAAATAAGGTTGCATTTTGGATGCCTGAATTTGAGGACTGAGACATGCTCTCTGCAGAATCTTGAATACTAACACGGCAAATTCTACATCGTCACTCAGGGAAGTTAGAAAATATTCTTTGTAATAAGTCATGGTGTTTTTTTAGCCTAGAGTCAATATACTCATGGAGAGCACTCAAGTCCAGTAATGATAGGGATATATTCTATTGTGTGTTTTCACTTTGATGCTAACTCTTAAAAGCATTAAACATAAGCTGAGATTTTAGATATTCAGGTTTGGCTCTTGATCTGCAATATTATTAGGCCAGGCTGCAACCAGATAAGGCAGGAGGTTTCTGAAGAAAGAGAACCAAGTATGGCTTTCTTGATATTAGAAAAGTCATTTCTGGTCTAAGCTATTTTTTGACCTAAGCCTGGTCACAGTGCTTGCCCTTGAACAAGTCTCAGTAATTCATGATCTTAAGGGAACAACAAAATGCAGGAACAAACTACTATTACAAGGCAAGCAAAGAACAATAGCAAAGATAATTTATCAGTTTTAAAGACTCCCAGTTCCGTTTCAATGGTAAAGATTAGCCTGGAGCTCAACCACGAGATCAAGTGGAAACAAAACAATGATGGTATTGACCTCATCTGACACTCCTGACTTCAGTCGACTAAGGCTTGGACTCTGTTGACTGCTAAAGCCCCCTCATGAGTATGTGCATACCCTTAGCTTGAAACTTCCCCAATTTTGTTGTTTTGGGAGACACAGCTTTGGGGACGATTCCCCCTTATTCTCCTTACCTGTTGCAAGTAATAAATCCTTCCTTCTCCCACCTTTGGCTTGGTTGTGTCTTTGGCTTAACCCTACTGAGAAAGGAACCAATTTTCAGGTGTCAACTACAAATCGACACTTGCTGAAAGCATTGCCAATGACAAAGGCATTTGCCATCTGCCGCTGTGGAGGTTGAACCCTGTGGTGCTGCAGCTGTTGACCTTCTACACCTCCTCAGGTACTGCAGGGTGGAAAGAGGTACTCTGTAAGGCCTCCTCAGACAACTATTAGCCTTTTTGCATTTCTTTTTCCTGGTGCTGATTTTGATCAGCATCTCCTGTACAATGTCAAGAACCTCCATCTGTAGTTCTTCAGGCACTCTGGCTATCAGATCTAATCCCTTGAATCTCTTTGCCACTTCCACTGTACAATTGTAAGGGAATTTATTTATTTTTATTTATTATTTATTATATTTATTATTATTTATACCTGAAAGGTCATACCTGAAAGATCTAGTGGTTTTCCCTACTTTCTTCAATTTAAGTCTGAATTTAGCAATAAAGGGTTCATGATCTGAGCCACAGTCACCTCCCAGTCTTGTTTTTGCTGACTGTATAAACTTTTCCATCTTTGGCTACAAAGAATATAATCAATATGATTTCAGTATTGACCATCTGGTGGTGGCCATGTGTAGAATTGTCTCTTATGTTGTTGGGATAGGGTGTTTGCTATGAACCATGCATTCTCTTGGCAAAACTCTGTAAGCCTTTGCCCTGCTTCATTTTGTACTGCAAGACCAAACTTGCCTGTTACTTCAGGTATCTCTTGACTTCCTATTTTTGCATTCCAGTCCCCTATGATGAAAAGGACATCTTTTTGAGGTGTAGTTCTAGAAAGTCTTGTAGGTCTTCATAGAACTGTTCAGCTTCTTCGGCATTAGTGGTTGGGGCATAGACTTGGATTACTGTGATATTGAATGGGTTTGCCTTGGAAACGAACAGAGATCATTCTGTCGTTTTTAAGATTACATCCAAGTACTGCATTTGGGGCTCTTTTGTTGACTATGAGGGCTACTCCAATTCTTCTAAGGGATTCTTGCCCACAGTAGTAGATATAATGGTCATCTGAACTAAATCCTCCCATTCCAGTCCATTTTAGTTCACTGATTTCTAAAACATTGATGTTCACTCTTGCCATCTTATGTTTGACCACTTCCAATGTAACTTGCTTCATGGACCTAACATTCCAGGTTCCTATGAAATATTGTTCTTTACAGCATCAGACTTTACTTCCATTATCACTCACATCCACAATTGGGCATTGTTTTCACTTTAGCTCCATCTCTTCATTCTTTCTGGAGTTATTTCTCCAGTCTTCTCCAGTAGCATATTGGGCACCTACTGACCTAGGGAGTTCATCTTTCAGTGTCATATCTTTTTGCATTTTCATACTGTTCATGGGGTTCTCAAGGCAAGAATACTGAAGTACTTTGCTATTCCCTTCTCCAGTGGACCACATTTTGTCAGAACTCTCCACCATGACCTGTCCATCTTGGGTGGCCCTACATGGCATGTCTCAAAATTTCATTGAGTTAGACAAAGCTGTGGTCCATGTGATCAGTATGGTTAGTTTCTGTGATTGTGGTTTTCATTCTGTCTGCCCTCTGATGGATAAGGTAAGAGGCTTGTGGAAGCTTCCTGATGGGAGGGACTGGCTATGGGGGAATCTGGGTCTTGTTCTGATGGGTGGGGCCATGCTCAATAAATGTTTAATCCAATTTTGTGTTGATGATCGGGGCTGTGTTCCCTCCCTGTTGTTTGGCCTAAAGCCAAACTGTGGTAGGGGTAATAGCAGTAACCACCTTCAAAAGGACTTATGCCAGCACTGTTGTATTCAGTGCCCCTGACCTGTGTCAGGCCACTGTACACCCACACCACCACCAGAGACCCCTGGACACTCACAGGCAAGTCTGGGTCAGTCTCTTGTGGGGTCACTGCTCCTTTCTCCTAGGTCCTGGTGCCCAAAAGGTTTTGTTTGTGCCCTCCAAGAGTCTGTTTCCCCAGCCCTGTGGAAGTTCCGTAATCAAACCCCACTGACCTATAAAGTCAAATTTTCTGGTGGTACTCAGTCCCTTTGCCAGATCTCCAGGTTGGGAAATCTGTTGTGGGTCCTAGAATTCTCATAAGAGTGTGAGAATTTCTTTGGTATAATTGTTCTCCAGTTTGTGGGTTATCTGCTCAGGAGCTCTACGGTGGGGCTAATGGTGACCTCCTCCACAAGGTCTTATACCACACGTCATGCTTCCCATGTCTGCTGCAGCTAGATCCCCCGCTCCTGAAGCAGGTCACTGCGGACCAGTGTCTCAGCAGGAGACACTCAAACACTCAAAGGCAGGTCTGGCTCAGTCTCTGTGGGGTTTTTGAGTCCTGGTCTACACAAGGTTTTGTTTGAGACCTCCGAGCATCTCTAGAGGGTATGAGGTTTGATTCTAAACGTGATTTTACCCTTCCAATCATCTTGTTGGGGCTTCTCCTTTGCCCTTGGATGTGGGGTATCTTTTTTTGGTGGGATCCAACATTCTCCTGTCATTGGCTGTTCAGCAGCAGGTTGCAATTTTGGAGTTCTCACATGAAAAAAGATGAGTGCATATCCTTCTACTCAACCATCTTAGTCGATGTACAAATGCAAAAAGGCAAAATGGTTGTCTGAGGAGGCCTTAAAAATAGCTCAGAAAAGGAGAGAAGCAAAAGGTAAAGGAGAAAAGGAAATATATATCCATCTGAATGTACAGTGCCAAAGAGTACCAAGGAGAGATAAGAAAGACTTCCAAAATGATCAATACAAAGAAACAGAGGAAAGCAATAGAATGGGGAAAGACTAGAGATCTTTTCAAGAAAATTAGAGATACCAAGGGAACATTTCTTGCAAAGATGGGCACAATAAATGACACAAATGGTATGGACCTAACAGAAGTAGATGATATTAAAAAGAGATGGCAAGAATACACAGAAGAATTATACAAAAAAGATCTTTATGACCCAGATGACCACAATGGTGTGATCACTCACCTAGAGCCAGATATCTTGGAGTGCAAAGTCAAGCAGGCCTTAGGAAACGTCACTACAAACAAAGCTAGTGGAGGTGATAGAATTCCAGCTGAGCTATTTCAAATCCTAAAAGATGATACTGTGAAAGTGCTGCACTCAATATACCAGCAAATTTGGAAAACTCAGCAGTGGCCACAGGACTGGAAAAGGTCAGTTTTCATTCCAATCCCAAAGAAAGGCAACGCCAAAGAATGTTCAAACTACTGTACAATTGCACCCATCTCACATGCTAGCAAAGTAATGCTCAAAATTCGCCAAGCCAGCCTTCAACAGTATGTGAACCGTGAACTTCCATATGTTCAAACTGGATTTAGAAAAGCCAGAAAAACCAGAGAGATCAAATTGCCAACATCCATTAGATCATTGGAAAAGCAAGAGAGTTCCAGAAAAAATCTGCTTCTGGTGTAAGGCCTTCCTCACACCAAGACCTATGACTATGTAGATCACCACAAAATGTGGAAAATTCTTCAAGAGATGGGAATACCAAACCGCCTTACCTGTCTCCTGAGAAATCTGTATGCAGGTCAAGAAGCAACAGTTAGAATTAGACATGGAACAACAGACTGGTTCCCAATAAGGAAAGGAGTACGTCAAGGCTGTATATTGTCACTCTGCTTATTTAATTTACATGCAGGGTACATAATGAGAAATGCTGGGCTGGATGGAGCACAAGCTGGAATCAAGGTTTCCAGGAGAAATATCAATAACCTAAGATAAGCAGATGACACCACACTTATGGAAGAAAATGAAGAGTAACTAAGAGCCTCTTGATAAAAGTGAAAGAGAGTGAAAAGGCTGCCCTAAAACTCAACATTCAAAAAAATAAGATCATGGCATCTGGTCCCATCACTTCATGGCAAATAGATGGGGAAACAGTAGAAACAGTGAGAGACTTTATTTTGGGCTCCAAAATCACTGCAGATGGTGATTGCAGCCATGAAATTAAAAGATGCTTACTCCTTGGAAGAAAAGCTATGACCAACCTAAACAGCATAATGAAAAGCAGAGACATTACTTCACTGACAAAGGTCAACATAGTCAATGCTATGGTTTTTTCAGCAGACATGTATAGATGTGAGTTGGACTATAAAGAAAGTTGAGCACAGAATTGATGCTTTTGAACTGTAGTGTTGGAGAAGACTCTTGAGAGTCCCTTGGACTACAAGGAGATCAAACCAGTCCATCCTAAAGGAAATGAGTCCTAAATATTCATCAGAAGGACTGATTCTGAAGCTGAAGCTCCAATACTTTGGCCACCTGATGTGAAGAACTGACTCATTAGAAAAGACCCTGATGTTGGGAAAGATTGAAGATAGGAAGAGAAGGGAATGACAGAGGATGAGATAGTTGAATGGCATCATCAAGTCAATGAACATGAGTTTGAGCAAGCTCTGGGAGATGGTCAAGGACAGGGAAGCCTGGCATGCTTCAGTCCATGAGATCGCAAAGAGCTGGACGTGACTGAACAACTGAACTTAACTGAGCCACTCTGTGCTCCAGGGAATCTGGTGGAACAAGTCTTTAGATAGTTGGGTGTTTTTAGGAACAAATTTTATGATCCCAATCCTTGCATCTTCTCATATCTAGAAAAGCACTAAATACCTTCATGGTGACATCAGATCCTCGTGACTAGCAGAAAATCTTTTGTTAAGTGAGTGCTTAGTTGTATTATAGTCCGCCTTCACCAAAACCTTATATTTTGACCTTCTTCCCACTGGCTCTTTGGAGTAGTCTCTCAGAGCTATCTGAGGTGCTGCCTCCCAGGATGCAGTCCTCATTTTGCCCCAAGTAAAACTTAACTCACAACTCTCAAGTTGTGCATCTTTTTAGCCAATACAGATAACCATAGGAAAGTCAAATTGACAGCATTTCACTTTTGTGTTTCTCTCAGGGATCCATACAAAGACTTTCTCCCTTTCAAAGGGGTCTGTACAATACTTGAGTTTGAAAGAGTCTTGTAAAGGAGAGGGTGGAGGAATTGGGTAGGAAGTCTTGTTCTCAAGTCCTAGGTCCTTCATTCTCTTCCTTGACCAGTTTCCTCATCTCTGGTGATGGTTTTGAATATTAAATCAACTAAAACACAAAATGTTATTGCTGCTCAGTTGCTCAGTCGCTCAGTCATGTGCAGGTCTTTGTGACCCCATAGATGGAAGCATGCCAGGCTTCCCTGTCTTTCACCATCTCCTGGAGTTTTCTGAAACTCATGTCCATTGAGTCAGTCATGCCATCCAAATATCTTGTTCTCTGTTGCCCCCTTCTCCTCCTGCCCTCAATCTTTCCCATCATCAGGGAATTTTCCAATGAGTTGGCTCTTTGCATCGAGTGGCCAACTATAAATTATAAGGCCCTGTAGAATTGCAATGTCCATTGAATTAATACATTCCCAGCACAGTAGAATTAAATGTTACAGAAGTTTTCATTTCAATTAGCTGTGTATGTGAGTGTGTATGTGTGTGCAGCTTGAAAAGGAAAAATAGAACTAAATGTCTAACATTAAAACTATAACCGTGGATGCCCTTTCATTTCTTATTGCAAAACAAACAAATGCCTATTTTGTCTATTGAGGACATGGTAGTTGGTACAAATTGGTACTGGTATTGAAACTGAGCAGGACCCTGTGGGGTTCCTGGGCACAGAAACCTTTCAAACAGTTGCTAATCAGGGAATCAACCCTGAATAATCATTGGAAGGATTGATCCTGAAGCTGAAGCTCCAGGACTTTGGCCACCTGATGAGAAGAGCCAACTCATTGGAAAAGCCCCTGATGCTGGGAAAGATTGAAGGCAGGAGGAGAAGGGTATGCAGAGGATGAGATGGTGGATGGTATTACCAATTCAATGAACATGAGTTTGAGCAAACACTGGGAGATTGTGAAGGACAGGGAAGACTGGCATGCTGCAGTCCATGGGGTCACAAAGAGTCGGACAGGACTGGCTGACTGAACAACAAAATCAGGGGAAGGAGGGGATGCAGAGACAAGGGAGGAGCAACCAAGAAACAATAGTGTAACACTGGGACAGGACCCTGGTTCTGCCTCAAGGGATACACATACCAATATCTCCGAGCTCTTCCTAGAACTAAACCCCTCAAGAAATGGAAGTTGTCAGCACTCTTCATTTCAGAGCTCAAGAGGCAGCTGAGGCTAGATTAAAGGAGTGCCCTGCATACCCTGATCCTTATCAGCAACCCCACTCTTAAACCATTGCTGTAAAACTCCTCACCAAATCCTCCCAAGTAGAGGGGACAGTATTTTGGGGCATGCGTCCACTCTGTCCCCCTTTGCCTGGCCAAGCAATAAGTTTATTCTTTTCTACTTTACCCAAAACTCCATCTCTGAGATTTGATTCGGCACTGGTGCACAGAGGCCAAGTTTTTGGCATCACTATTTTGGAAAAGACCATTTATTAACTTTGGAATCCAAATGAAAATGAATTAAAAACAGCTGGCGGGGCTGGAGGGTGTGGATCAGGGCGTCTATTATCTTTCTCTTTTTTGAAGAGCTTGATGACTTTCTTATACCAGATCTTGATTCTGGATCATGGCCGAGGGCACCGAGTATGTCAGAGCCCCTTGGGAGCAAGATGATTACTCTATTAGTTGAGTACAAAGTCAATCAACAATCCATCATCAAAATATAGGTATAGCTTCTAAGTGTAATTTGGCTTCCCAATGATGTGCTTGTGCTGGAAGCACAGAAAACCTAATCTAAAATGCCTGGATGTTTCCTATCCAGAGGCAGAAATGAGACACCATGCTTTAAAGCAATCGAAAAAGTTTAAGGGGTCATTCACAAGAAGGATCTTGAATATACTTTTTTCTCAATCTTCTGAATGTTCTAATCATTCCTAATAGAGAAGGAATCATTGCCTCTTCACAAAGTATTTAAACACACTTTCAAAACAGGGCATGAATAAGAGATAATGTGACTATTGAAACTGAGGAGGACCCTGTGGGGCTCCTGGACATGAAAGCTTTTCTTTCCCTGGTTTCTTGTTTGTAGGGAACAGACTCCAGCCTCCATGATCTTCCCTGAGTCCCAGAGGGCAGATTTGAACAGTTGCTCATCGGAGAAGGGAGAGGATGCAGAGGCAGGAAGGGAGACCCAAGAAACAAAAGTGCAGCCTTCGGACAGGTCCTGGTCCCACCTCCAGGGACACACATGACAACATCTTTAAGTTCTTCTGCAAAACTAGAACCCCCAACAAATGGAAGACAATTTTTCTCTCTACCATCTTGGGCTTTTTGACTGGAACCCTGAAAATTAGACTCACAAAAGATTAACAAGAGAAAAACGGAAGTTTATTGATACATGCAGCCTCCACATACAAGAGTGTGTGCTTAATCACTCAGTCATGTCCAACTCTTTGTGACCCCATGACTGCAGCCTGCCAGGCTCCTTTGTCCATGGAGATTCTCCAGACAAGAACACTGGAGTGGTTTGTCATGCCCTCCTCACCAAATACAAGAGAGTACCCAGCAATGAGTAACTTGCAGGGGGTTGGTTAGAACTTGGGTGCATATAGCATCTTAATGAAAGACCACACAGTTTTATGGAAGTGATGAGACATAGAAAAAAGACTTTGAACTTGTAGGGAAGGCAAATTCTGAGCAGGTGAATATATGGGAGCAATAACAGAAGAAAAGGGCTACCTGGTAAAGTGAGTTATGTAGATTCTTCTAGGGCTAAATCTGGTCTGTTAAGCGTCCAAAATTGTCTTCAAGGATTAACTTCATCCTTCCTAATAGTGAGGGAAGTTGAGGGAGGGGCACCTTTACAAACTTATGTACTGCTTTTAGGCAAATAGGGGGAGGGCAGAGAACTTTTCTTGTATCTACTCTATCTTCAGCTCAAAACACAGCTTGTGCTGAAGTAGTGGATGGCATATTTTGCTGCCCTTCTATGCAATAAGTCAAGTGTGTCTATGCAGTGATGTGCTTGATTTCTTTTTTATTTCAGTATGTAAAAACAGTGGTGGCAGAGGATGAGATCATTAAATAGCATCACTGACACAACAGAAATGAATTTGAGCAAACTCTGGGAGATAGTGGAGGACAAAGGAGCCTGATGTGCTGTAGTCCATGGGGTCACAAAGAGTCAGACACATATAAAAATAACATATATATATAAACAAAAATATATAGATATAAAAAGTACTTTATTATGGAAAAATATATATTAATTCCATTGGTGCTGTGGTTGAGCAGGAAGATTTTAGAAGTATTTTTGTTGGAATTTATTTAGCAAATACTATAGGGCATCATCAGTCCACCAGAGGTTCTCAATTAGGTATCTATCATCAGATAACAAATGACACCAAACAGGAAGTTCAAATAATCCATTGGTTTCTGCATCCTTCTAGAATGATGGGAAACAGCCTGGTACACACACACACACACACACGCACATTTTTCTGGATTGGGAGCCACTGAGGACCCAATTCATTAGCCATGAGAAACATACCTGCTATCCTGAGGCACCTTTCTGGTCCCTGAAAAATGTCCCAAAAAGAGTAGTTAGCCAACACGGCTCTCACAGGACTTCTGAGTCACTTAGAGAGGTCACCATGGAAACAAATAACTATACTTCTCCAGAAAAAGGGAAAGTGCTCACAGCAAATTCCTGTGGAAGCCCATAGGAGAGAAGGACTCAGGAGGAATCATATGAGACTTCTTGAAATGCTGCTAGTATTTGAGCCGAACCATAGGAATGCATAAGCTTTTTAGTAAGCGAAGAGGAAAAAAAGTATTACAGAATCTAGAAAAGAAGCAAGGCAAGTGAGTATATTTCATGAATTTCATTTCTTTCAGACATTTAACAGTCTTTTTTATGAAGCCTCAGTTGATTTTTTTTTTCTCTTTTTTCTTTGTTTTTGAATCAGAGCAGAGTTGATTTACAGGGTGGTGTTAGTTTCAGATGTACACAGTTATACACACGTATATAAATATATATATATATGATTCAGTTATACACACATATATAAATCTATTCTTTTTCAGATTCTTTTCCATGATGTGCATGTGCTTAGTTACTTAGTCATGTCCAACTCTTTGTGACCCCATGGATTGTAGCCCATCAGGCTCCTCCGTCCACTGAGGATTCTCCAGGCAAGAATACTGGAGTGGGTTGCCATGCCCTCCTCCAGGGGATCTTCCAAACCCAGAGATCGAACCCAGGTCTCCTGCATTGCAGGTGGATTCTTTACCATCTGAGCCACCAGGGAATAGCTTATTACAAGATATTAAATAAGTTCCCTGTACTATGCACTGGTTAGTTGTTCATAGATATTTACTGAGTGCGTATAGTGAGTCAAGCACTACAGGCTCACAGTCAGGAAAACACATCACTACTTCCTGAAAGGCTCACAGTTTAGCACAGTATCTCAGCACCAGAAACTGGCTTTGGGGCTGGAGAATTCTTTGCTGAGGGGGACCATCCTGTGTGTTGTAAAATGTTTAGCAGCATCCATGGTCTGTTCTCACTAGCTGCCATAAGCAGGGCCCTCAAAGAGTGAGCACATAAAATGTTTCCAGACACTGTCAAATTCCCTTGGCTTCAGGGACTGGTGCAACCACCCCCCCTAACCCCCCACCGCAGCTGAGAACTACTGCTCTAGGTTAAAAAACAGAGACAGCAGAGGATGCGATGGTGGTGGTGATGCCTGATGGAGACACGCAGACAAGCCCTGAGCCCACCTTGCCCCCTGCAGCCTGAGGGACCAGAGGTGGATACCACGTGGAAGGGTGGCAGGACCTGAGCCTTAAAGAATAAATGTATATCACGAAAATAAAATCTCAGGGAAGAATGTTGTTTTTAGAGTAGTAATGACCCAAACGTACAGAGGTGTCTGGTAGGCACCTGAAAATTTAGGGGTCACATGAATAGAAGTGAATGTTGAAGCCCAGGGTTTTAGTGAAATTAGGAGAGAGCATCCAGAAACGGGAGAAAAGAGCACAGTAAGTGGGGAAGACATGCCAGGAAAAACGATCCCGCAAGAGAAACAGTGAAGGAGAGAAGAGAGGGGGGAGTTTGTACCAGTGGACGGACGGGGCTGGATGTTTGGGTGTGGGGAAAACTAAGAAGAAGCCTCTGGGTTTTGTCAAGAGGTCACTTGAGGACCTTACAGGGAGCTTTCAGAAACCAGAATGTAAAGGACAAACATGGGAAAGAGGCTGGCGTGAAAGGGGATGGAGAGGGTGACTTTAAAAGGTTGTCAGATTTGAAAGAAAAAAATGGATTTGTTTAGAAGAGCAGATACATAGAGCTGTTTGGAAACCAAAGAGACAGAACAGCAGCTAAGGTAGATTCCAAGGGAAGGGCACACACTTCATGAGCAGGGCGTCCAAGGACTCAGAAACGAGATCAAACGGAATGTTTCCTTTAAAAGGAAGAGTGTCTGCTTGTGCCTCAGGGTAGGATGTAGTCAGGCCAATGCTCTTGTGGCAGCAGCCACAAAAAGGTGGATAAATTACAGAGTGATCTTTGCCAGGCATCGCAGAACTCTGCGAGCGATAAGGACTAGAGGAACTGAGATTCCACATGTGGGAAAACAACCATTCTGAGGTGAAATGATTTTTTCCCTTGGGCACTTTCTGTTCCCGGTGGGTGCTGAGGATAAGACAAGCAGAGAACTTCTGCAGAAACAAAGAGAAGCAGCAAAGTGTCTAAGGGCAAAAGAAGCTGCTGTGATGAACTAGAAATGAGAGGGGCCTCAGGATGGTCTCTGGGTTCTGGAGACAGTGGAGACAGGTCAAGATCTATAAAAAATGAAGTTGCTTCACTTGTATTCTCTTGGGACTTAAAAGACAAGGGCTTTCAGAGAGTCTGCCTCAAACACAAAGCAGATCTTTCTGGAAGATGTTGCCAGATTTTGAAAAATGGGCATGGAGGTGCAGCAGTTAAAAACATGTTCAGAGATGCCCTGATATTCTTCCCTTCAGTGGAGCAAATTCCCCTTAGTGACTTACCTCCAGGGAAGAGAATGTGGCAGACATGATAGAGTGTGACTTTTGAGACCAGGTCATAAAGACACAGTGATTTCCATCCTGCTTTCTCTCTTGAGTCACTCCTCGGGAAAACCACCTGCCATGTCAGAAGGATGCACAAATGCCCTATAGAGAGGCTATATGGTGAGGAAATGAACAACAGAGAAAAAAGGAGAGCCCAGGTCAACAGCCAAGTAACTAAATTCATGAGGAACTCTTCCAGCTCCAGTCCAGTCTTCATCTTGAAGGAAGCTGAAGCCGATGCTTTTACTACAAATTTGTGAGCCCCTCAGCCAAATTACTAAGCTAAACTGCTCCCAAATTCATGACATATAAACTGAGATAATAACACTGATTGTTTTAAGCCTTTAAGTTTGGATAAATTAGTTATGCAGAAATAGATAACTAATACATAAATAAACTTGTTGTTCAGTCACTAAGTCGTATCTGACTTTTTGCAACTCCATGGACTGCAGCACTCCAGACTCCTCTGTCCTCCACTGTCTCCCCAAGTTTGCTCAAATTCATGTCCATTGGGTCAGTGATGCTATCTAACTATGTCATCCTGTCACCCCCTTTTCCTTTTGCCTTCAATCTTTTCCAGCATCAGGGATTGCAAGGAGATCAAACCAGTCAATGTTAAAGGAAATCA
This sequence comes from Dama dama, assembly GCF_033118175.1. NCBI lineage: Eukaryota > Metazoa > Chordata > Mammalia > Artiodactyla > Cervidae > Dama > Dama dama. The sequence goes on from NC_083699.1 coordinate 77,739,858, forward strand.
ACCCTGAATATTCATTGGAAGGACTGATGCTCAAACTGAAATCCCTGATTCAAAGAGCCGACTCATTGGAAAAGACCCTGAATCTGGGAAAGAAAAGAGCTAAATTGAAAGCCTGCGAAGAGAAGAACTGAACTTTCTGGTCTTTCAGGGCTGAGATGAAGATTTGCTGGGCTCTTGATCAGAAGCCTGAAACAGTGGTGAGTCAGATCTAATCTGAGTCTCACTAAAATTGCAGCTCAGCAGCTAACTCAACTCACTCTTCATTAAGCTAAGGTGATCAGTCTCTTCTCTGCCTAACAAAAAAGAAAAGCAAGTCACTTTGGTGAAAGACAGCATCACCTAAATCTCTACTGTTCTTTTACATGTAATATGCATTAAAAAAAATTAGATGTGCAAAGAGGGAAGGTCATATTGAGATAGGAGGGAAGGGGCAGGGCACAACCTTTTTCAAAAAAAATGACATACCAATGAGGATAAAACATAAACAGGCTAGAACCAGCTAGATCAAAGATGGTGGAAGAATTGACTTCCAGTAGACTTTGAGCCTCATTATTTGCTCATTGTAAAACATAGGGCTTCCTAGGTGGTTCGAGTGATAAAGAATCTGCCTGCCAATGCAGGAGACTTGAGCTCAACCCCTGGATTGGGAAGATCCCCTGGAGAAGGGAACAGCTACCCACCCCAGTATTCTGGCCTGGAAAATTCCGTGGACAGAGGAGCCTGGCAGGCTACAGTCCATGAGGTCGCAAAGAGTCAAACATGACTTAGTGATTGAGCAGGTAATACATTAGCTAAATGACATACCCACCAGCACCATGACAGTGCTAAGGCTGACCATAAAAGGCCAAAATGTAGGAACGGTCTCATTCCTGAAAATCGACCCCCTTCCTCAAAATAGTGGACTATTCCCCCCTCTCATTAACCTATGAAATGGCATGGGAGTTCCAAGGCAGTCCAGGGGTAGGATTCAGTGCTTTCACTGCCATGGCCCTGGCTTTAATCCTTGGTCAGGGAACTAGGATTCTCACAAGCTATGTGGTGTGGCCAAAAAAAGAAAAATTACCCAGCCCATAACAACCAACCATCCCATATTTCAAGGCCACTCTCCCTTCTGAGACAGACTGCATTTTGTCCATGGGGTGTGTATCACTGTGAATAATCCTTCTTTCACTTTCCTGTGGCTTGGTTTTTAATTCTTTCCTGTGTGAAGCCAAGGACCCTCACTTGGCAGCCCATCCCAGGACTCAGCCAAGACCTGGGACATGACCATGTTCTGTGCCCCATTTTCCTGCAGCAATATGACTAATAATCAATAGGAAAAAAAAACCATTCAGTAGAAGTAGAAACACAGATGAGCTGGATATTTGAAATTGCAAACAAGGATTTTGAAGTAATTAACATGTTTCTTTTGCTTCCCAATCCCCTATGATGAAAAGGACATCTCTCCTTGATGTTCATTCTAGAAGGTCTTGTGGGTCTTCATAGAAATGTTCAACTTCAGCTTCTTGGGCATTAGTGGTTGGTGCATAGACTTGGGTTAGTGTGATATTGAATAGTTTGCCTTGGAAATGAACAGAGATCATTCTGTCTTTTTGAGATTGCAACCAAGTACTGCATTTTGGACTCTTGTTGACTATGAGGGCTACTCCATTTATTCTAAGGGATTCTTGCCCACAGTAGTAGATATAATGGTCATCTGAATTATATTCACCCATTGCAGTCCGTTTGATTTCACTGATTCCTAAAATATCGATGTTCACCCTTGCCATCTCCTGTTTGACCACTTTCAATTTACCTTTACTCATGGACCTAACATTCCAAGTTCCTATGCAATATTTTCTTTACAGCATCAGACTTCTCTTTCATCACCACACATCCACGACTGGGTGTTGCTTGCACTTTGGCTCAGCCTCTTCATTTCTTCTGGAGCTATTTCTTCACTCTTCTCCAGTAGCATATTGGGCACCTACTGACCTGGGGAGTTCATCTTTCAGTGTCATATCTTTTTGCCTTTTCATACTATTCATGGGGTTCTCAAGGCAACAGTGCTGAAGTGGTTTGCCATCCCCTTCTCCAGTGGGCCACATTTTGTCAGAACTCTCCACCATGACCCATCCATCTTGGGTGGCCCTACATGACACGGCTTACAGTTTCATTGAGTTGGACAAGGCTGTGATCCATGTGATCAGTTTGGTTAGTCTTCTGTGACTGAACTGTGCTTTTGAGCTTTTGAACTGTGGTTTTGGAGAAGACTCTTGAGAGTCCCTTGGATTGCAAGGAGATCAAACCAGTTAATCCTAAAGGAAATCAATCCTGAATATTCATTGAAAGGACTGATGCTGAAGCTGAAACTCCAATACTTTAGCCATCTGATACAAAGAGCTGACTCATTGGAAAAGACCCTGATTCTGGGAAAGATTGAAGGCAGGAGGAAAAGGGGACGACAGAAGATGAGATGGCTGGATAGCATCACTGACTCAATGGACATGGGTTTGAGCAAACCCCAGGAGATGGTTTAAATAGGGAAAACTGGCATGCTGCCGTCCAAGAGCTCACAAAGAGTCAGACACTACTGTACAACTGAAAAAGATATGTTTCTTTAAATGAAGGGAAAGAATCATAATATAAGTCAAAAGATGAAGAATTTTTCCAAGGAATTTAAATTCATAAAAAATCAAATGAACATCTAAAATTGAAAAGAAAAAGTATAATATCTCAAGTTGATAATAGGTTTAACAGCAGATTGTACACACAGAACACAGTATTTGTAAGTTGGAAGAAAAGCCAATGGAAAACATATGCATTACAGAAAGAGAAACAGTGGAAAAAACAAATAGGAGTATAAATTACATGCAAGAAACTCTCAGAAGGTCCAACATATGTATTTTGTAAAGAGGAGAAAGAAAGAGGGGAAATTGGGTAGAAGTAACAGAGAAATAAAGGCTCAGAATTTTCGAGCAATGAAAAAGAAATAGATTTATTTTATCTTCTGAAATATTGGTCAACAAAAGAGAAGAGAGAAGGGAGAGGAATTCTGAGGTTGCGGTGTAAGAAGCCTTATCTTCTCAGTGAAGAAGGACACAAGTTCACCTTCAGAGAGTGAGGCAGTTTACGGGAGTAAGTGTAAAACCTAAAGAGAACAGAGAAGGGTACATCAGCCACTGGAGACAATTCAGTAAGGAATTAACTAGAATAAACTACAAGAAATGTCAATTTGCAAGGTTATATAAAATGATTTTGTGATGAGAGCAATGAATATGACGGTCTTTTTCTAATAGCATTAAAAGCTCCACATCAAGACCATAAAAACATGTGCATGCTCACAGGCATACACACACACACACACACACACACACACACACACACACACACACACACATTTAATCAATGTTAGGCAGAAACAAAATTGGAGGTGACGAAATCAAACAGGAATCAAAACTGAACCCTAGTAAGAGAAGAGTGACAATGGAAGTGGTTGATCATCTAATCCATCCTAAGTGGGGAAACTAAGATAAAAAAAAAAGATTGATAAAAGGGGAGAACCAGGGCAGGTTGCAGGACTGCTGGTCTGATGGAGAAAAACAAGGACATTCGGAGTGAGACAGTGGAAGAGAACAAAGGTTGTAGCCATGGTGAGGAATTTTCCTTCTTTGAAGGCAGAGTAAATCTTGGTGGTTATAAGACCCAGAAAACAGCCATAAATAACATTTTTTGAAATGAAATGGACGTGAAGATTGCTAATGTCAAAACAATTGAAAAAGTATGAAGCTGAAAGTTGCTTCATTTCCCTAGACCTGAGGAAAGAACCCAGGTGAGACTCCAGCAGTCTTCCCTGCATTTTATCACACCCCGCAGTTTCCTACCTTGAACTAAAATGTAGTGTTTTTACTGGAATTTTCAGTTAAGTTTCAATTGTAAAGGAAAGTTTCATTCTGCAGGCTTCCTTACTGACATGAAGCAGTCTTTTAAAATGTCTACTCAAACTGTTAAAAAGAGAAATAGCATTCTTTAAAAAGTCACCCTTTTATAAATGCTTACCTATGTTCCTTCTGAGCCCCAGCTAAAGATAACATGCAAACTTACAGAATTTGAACTTCCAAAAAAATCCACCTGGTTCTTGAAATTTGAGGTGGCAAACATCAGATCAGCATGTTTCAAAAAAAGAAGCAGGTAAGACCATCCTGCTCAACCTAACAGCTCAGCTTATCCATTAAACATCAGCGCTGACAGAAGCAAATGGACTTCTCAGGTGGTGCTAGTGGTAAAGAAGCTGCTTGCCAATGCAGGAGGCCAGGATTAGGTCCCTGGGTCAGGAAGATTCCCTGGAGGAGGGCATGGCAACCCACTCCGGTATTCTTACCTGGAGAATTCCATGCACAGAGGAGCCTGACGGGCTACAGCCCATGGGGTCGCAAAGATTCGGACATGACTAAAGCAACTTAGGACACATGCACAGAAGCAAATTGTTGGAAAACTTCGAGAAAAGGTGACTTGGAAAATGCAACAATATCTGTTTCCACAGCCCCACAGACTCCCCTTTACTCTGACTTGACAGTTAATGCTCCCTGTCTCCTATGCTTTGTGCAATTACCAGTGATACTTTGTGAAGCTTTAGTGTGGAGATATTCTATGGACGTGTGGCTATTGTAAGGTACTTGGAGCATCAGTTAACTCACCAAGGCATGTTAGATGCCTCTCAAAAAGGATTTAATCACACATCCATAGAGATTCTTAATCCTCCTATGCTCAGTCGTTCAGTCGTGTCTGACTCTACACAACCCCATGGACTGTAGCCCTCCAGCCAGGGGATCTTCCTGACCCAGGGATCAAACCCGTATCTCCTCTATCTCCTGCCTTGGCAGGGGGATTCTTTACCACTGAGCGCCTCAGATGAGCTCAACTCTGAGAACCTCAGAAGTGTCACTTCTTTTCATGAAGCTTAGTTTCTTACCCTTGTTTCTTTATTTTATTTTTTTTTTGTATTAGCATTTTATAAGGATTTCCATTTAAGTTTATTTATTTTTTTTTATAAGGAACCAATTTATTTATTTTTTTTTTCTTTTTTAATTTTTATTATTATTATTTTTTTTTCCCAGTGGGTTTTGTCATACATTGATATGAATCAGCCATGGATTTACATGTATTCCCAATCCCGATCCCCCCTCCCACCTCCCTCTCCACCCGATTCCTCTGGGTCTTCCCAGTGCACCAGGCCCGAGCACTTGTCTCGTGCATCCCACTTGGGCTGGTGATCTGTTTCACCATAGATAGTATACATGCTGTTCTTTTCAAATATCCCACCCTCACATTCTCCCACAAAGTTCAAAAGTCTGTTCTGTATTTCTGTGTCTCTTTTTCTGTTCTGCATATAGGGTTATCGTTATCACCTTTCTAAATTCCATATACATGTGTCAGTATGCTGTAATGTTCTTTATCTTTCTGGCTTACTTCACTCTGTATAATGGGCTCCAGCTTCATCCATCTCATTAGGACTGGTTCAAATGAATTCTTTTTAATGGCTGAGTAATATTCCATGGTGTATATGTACCACAGCTTCCTTATCCATTCATCTGCTGATGGGCATCTAGGTTGCTTCCATGTCCTGGCTATTATAAACAGTGCTGCGATGAACATTGGGGTGCATGTGTCTCTTTCAGATCTGGTTTCCTCAGTGTGTATGCCCAGAAGTGGGATTGCTGGGTCATATGGCAGTTCTATTTCCAGTTTTTTAAGAAATCTCCACACTGTTTTCCATAGCGGCTGTACTAGTTTGCATTCCCACCAACAGTGTAAGAGGGTTCCCTTTTCTCCACACCCTCTCCAGCATTTATTGCTTGTAGACTTTTGGATAGCAGCCATCCTGACTGGCGTGTAATGGTACCTCATTGTGGTTTTGATTTGCATTTCTCTAATAATGAGTGATGTTGAGCATCTTTTGATTTAAAATGTGTTAATTTCTGCTATACATCAAAGTGATACAGTTATACATATATGTATGCATTATTTTTTCTTATATTCTTTTCCATTGTGATTTATTATAGTGTATTGAATATAGTTCTCTGTCCTACACAGTAAGACCTTGTTATTTATCTATTCTATATATAAAAGCTTATTTATATCTCCTAACCCTAACCTCCCACTCCATTCTGCTCCACCCACATCCCCCTTGGCAACCACCAGACTATTCTTTATGTCCATGAAAATCCACCTTTAGAGCCAAGGACAGAGTCCATGGATGCACATAATTTTTTTTAAATATTACTTCTAACTTGTTTTTTTCTTTCAGGTGCCATAACTCTCCAAGGTCAGAACTTACTTTAAAAATCAAAGCAGTGTTTATTGAGAGTGCTAAAACTAGAAAGAAACTAATTTTTCATAGGCTTCATTTCATTTCCATGACATTGGCCTGCACTTCTAAGTTTTAAAGACATTAGTAAGCTGCTAGAAATAGTTCCTTGAACAATAGCTGAGAGAACATGACCACATTTTATCAGCAGGAAACCTAACTATCCTTGCATATACTTTTTCTTTTGTAGCATAATAAATTCATTTTACAAAATTCACCTTGGATTTAGGACTTTGTGCTAAATAATGCTAAAGCAAATCCAATGGAAATTTATAAGGGCCTATGTAAACATTTTCCTAACTTTGCACCAAAGTGACTAATACACAATTTTTAGTTTTCTTAAATCATTATCTCCCCGTTGATAGGAGATAGATTGTTCTAGGGTCCCTTTAAGCTTTTCTTCCTCTAACTTAGAGCCTTTGTGTGGCATAACTTCAACAATATTCAAAAACAGTCTCTCTTCTGCCCACAGCAAAGTCGCAATAAAATCAGTGAGTACATCCTTAAGAAACCACCACCTACATTATTGATGGCTTTGCAAGCAAAGCTTTTCTTATGTGCCCTTCCCACATTAAAGATTTCAACGGTAAGCCTGTGAGTTAAAATCTCACAGCATGTTAGCTTACTAGCAATTCTGCTTTTTTGAGAAAATGTTGCAGGGTCTGTTCCACTAGCCCATTGCATCTTGACAGCTTGCTTCTATTTTTAGCAATAAGAACTTTAAATTTTCTCTAAGATCATCCTCCATAGCTAGAGAAAGCTAGGAGAACTAAGTATTGACTCTTATATCTTTATGTCATTTAAACTTCCTCTGATTTTTATTTCTTTTTGGCTGTGCTGGCTCTCCCTTGCTGCAAGCAGACTTTAGTTTAGTTTAGTTTAGTTTGTCTAGTTGCAGTGTGTGGCCTTCTGTTTGTGGTGACTTCTCTTATTCTGGAGCTCAGGCTCTAGGGCATGCAGGCTTCAGCAGCTGTGGCTCCCAGGCTCAAGAGCACAAGCTCAGTAGCTGTGGTTCATGGGCTTAGTTGCTCCATGGCATGTGAGATCTTCCTGGGTCAGGGATCAAACCCGTATCTCCTGCATTGACAGGCAGATTTTTTTTAACCACTGAGCCCCTCAGGGAAGCCCCTGAAAATCACAGTTTTAACACAGTTCCTTAGAACTGTAGTCTGAACCAGGCATGTTTAAGAGTTATGGATGAGAACCCTGAACTCCAGCTTCAGAGGGAATGGAAAATAAAGGGATAAAGCACCACATTCGTCTTCTCTAAAGATTGACTGTATTCCCTGAGGGGTAATTTACAATGTAACACTGGACTAGAACAAACATTCATGTGAATTTGGGGGCCAGAACAATAGCTTTCAAACACATCTGGGCCTTTAGGCCGGTTGTGCCTTGGGCTGGACATGACATTAAATTTAACTTAGAGTTTTCTATGATCTCAGAAACTAAGTCTAATCAGAACAGCCACTGAAGGACTTGACTTTCAAAACAGATTTTCTCTATGATGCGAAACACCCCAAGTTAAGATACCTATGTAAAGTTCCAGAAAAGATAGGCTGCCCTGCAGTGGTCTTTGAATTCCATGCTTGGGGCTGCTTGGGGCTGCTTCCAATGCTTCCTATGACAAGATGTTGGACACAGCTAATCTGTCAGGCAGTGTTCATTCAGCAAAAACTCACTAAGGGCTTGCAAAGAGACAGGTATTAAGCTGTGCCCACAGTTGCACCACCCTCTCCCAGGTCTTCGGTGTTGGCCCTCTGTCTTCAAATTCTGGAACATTTAGCCCCTTTTTGAGGCCCACTCGGGGATGTCCTATTCAATTCACATCTGAACCACAAGGGTTTTTTAATTAATATTTGGATCTAGTAATAATAGAAACAATAGAGGGGAACTGTAAATATATCTGTACCAGATAAGATCCTACTGTGGGCCAGCGCCAGATCTGGGTGTCTTGGAGGAAAGGCAGATAGCCTAGTTCTGGTCTTTAAATAATTAGTTGTCTCAACATCTAGAAGTGTGTACCTGAGACAATATATGAGCAATCTGAAAAAAAAAAAAAAAAACAGAAAAAAAATCAAATATGTCACAGTCTATGCTGGATATGTACTAAGTATGGGCAAATTAGACAAGGTAACTCACACAGTGGTTACTGCTGTTGTTCACTCACTAAGTTGTGTCCAACTCTTTGCAACCCCGTGAACTGCAGCACGCCAGGCTTCCCTGTTCTAAACCATCTCCCAGAGTTTGCTCAAATTCATTGAATCGGTGATGCCATCCAGCTGTCTCATCCTCTGTCGCCCCCTTCTCCTCCTGCCTTCAGTCTTTCCCAGAATCAAGGTCTCTTCCAAAGAGTCAGCTCTTCACATCAGGTGGCCAAAGTATTGGCGCTTTAGCTTCAGCATCAGTCCCTCCAGTGAATATTCAGGGTTGATTTCCTTTAGGATGGACTGGTTGGATCACCTTGCAGGCCAAGGGACTCTCAAGAGTCTTCTCCAACATCACAGTTCAAAAGCATCGATTCTTCGGTGCTCAGCCTTCTTTATGATCCAACTCTTATAGAGCAATACATTCATAGGATAGTCCAGACATTGACTATCAGGAGAAAACCATGACTCAGACCTCAGCAAGGACATAGGATCCCAAGGTCCATGAGGAACAGCCAGTAGAAAGCCCAGAATAGACGGAGAAAACAGAGGACATCTGTCAGGATGCCCAGGTAGACCCACAGAAATTTTTAGAGCAGAACCAGCCCAAGGCATAAAATTCAAAGATTTTTGCAGGGCAAACTGCTATTTCTAGAGCTTTTCAATTGTATCCTATCCTTCCTTTTCCACCAGTTTTGGCCCCAGAAGTGACCCAGACTTGACAGGGTGTACCTCCCTTGGGATGGCCCAGCTCTGCTTCTTTGTGGCCCAATAATGTGAAGGTGACAGTAGTTTCCCAGAACACAGAAAACTCTTCAACCTCTGACCCTGGGATTTAAGTGCCTTCCCAGTGATCAAATGGAGAACGAAATGGCAAGCCACTCCAGTATTCTGGCCTGGGAAATTCCATGGATGGAGGAGTCTGACAGTGTGTAGTCCAGGAGGTGACAGAGTCAGACATGACCAAGTACACACACAGCACACAGCAGCCCCCAGGGGTCAAGAGCACAAACAAGCCCCCAAAGTCTCTACATGGTCTCTGTTTGGTACCCAGAGCACCATTGCTCTGGGACATTTCTGACCGGAAGCCCACCCTAATTGGACTGTCATATCCTGCATAACAAAGTGGCACATTTAATGTGAATAGATTTTCTAGTTACCTCATTTGCTGCTTAATGACCTACTGCAGATAATCTTCAGAACTTTTAATATATCAGATTAGCTGTACTCCATTGATTTCTAGCCTGTTCTTTCTGAGAAGCATTTTTACAGACTCATTAGTCAACCACCCAGTCTTGTGGAGGAAATGTATTATCAGAATCTCTCTCCTTTTTTTAGATCGGAGTGTAGTTGATTTCCAATGTTGTGCTAAATTTCTGGTATACAGCAAAGTGATTCGGTTATCTAGAGAGATAGAGATATTATTGTTGTTGTTGCTTAGTCACTAAGTCATGTCCAACTCTTTTGCGACCCCATGGACTGTAGCCCGCTAGGTTCCTCTGTCCATGGGATTCTCTAGGCAAGAATACTGGAGTGGGTTTCCATCTTCTGCTCCAGGGGATCTTCCTGACCCACGGATTAAGCTTGAATCTCCTGTTTGGCAAGTCAGTTCTTTACTGTTGAGCCACCTGGGAAGCCCAGATATAGAGATAAATAGATACTCTTTTTCCATTGTGGTTTATTACAGGAGACTAAACAAAGATCATGGCATCTGGTCCCATCACTTCATAGCAAATAGATGGAGAAACAGTGGAAACAGTGGCAGACTTTATTTTTTTAGGCTCCAAAATCACTGCAGATGGTGACTGCGGCCATGAAATTAAAAGACACTTGCCCCTTGGAAGAAAAGTTATGACCAACCTACACTGCTGTCCAGGTTAAAAAGCAGAGATGTTACTTTGCCAACAAAGATCTGTCTAGTCAAGGCTATGGTTTTTCCAGTAGTCATGTATGGATGTGAGTGTTGCACTATAATGAAAGCTGAGTGCCAAAGAATTGATGCTTTTGAACTATGATGTTGGAGAAGACTCTTGAGAGTCCCTTGGACTGTAAGGAGATTCAACCAGTCCATCCTAAAGGAAATCAGCCCTGAATATTGATTGGACAGACTGATGAAGTTAAAACTCCAGTACTTTGCCACCTGATGCAAAGAACTGACTCATTTGAAAAGACCCTGATGCTGGGAAAGATTGAAGGCAGGAGGAGAAGGGGACGACAAAGGATGAGATGGTTGGATGGCATCACTGACTCATTGGACATGAGTTTGAGTAAACTCCGGAAGTTGGTGATGGACAGGGAGGCCTGGTGTGCTGCAGTCCATGGGGTCACAAAGAGTTGGACACAATTGAGCGACTGAACTGAACTGAACTGAATCTCCCTTTTGATAGGTATCAGAGACAAGAAACACCTACAATAGAAGAGCAGTATTGGGGCAACTGTATAAAATCCCAGTGGCTGCTGTGATCAATTTTCCTCTCACAATTCTGGAAAAGTAAAAAAAATCAAGGCGTTGACAGAACCACACTCCCGCTAGAAGCTCTAGTAGAATCCATTCCTTGCATTTTCTAGCATCTGGTGGCTCCCGGAGCTCCCTGGTGTATGACAGGATCAATCCACATTCTGCCCCTATGACCACATGGCCTTCTCCTCTTCTGTCTGTATAACCTCACTCAGCCTCATTCTCTTAAGGACAATTTCCTTCATTATTCAAACTACCTTGTGAAGTAGGGTTAGGGTTAGGTGGCGCAGTGGCAAAGAACCCCCCTGCCAAAGCAGGAGATGCAGGTTTGATCCCTAGGTTGGAAAGATCCCCTAGAGAAGAAAATGGCAACTCAATCCAGTATTCTCGCCTGGGAAATCCCATGGACAGAGGAGCCTGGCGGGCTGCAGTCCACGGGGTTGCAAAGAGTCAGACACAACTGAACAGCTGAGAACACACACACACACATGAAGTAGGGAATACTACTCTTATGTTTCCAGATGATGATTCTCTATGACTCTTGCTAGATAGACCTACTTACATGTAGCAAAGCAACTATACCACAAAATTGAATTCAAGACTTTTGCCATTGGGGGGTGTGAAACATCTGGATTTCTCCCTTAAAATACAAGATTTTGCTGATTTTCTATCATATAAATGCAGCTGTATTCTGACTCTGAACTATAATATTACCAAATTGTCAGTTCTTTTCTGGATGGTTATGCTATACTTCTTTTATTTTCCTGACACTATCTGGTCATTTTATCCTGTTTATATTATTTTTATGTCCTTAGAGAATGTAAAGATGATGTCTTCATGTAAAAAATAAATAAATAAAGGCCCTTATCACTGGCTTTGCTGCCTCCCCCCACTCAGATCACCTTATCTCAACACCTTTTACTTAATTACATCTACAAAGACCCCTGACCAAAATAAGATCATTCACAGGTTCTAAGGATTAGGACATGATATAGCTTTGTAGTGACCATCTGTCCCCATTTTCCTGAATTGGAAGGATTTTCCAAGAGTTGGGACTTTCAGCACATCGCATGGAGATTGGCCAGTTACCCCACTCTGAGAGGCAGACTTCAGAAGATGAAAATCCTCAGGCAGAATTAGGCAGTGATTCTGCAAGTGTGGCCCCTAGACCAGGATCATCATCATCATTCCTGGACTCCACCCCAGACCCATGGAATCAGAAACTTTGAGGGTGAGGCTCAGAAATCTGTCTTAATAAGGCTCAAGGTTGATTTTAAGATACACTAATGTGGGAGAATCACTAGAGTTAGATTTGAGTCTTGGCCAAAAGTTGGGCAAAGGAAAAAAGCTAACTGGAACTGTGGCTGTCAGCTTTGGCAGCACCTTTGAATCACATGAAAAGTACTGATGCAAAAGCTCTGATGCCCAAGCCCCATAATTGGTCCAGGGTGAAACCTGAACAATGGTGTTTTTCAGCAACACCCCAGCTGATTACAGTGTGAGCAGGGGCCAAGAACCTCAGCCACAAGACTTAATCCAGAGGCAGCAATAATGAATGTGTAAGTGCGGGCTTCAGAGCAGGTTTGCCTGTAGCCCCTTTGTGCTCCAAGTCACAGAATAAACAAAATCCTACTTTCCCTTTGAACGTAAAAAGACTGATAGACCATATTTCTTTGGTCTGCTACAGATGGATGAAAAATGTAATTTCAGAGTAATTCAACATAAACAGAAGTATGTGAATAGTTTAGGCATGAAAAGGGTCCCAAGTTAAAACAGAGTAAGGATTTAACATGCAAGAAGAGCAGAAATACTGAATCTTTGGCCAGTGCATGTGTGTCATGTCCAACTCTGTCTGACCCAATGGACGTATAGTCCGCCAGGCTCCTCTGTCCATGGGATTCTCCAGGCAAGAATACTGGAGTGGGTTTCCATGCTCTTCACCAAGGGATCTTCCCAACCCAGGGACTGAACCTGAGTCTCTTATGTCTCCTGCACTGACAGGCAGGTTATTTACCACTAGCGCCACCTGGGAAGCCCAAGAATGAATCTTTAGTGAGGGTGCGGCTATTTCCCATACTTGGTGATGTGAGCTCACTAGAGAATTACAGCCAGGGGGCAGATGCTGTCCTCTGCCCATGTGTCTCCAGACAATGCAGCAGTGTGTTGACAGCCATCTTTTCCCCCCATAATCTAAAATCAAAGGATCATTTCCCTCAGGTGTACCTTATATGGATGGAGCCTAACTCGTGGTGAAGTTTCGAGAGCCAACTGAGAGATGCCCTGGACATATAAAAGATTATCCTGAAGCGATTCCTCCATTTGTTAGTGTGTGGGAGGAAAAGAAAGACCGGGGGAGGAAGAGAAGAAATCAGCAGAGAGGAGGAGCGGGGACAATGGGACAGAGGAGCATATATCTCCTCTGGGAATATCTCTGAGAGAACCCAAGGCAAGATCCTCATCAGTGACAGGAGGAGGGATGGGAGTGAGGGCTGTTTCACAAAGGTCAAGTGAGTAAGTGCTTTCAAAAAGTTTAGACAACTTTTACAAAGAAATATGACTGTGAAGGGACAGGTCTTAAGAAATACCAAGGTCATGATATTTTTAAAGACAGGGCATACCTAATGATATTTTATACAGGAAAAGGGGACTATACCGAGGGAGAGATTGAGGATTCAAAAAAGGATCAAGACATGAAAGCAATAAAAATGTCCATTGACGGATGAATAAAGAAGATGCAGTACATATACACAGTGGAATACTACTCAACCATAAAAAAGAGTGAAATCATGCCATTTGCAGCAATATGGATAGACCTAGAGATAATCATGGTCCAACTCTCACATCTGTACATGACTAATGGAAAGACCATAGCTTTGACTATATGGACCTTTGTTGGCAAAGTGATGTCTCTGCTTTTTAATATGCTGTCTAGTTTTATCATAACTTTCCTTCCAAGGGGCAAGTGTCTTTGAATTTCATGGTTGTGGTCACCATCTACAGTGATTTAGGAGCCCAAGAAAATAAAATCTATCACTGCTTCCACTTTTTCCCCTTCTATTTGCCATGAAGCTTATTCTATGAAGAGACTGAAACAGAGAGTATATAGAGCTGAGGTCATAGTACAGACTGAATCATGGAAATTAAATCAAAGTTGACACAGTGGCTGCTAAGACTCTGGGCTCCTTTCCCACCTTAGTTTTGAGAACGTGGGTTGCAACGCTTAGACTCATCCTCACTTTAAGGGGAATTTGAGGACTTCTCATCAGCTCTGACAAAGATCTACATATAGCAATGAAAAGAACCCACCAAGTTTCTCTTAGTTGAATCCCCCAGTCAATGAGCTCTGCCCATGGATACTCTTTATTTTTATTGAAGTATAGTTCAATTCCCTGGTGGCTGAGGTGGTAAAGAATCTGCCTGCAGTGCAGGAGACCTGTGTTCAGTCCCTGGGTTGGGAAGATCCCCTGGAGAAGGAAATGGCAACCCACCCCAGTATTTCTGCCTGGAGAATTCCATGGACAGAGGAGCCTGGCAGGTTATAGTCCATGGGGTCACCAAGAGTAAGACACAACCGAGTGACTGTCACTCACTCACATAGTCGAATTACAATGTTGAATCACAATGCTGTGTTAATTTCTACTATACAGCAAAATGACTCTATACACACACACACACACACACATACACACACACACACACATATATATATACACACATACATTTGTTTCCATATTCTTTTCCCTTATGGTTTATCACAGGATATTGAACATAGTTCTCTGTGCTTTACAGTAGGACCTCATTGTTTATACATTGTATATACACCAGTTTGCATCTGCTAACCCCAAACTCCTAATCTATACCCCACCACCCCTCTCCCCCTTCACAACCACATACCTGTTCTCTATGTCTCTGAGACTGTTTCTGTTTTATAGATAGGTTCATTTGTGTCATATAAGTGATGTCATATGGTATTTATCTTTCTCTGTCTGACTTACTTCACTTAGTAAGATCATCTTGAGGACTCTCCATGTTGCTCAAATGGCATTACTTTGTTCTTTGTCACGGCTGAGCAGTATACCATTGTATATATGGACCATATAAAGATACTTTTTAATGAACTGCACTTCAAGTATGAACTGACAGCCAATCAGGAGACATTTGACAGAAGCATCAAGCGTCCAGGGTTTCTCACCCTCCACACTGCTGACATTTGAAGCCTGATAAGTTTTTGTTGTGGGGAAGGGTGTGGGTAGCCTATGCACTGTAAAATGCTTAGCAACATCCCTGACCTCTACCCACCAGAGAGGGTAGCACCCCTACTCCAATGGGAGCAAGGAGACTATCTCCAGATGTTGCCGAATATCCCCTGAGGGTGAGGTCTTCCTCCTTCCAACCCATTGGCTCAATGGAGAGTCATTGACATAGTACAGTAGGAAAGGCAAATCCTAAAACAAACGGGAAAAAGCAAACTAGGGTGAGGCAAGGAGGAAAATACATCTTTGGAAAGAAAAAACTGCAATTAGCATCCTGATAAATACAGGTAGGTACTGTTTCATTAAAACAAGAATAAAATGTGATTAAAAGCAAGTACAGCGGGGCAACAAAAAAGCTAGGTCTTGGCAATTAAAGATATGAGATCAAAATGGAAAAGATAATAAAAGTATTGAAAGACAAAAGCTAAAAAAATTAGTATAAAAAGGAACGAATTTAAGTCAGTTCTTAATGAGACGGATGAACCTAGAACCTGTTACACAGAATGAAGTAAGTCAGAAAGAGAGAATCAAATATTGTATTGTTAATGCATATACATGAAATCTAAAAAATGGTACTGAACCTATTTGAAGGGAAGGATGGAGACACAGATATAGAGAACGAAAGTGAAGAAAGTGAAAGTTGCTCAGTCTTGTCTGACTTTTTGTGACCCCATGGACTGTACAGTCCATGGAATTCTCCAGGCCAGAATACTGGAGAGGGTATCTTTTCCCTTCTCCAGGGGATCTTCCCAACCCAGGGATCGAATCCAGGTATCCTGCATTGCAGGCAGATTCTTTACCAGCTGAGCCACAAGGGAAGCTCGATATAGAGAATGAACTTGTGGAATTGAAGGACATGAGACTCCAGTTGGGAACTTGGCCATAAACATTCGGCCAAAACACCTCAAAGCATATCACTCAATTGTCAGTAAACAGCAATAAAGAGAGGCTCAAGAACAAAAATTGAAGAACAGACAGAAGTTTGGATATCATAATGGTGTTTGATTTATTTTCAGCAACAATGGAACTGATAAAATAATAACATTTTTGAAAATCTTAGGAGACTACCAAATGTTAACAAAGATCTGGAATTACAAGAACTCCCATACATTGCTGATGGGAACTCAAAATATCACAGCCACTGTAGAAAGAAGACTGGGGACTTCCCTGGTGACTCAGTGGTAGGGAATCCGCCTGCCAGGGCAGGAAACCCAGGTCTTATCTCTGATCCTGGGAGATCCCACCTGCTGAGGAGCAACTAAGCCCGTGTGCCGCAACTACAGAGCCTGCACTCTAGAGCCTGGGATCTGCAGCTCCATGCCACTCGGAGCTCCCTTTGCATATCCTAAACTGAAAGAACTGTTATTATTCCTGCCTGCCTCTGTGACTGCACCCTTGGACTAGCCTACTCCCTCTCTTCACATGTTCAGTTTCTATGCTCTGTTCAAGACTGGTACTTCTCCATGAAGCCTTCTTTAGGTTGAAATGTATCTCAGTCCCTCCCTAGTCTTCATCTATCTGCCTGCCACAGAGCATGCCGCTTTTACCTTCTTTGTGGATATGCCCATATATCCATTAAAAAATCAAGCACCTTGCAGACAGGTGGTCATGTCTTCATACTGTGTTTTATCAAAGCAGACCTGAAAGATTCATACCTAATTACATCATTCTCTCTGTGCCTGGAGAATTGATACAGTGCCTCCTGTGTAGCACGTACCAAGTAAACCGGTGCCAACTCAGGCCCTCGGGTGTCCCCTTTCTCCATCCATGGATGGACCATGCACTCCAGCACCAAGGATGAGATCTACTGCATCTGCAGTAACTGAGGACATATTTGCCAGAACTTTTAGCAGGAATATCCCCTAACAATACCTAGTGCTTCCCAGGTGGCTCAGTGGTAAAGAATCCTCCTGGTCAATGCATGAGACATGAATTTGATCCCTGGGTCCAGAAGATCCCCTGGAAGTGGAAATGGCAACCCACACCAGTATTCTTACCTGAAAAACTCTGTGGACAGAGGAGCCTGATGGGCTATAGTCCAGGTGTCACAAAGAGTCGGACATGACTGAGCACACACACACACACATACACACATACATGCCCTTGTCAAGGGCTTGGTGAGAAACATTATCTCTTACATCAAAACCAATCTAGAGGCAAGTTGTTTTCTTTCCTACTTTTTTTTTTCTCAATTTCCTGCCTCTTTCCATGTTTTTTCAGATTACTTTTTTCCTCCCCATCTTACCCTTCTTCCAATCTCACTCTCTTCTGGACTTTATTTCCTTAAAAAAAAAAAAAAAAAACATTTATTTATTTGTCTCAATGTGTACAAGACAGATCTGGATCAATAATCATAATGAAGCACAAAATTACACAAGCGTGTTTTTCCTTCCTTGGACTTCTGCAGGTCAGCAGAAAATTTCCAGGACAGAAGGGGCAGCGGGGAGAGAGAAAGCAACTCCAGTCCCCTTCTCCCCACACGCTGTCAATCCAAGGCTTTCCTGCTTACAAACGCTCTGCATCACTCTATTCAGACAAGGTAGTTTGGATCCACTTCAAACAAGCTGCCAATTGATGTTTTGTAGCTTGATGCAGATGATTTCAGAGCTGCTAAAATGCAGTTCTGTGAGTGGTCAAAATAGAAATAAACTCACCGCGTCCTCTCACCCAGCATCAATCATTGTGCCTGGGGGATGCATCACACTCTACGAGCCAGCTTGTCTTCTTTGGCAGATGAACATAACATTTACTTCAATCAACTTGGGGTGTCTGCACTGTCATCCCTGTTGATTGGTGTCCTCTGATTACAGGCCTAGGAGGTAAGAATGCTGGCTTCTTCATCATCATCCACTGAGTTGTCCTTGAACAAGTCATTTCAGGGAGAAGAAAGATGAAACCTTTTCCAGAGTGAAGGAAAGTCACCCTGTAAGCACTTTGCTGCAGCCAGGTCAGTGCCCAGTGATGAGTAAATTTCTGAGAATAGACTTGGGGATATCTGGGGGAGGGTAACAATCGTGCCCCACAGAGACCAGTAGCCAGGCGTCAGGGCAGTTAGAGATTGCATCACACAGGAGCTAAAGGCACAGGTTCTAAAAACAGTCTGCTCAGAGGAAAACAGTGGCTCCCCCATTTACAAATGATGTGGGTCATTGTTCAGAGGACTCCCTGCTTCTATTTACTTAACTGGAACTTGGATAACAAAGAGCATTGACCTCATAAGTCCCTTGTGAGTATTAAAATGATCAAAATGAGGTTGTCCTTGCAAGGTCCTTAGCAAGACATCTGGCACAGAAGACACACTCCTTGAGTATTAGCCGATGTCAGAGACTGGCCAGATGCCCACCACCTCTGTCTCCTCCCTCTGGGCAAACAGAATGACTGTATTTCCCAGGTTCCCTTGCAATCAGGGCTGTGCATACAATTAGTTCTGGGCAGTGAATGTGAGCAGATTCATGAGCCACTTCTAGACCTGATAATAAAACAAACCATGTGTATCGTGTTGAAGAGAGACTCCCCAAAAGACCCAAGTCCCAACCCCCAGAACCCATGGTGGTGACCTTATCTGGGCAAAGTTGGTCTTTGCGGATGTAATGAAGTCAAAGATCCTAAGAAGAGATAATCTGACCTAATGAAACTTAAAAGCTTTTGCACTACAAAGGAAACTATAAGTAAGGTGAAAAGACAGCCCTCAGATTGGGAGAAAATAATAGCAAATGAAGAAACAGACAAAGGATTAATCTCAAAAATATACAAGCAACTCCTGCAGCTCAATTCCAGAAAAATAAATGACCCAATCAAAAAATGGGGCAAAGAACTAAACAGACATTTCTCCAAAGAAGACATACAGATGGCTAACAAACACATGAAAAGATGCTCAACATCACTCATTATTAGAGAAATGCAAATCAAAACCACAATGAGGTACCATTACATGCCAGTCAGGATGGCTGCTATCCAAAAGTCTACAAGCAATAAATGCTGGAGAGGGTGTGGAGAAAAGGGAACCCTCTTACACTGTTGGTGGGAATGCAAACTAGTACAGCCGCTATGGAAAACAGTGTGGAGATTTCTTAAAAAACTGGAAATAGAACTGCCATATGACCCAGCAATCCCACTTCTGGGCATACACACTGAGGAAACCAGATCTGAAAGAGACACGTGCACCCCAATGTTCATCGCAGCACTGTTTATAATAGCCAGGACATGGAAGCAACCTAGATGCCCATCAGCACATGAATGGATAAGGAAGCTGTGGTACATATACACCATGGAATATTACTCAGCCATTAAAAAGAATTCATTTGAATCAGTTCTAATGAGATGGATGAAGCTGGAGCCCCTTATATAGAGTGAAGTAAGCCAGAAAGATAAAGAACATTACAGCATACTAACACATATATATGGAATTTAGAAAGGTGATAACGATAACCCTATATGCAAAACAGAAAAAGAGACACAGAAATACAGAACAGACTTTTGAACTCTGTGGGAGAAGGCGAGGGTGGGATGTTTCGAGAGGAATCGGGTGGAGAGGGAGGTGGGAGCGGGGATTGGGATGGGGAAGACGTGTAAATCCATGGCTGATTCATATCAATATATGACAAAACCCACAAAAAAAAAAAAAGAAAGAAAATGTCCACAGATACAGAAAAGTTGAAAGAATAGCACAATTATATATTAATAAATGATATATGATAAAAAAAAAAGATAATCTGGAGTTTAGGGTAGACTCTGAGTCAAATGACAGGTATTTCTAGAAGTAGAGAGAGAGAGGGGAACACAGATACACAGAGAAGAGGTTGAAGTGAAGATGGAGGCAGGGATTAGAGTTGTGTTATGCAAACCAAGGAAACTCAAGAATCGTCAGCAGCAGGACACTAGGAGAGAAGCCTGGAATGGAGTTTCCCTCAGTTCCATAAGGAACCAACCCTGCCAACACCTTGATCTTGGAGCCTGGCCTTCAGAACCGTGAGACAATAGAATTCTGTTGTAAGCCCCCAGCTTGTGTCAAATTTTTTTATGGAAGCCCTAGAATCCGCCTGCAATGCAGGAGACCCCAGTTTGATTCCTGGGTTGGGAAGATACACTGGAGAAGGGAAAGGCTTCCCACTCCAGTATTCTTGGGCTTCCCTGGTGGTTCAGATGGTAAAGAATCTGCCTGCAATGTGGGAGACCTGGGTTCGATCCCAGAGTTAGGAAGGTTCCCTGGAGAAGGGAAAAGCTACCCACTCCAGTATTCTGGCCTGGAGAATTCCATGGACTGTATAGTCCATGGGGTCACAAAGAGTCAGACACGACTGAGCAACTTTCACTAGGAAACAAGACATCAGGGAATCACTCAAGTTCTTTCTCTCGCAAGCAAAGGACCCAAGGAGAGCAAAGTTCCACATGACATGGAGCCGGAGTCCCTGAGTCACCTGGTGGACAGCTGCCCAGGAGAGCTGAAAATTCTTGTTAGATGTACAGGAGTGAGACACATGCTTCCTGTGTACTGAACTGCTATGATGTGGGGTTGCTTGTTATAGCAGCTAGCATTAACTACACTGACTAATACAACCCATTATAATGACAAGGCTAAAAGCAGTAATCCAGGTGAGAGAGAAAGAAATCCTAAGAGCAGAAAAAAAAGGAAATAAGAAAAAGCAATCAGTTTCTCCTCTTCACTTTCAGTGGTGTATCAAGTCCAGGGTCTTAGGAATTCCATGGCGGTTCAGTGGTCAAGACTGTGTTTTCACTGACCAGAAAAAGTTCTCGGTCTTTCTCATCCAGACACAGACAAAACTATGCTGCTCCCACCTTATCCTCAAAATTTGCTGGAGCTATTGTTGGCTCAGAGACACAGTCAGACCCCTTATTACATATCAAGGTTGTAAAATTCAGGACTCCCATGGAGAAGCCCTGGGAAGCCCTCCCATGACATGATGCCCTGGGCAGCCCTCACATGGAGAAGGAGTATGGTCTCAGGCCAGAGTCAACCCAGGAGCTCACCCAAGGACTGAGCTAATCTGGTTCAGGAGTCCAGGTTAAAGTGAGAGAAAGATGGTACAGTATAATCTGTCTGGAAAACAACTCAGCTTTTCAGATCCCTTAGTAAGAAAACTGAGGAATCATAGCCTGGGACCTAGAAACTATCAGGGAAAAAGAGAGATGGAGCTTCAGAAATTCTGAGAAGTCACAGTGCAATCCTGCAATCCATATCATCCCAAACAGAACAGATATGAACTGGAATAGTTTTTCAAAGACAGCATAGGTTCAAGACTGGCTGTGCTCTTGGCATCCCGGACACCTAGAGTTTTTGTCCATCAGAGAAGTATCGTTATAGGTATCAAGGACCCTTCTGGGAAGCAGCTACCCTCTGGCAGAGACCCTTGAAAGCACAATACTGGACCAAACATGAGGGAGCAAGGACCATTTGGAGAACAGTCTGCCTTGAGGGTAAGAAAGCCGAGAGAGCCTCCACAAAAAAGCAAAGAAGTGAACATCTGAAAGGAAGAGGGAAAGGGAGCTCTGGGGGGCATCCCTGGGGGAAGGATGGATGCTCCTGTGCAGAGAGCACCATCCCTGCTCATCCTGAGATCCAGAAGCCAGCCCCAGACATCAGTGCACCCCAGAGACCTGAGCATCAAGTCACAACAAATCAATAAAGAAAGCAGTGTCCCTGAAACAACCTGAAATTCCTGCTCTCTGACCCGAAAAAGCAGAGGCATGTTCGCAGGCAATTCCCAAGGACCAGAAGGAGAGTTTTTTGGCTCAAGTTCTGGAGATGAAGCTGGTGAGGTTGCTCCAGAAACAAAAGTTCATTCTCCCCCCTTTTTAAACCTTAAGCTGATTTCTTCAAGCAAGGAGGTTGTGACAAATACGATATAAACAAAACATATCGTCCATATGGTTCAGAATTCTTGAAACCTGGAGTTTTGGCTAAAAATGCCCACGTCTCCCTTGCCATATGTCTTGGGTTGGATTCACCCAGAAGCAAATCCTGAGACAAAGATTTGGAAGAAAATGGTTTGTTGCGAAGGTTATCCAAGGGAAGGTGGGCAGGGAAGTGAGGACGTGAGACAGGAAGGAAAAAAAGACAATAAAGAGGGTGTAGTTGAGCAGGTCACTACCTGCTATTTGGGATTCATCCCCACCAGGATCTCCAGAAAGCAGGAGAGTATATGCTCCTAGTGATCCCACCTGAGGAGCAAGGAGATGGGCAGTTATCCCCCAAGCTCCATTGGGCATTGTCTGGGAACTGCCTTGGGCAGCAGTGATACCCCAGGAGCTACATGTGGGCTGGGAGAAGCCCCTGGGGAGTCGCAGAGGCTTGCAGGAGGCCATCGGCATTAACTTAAGTGACCTGTGCCGAGAGACACAGACAGGCAGAGAGAGCATCGGTCTGGTCACATAAGTCCCACCTCCCCATGCCACACACGCCAAGGGAAGCGGACAAAGGCCAACTGTCTGGGGAACTTGAGCCATAGACGTGTCTGTCTCTGTAGTTAGGTGATCCTTGTGGCAAGGACTGTGCATCCTACATCTATCCTCCCAGGTATCCTTCCTGGAACTGGAACACCATGGTGATCCATCTTAAACAGGAAGGAAAAATGGCAGAACCTTGGGGTAGAGGCAAATGAGACAGAAGGAACATGTTTCTGATGGCAGGAGCTGTTCTCCCAGCACCCCAGGAGGCTTCACCCAGACTGTCAGCGTGAGACAAGCCTCTGGTTGGAGCCACTTTTATTGGGGGTCTTGTTAAAGCAGCTGAGCTGAAATCCTGATTGCCACCCACCCGCCCCTCTGCTCTTCTGAGACCTGGACTAAAGTAACAGTGAAGTGGCCCCATAGTTGTTTGTTTCTGAGCTTTCTTCCGCTTCCATCCCCAGGGAATTTTAGCAAAACATTGTGCAACCTGGTCAGCGAGGGGCCTCCTGGGGCCTGGCACAGCCCCGTGTCTATGATGGGGAGTTGAGCATGGGTTACATCATCCGTGTCTGGGGTAAAGCTTCATCAGGGGATGCACTGGCCCTGAAGGACTCTGGACCTGGCCATGGAGTCACAGATTAAAAACTCCGTGTCTTGGAGTCTTTGCTTTATTTGTTTATGAAATGCAGGGATGGTTGAGATCCCTGTGGAGGCTTGAAACATTGAATGCTCTCTGATTTACAAGCAGGAAGCCGTAGCTGGGCGTGGGAGGACCGAGTAAGCGAGTGCTGGATTAAGAACCAGAGAGTTCATTTAGACCCAGACAGTCACAAAAACCGCTCCACAAACAGCTCCCTGGAGTCACCATCACACACCCGCCTCGGAGGTTAGCAAATTCACAAAGGATCCTCATTCCTGCTGTCCCATCCACCATTCATCTCCACAAGGAGGATGCACTCAGAACTGACTGCAGTGGAGGTCAGCGATGCTGGGGAGATTACAAACGATGCAGAGTCTGCACTGACCCCCTCCCCACCTGCAGCTCTGCAGCCGCAAAGCCATTCCCTCAGCCACTGTGTTCATTGACTTGGCTTGGTGCCCTGGTGCAGCAGAGGATGCTGGCTGGCTGGCAAACAGATCACACACGATGAGTGACCCTTGAACCCCAGAAGATCCAGGTGACACCAGTGCTGGCCCTGGACCAGCCTCTGCAGAAGGACATGGCTGGGTGTGGACTATGTGCATGGCTGTGTGGGCACGCCGATGCCATGACACTCCCAGCTCACTTTAGCCAACGTCTGCCACCTGGAGGCGTGCCCAGGTGGGGGTGCATGTGATGCTGCCATGCAGCTTCCATCCCAGAGACTGCCCTGGTGACATAATGATCTGCCAGTTGGCTCAATGGCCTCACCGCTGGGTCACAGTCTTGAACCTCAACAGATTTCTACTCGATGCTTTTATGTGTCTGCCCTGTCCTTCTAGTGAGCGTAAGCTCTGGTCTCCCTCTCCCTTTCCCTTTCCTAAGAGATTCTCCATTAGCTGTTGCTGTGTTGTTCAGTCCTTTAGTTGTGTCCAACTCTCTGCGACCCCAGGAACTGCAGCACACCACACTCCTCTGTCCTCCACTATCTCCCAGAGTTTGCTCAAATTCATGTCCACTGAGTCAGTGATGCTATCTAACCATCTCACCCCTTTCTCCTCTGGCCTTCAATTTTTCCCAGCATCAGGGTCTTTCTCAATGGGTTGGTTCTTCGCATCAGGTGGCCTAAGTATTGTCGTTTGAGCTTTAGCAACAGTCCTTCCAATGAATATTCGGGGTTGATTTCCTTCAGGATTGACTAGTTTGATCTCCTTGTAGTCCAAGGGACTCTCAAGAGTCTTCTCCAACACCACAGTTCAAAAGCATCAGTTCTTCAGTACTTCAGTCATCTCCATTAGCTAGGGTGATAATAATTAACACATGCATAGTAGGTAAATTACAAGACCACACCAAGTGCTAAGGGTTGGAAGAAACAGCACAGAAAACATTACTCTATGAGTTTCCTATGCTACTGTAACAAGATACCACAAACCAATACCTTGAAACAACACAAATTTACTACTGCAGTTGTGGAGGTGAGGAATTCCTAATGCATTTTATGGATTGAAAAATCAAGATTTGGGCAAGGCTAAGTTCCTTCTTAAGGCCCTGGGAGAAGAGCTGTTTTCTTGACTTTTCCAGCTTCTAGACACCACCGCCATTCCTTGGCTCACAGCTGCTTCCTCCATCTTCAAAAGACATCACTCCGACCTCTCTACCATCTAAATTATGTCTTTTTCTGATGTGATCTTCCTGCCTCCCTCTAATAAGGACCCTGTGATTATGCTGGGTTCACCCAGACAAACAGTATGATCTCCCTACCTCAAAACCCTTAACTTAATCTCATCTGCAAAGACTTTTTTGCCATGTCAGGTAACATATTTATATTTTCTGGGACAAGAACATGGACATCTTTGGGAACAATTATTTTACTGACCATCCCTGTTGGAATTCAGAGGCAAAAGAGCCTCCTAAGGGATTGAATGGATGAGGGAGGCATCATGGGGACCCTTGAAGATTGTAGAACCCTAAGGCACACTATCTGGATAATTGGTGTTCAATGCTTGGGGATTCAGGTGTCAAAGACTGCAGGCTCTCAAGTCAGACCCAGATGAGAAACTCCACTTCACTCCTCACTAGCTGCATGACCCTAAACTGTTTCTTACCTCTTTGAGTCTTAGTTTTCTTACCTGTAAAATGGAGATACAGCACCTATTTTGTAATATTATTATTATTAAATGAGATTATATATATTATATATACAATATATGAAAAGAGAAAGTGAAAGTCACTCACTCTTTTCTGAATCTGTGACCCTATGGACTGTAGTCTGCCAGACTTTTCTGTCCATGAAGTTCTCCAGGCCAGAATACTGGAGTGGGTAGCCATTCCCTTCTCCAGGGGATCTTCCCAACCCAGAGATCGAACCAGGGTCTCCTGCATTGAAGGCAGATTCTTTACCAGCTGAGCTACCAGTGAAATATAATCTATATTATAGGTTAAATTATATTATATTATATATATATTAATCTGTATAACCTATGCTATATAGACTAGTCAGTTCAGTTCAGTCTCTCAGTCGTGTCTGACTCTTTGCTACCTCATGGACAATAGCACACCAGGCTTCCCTGTCCATCACCAACTCCTGCAGCTTGCTCAAACTCATGTCCATCAAGTCAGTGATATGATCCAGCCATCTCATCCTCTGTCATCCCCTTCTCCTCCTGCCTTCAATCTTGCCCACCATCAGGGTTTTTTCCATTGAGTCATTTCTTCGCATCAGGTGGCCAAAGTATTGGATCTTCAGCTTCAGCATCAGTCCTTCCAGTGAATACCCCGGACTGATTTCCTTTATGATGCACTGGTTGGATCTTCTTGCAGTCCAAGGGACTCTCAAGAGTCTTCTCCAACACCACAGTTCATAAGTATCAATTCTTTGGTGCTCAGCTTTCTTTATGGTCCAACTGTCACATCCATACATGACTACTGGAAAAACCATAGCGTTGACTAGACAGACCATCACTTTTCATCAGCAAAGTAATGTCTCCGCTTTTTAATATACTGTCTAGGTTTGTCATAGTTTTTCTTCAAAGGTGCAAGCGTCATTTAATTTCATGGCTGCACTCATCATCTGCAGTGATATAAATCTGTATTAGATAAATTTTTATATAATATATAATAATAAAAAATAAAAAAAACAAAAAATAACATATAATAATATAATCTCATTTAATTAATAGATTAGTATATAATAAAGATTATATAGGTTAATATATAAAATATACGAAAGTTAAAGTATTAGTCACTCAGTCGTGTCTGACTCTTTTCAACACCATGAACTGTAACCCACCAGGCTCCTCTGTTCATTTGATTTTCCAAGCAAGAATACTGGAGTAGGTTGCCATTTCTTTCTCCAGGGGATCTTTCTGACCCATAAATTGAAACCACGTCTCCTGTGTCTCCTGCACTGCAGGCAGATTCTTTACCTGCTGAATCATCAGGTAATAATATATATATATATGTATATATATACACACACACACACACATATATATAATCTAATTTAATCTTAATGATCTTGTAAATATATGACTATTATAAGATTATTATGTTATATATAAGATTGTTATTAAATATATGACTATTATATCTTATAAATATTATATAGATTAATATAATCTATAATATATAGACTATATATATGTATATAATCTTACAAAGTAGACACTACATATTTTATATATATATATATAAAGTGCTCAGTGGCTTGCTTCAGCCTGACATACAGAAAGGTCTTTGTTCCCTCTCTACCACTCTGGGGAGCTTATTAGACCCACTTTACAGAGGAGGAGATTGAGGTCAATGGAAGTTATGGTTCTTGCCCAGGATGGCATCAGTGGTAGTAATTGAGTCAGAGCCCAAGCCTGGCTCTCCTGATGACAGGTGCTCCTGGGAGGTTAGGTTGAAAGAAGGATCTCTGATTCCCATGGAAGAAAGGACAAAAATATATTATAAGCAGGATCCTGGATTTGCAGTGCTCAGACACCTGCTGTCCTTGTGGCCACCATGGGCTTGGGGATTTGTTTGCTTTTTTTTTTTAGGAAAGAGGTGGCTTAGAAATGTACATATCTTGATGCCCATCTGTCCTGATTCAACTGTATATCTATCCATTGTCAGCTGAAATGACTTAAAAAATCCACCAAACATCTTTCTAAAACCCTCTTTAAAAAGAAAAATGGGCTGATTTTGAACTCTGACCAAATCAGGATCAGTCTTTCTTGGCTGTTGACTGAATGGGAACACAAAATTTATTTATGTCTCTCAAGTGTGGATGTCCATGTCCTCAGATACAATGGGAGCTGATTTCTTCAGAGTGCTCACAACTTGAATACGTATTTATTCATTCACTCTCCTGACAAATATTTACTGAGCAGCTGATCTGCCATCAAATGGACGTCCCTGACCTCAGAGCTGAGTGAAGACACCAATCACAGAGGCACAAAAATGCATGTGAAATTGAAGCTATGATAAGAACCTTCAAGAGTAGGACCTTACAGAGGGGTGGGGGTGCTGGGGCGGAGCTTGCAGCGGAAACGGTGGTGTGTATCCTACACCTCCTGAGCACATGGGTGGACACATTTCCTGCTTCCCTTGAAAATAGGTGTGGCCACTTGCCTGTGTTCAGACCGGAGGAATTTCTGTGAGTCACTTCTTGACCTGGCCCATTACACACCTTTGATGCCATCTTCCACATGGAGAGGACTGGCTCAGAACACCTGCATCGGTCTCTGCAGTGAGTGAAAAATGATCTTCCCTCAGGTGCAGCCTCCACGATTGGAGGCTGATCTCTTCCAGCAGTTAGTTTCATCTCAATTGCTCCAGAAGGGAATGTGCCAGCTCAGAACTAAGGCATGATGGGAGGAGTGTGTGTGTGTGTGTTAGTCACTAAGTCATGTCTGACTTTTTGTGACCCCATTGACTGTAGCCCACCAGGCTCTGCTGTCCTTGGGATTTCCCAGGCAAGAACACTGGAGTGTGTTGCCACTCCCTTCTCCAGGAGATCTTCCTGACCTAGGGATAAAACCCAGGTCTCCTGCATTGCAGACGGATTCTTTACCATCTGAGCCACCAAGGAAGCTCGTGATAGGAGGTAACCAAATGCAAAGACTAAAGGGCACTGACATGGAAGGTGGGAAAGTATGTTTGAAGAACTGAAACATCCAGAAAACAAGGGGGAGAGAGGGCAGGTCTCCCCAAGACACATCAAGGAGATTGTCTTTCTCCTAAGAACACAACAAAGCCAGTGTAAGGTTTCAAGTGTGGGGGCAGGAAGACAAGGTGACATGGTCAGACCCACATTTGTACAAGAATGCTCTGGCTGCTACAGGGGAACATTCTCGAGAAAGGACTATGGGCACAAAGTGGAGGAATCGGAGGAACAATGAGCTGATCGCAGCGCAGAGTGGCGTGGCTCCCTCCCAATTAGCAGCTTGATCTAGCCCTTTGGACCAGTAGATCACTAGAGGGTCTGGCACAAATCTCCTGTCTCAAGCTGGCCATGCTCCTCTGTGTGGCTTCTAGGGCAGAGTGGACAGACAGAGGACTGGGACGTGGGTGGTCATGGCAGCAGAAGAGGGAGACCTGTGGTCAGGGTGATGTTTCTGGCATCGGTGAAGTTCATATGGGGACACAGAGGTGGAGATTCCTCCCAGTCTTACCGACTAACGTACTTTCATCTCCATTCAGGTGTCTCCATGCAGCAGTCCATCACACACGTCAATGACAACCTGGTTTGGGACAAGACAGGCATCTTGTTGGAGCTGTGTAGTTCATCCCAGAGGTGGGCTAGGAAAAGATTCCTTAGTTGTTGTTCAGTAGCTCAGTGGTGTCCAAGTCTTTGCCACCCCATGGACTGCAGCCCGCCAGGTTCCTCTGTCCATGCGATTCCCCAGGCAAGAATACTGGAGTGGGTTGCCATTTCCTTCTCCAGGGGATCTTCCTGACCCAGGGATCGAACCCTCGTCTTTTATGTCTCCTGCGGGTGGATTCTTTACCAGTAGTGCCACCTGGGAAGCTCTCTTTAGTTGAGGGGCTATAAGGAAAAAAACCTCACCTGAAGCCCCAAAAGCACTAACAGAGAAACCTCCATCCACTCCCCCTTTGTGAGCAATCACAACTCTTGTGATGGCGTCTTTCTAAACTCTTAGTCAGCGAGCCCCTGCAGCACTGGCACATGGAAATAAGGAGAGAAATCTCCATCGTCAGGTCTGATTTCACAGGGCAAGGAGCAGAAAGTGGACATGTTCCGTGTCGTGCTCTTGACTAGCCTCTGGTTGTTTTACCCATCAATCCTGATAAAGTCCCGTCATTATCCCTGCCCTGTGGACCCCTACCTCCCAGGAGGTCACATCCAGCAGAGCAGCCTTCACTCGTATTCAGTTAAGCATCTGTTAGCGAAAGGACAGAATATTTGGAACAGGGCAACGTGACAGGCAGTAGAGTCCAGTGCCACAGCCACGAGGAAAACATCAGAGCAGCAGCCGAGAAGAAACAGAGGTGGTAAGGACACCTCAGAGTCCTGCAGTCGATCAGCGGGGTTGTGGAGCCAGTCCAGCGAGTTCTTCAGTCTGTTCAGATTGCAGTAAAGGGCTTTCAGAACTGGTGAGCTCTGCTCCTGAGACAGTGAATGCTGCAGACTGAATGTTTATGTCCCACCAAAAATTCATAGGGTGATACCCTAACTCCTCACGTAATGGGACCTTTGGGAAGTAACTGCGTTTAGAGCAGGTCATGAGGGTGGACCCCATGGTGGGATCCGTGCTGTTTTTTAAAAAAATAATTTTTTATTTATTTAACTTTTGGTTGCACTGGATCTTTATTGCCGCACGTAGGATTTTCTCTAGTTCTGGCGAGCGAGGGCGACCCTCCCGTTGCGGTGTGCAGTCTTCTCATTGCAGTGGTTTCTCCAGTTGGGGAGCACAAGCTCTAGCGCACACAGGCCTCAGTAGCTGTGGCACGTGGCCTCAGAAGTTGGGGTTCCCAGGCTCTCTAGAGCACGGGCTCAATAGTCATGGCACATCGGCTTAGCTGCTCCGCAGCATGTGGGATCTTCCCGGATCAGGGATCGAACCCGTGTCTCCTGCATTGGTGGGCAGTTTCTTTACCACTGAGCCACCAGGGAAGTCTGGGATCCATGCTCTTACAAAAAGAAGAAGAGACACTAGAACTTTCTTTCTACCATGGGAGGTCAGAGCAAGCAGGAGGAGGCCTGCTTAGAGAACAGACTGGTGGTTGCCAAGGCAGGGGTGGGGGGATGGAGCAAGAGTTTGGGGTTAGCAGATGCAAACTATTATATAGAGAATGAATAACAACAAGGTGCTACTATGTAAGCCCGGGAACTCTACTCAATATCTTGTGATAAACCACAATGGAAAAGAATATATGTTGTTGTGTTGTTCAGTCACTCAGTCCTGTCTGACTTTTTGTGACCCCATGGATGGCAGCAAACCAGGCTTCCCTGTCCTTCACTATCTCCCAGAGTTTGCTCAAATTCATGTGCACTGAGTTGATGATGCTATCAAACTGTTGTCCCCTTCTCCTCCTGCCTTAATCTTTCCCAGCATCAGGGTCTTTTCCAATTAGTGGGCTCTTTGCACCCAGTGGCCAAAGTATTGGAGCTTCAGCATCAGTCCTCCAATGAATATTCAGGGCTCATTTCCTTTAGGACTGACTGGTTTGATCCCCTTGCTGTCCAAGTGACTCTTAAGAATATGTAAAAGAAAAATATATATGTATATTAATATATACTTACATGACCTATGGAGATGCTCACCTCATGCATGAGATGGTCTCTTGCTGTCACTTGAGATGGAAAAAATCCCTACACCTCCCTCAAAATGCAAGGATAGAGATTAAATAATACAAGACAAGAATAAAGAAAGGAGCTCAAAACACAGAACAGAAAGTTATTGTTATTTACAGATGATAGACAGGTCTGTCTACTTGGAAATCTGAACAAATCCACTGAAAAATGATCAGATATTACATATAATTTGACAGACTTTTGTGGGGAGAGGGGGGCTCCAAAATTACTGCAGATGTTGACTGCAGCCATAAAACTAAAAGACACTTGCTCCTTGGAAGAAAAGCTATGACCAACCTAGACAGCATATTAAAACGTGGAGACATTACTTTGGTCTAGATGGACTAGATGGACAAAGGTCCATCTAGTCAAAGATATGGTTTTTCCAGTGGTCATGTATGGATGTGAGAGTTGGACTATAAAGAAAGATGAGCACCAAGGAATTGATGCTTTTGAACTGTGGTGTTGGAGAAGACTCTTGAGAGTCCCTTGGACTGCAAGAAGATCCAACCAGTGCATCCTAAAGGAAATCAGTCCTGAATATTCATTGGAAGGACTGATGCTGAAGCTGAAACTCCAATACCTTGGCCACCTGATGTGAAGAACTGACTCAATGGAAAAGACCTTGATGCTGGGAAACATTGAAGGTGGGAGGAGAAGGGGATGACAGAGGATGAGATGGTTGGATGACATCACCAATTCTATGGACATGAGTTTGAGTAAACTCTGGCAGTTGGTGGTGGACAGGAAAGCCTGGAGTGTTGCAGTCCGTGGGGTCGCTAAGACACAGCTGAGCGACTGAACTAAACTGAACAAGTTGAATATGTAGAAATCAGTAGTTATCCTAGAAAAAAAGCAAACCCAACTAGAGATCGCTGTGGGGAAAGATTGTATTTGAATGGATAACAAATACTATGAGATACCTGGAAATTGAAAAGAAATGTGCAAGACCTATGTGAAGAAAACTGTAAGACTTGACTGAAAGTCATAAAATGCTATAAAGACAATAATATAAAGAAATCCATTCTTCCCTCACTATGTCCCAGTGTGGTCATAAATTCAATGTAATTCTGCCTGTCCATGGCATTCAAGATAACTTAGGTGTTCTATTCTTGGATGTCTGTGAGACCTTAGTAACTCTTTTTTTTTAGAGAGAACTATGATGCTGAAGAAGACTGTTAGAGCCCCCTTGACAGAGGATGAAATGGTTGGATGGCATCACCAACTCAGTGTACATGAGTTTGAGCAAACTCTGGGAGATGGTGAAGGACAGGGAAGCCTGGTGGGCTGCAGTCCATGGGGTCACAAACAGTTGGACACAACTTGGTGACTGAATAAGAACAAAGAGTGGGTTTCTGCTCTTTTCAATGAATGAGTCAACCTAAGCTACCCTTCCATCTCTTGTGGGCCCATACATTTTGGGTCTTGGGTCCTCACATGCATCCCGTTGCATTTCTCTCCAAATGAACTTTTGCAGCTTCTTGCCAAAAAAAAAAAAAAGAGAGAGAGAGATTTAAGATTTGGGGTCAGCTTTAACCAGCTTCAGCATTTACTCTCCTTCCCATTAACTGGCTCAGGTCCATGACTATTGGTTAAGACTCACAAGGATTGATGCTTTTGAACTGTGGTGTTGGGGAAGATTCTTGCGAGTTCCTTGGACAGCAAGGAGATCAAACCAGTCTATCCTAAAAGAAGTCAGTCCTGAATATTCATTGGAAGGACTGATGCTGAAGCTGAAACTCCAGTACTTTGGCCACCAGAAGCAAAAAACTAATTTAATGGAAAAGACCCTGATGCCGGGAAAGATTGAAAGCAGGAGGAGAAGGGGATGACAGAGGATGAGATGGTTGGATGACATCACCGACTCAATGGACATGAGTTTGAGCAAGCTCTGGGAGTTGATGATGGACAGGGAGGCCTGGAATACTGCAGTCCGTGGGGTCACAAAGAGTTGGATATGACTGAGCGAATGAACTGAACTAAACCTCTTGAGTCAAGCACACACCACCTACCCAAATGGCTACAACCCAGAGAAGCAGAGTCCCATGAATTAGGTTGAGTCAGGAAAAAGGGTGTTGGTGATGGAAGCAAAGACTGACTCTTTACCTCATGGTCTGCCATTGGCTTCCCAGGTGGTGCTAGTGATAAAGAACCCGCCTGCCAATGCAAGAGGCAAAAGAGATATGGGTTCAATCCCTGGATCAGGAAGATCTCCTAGAGGAGGGCATGGCAACCCACTCCAGTATTCTTGCCTGGAGAATCCCATGGACAGAGGAGCCTGGTGAGCTACAGTCCATAGGGTCGTACAGAGTCAGACAC
Organism: Dama dama; assembly: GCF_033118175.1. Taxonomy (NCBI): domain Eukaryota; kingdom Metazoa; phylum Chordata; class Mammalia; order Artiodactyla; family Cervidae; genus Dama; species Dama dama. The sequence goes on from NC_083699.1 coordinate 77,773,229, forward strand.
AACTGAAATGACTTAGCATGCACACGTGCGCTACCATTAATAATCTTTCACTTATCAGATACCCATATGGAGACATTTTAAATTCCTAACATTTTCCCACCCACCTTGCCAAGTAGACTTTATCGTCACCTGGATAGTATGGAAAAGTTTCTCGAGGTAGATGGCTTCTCTGTGGTCACTTGGCTGGCCTGTAGGTCAGATATGAATCTAGTTCCAAGTCCTGCCTCCTGGCTTGCACAAGTTTGAGTACACAGCATGCCCCTAGGCTCAGGTGTGCTAATCCAGTGAATCTTTGGGTCTGCAGAGTTCAGCACCTTCTCCTCCTAGGCCTTGCCCTGACTCTCCTGCACCCGCCTACCACCCACACTATTACCTGGTAAATATAGTGGCTCCCACTATCTTTTGGATGACTGCTATGAGTAGCAATTCCTTAGGAAGACTTCAGTAATTCTCTAAGCTCAGATGAGCTGTCTCTCCTCTGGTCCACTGGAGCACAAATCTCTCCATTTTACCATCTACTTATTGCTGCCTCTTCCCCACCAGTCTGCCACCACTGTGACAGTGCCAAGTACATACATGTACTAGGAGTTCAATAACCATGTGTGAAATGAAATTGACACCACGTGTTGCCCCACTTGGACACAGCCTGGGAAGGGAAAGTCTCCCTCCTCCCTGCGGTGAACACTGCAGCCTCAGGAGCAGAAAGGTCCCCAGAGGCTGGAGCCACAAGCTTCTGCTCCTTCCTCTGGCTCTACGAAGCCATAGGCTTAACGCACCCAATTCCCATACAGAGCGGGGCATTTTGGAGTCTCCCCATTGCCTGGTGGGACGCCGTCTATGGGGTCGCACAGAGTCAGGCACAACTGAAGTGACTTAGCAGCAGCAGCAGCACTGCTGTTGACTGGCATTTCAGACTCTCATGAATCCACCTGGGAAGTAAATTAAATTCATTCCTGTGACTCATAGAAAGTCACATACACCCTCGTCCTGTGATTGAACCAAGAAGGTGAATCAAAATGCTTGAGGGGCCTCTCCAGTCATCACAGCCCTCACCCCACCCTCCTCCTTTTGCCTCCAGGGGCTTTGTCAGTGTGGAAGGAGTGTTTTTGGTCCAGGAGTCCCTCCCTAGGACTCCCCTCTGTGCATGGAGAATCCCCTCTAGGGGGAGCATCCTCACTATAAAACCAGTTGTTTCTAGATTTCTTTTTTTTTATTGCATTTTATTTATTTATTTTTGACTGTGCTGGGTCTTCACTGCTACACTGGCTTTTCTCCAGTTGCTGTGAGTGGAAGCTACTCTCTAGTTGTGGTGCTCAGGCTTCTCATTAAGGTGGCTTCTCTTATTGCAAAGCACGGGCTCTAGATGGGCAGGCATCAGTAGTTGCAGGCTGTGGGCTCCGTAGTTGTGGCTCCTGGGCTCTAGGGCCTGCAGGACTCAGTAGTTGTGGTGCAACAAGCTTAGTGACTCTGTGGCATGTGGGGTCTTCCCAGACCAGGGATGGAACCCATGTCTCCTGCATTGGCAGCGGATTCCTATCCAGTGCGCCACCAGGGAAGTCCTGTTTCTAGATTTCTCAGAGCCAGAGAGAGTGTTGGCCATCAAGTCCAGACTCATCTAGTAAGCGGGAACCCCACTTCCTTTATGTAAAGCATTCAGAGAATGAGGGAGCAGTGGGATTGCTGGGAGGACAGGTGTAGAGGGAATTCATGTGAATGACTTAAACACTTGTTTTTGCTCCCAACTTTCCTCGTGTTGTGACTCCAGAGAAGACAGGGTCACGTTCATAATCCACTGTCTTCATGACACTTTCTACGGAGGGTCCCCTCAACCCACTGTCCTCCTCTCAGTGGGGACCACAGGTTGTCAGGAGCCCCAAAGGGCCCTGGCTGGTTGCTGGGCAAGCCACAACAATCCCAACTTGTGCTTCTCTAGTTGGAAACACATCAGAGGAGCCCAAGTCTCCTGGACCATAACAGCCCCAGAAGGTGTCCAGTAAAAGGGATTTGCATACACAAGAGAATGAACACATTTGCAGATGAGTTTTTCAGACAGTCTTTCTCAGTCTGTACCTTGGAGACAGCGAATGGGGCCTTGCCAGAGAAGCTACGAGTCATGGCCCTGCCCACTGCTTTCTCCCACCATGAGTTATACTTTGTATACACACACAATCCCAGGTGCACGTATGTGAGAGGGCACGTACACACACACACACATACCATGTTCCTCCTCTCTCCACTATTCCCCACTCTCTGCCTCCATCCTTGGTTAATTGCTGGCAAAGGAAAGAAGCCAATTGGCCCACAGCGGTACCCTGTGCTGCCCCCAAGCATCTCGGGATGAAGATGAGATGCAGCTTCCAGATCAGGGTCTCACATGGCAAAGCCAAAACCACACCAGACTTGGGGGCTGGAGGCGCTTGCCTCCCGGGGCCCCAAGGCAAATATACACCTGTTTCTCAACTCGGAGGATTGTCCTCTGCATGTGACAGCCCTCTCCTTCCTGCCTACCCTTTGGGTGTGGGAAGAAATTCATCTGCAAGGTTTGCAGGGGAAGAGATGGGGCGTGAGAGAACCCACAGCTTCTCCCATTTGCAGGATGTGCTAAATAGTCTTAACAGGTGGCAAATTACTACCTGAGGAGTGTAAGGAGTTGGGGGGCGGGGGATCACCTGGCCATGGAGCCCCACATGAGTGGGGAGAGGCAGGTGAGTGGTGGAATGGCTCTCAGTAGTGGAGACATCCCCCCCAGGGAACTGAAATGTGCCTGCTGCCTAAACCTGGGTGACACGCCCAAATAGATGTATTGCCCTCCCACTTCAAGTTCTTCTGCATGAGTCACAGTTCCCCAGGGAGCCCTCTGATTCTTTGACTCACCAGGATCCAGGGCTCTAACCCCACGGTAAGAAGAAAATTCATTGCCCATCTCTGAACTAGACAGGCACAGCTGAGCACACATCTCCCATTCTCAGCAGGAAAACTGCTCACAGAAGGCACCGCATTTCAGCTCTGACTCTTGGAGGGAGAGGAAAATAGGCATCTAGCCTGTAGCCCCTTCTAACAGCAGTAACTTTGCAAGTTAATGTAAAAGGGGAGACAGAGGCAGACACTTTAATCATGCATCTTAACTCCATTTTATTACAACATCAAGGAAAATAATTAGTTGCAGGAGGAATGATCCTGAAGATAAACAGAGATTACGCTGCTCACAACTGCATTGTCTACACCTTCCTACAAGGGTATAAATATCACGGGTCTCTGTGCATGCATTGCGGGACTGCGGTGCACATGGGTATCATGTGATGAGGACTTCTCTTGAGGGCGCTGTTCCTTTTCAATTTCTTGATGGATGATGGCTGAAGCTGGTGTCTCCTGGCAGACTAGGAAGGGACTCTCCCACTAGGACTGGGACCCGGCCTTTTTCTTCTGGAATTTTCTGAACTGAGACTGGATGGCCACCGCTGCGCGTTCTGTCTCTGGCGCGTCCATGTCGATGTCGAATTCCTCTTGAACCTTCTTCTGCCCATCTGGAGCAAGAAAAGCACAAACAGAAGGTGATCACTGAGCAGCGAGCAGGAAGACAGCGGCTCTGGATCAAGCCAGGCTCCGAGCACCACGTGGCACCTCCCCCAGCACGAGACCTAATTTGCAAGGTACCAGCCAGCAGAGCGTGTCCTGGGCTCCCTCAGAGCTCAGAAGCAACCGTCTTCTGACTGCCGAGTCGCTACCCCTGCCAGGGAGGGACGAGGAAAGTCAGAAACACAGTTGGCATCATGGACACTTTCTGTACCAGTCTCTGTTCCTTGGGGCCCCATTTAATATTGGGATTAACGTACACAGACTGCTATATATAAGATAGGGTTTCCCTGGTAGCTCAATTGGTAAAGACTTCACCAGCAGTACAGGAGACCCAAGTTTGATCCCTGGGCCTGGAAGACCCCCCCTGGAGAAGGAAATGGCAAACCAGTCCAGTATTCTTGCCTGGAAAATCCCATGAACAGGGAAGCCTGGCGGGCTACAGTCCACGAGGTCTCAAGAGTCAAACACAACTTAGTGACTAAACCACCATATGTAAAATAAATGCCAAGGACCTACTATATAGCACAGGGAACTCTACTCAACATCTTGCAATAACCTATGATGGAAAAGAATCTGAAAAAGAATATACGTATACGTGTATGTGTTTGTACTTTCCTATACGCTGAAACAAGCGCAGAACTGTACTTCAATTAAGAAAATTTAAAACACTAACAGTGCTATTATTTTCCTCTGCTCTCTCATGTACATACAATTTTTTTCTTTTTTATGTTTTTACTGATTTGTATTTTTTTTATCTTTGGTTATATTTATCTTTAATTGATTACTGATTGCTTAACAATATTGGTTTGATTCCTGTCATATATCAACATGAATTAGCCATAGGTGTACATATGTTCCCCGCCTTCTTGAACCTCCCGAGATACAATTTAAACAGTGCTGCAGATAATAGACCGAGTGGTAACTCTTACTCAGGACAGCTCCAACCAACAGAGGCACTGAGCTTCCACACACACACACGTGAGATTTACTGATTGAATGAGGCCTTCTGTTTCTACCACTGTCACAGGGGGATGATACCATCCGACCTTCACAATCAAGCTGGACTTGCACATCTTAACAATTTGTTTCAATGACGTAGGCTTCGCATTTGTTTGCTGTGGCAGAGGGCTGAACTCATTCACAGTTAAGATCCTTGAAAATAGGACAGGAGCCATGGTGAAGTGATCACCTGTGTTGAGGCTGCCTTTGTGCTGTGTACACTTCTAGCAAAAGATAAGAAAAATAAATAAACAAACCCTCTAGTCACAGAAGGGAAGAATCATTAATACTCCTTCAGCTTAGTGACAGCTGATCATCAGAATCATCAAAGGCACTATTTTGTAATAGAGACATGAGGACCCACCCCAGACTCGGGGGGCCTCTTCATGGCCACAGCGGCAGCACTCCTTCAAACAAGACCAAGTTAGAGTAATCAGCATCCCTGGGCATAGGGTCAGACAGCCCTACTTCCTAAAAAACGCTCTCAGGTGATTTCCAGATGCAGCTAGGGTTGAGATCCAGCTACTTGGCTTAAGATGAAGTAACAAATAAGGCCCTGGGGTTAACTCCTGAAAGAACTGGAGGCAGAACCCCCCCACTTGGCACCTGGGCTGAGAATATCCCCGCTATCCTGGGCTTGCACCTGGAGCAGAGGTCAGGACAGCGTGTGGAGCACATCCAGCTTAGGGTGGAGCACGGGGAGCATAGGAGGCAGGACAGGAAGCCCACCCAGGGAGCACAGCCAGGGCTTCACTCCTTGACCTTATCACCAGCATCCTGAGGTCATCACTTAACCTGAGCGTGGTCCAGCCCTTCTCCATCTGTCTTACTTTGTGCCCTCGGATGACAGTATTCAGTCAGTATCCCCAGCACAGAGAGTCAGGGATGCTGGGGTCACGTGCAAGTGACACAGGTCCCTTCTCTCCTGCTTACTCTGATCTGTTTTCTCTCTCCATTAGATAGACAGATAGATAATGTTAGATGATAGTTTAGATAGGTGGATAAATAGCTATGATAGGTTAAATAGACGTGTGTGTGTTTAGTCACTCAGTCATGTCCAACTCTTTGTGACCCCATGGACTGTAGCCTGCCAGGCTCTTCTATCCATGGAATTCTCCAGGCAAGAATACTGGAGTGGGTTGCCATTTCCTGGGGATCTTCCTGAACCAGGAATCAAACCTTCGTCTCCTGCATTGGCAGGAAGATTCTTTACCACTGAGCCACCTAGGAAGCCCATAGATTAGATAGATAGATAGCAATAGATAGAATAGGTAGATAGATGAGAGAGAGAGAGACGTGTCTGGTTGAATAACTTTTCCTTTGCAGATCCTTAAGCACTCTCCCCTCAGTTTTCTCAGAGACCAAGCAGGTTGCGCCTGGAGCCCTCCAATCACTCCTCCATCTGGGAGGAGAAGACGCTGGCTTTATAAGCCTTACTGGACTGATTGGCCCATGACCGAAATCAGTAAAATTGTTTCCCTCTATCTCAGATTGACCACTGAGATTTTGAGTAGCTTGATGTCCATGGATTATTTGTGAGTGATATTTTTTAACCCATGAGACCCCAGATGATACAGAGAATCGTGGGATTGTCTCTTACTGTGTTGGGTAGTCATCCACATTTTAATCCCCACTCCAAGTCCCTTTATTCAGAGATTCTCTAAGGAGCAGAAACATCAGGAAGGATAGGAGGTTCCTGAGGCTCAAATTCATCCTTTAAAAACATTTCGCTGAGGTTATCACAGGCTTCCCAGGTGGCTCAGTGGGAAGAAGCTGCCTACCAATGTAGGAGATGTGGATTCCATCCCTAGGTTGGGAAGATCCTCTGGAGCAGGGACTGGCTATCCTCTCTGGTATTCTCTGGAAAATCCCATGGACAGAGGAGCCTGGCAGGCTACAGTCCACTGGGTCGCAAAAGAGTTGAACACAACTTAGCAACTAAACAAAAAAATGATTATCACAAGAGCCTGTGACTGGAGCGCAAGCATATATCAAACCAGCGCATGATGGCTCAGCTCATCTGTCCTCGGCATGGAGCAGAAGCAGTATCTTGTGCACCAAGAATCATCACCGGAAGGTCTGGAGTCCCAGGTGCTTCTCCTCCCAGAGGAACCCTTCTATCTACTGTACCCTGATTGCAAAGGGGGAGAATGAGATCTGACTCAAAAGAAGATGGGAGATTTTCTCTTTCAGAGTTAAAATGCTGCTGCAGCCTGAAGCTTTTGAGCGGCCTGGTTCGTCTTTTTTCCCTCTTACAATAACGGAAGAAAACAGCAATATTATTTTTTGACACATGATGAATGAAGATGTGGAAAATTATGTATATTTAGGGAATATGTAATGAGACAGTAAAGACGGGTCATAAAAATGGATTTCGCAATTATATCTTCGACTAATATCTTCAGCCAAAGTGATTTATAGATTCCTCCCTCCTTTGAAAAATATTCCAGTGTTTAAAAAAGAAAACCACTGATGTTTCAGGAGTCTTTACTTTGTAGAGTCCAGCATTTCTTGGAGGTCTGCCATGGTTAGTGCTTCCGCTGAGCTGCCCAGGGATGTGCAGAGCATCCAGGACCCAGATTGTGGAGGAAAAGAAACAATTAGAACTGGGGACACAGGGTTCAATGCAAATGATCTGAGGGCCTGGCAATGGGTCCATGTCATCCTGGGAGCTAGAAGAAAAAGGAGCTCTAAGCACCCCACACTCAGCAGGAGTGAGGGAATGATGGAGAAGAGGCAACTGAGGGACCACAGCCGGTGCCCAGTGGACATCCCCTCATTGATGCCAAGGCTCCCTCCCTTGACCTGGGTGATGGTGACAGTGGAAGGGTGCAGGAGGGCTATATGAAACCTCCCTTTGCCATCACTCCAGGGCAGACGAGAGATGCCGACCAGCAGCATCAGCTGAAACCCAAAGGTAGGAACTTGGCCTTGCCTGCGGGGGACAGGAAGGGCCCTGCAAGGAGTGGGTTCCCTCCGGGCCACACCCTACCCACTCCCCCCGCATTACTACTCTTCATGGGGCTACCTCTGTCTTATTCTACTCCCTGCTCTACTTCCTGTTTGGTGGTCCATCACTCCATCTGAGCTCCCTAAGGTCGGGGGCTTCAGCCTTTTTGTGCGGCTCACACGGGGCCCAGCACATAGCAGGCATTCCACAAGTAACCAATGGTTGATTGCAAATGAGTCCATTGACTGATAAGCCAGGCTGCTGTCCAGTGCAGGCCTTTCATTTCCATGCGGCAGGGAGTTCCCAGCCCCCTCTTCCACCCCAGTGCTCTTAAGGAGGGGTCTGGGCAGCGGGGCACGACAAAGCCTCTATGGGGCACTGACCCCAGCAGCATGGTGAAAAAGAGGCAAGGTTTCTCTCCTGAATGGAAAATGTGCCGGAACAGTGCCTATTCCTAGCACCAGTCCAGAGGAATAATGAAAGGAGGTCTCAGGCAGGCAGACAGCTCCTCCAGCCTGCCGTGGGGCTGGGCTGACTCTCTCCCAGCCCCCAGACCCTCCCACCTCTGATAAGGCTGCAGCAGAAGCAGGGGTGTAGGTCCAGATAAGGGTGGATTGGGGGTGTCTCTGCCTGCTCTGGGACCCTCAGGAAGGTTCCTAGCTTCTCTGAGCCTCAGTTTGCACATCTCAAAAATGGAGAGGTAAAACTGTTTTTTAAAGAGCCTGCCCTGGGAATTCAGTGTGGCCTAGTGGTTAGAATTCCCAGCCTTCACTGCCATGGCCTGGGTTCCATCCCTGGTCCGGGAACCAATATCCTGCAAGCTGTGTGGCGTGGCCAAAAAAATAAAAATAAAAACTCAAAGCCTGCTCCAGCTAGTCACGAGCAAATTCAAGGCCATGGTGTAAATTAAACCGAGACCCATTGGGGTGGGGAAGGACTTGCTAAGTCAGCAGAGGATGTGGGCAGTCATGTGGTTCTCCGCCTGGCCATCTGCTCAGTGGTGAGACTCAGGGATGTTTGGGCCCCGATGCAAAGAGGGAGGGGCTGCTTTCCAGCAGGGCCAGCCACATGACCACCAAACACAGCCAGGCGGGAGCCCCAGGGCATCAGACCCCACCCAGGTGGCAAGTGGCCTTTGCTGGCTTGTGTTGGATGGTCCTCACTCAGCAGGGCAAGGCACAGAGAGTCCTCCACCTAAAGATGACTTCTGGGTCCTGTGAATACACACCCGGAACAGTACGAGAGAAGGGTGCCAGCAGTCCCCACAGCTGGGAGGCCCTGGGGGCATCAGGCTCTGCACACTGCTCCACCCGAAGGAACAGTAGATTCGGGCAAGCCATGCAGGGGACCGACGCCACCCTCATTTCCAGACCTCCCTCCAGCCACCCCTCCTCCCGTGTCCTCCGCCCACTGCCGCTCCATGAAGACCATCTGCCGCTCACATCTGCACTGGGTGGGCTGCACCTGGCATTTTTATTTAGAGTCCCGCTGCCTGGAGTGGACAGCACCCATCCCACCCGGCTCCTGACAGTAGCTTTTGAGCCTGAGCGGGCAGCATTTCACCAAAGCACCGTGTAAACTGCCCGGGACTGTGCAGTTCTTATCATTTGTTTCTCTCCGGGGTCCTAGAATTTTAGCATTTCTGTGTGCCCTCCAGGAAGGAGTTCTAAAGCTGAATAGGAGAAGGGTCAACAGATGACTCATTCCAATCCGCTGGTTTGACAGAAAAAGATATTGATTGCCAACTCCCCTGGAGCAGGAGAGTAAAACCACCTTCCTGATCTTGGAGCTCAAGAGGTGTGAGCAGGACTCCCCATGAGCCCTTCAGACTTCACCCAAACGCTGTCAGGTCCGTTACCTGGAGCACCGGGTCTCAGAGACACGAGCAATTCTGAGGAGGTGAGGTTCACAGTCTACCAGGCAAGGCAGCGGCAGTCTCAACTACACTATCTACCTATCTGTGTCACCCGTCTGTCTGTGCTCCCATCCATCTTCCCTCTCAGAATGAAAGGCACAGCTATAAAACCATCCCAAACAATTATACTCTTTTCCCCAGGCAGAAACATCGTCAAACAACCGAGGCACAGCACAGAGCGCTGTTGATGGCCCAGCCTGATGAAGAACCAATGCTCCCTGCAGCTCAGGCTTCTTCCGTGACCTCCCCACCAGGAAGGAACCTCCTTCTATTCAGACTTACACTTTGCATGGCTCTAGACCTTCCCTGGTGGCTGAGTAGTAAAGAATCTGCCTGCCAATGCAGGAGACATGGGTTTTATCCTTGGGTCAGGAAGATCTCCTAGAGGAGGAAAGGGCAACCCACTCCAGTATTTTTGCCTGGAAAATGCCATGGACAGAAGAGCCTGGCAAGCTACAGACCATGGGGTTGCAAAGAGTAGGACACGACTTAGCGACTGAAACAAATAACAAGGTATTTCTCATACTCTTTCCCTGAAATACAGCCTTCTCCTTGCAGAAACTGAGACAGGGAATGGCCCTGCTGTCTGCATTTTATTACACCATCAGAAAATTGTTAAGGGAGCCCTTCTAGAAGATGCTGTTGTAATAAGAACCAGTCTTCACCAAGCATTACATGGATTCTCCCTCATAGACGTAAGTGGATTTTCTTTTATAGATCATTTGATGGCAAATGGAAAATTGAGAATCATAAACATAAAAGGAAGGAACTGCTACCAGGTGAAGACAATCCCAAATAGATACTACAAGCCTCTGATATGGTCATGAAAATCCAGCGAATAGGAAAACGGTTTGAGAGACAAAAATTCCCTTTGTGTGAATTCATCCTGATAAAACACAGATCAGCCCTCCAGCCCATCGAAGTTTCTTGGTGAGCAGCCGTATTAACCTGTAGTAGTGTGTTAGTCGCTCAGTCGTATCTGACTTTGCGACTCCATAGACTGTAGCCAGCCAGGCTCCTCTGTCCCTGGGATTCCCCAGGCAAGAATACCGGAGTGGGTTGTCATTTCCTCTTCCAGGGGATCTTCCTGACCCAGGGATTGAACCCGAGGTTCCTGTGTCTCCTGTGTTGCAAGTGGATTCTTTACCTGCTAAGCCATTTTAGCTGAATCACCTCTATAAAGGGCCTATATCCAAATAGAGTCACATTCTGAGGGATGGTGTGGTGGGGGGCTGGGAGTGCAGGGCTTCAGCATCTGAATTTGGGGTCAGACACAATTCAACACATAACAGCACCTGATCTAACTTTGGGGCTCTCTAGGTTTTATTATTTCTTCTGTTACCTATCAATGGGCTTCCCAGGTGGTGCTAGGACTAAAGAATCTGCCTGCCAATGCAAGAGACATAAGAGATGTGAATTTGATCTCTGGGTCAGGAAGCTCCCCTGGAGGAGGGCGTGGCAACCCACTCCAGTATTCTTGCCTGGAGAATCCCATGGACAGAGGAGCCTGGTGGGCTACAATGCATGGATCAAACAGAGTTGGACATGACTGAAGCAACTTAGCACGTACCTGTTAATAACCACTTAATATTTTAATGAAACTATTTCTTTTGCATTGGGGTATAACCAGTTAACAAACAAATGTTGAGACAGCTTCAGATGAACAGCAAAGGGACTCAGCCATACGTACACGTGTCCTTTATCCCCCAAACGCCTCTCCCATCCAGTGCTAGGTTTTAAAGTAGCTTCATGTTGTATGCCTTGTCTGGCTTCTTTGGCCAGTTAGGAGAGCTGCAGGAAACGTCCATGGTCCTCACTTTACAAAGGCTCAGAGACCATCACCTGCCTCACTGGAGAGCACCCGGTGAGAGCTGGCCATGGGCTGATTCAGAATCCAGGTCTTGCTCCAGATCTTCTTTTTATTCCCCAGTGTCTTGTTACCTTGAATTCCTTAGACAGAGCCCTAGATGACAGCCGGCTGTATGGACCAGTTACTGTTGCCCAGGGAGGAAAAAGAAGTCTCAAACAGTCCAAGTCTAAACACATGGTTCGGTCTACCAGTTCAAAAAATCTGTCTGTTTACCAGGCATTCCAGGAGAATTCATATGCCAAATTCAGTCGTTTGATAAATGGCCCAGAAGGCCTCCTGCGGGCCTGTCCCTGTTCTAGGGGCTGGGAGAGAACAGAAGAAAAAACCCTGCTCTTCTGGGGAAACAGAAAATAAAAAAGTAAATGTATAGATAAGCAATAGAATTTCAGAAATTCCTCACATAAAACAGGGTGCTGAGTGGGAGAGGGAATGTGGATGCTTTAATGTGCCTAGTGGGCCTCTGGGTAGGGCCTCCCAGGTGGCTCAGAGGGAAAGAACCCGCCTGCCAATACAGGAGACACAGGAGACTCAGGTTCGATCCCTGGGTCGGGAAGATCCCCTGGAGTAAGAGCAACCCACTCCAGTGTTCTTGCCTGGGAAATCCCATGTACAGAGGAGCCTGGTGCACTACCGTACATGGGGTGACAAAGAGTCAGACACAACTGAAATAACTCAACAATAGCAAAGGCCTCTAGGAAGGGGACGGGGAGGCCATCCCCAAAGCTAGCCTCACACTCACTGGCCCAGAGAAGAGGGATGGCAAATACAACACTTTTTGAAAAATTATTCTTCACTGGTTGAAAAAGTATTCTTCATCCACCCAGTCCCCATCCAAGTGGCAGACTTCACTCACTTAGCATGAGTTCTTCCAAAATTAAAAGACACACAGTCATCCAGGGCAAAACAGAGCTATTCAGGGATCCTGCAACAGCTCCGGGTGTGATTTTAAAAGTTTGAAATTCAGCCTCATTCCAAAATATATGAACCCCCACGCTTGATCAGAAGAGCTCTTGTATTTGTTTCTGAGTTTGTGATGGTGCAAAGTCATTGCCTAGAGATACTGGCACTAATTCATGAGCACAGGGGCTTGTGTATACACACACACATACACACACACACACACACACAGATGTAAAGTCTTTCGTTTACACATTTATAACCCTCCATATTTTAGGATTTATTTTATAGAAACAAATTACCTCCTAAGGCCTAATCCCCTAGATCAGAAATTTGCACACAAGCAGTAAATTGGGATATAATTGTCCTGAGTGGGAGTTTGCCTTGATTAGGAGGCAAAGCACAGAGCGTACTATAAAAGAACCTAAATTTTAGTAAGCCATCAAGAAATAACAGTCATTTAACATAAGTATGCCTTGCAAATGGGGTATTTTAATGCCAAGTTTCTTAGAATGTCCTACCTTCTTTCAAAGTATAATGTTAACTGGGAAAGAATTAACATCTGTCAGTTGGGCTGCGCTTGATACCCAGAGACTGTACTTGGGCTCCAGAGGCCTCTGAAATGGCCACTGACCCTCTCCAGCACCAGGGCTCCAGACCGGCGCAGAACAGCTAGGGTGCCTTCCTTCACCAGGACCCAAACCCAGCCCTCCGGGCAGGGAAAACAGAGCCACAAATAAGAAAAGCAAGAATTGGGATTTTTATCCCTTAAGCCTCAAATTTGGATCAAAATACACCCAGAGAACAAGGCAGCTAGTGTTAGAGAAAAGGTCAGCTCCTCCTGAGGAAAAAAAATAGTAATAAAAATAAATTAGTATACCTAGTTCATCACAATGCTGGCACAGAGCATCCCATGAGATGCTAATAAAAACAAAGACAACACGTTCTTTTAAAAGCTGGAAATGAACACGAAGAGGCCCCAGCTTCCTCAGCCAGTTGTTCCCGAGTTAAAACAGAGTCTCCCTTGCTGGGTGGCAGCGTGGAATGCGGCAAGCCAGCTCCGAGCTTCGGGCCATTTCTTGCTTCTGCCTGCTGGCTCGGGATTTATTGAACAAGGGCTGCTGGCACGGAGAATTGCAATTTTCCAGGTCTCTGCTAAGCGGCAGAGATTAATGAGCAAGGTCAGGCATTAGTGGCAGCCGGCAAGGGGGGCTTTCTGCATTCACCATGTTCCCTCTCACATCAAATGAAAACACGGTTCTCATTTCTCCTAACTTTCCCGTTACCAAGTCAGCACCCTTCTGGTCCTTACAGCTTTTTGCAAGAGAAAGAAATTCTCTTTTGTCCTAAAATAGGGGCATTTTGAATCCCAGTCTCCAATGCTCACCTCAGGCTTTGGTGGATGCAAAGCTCCCCCCACCCCTCCTTTCTCTCGATCTCATTATCTTATTTCTCTGACCCCTACCTGGATGGCACCTTGCTCAGATAAGATTACTCCCGAGCTGTGGCATTTAGGTAATCAAATAAGTGCACATCTGTGGGACTCAATGGAAAAGAATAAGCACTGGTGAGATCAAAAATTTCCCCAAACTCATTAAGTCTAGGAAGAGAAAAACAAAACAAAACAAAACAAAAAGATATAAATATTGTTGAAAACAGTTTTTCTATTGGAAAGGCAAACTCAGTTCCTATTTGCATTAGTCTGCTTAGGGCTGCCGTAACAAACTACCACAGTCAGTGCGGCTTAAATGGAAGACATTTATTTCTTCCCAGTCCTGGAGGCTGGAAGTCCAAGGTCAAGGTCTCCACAGGCTGGGTCCTCCGAGCTCTCTGCCTGGCATGCAGATGGCCGTCTTCTCCCCAAGTCTTCACATGCTCATCCCTCTGTGTATCTGTGTCCTGGTTTCTTCTTATAAGGACAGCAGACATCTTGGATGAAGACCCACCCTAATAACCTCATTTTACCTTAATTACCTCTTTAAAGGCCCTATTTCTAAATATAGTCACATACTGAAGCACCAGGCCTTAGGGCTTCAACAGAGGCATTTGAGGAGGACACATAATTCAGCCCGTGACACTAGCCAGAATGCCTACATTTCCTAGCATAAAAATAAAGAAAGCCCGATGAGTTAAGATGAGAAACAGCTTCACTAAAGAAGCCTCAGATTCAAATCCCAACTGACTCTGTGTGGTCAGATTTGCCTTTCTGGGATTTGCATCCTCCCCTGTGTTTGAAATGGGAATAATAATAAACGGAGGCTTGTTTCTCTTGCAAGATATTTACCAGAGAGTGTACCTGGCTGCTTCATAATGTATAAAAGGCAAAGGCAAATGCAGGGTTATTCCCTGGTGGTAATAGATGGGGGCCTGCAGACTGGCTCCCCCAGCACCCCTCCTGCCACCTCCTCCCTCCACCGCATGTGCCCTGGGAGTAGAATTCTGCTGCCCAGCTATTGTTGCTGCTGTTTAGTCACTAAGTCCAGGTGTGCATGCACGCGTGTGCAGTCACGTCTGACTCTTTGCAACCCCATAGACTGTAGCCCACCAGGCTTCTCTGTCCATGGAATTTTCCAGGCAAGAATACTGGAGTGGGTTGCCATTTCCTACTCCAGGGAATCTTCATGATCCAGGGATCGAACCTGCATCTCCTGCATTGACAGGCAGATTCTTACCAATGTGCCAAATGGGAAGCCCTAAGTCCAGGTGTACGACCACTCAAACTGGTGCAGTGTGGCGGGGTCTGAGAAAACAGGTGAGCACCAGGGAGGCAACCAAATACAGCAAGAGCCCCCTTTGCAGGCACAGAAGCAGAAACACCTAGTAGGACTTCCCGGGGCAGCCAGCAGACACCGCTTCCCGGGGCAGCCAGCAGACACCCCCTGTCCTGTGTCTGGACCCACAGACCAAGCAACAGCAACAGTTCTTGGAAGATCTTCTGCTGGAAGAACTTGCCATGTGGCTGCGTGTTTCCGTGTGCATTGTCCTTGGCTATGAACGGCCAGGACTGGTTTCCCTGCCTCCCAGAAATTCTGTAATACATGGATCACCTATAATAAAGCTGTTTCGGCTGAATCTTGCAAGAGTGGTGTCTGTGGTCCATGTTGCTATCTCCTGCAGGCATGCCTAGCTTACCTGGGGCTATGGGAGGAGAGCAGTGTTAGGGAATGAGAGATGATCCTGTGCGTCTAGGGATCAGATAGCAGACTTCCATTTCATTTGCATAGAAGATTCTTTAGTATGCACTGGAGAGCAACTTGAATGAAAGTAGGTAAGTAAGAAACCTCTGGGAGATGTGGATAACACATCAAATGTTCCTTTCCTCTTCAGAGCACGTGGAAAAAATGAAAATTCCTTCCCAGGAATTGACACCTAACTTCCTTAACAGTGAACCACTCAGAAAAGCCACCGTTTGCCTTCCTTCACACTCTGAAGACTTTGAAATGACTGGGAAGATGGAGGACAAAAGAGTCATCTGACACCTTAGACCTGCCCTCCATGCAAGCCAGCCACATAAGTAAGGGCTAAAGAAATTCCATCAGCAGAAATGTGTTGTGGCCAGGTCTATTTCTTGCCTCTATTTACCCCCTTTTTCTTAGTTATAAAACCCCCGACTTGGGGTTGGGCACATGACTACCCAAAACAAGGTTTCCATGCTCCTTGAAATTGGGTGACCTAGGTTCTGGTCAGTACAGTGTGGGAGAAAGAAATCTCATTAAAAGAAAGCTAACCTGGGAATTCTGTAGCAGTCCAATTGTGAGGACTCAGCACTTTCACTGCTAGGCCCAGGTTTGACCCTTGCTGGGGGAACTAAAATCCTAAGTAGCAGGGCCAAAAAAAGAGAGATAAAGACAGGGAGAAAAGAAAGAAGCTAACCCTTGGCCATTTTTACTTACTGCTATCTGCTTTCTACTAGCTGGAATGCAGATGCAATGGCTGGTGCTCAGGCAGCTATTCTGGAGCATAAGTCTTATGCTAAGGATGACAAAGCAGTAATACAGATGATTAATGCACCTTGAAATCATCTTGATTGTTATCAGCTACCTATCTTCAGAATCCTTTTATAAGAGTGAGGAATAGACAGTATAGTTTAAGCTGTTTCTATTTTAAGGGTTTCAGCTTCTTACAGATAAACCTTATCTACTTACACATACACAATAATGTGTATAGTTCATCTGAAAACATTTTGTTTCAAGCCGATAATAAAAATTCAAATATACATCCCTGTGCATAGTTTGGCTTCACTTAACTAACTATATGCTTGTTTTTTTGATATACACATCTGTTCAATTTCTGATATGGATGGCCATTTCTTTATAGCACTTAATACTTTTAAAACCTCAGGTTTTATTTCTACAGAAATATTGCCTGCATATGTAGTAACCTTTGCCAACCATCATTCTCAGGTGTCCCTGACTCATTCATTATTTTTCTCCACCTGGGGCATCAGCTTCCTCCCTCCACTCCCTAAAATTTAGGAAATGAACCTGAGTGAGGTGCGGCTCCTAGGCATGCATTTTCCCTTCAGGGTTTAGCTCACTCCTTCCATTCTATTCCAGGCTCATTCTTTTTCTTCTTTTCAGAGTTTGGGAAAAATTTGAGTGCTTTTCTTTCTTTTATGTTACCTGGTTTTACCATTTCAGAAGGGAGGAATTTCCTCAGGCTCTTTTCCCCCAGCTTTTAAACTTCAAAATATTAGTTTTAAAGGATTAAACTCTGAAAATTTCACCACGATGGAGAATTCTCTAAAGTTTCCCAGTTTGAAATAGAGAGAAAAGTCAAATGCAATCATAATCACAATACATGTCCAAGTAGCCTCAAAGTATTAGTTGATCTAATATTTAAAAGCAGAAACATCACTTTGCTGACAAAGGTCCATATAGTGAGAGCTTCGGTTTTCCCAGTATTCATGTATGGATGTGAGAGCTGGACCATAAAGAAGGTTAAGCACCACAGAATTAATGCTTTGGAATTGTAATGCTGGAGAAGACTCTTGAGAGTCCCCTGGACAGCAAGGAAATCAAACCAGTCAATCCTAAAGGAAATCAACTCTGAATACTCATTGGAAGGATTGATGCTGACGCTGAAGCTTCAATACTTTGGCCACCTGATGTGAATAGCCAGCTCACTGGAAAAGACCCTGATGCTGGGAAAGATTGAGGGCAAGATGAGAAGGGAGCAACAGAGGGTGAGATGGTTAGAAGGCATCACTGACTCAAAGGACATGAGTTGGAGCAAACTCTGGGAGATGATGTAGGATACGGACGCCTGGTGTGTCCATGGGGCCACCAAGATTCGGACATGTCTTAGCGACTGAAAAACAACAATATTAAAAACCTCACTTGAGCCCATTGAGTATCTAACTTCCATTGCTCCATCATTCTAGACAGTTTGACTTTAAAAGGGAAAGGAAGGCGTTAAGGCAGATGGAATGCATTCCACTCTGTGCAGGAGAAAGAAGACTGAATAGAGGAAAGGCCAAGACAAGCCTTAGGGCTCTCATGGAATTAGGCAAGCTTTATGAAAAATGTGGAGAGCAAACAGCAACGTCAGTTGAAAAATCATCAAGCAGATGCCAGAAAGGACTGAAGCTGTTTCCAGGCTTTAGGACCATGATTCCCCTCTTCTCCCCTTTGCCCTCTGCACCAGGCACTGGCTGATTAGAGATGCCTCTCTCCAGCAGTGTGGCAGGCATGTCTGCATCCGTTCTGGTGCTCCGCCAGCAGCTGAGCAAGGGGCTGTATTGTCTCCCCGGAAACACCCCACTTGGGCTCTTCAGCCCTGCACCTCTAATCCAGGCGGACAGATGTTTTCCCAGGTGGATTTTCAGGGATTACAAGCTTTCTTAGACACACAAGAGTATTGGACAGATGCATCCACTGTGTATTCAGAATTTGGGTGCAAAGTTTTGAAAGGGGGGGTCTGTGACGCCAAACTAGAGCCTGGATCCTGATGGGTCCAGCTGCAGCCGGACTGACATATGCCCATTTCTGCTCACCATCTCAAACCTGAGGTGCGATCAGCCTTGATTTCCCCATCTGGTCATGCGTCTTGTGCTTCCTGAGTGTCCTAATGACAGGGACGAGCTCTTCACAGAGGTGTGTGCTTCTGGTCATAAATGTCTATATATGTGTCATCAAAGACATGCATTCAGCTCCAGGAACTGCTGGCCCAAGGGTTTAACTCCATGCACTCTATCTCCTGACCCCACAGCCTCAGTCTCCTTTCCTTTCTTCCTGCCTTTCTTCCTTCTGTAGGTTTTAAGCAAAACTATATCCCTTCTACTTGTTTTTTTAAAGTGACACTATCTTGAGAGCCCACAGCCAAGGACTTGCTGATTTGTTGGAAAGAGTAGTTTTAGAGGTATGTCATTTTAAGTTTTGGGCTTTGTTATGCTCCCTACCAGGATGATGGATTCACATATTTGTAAAAAGAGAACAAAATTGTACACCCAAGGAAGGATAAAGTGATGTGGTTTCTGGGTGAAGTAACTCAACCACATAGAGCATCTCAGATTCTCAAGGACTAGTTCATGGTAGAGCCTGGGTTTTACTCTTAAGCATTATTTAGTAGTGATGTTCTGACAAGTAATCCCAAGAAGCAATAGAATAAGAAGTGCTTCCCAAGTAGGTGGAAAAGTGCTAACGCTCCAGGCTCCTCTCCTCCTGGTTGAGGTGAAGAGCATCTGGGATGAATTCAGACGTGAACTGTGCTTGGTCCCACGAGCCATCGTGAGTGTTTAACCAGGACCTTTATGCAGCACTGGGACAGGGAAGCACTTTCCACAAACAGACCACCTGGCCCCTCCCCCCATCCAGAAGCAGAATGTTTTTATTTCAAGAATTCCAAACTAGGGCTTCCCTGGTGGCTCAGTGAGAAAGCATCTGCCTGCCAATGCAGGAGACATAGGTTCCATCGCTGGTCTGGGAAGATCCCACATGCCTCAGAGTGACGGAGCCTGGGCACCACAGCTATGAAGCCTATGCTCTAGGGCCCGGGAGCTGCAACTTTGCTGAGCCCATGTGCCCCAGCTACTGATGCCCGCGAGGTCTAGAGCCCGTGCTCCACGACACTGGGAAGCCCTCGCACCACAACTAGAGAGTAGCCCCTCTCTCTGCAGCTAGAGAAAATACTGCGTAGCAGGGAAGATCAGCACAGCTAAAAATTAATTAATTAATTTTTAAAAAAAGAATTCCAAAAAGGAAATAATTTCCAGTGTCAGGCAGCATGATCGAAAAGTGTTCAATTTTGAAATAAAGTTTTAACAAAACGTATTTCAAAGGATCCACACTGACCGATCATCCCTTGAAGCATTCTAATCATCAACAGAGGTGGTAGAAGCATTACTGTCTGGATCACACATGGAAGCAGTGATAAAATATCCATTTTGGGGGGCAGCAGCTCAAGGGAGCATTAAATAGAGGCCGATGACAAGAACCTGATGAAGGAAACCCATTTAGATAGGATGCTAGCGGGGAGAAAGGGTCTAACGTCAGTCTGTTAGAGAACGGAAGTCCTCCCCAGAGCCACAGCATCTGACCTTTCACTAAAGTCATTTCCGAACTGACGACTGGCACAGCAGGGACTTTTATTTTGCCAGCTGCAAATGGCCAGGGAGACCCAGCAGGCTGCTTCCAGCCCAGACACCTAATTGGAAAGATGTGCTTTGTTTTGTTCACCTCTGAGATGTGTGAACAGGAAAAGACTGAACATTTTATCTGCAACTTGCTCATAATGTCTTCAAAGATCCTACGCTAGCCTTCCTGACACGAATCTGGCTCATAATTTCAAAATTTGTTGCTCTTCAGTCACTAAGTCATGCTTGACTCTTTGCGACCCCATGGACTACAGCACACCGGGCTCCCCTGTCCTTTATTATCTCCTAAAGTTTGCTCAGATTTATGTCCATTGAGTCAGTGGTGCTATCTAACCATCTCATCCTCTGCCACTTCCTTCTCCTTTTACCTTCAATCTTTCCCAGCAAGAATTGGAATTTTTATTAAATGATGCCTCGCTGTCAGTTAAGATGTCAAGGCCTGGATGCATAGAAAATGCAAGTGAGGGACTTCCCTGTTGGTCTAGTGGTTAAGACATCCACTGCAGGGAGCACAGGTTCGATCCCTGGTTGGGGAAGTAAGATCCCACATGCCATGTAATGTGGCCAAAAGAAAAAGATATTTAAAAGAAGAACGAAAATGCGAATGAGACATTTTTCCAGAAGTAGCTGCAACTCAATATTTAATTGCCAAGGCACCAGAGACGATACCGGCTGACAACCTGAGGTTCCATCATCCCAAATATGCAGGGCACCAGAAGGGAAAGGGTTACAAAGTTTCAAAAGAAAATCAGAATACTTTCTGGCTGCAACAGCAAAGTAACAACTTAGTTTTAGGGGGTAAGGGGGGAGCTGACAGCAGCCTCTTTATGTGCACAGGTGTGCCCGTTTCAGCCTTAGGAGGCCCCCCACCTGTCACGCACAGACTCATCTACACCTGTCCTCGCATGGAGGCCGGTCCCCGGCCAGGCAGCCTCACCATCAGCCTGAATGCACACCACAGAAATATCCAGGGAAATAAGCTCTCTCTCCATGTTTGGCAGTCAGCTACTTGGAAATGCAGTTTGTCCAGATAAAAGGCCGAATTTTTCCGTTTTCACCCATTTTTTGGAAATAGTTACTTTATTTGTTATCACATGTTCACAGCCAGTGAGAATCCGATTCTGATTCTGTCCATTGTACCTACTTTCCCCTCTACTGCCTCCACCAAGAAATAGCATCCTTTTCTCCTTTGAACTCACAGGCAGCATTCCCTTGATGTGAACAGACAGTAAAATCAAGAGAAATCGAGCGTTCTGTAGTGTTCCGGGAGAAAGATAGGATCAGAGAGTGTCCAGATTAGAGAAAGAGTCTGAAGACACGGTTGTCCCACAAAGAGGATACTGGAACCCCAAGAGTGAAATGATTCACCACGAGTGAACCTCCAGCAAATGGCCAAACCACAGGACAAGGACCAGAAACTTTTGGGGGTTCATCCTTTCCCCCAACCCTTGACGAAGAAGCTGAGACTCAGAAGAGGTTTTCTGGGCAGACCAGACAGGCAAGGAGGTCCAGAGGCCCTGAAGTAAGAGGAATGGCTAAAATGTAAAGAACCTTCAAAGCAATCAACTAAGATGGAAAAGGGCTTCCCTTGTGGCTCAGATGATAAAGAATTTGCCTGCAATGCAGGAGACCCAGCTTCGATCCCTGGGTGGGGAAGATCCCCTGGAGAAGGGAATGACATACTCACTCCAGTATTCTTGCCTGAAGAATCCTATGGACAAAGAAGCCTGGCAGGCTACAGTCCGTGGGGTTGCAAAGAGTCAGACATGACAAAGCTCTCCAGAGGAGGCAGTGAGGTGTCAGCTCTTCCAAGGGCAGATCCAGTGAAAATTGGACGCTAAACATTTCCCTATTCCTTTCAGAATTCCTAGGAAACAATTATCAAGTGTGACTACCTGGTAGGAACATTTAGAGCACTTTCCGTGGCCAAGAAATGTATTATCACCTACAGTAGGCATCTTCATGAGCTGTTTCTGACGACCCAGCCCATTTTTAAAGCTCACTATAAAAACAAGGTCTTTATGGACTGGTGGGAAATGGAATGTTGGTGAGCACACATCAATTCAAGCTGTCAAAAGGTTAATGTTTGCCTTGAAACCCTGAAACCCTGAAGCCTAAGAAAAGTTGCTCGTCTCACTGCAATGAACACAATTAGCAATCAGTGTGCTGTGAGAAGTGGGTCCTGCATGTAGGATGCTTGGGTCTGAGCTGATTGTGATTGGGTGAGCCCAAAGGGAGAATGATTTCCCTCGTATCAGCACCAAAGCCACGAAAGCATCTCTCTGACATGAGAGACTCTGCTCTCTAAATGAATGCCAGAGTGCAGTTCAATTTTCAATTATCTTCAGGGTCTGGATGGGGGGAGAGTAGAGAGAGGAAACGGTGCTTTGGAAATATTGAAGAAGCCAAGCACAAAAATAGTAGCAAGCTTTCATTTCACATAATCACAAATTACTGGAAGGAGTGTTCCCATAAACACTGTGACTGAGCCCATCTCGTCCATTGTCTGTCCATTTCCCATCCTTCCCCTGCCCATCCCCCAACTGTCTGGCTCTATGGAATCAATACATATTTCAGCTGATTGTTGGTTGATTCAATTTCAGATCCCAACAGGCAAAAGGAACGTGGCAGCTGGGACAGCACAACTGTGGCAAGAACCCAAAAGAAAACCAGAGGATTGACAAGAAGCATCCACCCCTCGGTTCACTTATTGAGAGAAAGGGGTAGTCTTCAAGAAAAACATAATTTTTTCATGTCTTATTGAATTAAATCTAGTAATCTGCAAGTAATTAGGCTTATCACTCATAGGTAGCAAACCCTATGAAGGGTAATAGTAAATACTCTGTCACATTAATGCTGGAAAAAGCCAAGTCTGTAAATGAAAGTGAAAGTGATAGTGCTCAGTCGTGTCCAACTCTGCAACCCCATAGACTGTAGCCCAACAGACTCCTCTGTCCATGGGATTCTCCAGGCAAGAATACTGGAGTGGGTTGTCATTTCCTCCTCCAGGGGATCTTCCTGACCCAGGGATCGAACCCAGATCTCCTGCCCTGCAGGCAGATTCTTTACCATCTGAGCCACCAGGGAAGCCCAGTCTATAAATAATTGCCCTTTAAATTCAATGATCCCACAGCATGGGTTAATCTTCTTCCCTCTTGAACTTTCAAAGCCTGGCTTATATTAAAGGGGCTCAAATTATCTTCTCTTTGGGGACTATCTTCACTGTGGTTGCCAAAGAACAGTTCCCCTGGTTGTGTGAAGTAGCAGAGAGATGAAGATTTCGATTCCTGATTTGTACGTCATCAAAGGAAAGAAATGGTCATTTCTCATAGTTTTTAAGCAGCTGATCTCACAGTCACGAGCCCAGAGTCGAATTCAAAGCTCTGGGGTCCAGGAATCCAAGAGCAGATGTGCTCCTTGACATCTCCCCAAGACAGTAACAGCAAAAGTTAGCATCTCTACTCTGCATCACTGGCTGGGAGAGCAAAGTACAGTATATCCCAGATCAAGAGCCCTGGCCCCAGGCCAGATGGCAGCTTGTCCAGGCTTCCCAGAGGGACACCTGGAATCCTGGCGGCTCCCCATCTCTGACCTTTCTGGGCCAGGGTGGCTGGGTGAGTTATCCAGAGACACAGTGGACTCCACACATAGAAAGTAGCATTTCTAGAAACTCATGTGGCTTCCAGCGCCAGCTCCTTGAAGGGAGCCTGCACCACCCCATCCATGTTTGGACCCTGGTTGCCCCAAATCCCAGGAGGCAGAAGCTGCCACCCTCTCCTTCCTGCTCTAATAACCCGGACTTCTGGGGGCAACCGACTTGCTTTGCCTCCACCCCCGTTTCCGGCTGGCCTGGATCCACCAGGGTTTACCTTCAGACGGGGTTGAGATGCTCACAGCCTGCGTCCACCTGTACCACCGCCCTGGCCACATCCCCAGTTAAGTACCCCGCATCTCTGGCCACCTCCTGAATGACACCCAAGTTGGGCTGGAGGGCTAAAACTGACTTCACAAACACACATTAACCTTTACAGGGAGAGCCTAATTGCTCCAAGAATGTCAAATATGTCCTCCTTCCCGAAACGGGCTTCCCTTGTGACTCGGCTGGCAATCAATCTGCCTGCGATGTGGGAGACCTGGGTTCAATCCCTGGGTTGGGAAGATCCCATGGAGAAGGGATAGGCTACCCACTCCAGTATTCTGGCCTGGAGAATTCCACGAACTGTATAGTCCATGGGGTCACAAAGAGTCGGACTGAGCGACTTTCATTTTCACTTTTCCCAAAAGATCTGACAGTTTTCCTTTTTTAAAAAATATGAAACCAACCAATGACACAGCAGTTAAAATAAAAGGATGATACTGATACACTGCTTTTCTTTCTTTTTTTCCCCTGAAACCAATGCAGTATCGGGGTTGAAAAATCACACCTTCACCATCTTTGTAAAGCTGCCATCACGTACAGTCTAATGGTTGACATTTTTAATTAGGGAGGCTGAGAGGAACACTCAGGCCCTGGCCAAGAGCCCAGGGGGAGACATGCAGGGGTAAAAAGCAAGACAGTCCTCCCCTCTTGCCCCTCCTGACTCACCACCCACCCTTTCCCTCAACATCGTGCTGTGGCTTTAGTGGATTCACCCCATAGGTGGTACTAGAGGCGATCAAAAGACAGAAGAAACAAGATCTGGGTATTCATTTGCCTCCTTCTCTGCTCAGATTGTCAGGTAAAACACAGACTGTTCAGTTCAATCTGAATTTCAGATAAACAACAAGAAAAAGTTTAGTATAACTATGCACCCAGATATTCCATGGGATATACTTACACTTTTTTTTTTTTTTTTTTTTTTGGCTTATCTGACATTGAAATTTAACTGAGTATTCTGAATTTTTATTTGCTGAAATGTATCAACCATGAAAGTCTGTAAAACATCCTGAGGCCGGGACTTCTCTGGTGGTCCAGTGGATAAGACTCCGTGCTCCCAGTGCAGGGGGCCCAGGTTTGATCCCTGGTTGGGGAAGTTGATCCCACATGCTGCAACTAAAGATCCTACGTGTCAAAACTAAGACCCGGTGCAGCCAAATAAATAAGTAGCCTGAAGCACAGCTGTGCCCTTCAACAGAAGACCACAGACCTTGTCAGGCTGCTCCCCACATAGCATCCTCTCTGGTTTCTGGTGCCTCTCTGCAGGTTCTGCTATTCCTAGTGTGAGATGCTACACTGTTCTTTGTGGGTTTCCCTAAATTCTGCCTGAAAGTGAAAGTCGCTCAGTCAGGTCTGACTCTTTGCGACCCCAGGGACTACATGGACTCCATGGAATTCTCCAGGTCAGAATACTGGAGTGGGTAACCTTTCCCTTCTCCAGGGGATCTTCCCACCCCAGGGGTCAAACCCAGGTCTCCTGCATTGTAGGTGGATCATTTACCAGCTGAGCCACAAGGGAAGCCCAAGAGTACTGGAGTGGGTAGCCTATCTCTTCTCCAGCGGATCTTTCTGACCCAGGAATCAAACTGGGGTCTCCGGCATTGCAGGCACCCTTGCAAACGGTCCTTTGGAGTTGACCTTCTTCAAACGACTCCTGTGGAAGTTGTCTTCTGGTTCCCCTTAGAATCATGACTGATACATTCATCACTAAGGGCATCCCGCTTCACTCTCCCAGCATCACTTTTTTAAAGTTTCCCATCCCCAGCTCTGACGACCAGCTGTAGCATATACTGTGTGTGTGTGCATCTGAAGTTGCTTCAGTCACGCCTGACTCTTTGCAACCCCAAGGACTATAGCCTGCCAGGCTCCTCTGTCCATGGGATTTTCCCAGACAAGAATACTGGAGTGAGTTGCCATGCCCTCCTCCAGGGGATCTTCCCAACCCAGGGGTAGCACATACTAGGTGCTCAGCAAATATTTCCTGAATGAACGGATAAACAAATGAGCACAACCAAGCTAGAGTCCAGAGTGCTTTGCAGCATCCCATTTCTGGTAGTTAAGGACCCAAAAGTCTGCATCCTGAAGCGATCCTACTCTAGCCAGCAAAGACTAGAAAGCAATCCAGGATGTTCTTGAAGAATAGTGGAGTGAGAGGAGAAGGAACCAAGGTGTTCGCAGAGAGGAGCAATTTACCTGTGTTCCAGATAACTATTCCTGCAGAACCGATCACCCTGAATTAGCAGATTCAGCACAAGAACTGAGTGTTCTCTCCCCCCAGTGCTGTAGGTTAGCACGCTTGGCTGAGCTTCTCTTCTCTTGATGGAGCCTCCCACACAGGTGCAGCCGGATGGTCCCAGGGCTGGGGTCACCCAACAACCTTCACCCTCATTCTTGCCATCTGGGAGGGGAGAGCAGGCAGGGTCTGACTGGGTGGGCACCTCTCCAGGCCACTGTCCATGGACTAGCTGGACTTCCTTACAGTATGGCAGTTTAAGGTAGTGGCTCTTCTTTTTTAATTTATTTTTTAAATTTTTACTGGAGCATGGTTCTTTTATAATATTGTATTCGTTTCTTGTTGTTGCTGTTGTTCAGTGGCTCAGTCGTGTTCAACACTCTGTGACCCCGTGGACTGCAGCACGCCAGGCCTCCCTGTCCATCGCCAACTCCCAGAGCTCGCTCAAACTCATATCCATTGAGTCAGTGATGCCATCCAACCATCTCATTCTCTGCCGCCCCCTTCTCCGCCTGCCCTCAATCATTCCCAGCATCAGGGTCTTTTCCAATGAGCCAGTTTTTCACATCAGGTAGCCAAAGTATTGGAACTTTGGCTTCAGCATCAGTCCTCCAATGAATATTCAGGTTTGATTTCCTTTAGGATTGATTGGTTTGAGCTCCTTGCAGTCCAAGGGACTCTCAACAGTCTTCGCCAGCAGCACAGTTCAAAAGCATCCATTCTTTGGCTTCCTTATGGTTCAATTCTCACATCAGCACACGACTACCAGAAAAACCATAGCTTTGACTACACAGACCTTTGTCAGCAAAGTGATCTTTCTGCTGTTCAGACAGGCAAATCAGCTATACATGTATATGCATCCCCTCTTTTTTGGATTTCCTTCCCATCTACTGGAACTTCTTAAGTGGCAACTGGCTTCTCTCACAGCAAACATTCCCAGAGGGAAAAAGCAGAAGCTTCCAGTTTCCTAAGGTCCAAGCCAGGAAACTCATAGGTCCCCCTCTGCTGCATGCTGTTGGCCTGAGGAGCCTCAGCTGCCCTGAAGCAAGAGGAGGGACTTAGAACTCTCCCTCCACGGGCCAGAGAGTCTGCAGCAATCTTCCATTCTCTTCAAGTCTGACCCCAAACCAGGAATCATACAAAATCACAACCAACACACAAAGGGATCCAGGAATATGTGCCAAGGCCATTAAAAAGTAAGGAAAACTTTAAAGAGAGGGAGGTTTTAAGCCCCTGACTTGGAAAAGTTCTTAGATGCAAATTTTCATGCCTAAAAAGTTCCCGATGATCTATCTGCTGTGCTTAAACCAGGGTAGCAGTTTAGAAAGTGCTGGGGGTGAAATGTATTGATATTATGAAATGAATAATACATAATAAATTGGCTTTCTTGGTGGGGGGAGTATGCTGCATGGCAAGTGGGATCTTAGTTCCCTGACTCATGAGCTCTGCAGGGGAAGTGCAGAATCTTAACCACTGGACTGTCAGGGAAGTTAATATTGAATTGTTTTTAAATAGGAGTTTGTATGTGGTACCACTCAGGCCAGTTACATGGTAGACAATATGTGCAGGGACCCTAGGAAGTGACCAGGCTTGACTGAATGATCTGCTTAATAATTTTTAACAAGGAGCCCAGGTTTTCTTTCTTTCTCTCTTTCTTTCTTGGCTGTGCTGGGTCTTCGTTGCTACACGTGGGCTTTCTCTAGTTGTGGTGCAACTAGAGAGGTCTTCTCATTGCGATGCCTTCTCTTGTTGCAGAGCACGGGCTCTAGGCACACAGACTTCAGTAGTCATGGCTCCAGGGCTCTAGAGCACAGGTTCAGTAGGTGAGGCTCATGGGCTTAGTTGCTCTGAGGCATATGGAACCTTCCCAAACCAGGGACCAAACCCGTGCCCCTGCATTGGCAGTCGAATTCCTATCCACTGCACCACCAGGCAAATCCAAGGAGCCCAGGTCCTCAATTTTCCCCTGAACCTACAACTGATACAACTGGCCCTGTCCTTGGTCCTTGGTAGAGAGCAAGTGAGGTCAGGAGGCAGCAATTGAAGAAGAGCTAAGGCTGAGCTTGTAGGGGCTTGTCTTCCAGAGCCCGGGCTGGGTGATGTCGTGCCAACCTTGAGACAAACTCAGCTATGCGGTCTTTGCTCCCCTGTCTGCCTCTGAAGTGGAAGGCACCTGCCCTCAGTGAGGCAAAACCACACTGATGCAGCCTGTTTGCTAGATGAGGTTTTAGCACAGGGCCAACAAAATCCACTATCACATTCTGAAGTCACTCTTAAAAAAAGGATTCCAGATAAAGAAGATGTCTCACACACACACACACACACACACACACACACACACACACACACACAGAGGAATACTACTCAGCCGTATAAAGAAATGAAATTTTGCCAATTGCAGCTACACGGATGGACTGGGAGGGCTTCCCAGGTGGTGCAGCAGTAAAGAGTCTACCCACTGATGCAGGAGAAGCAGGAGACTCAGGTTCAAACCCTAGGTGGGGGAGAAGGAAATGGCAGCTCACTCCAGTATTCTTGCCTGGAAAATTCCATGGACAAAGGAGCCTGGTGGGCTACAGTTCATGGGGTTGCAAAGAGTCAGACATGACTAAGCAGGCATGCACGGATGGACATGGAAGTCATTATGATAAGTGAAATTAAGTCAGAAAGAGAAACACAAATACTGTAAAATATCTCTCATATGTAGAATCTAAAAAATACAACAAACTAGTACATGTGACAAAAAAGAAGCCGACTCACTAATATAGAAAACAAATTAGTGGTTACTGGTGGGATGAGGGAAGGGGGACGGGCAACATGGGGTAGGGAATGAGAAGGTACAAACTATTAGGTATAAATAAGCTGCAGAATATACTGTACATCACAGGGAATACAGGCAATATTTTATAATAGCTATAAATGGAGTATAACCTTTAAAATGTGAATTGCTATTTTGTACACCTGTAACTTACATAACATTGTACACTAGTTTTACTTCAATTAAAAAAAATTTAGAGGATTCAGAGCTAATTTGTTCTCAGCTTGTCAGAGTGAATAAAAAGTGGTCACTTCCTGAGTATGAGGGACCCACTTAGGAAAGAATAAAAATTGTACTTGGAGTGAAATAGTACCGTTTCCTGTGTGAATTGTCTAAATTGAGCCAAATCTTGGCAGTTAATTATTATTGATTGGAAACGCCAACTCATTACTGATTAAGAACGTTGGAAGAAACAAACTGTGTTGCGTGGATTTTACAGAAACTCACAACAACCCTCTGGGGCTCTCCCTAAAGCCACGTTCTGGGATCGCTGATGAGAGCTTTCAGGTGAGACCAGGGAGATGTCTGCCTGCAGGTCTGGGTGAGTCTGTGGTTGCTCTGAGGATGCCTGCAGACGGTCACAGGGATGGGGGACTTCCTTGTTCTACACATCTGGGACAGCAAAGCAGTCCCACCTAAGAGGAAGTCCAGTGCCTGAAGGCAACTCAGCCCACTCTCTTGCCTGAACACATTGACTCCCAAGAAGGAACATGAGCTATGAGCTTCGCTAATGCCTTTGCAATCACAGATGCACCGCTCTGATGGGAACCCTACAGATTTCAACATCTTATCATGGAGCTCAGGCTGCAGTTGTAGTGGATTCTCTCTTCTGAAAAGCTGCTTGTTGTGCAAATTAATTTTTACATAAAATTATGAATGTATCACCTGCTTAAAAAAGCAAAATATATTCAAGTACCTGAGAAGTATTATGTTCATACAAATAATTGATAAGCAGAATAAGAAACATTCCTGTCTCCTGATGAGGGCAAAGGATAGACAGATCATCACTCTCCTGGTGCAAGCTCATAATTCATAGGCTTCAAAAGATCTTCAGTGGGAATTCTTTCAGCATAATTTATAAATTCATTTTTTTCACTAAAACACATGGGCCTTCTCCAAACTCTATTTTCAGTTGGTCTAAAGCTATCTAAAATTTAATCTCAAAAAAAAAAGAAAGGAAGCCAAGAGGGAAGGAGGAAGGAAATACAGATAAGCCCACAAATTAGAATACTGCTTCAGTGTTTTACTTTTGAAAATTAACAGGCTGTCCCTATAATAGTCTGTGACCACACCTACGTGCCAGAAGCTAGTTAACTAAATTGATGAGATGATACTGCTGTTGAGACCATGGTTTCCAGCTTGGCCAAGATGTCAGTCTATTAACCTCCTTCAGTGCTATGGACTCAGACCACAGCCCAACCTAGTTGCCCATTTACACCCCAGACCCCTAGTCAAGAGAGAACTCAGGACAGCGTGAACATGGGGACAAGCTGGCGTGTTTGGACCGCAGGCCAGATGACCCGCCATCTTTCCTGTGATTTATGCAACCTTGGGGCCTATCTCCGGACTCCCCAAGGAACTTGGACTGACATAGCCTCCCCATCTCCCTTCCCAAGGCTGCCATGGAATCGGTTGCGCATGAGAGCGTTTTAGGCTATGCAAACACCCACAGATGTAGAGAACTAGAACCAGAAGTAGGTAAAAAGCTCCACATCTACTAACAATGCTTCAAGCACATTTACTCCAAAGACAGTGGATTAGAAGCATCGTGTTTATCCACGGTATTTACTAGCACACTGAAGTTATTATAAGACTCAACCTGAAGCAGGAGTGGAGGGGGGGAATATCAATCAATCAGTCACTCAGTTGAGATTGCAGTAATAAATTCCCTGTCATCCCTAATCCCTAAAATAACCTTTGCAAAGAATCGATTCACTTGTTGAACAATATTACCCATTGACCAGGCCTGTGTGGATACCCTGATGGTTTAAAGGCCTGACCTTCTAAGCAATTCCAATTTCATTCTTTCCCCATCTGGATCAATATCAGGAGCAACCTTGTGTATCCATCCATAGCTTCCTTCTGGAATAGAGAAGCTTCAGAGCATTCCGAGCTCATAATACAAAGGGCACGTCCTGTTAATAGTATTTGAGAGTCATGTTAGTACAATATTTCATCCATTCTTGTTTTGAATTTTTTTCTGGTTACTTCAAATATAGAAAAAGGAGGAGGAAAGGGCCAAGGGACCCCTGTTGGAGACCAGAGTGATTTGATGTTTGACCCTGAGAGCTCTGCGGCGTTCAGGGCAGCACGCACAGTGCATCAGTCCAGGTGAATTCAGGGCTTCCTGCAGGTTTTACTGCTCTAACAGAAAACAGATTTAAAGCTTTCTGTTCTGGGAATCATTGCACACCTCAGTGATTGATTATTTAGAGACATGTTTTTCCCATAGCCAGATGCAGTTTAACCAGCACGTCTCTGAGACCCGTGGCCGCTCAGCAGTCCAAGTTACCATTTTCCCTGTTTCAAAGGGCTTAGAGGCTCAGCACGCTGAGCTTCCACCTGAACTCATCTTGAGATTCATGCAGAATTGACGTATTACATCCTCAGAGTAGAGGAGAACTGTGCAGAGCCCTGCCTTCCAGATCCCCGCAAACAGCAGCCTGCTGAAACGTCCAAAACCCTCCACCCAGCCTCAGGCACCATCACATCCCGTATTTGAAGCAGAACCAGTCACACCTCTGCCATAGGCAGTAACAACGCATGATCCCTCCATAGCCTTTCTGGAAATTGCATTTCCTCCTCTTGCCTTCCAGCCCAACCTGCCCAGACCAAGGAATCAGACCAGCCCCGCAGCATCTCCTGCCAGAACTGACATTCTCTCTTAAGCTTGGTAGTGAGCATTCAGTCAGCTCCCTTTTGTTCCCAGTTCCAAAGCTGTCTCTCCCTACTCCAGGCTGATCATCCATCCTGTGTACAAGACCTTGCCCCACACACTTCCACAAACCAAGGAAAGGAGACAGAGGAAATGTAGCCCAGGCAAAATCTGCCCATGTAAATTTGCGGTCATGGAAAGGTCAACAATATACCAAAAGAAAAATGGGGTATCTGCTGGGTGCCCTGGAGCCAAGGGGGTGGGTGTGGGCAGCATGCAAATTGTTTTGGGAATAAATATTTGAATTTTAGTTCTTCTTTGAAAAATCAGGCTCAAATTAATGCTACTCTATCTGTCTCTATGTCTATGAATGTAGGTCCTTCTCAGTCAGTTTCTCTCTCCACATACTTGATAGCAGAAAAATAAAATTGCAATGTGTGTCTGTGTTCCCTCAAAATCAAAGGTGAGATAAACTTAAATGTGATTTTTAACTTTATTCAAAACAAGGAAAGGAGAGTACCCAGTACCACCATCTTTGACCTTATTCGTTGTTAGTAACTATAATCAAAACAAAGCAAACTAAATCTTGGATGCTTCTAGTACAATCCCACACCTACTAGAAACTTCTCAAGCCATGACCTCTTTTCCAAAGAAGCAGCACCTATCCAAGTATGGTGCTGTATTTTTGCTCAGATACTCAAGAATCCACCTGCTGATGCAGGAAACGTGAGTTCCATCCCAGGATCAGGAAGATCCCCTGGAGAAGGAAATAGCAACCTGCCCCAGTATTCTTGCCTGGAGAATCCCATGGACAGAGGAGCCTGGTGGGCTACAGTCCGTGGTCTCACAAAGAGTCGGACATGACTGAGCACGCACACAACACAACAAATCACATTTCAAAGAGACAACAGCTGGAGTGAGCCCCACAGGTATTTCAGAAAAATACCTTCCTTCTGGGTATTTACCTACAGCCAGGACTGGGTGGGGGGATTCTCTTATCAAACTCAGGTATGTCCATATGCCTTTCACCTCCAAGTACAGACTTTGGAAACAAATATATCACTGCTCACTCAGTCAAGAGAAATCCATTCCAGTTTTAGAAATTCAATCTAGCTTGGGTAAGCCCTCAAGCGCTAAAAGTAAGCTCCATCAGAAGTTTATTACTCATAAATCTTTCCTTCAGATTGGAAGTCACCCAGCAGCCACTCTCCTTCCAGTATTTTCCCACTTTTGTTCATCAATAAAGAAATTTAACTCTTACAGTCTCTCTGAACAATGAACATCAAGATATAAATCAAGAGACACAGCCAAATTATTCTTACAAAATGAAACCTTTTGGTTGTGTCCAACCCTGAATATTCATTGGAAGGACTGATTCTGATCCTGAAGCTGAAGCTCTAGTACTTTGGCCACCTGATGCAAACACCCAACTCACAGGAAAAGACCCCGATGCTGGGAAAGATTGAATGTAGAAGGAGAAGGGGGTGGCAGAGGATGAGATGGTTGAATGGCATCACCGACTCAATGAACATGATTTTGAGCAAACTCTGGGAGATAGCAGAGGACAGGGAGGCCTGGTGTACCACAGTCCGTGGGATCACAAAGAATCAGACACAACTAAGGGACTAAACAACAACAGCAAACTGGCGACTAGTGGTGAATAATCCGATTCAGATGATTGTGTCATGTTTGAATTGAATGTAGCAGATGAATTGTAACCAGAGCTCTGAAGTGGCGTTTCACTCAAGTGGAGAGTTATAGGGGCTTCCTTGGTGGCTCAGACAGTAAAGAATCTGCCTGCACTGCAGGAGACCCACGTTCAACCCCTGGGTCAGGAAGATCCCCTGGAGAAAGAAATGGCTACCCACTCCAGTATTTTTGCCTGGAAAATCCCATGGACAATGGAGACTGGTGGGCTATAATCCATGAGGTCACAAAGTGTCGGACATGACTGAGCCACTAACATACGCACATAGGGAAGTCCTATGTGCAAACAGATGAAGTTCTTGGCCAAGACTACTCAATCACAAAGGCACTTTGTTCAGATAAGAATGAAAATCTCTGAATTATCAAGATACTAATGAATTTATTTTTTTAATTAAAAAATAATACAACTCTAGTATTTCTGGGGGAAAAAAATGTCTTCACACTGCAGGTAAGATGAGGACCATCTGGGTTGTGTATCCAGAGGTTGGTGTACTGGAGAATAAGGACAAGTTCAAGGTTGTTCTGTATCATATGGGGTGGATATATGTTAAATTTCACATCAATAAATACCACAGCAACAACAACGACACAAAAATAAATCTTAGAAGAATCCAGATTCCTAGCCAATGACCCTCTTGAGATAATATTTAACAGTATTTCAGCAGAGCTCAAGAATTTAGATCCCAACGGGGTTTAATGTATCTGACTTGTGTCTCCTGTAATCCAGATTAGAATTTCAAGGCACCCAGACTTCACTCCCATAGTCTTCATTATGTGTACGTCTGTGATCAGTTGTTCAGTTGTGTCCAGTTCTTTGCATCCCATGGACTGTAGCCCACCAGGATCTTCTGCCCATGGAATTTTCCAGGCAAGAATACTGGAGCGGGATGCCATTTCCTGCTCCCAGAGACCTTCTTGATCCAGGGATCAAACTCACGTCCCTTATGTCTTCCACACTGGCAGGCAGATTCTTTACCATTAGCACCACCTGGGAAGCCCATAGCCCTGTAGTCTTCATTGGTGGTGGTGGTTTAGTTGCTAAGTCATGTCTGAGTCTTGTGACACCATGGACTGTGGCCTGCCAGGCTCCTCTGTCCAAGGGATTTCCCAGGCCAGAATGCTGGAGTGAGTGGCCATTTGCTTCTCCAGAGGATCTTCCCAACCTGAGGATCGAACCCATGTCTCCTTCATTGCAGGAAGTCTTCTGTATTGCAGGCAGATTCTTTATCGACTGAGCCACCAGGGAACCCCCTATAGTCTTCATTGCTTTGTGCTAAATGGAGACCTCAAGTAAATTTATAATATTCAAATTG
The DNA here is from genome assembly GCF_033118175.1 of Dama dama. Taxonomy (NCBI): domain Eukaryota; kingdom Metazoa; phylum Chordata; class Mammalia; order Artiodactyla; family Cervidae; genus Dama; species Dama dama. The sequence goes on from NC_083699.1 coordinate 77,807,892, forward strand.
TAGTCAACTAATGATATTTTGGGATGCTCATTTTACAATTAATTGACTACTATTCCGATCTCATAATATTTTGATAGTCTGTGCTTCATATTTCTACTCTCATGGGTCCCTGTTTCTTCAAAACATGTAGACAGTTTCATTTGTATTAATAGGAAATATACATTAAGATAAAAGATCTCTTGAGATACCCATGATGACAAAATAAAATGAATTGAATTTCAATGGGATGTAATATTAGGTTAAAACAAAAATTCCAAGATGATCTTCTCATATTGCATATTTAAGAATAAGGAACTAGGCAGCTTAGATTTTTAGGAAAACATTTAGACTACTTCTAGAAAACTTTACCCCAAATTCAATATTTTAATAAAATACCATGTATGTATATCACACATGAGCAGTTATATCTGAAATTAAGATAGAACATGTTAATAACAATTTGAATGTATACAGAGCCATGAGTCTTTAACTATAAAATAATCTTTAACTATCAAATAGTCTTTGTCAAATGAATATCCTCTAATATCTAGAATTATATAAAGAAAAGCTTTATTTGTAGCATCTTGAATTTTTCTTTTCTGTTTAGTTTTACACTTCCAGAAAAGACATATGCATTTTTCACTAGAGTGAATCAGTTTTTATTGGAAATGAATTTTATGCTTTATAATACCAGAAAGCAGTATCTTCTGTAACAGCTGATAACCCCCTCTGGTGCAAAGCGCTGAGCACATAGACTTGCTTTGAAGGACCTGTGGATGCCAAGGGAAATCCAGGCTGCAGAGCTATTGAGCACAAGGGACCTAGTCCTGCCTTGACCACCACTCTGCCAGACCACAGACTCCAGTCTCCTCCCGCGTGATGCGTGAGCCATGAGTTACCTAGGGCAGCAGTTCTCAAAGAATGCACTGGTTACCCTGAGGGGACTTCCTTCCTTTCAGGGAGCCACAAAATCAAAATCACCTTTATGGTACTAAGGTATTATATTATCTGATACTTGCAAATTTTGGTCCTGGAGAAAACTCTTGAGAATCCCTTGGACAGAAAGGAGATCAGACCAGTCAATCCTAAAGGAAATAACCCTGAATATTCATTGGAAAGACTGATGCTGAAGCTCCAATCCTTTGGCTACCTGATACGAACAGCTGACTCATTGGAAAAGACCCTGATGCTGGAAATGATTGAAGGTAAAAGAAGAGGGCAGCAGAGGATGAGATGGTTAAGTAGCATCACTGCCTCAATGAACATGAATTTGAGCAAACTCCAAGAGATAGTAGAGGACAGGGAAGGCTGGCATGCTGCAGGCTGTGGGGTCACAAAGATTCAGACATGACTGAGGGACGGAACAACAATGTGTGTGCACACAAAGTTGCTTCGGTTGTGTCCGACTCTTTGCCACCCTATGGACTGTAGCCTGCCAGGCTTTACTGTCCTTAGGATTCTCCAGGCAGGAATACTGGAGAGGGTTGCTATTTCCTTCTATGGGGGAATCTTCCCAACCCAGGGATGGAACCCACATCTCTTATGTCTCCAATCCTGGCAGGCAGGTTCTTTACCACTAGTACCACCAAACAACAACAGCAAGGTATTATTTGCTTTTTTAAAATCTCGTCTTCTCATAGGTACACAGTGGAATTTTCTAGAGGCCACACAGCACATGATATTACAACTGACTGAATGTGGAAGTAGCTGTCTTCTACGCAGCCAGACATTACAGCCATTTGCAAAAATACAGAACTCTCCCACTGTCTTGCAAAAGTATTTTTTTCTGTCTCAGAAAATATTATTACTTTTTATTTTTAAAATGTTATCTATGTCAACATATTTCAGGTCTGTCACTTTAGTTTTAGTGAACAAAAAAGTAAACCCTTTAACCATTTCTCCATTTTAATTTCTAATATGAGAACCATCAGTAGATATAGCCAACAAATCAGAAGTTCTTTGGGGGTCTTTGAGAATTTTTAAGAATGAAAAGAAGTTGTGAGAGCCAAAAGGTTGAAAACCGCTTCAGGAGGGCATCTCTGAGAAGCCTTTTGACACTAAATCCCATGATACCAAGGTTGGCAGGTTCCATGGATGTTAACTCCATTAACAAGATGGACATGAATCTATGAACCCAGATAATCAGGAAACTCTTGTGAGACATTCCATCCTTCTCTGTTTGAGCGGTTCTCATTTTGCTCCTCTCTGCTCTCTGAATGCCTTGCTAATAAACCCACCAACCCACACCCACACAGAGAAAATGGGAAAAGCTGTGGGCATCAGCAAAGGCTTGCGAAAGAGCACATTTCCTCCCCCACCCTCCCCAAGCCCCCAGGTCTGATCAAGACATTCTTGGGTACCAGTCCCTCTTTTTATTAATACAATGAACTTTTCACCCCAGGGGTCACCACCACACAGTCCCTCTCCAGGACAAAGGCCCAAAACAGGCGAGTGAGTCAGCAGCCACAGATGAGTGGCCCACCAAGAAATATTCTAGAACTTTAGACTTGCTCAGGCCCCACTCAGATTTGAAACGGAGCTTCCTAAGTGGTTTTCAGAACCCTAAGGAGTTTTTACAGCCAGGATCTGAGATTGACATTTTCTACAACTGGATGAGCAGCATCAGCCTAAATTCTATCCAGCAGGAAGCAAGGAATAGTTTTCCATGAAAGGTGAGTTCATTTTGTAATAAACAAAAAGTTGGAACACCCAGGGTCGGGGAAGATCCCCTGGAGAAGGGAATGGCAACTCACTCCAGTATTCTTTCCTGGAGCATCCCATGGACATAGGAGCCTGGTGGGCTACAGTCCATGGGGTCACAAAGAGTCGGACACAACTGAGTGACTGAGTCACAACTGAGTCACATACAGGAATACCCAGAACTCAACCTCACCAGGACCACAACCCCAACCCTGGGCTTTTTATTCTGGTGACCAGTCATCCTCCATTACAACCACTAAGGGTGGGGAGCTGGGCTTCTTCCCAGCTCTGTCGCCTTCAGAGTCTGTGCTCTTCCCTTTCCCGGCCACATCCCAGCTCCTCCGCTGCCAGTCTGTTTCAACGATAAAATTTAATGATCCTTCCTACAATTTAAGGCTGAGGTGGAGACTGGAATGGAGAATATACGTGCTCCGCTCTCTGCTATTACTTTTATCTTCTGTGAGTCAGTGCAGTGACACCCTGCTCTACGTATGAGGGAGAGCAAAGCGAGTTTTAAATCTCCTTTCCTGTGAAGTTGAGCGCTTCACAGTTTTCAAAGCACTTCTCTCATTTGATCTCATTTTATCCTCACAACAACTCGGGTGATTCTCACCACCCCTAATGAAGAAAGCAGAGAACTATATTTGCATTGTAATTATCATGTTGCCCAGAATGGGCATCCTCCTTTGAGAAGGAAACTGATCTTATCCACTGCGTTTAGCTCAGGTTTTTTTTGTTGTTGTTTTTTTAAAACCAGACCATGGTGCCCACTTTGAATTGCTAAAATCCACTCTACACCAAAGTGCAGGCGTAGACAGTGGCTGATTTGGCTAAAAGTTATGATCCACACCTGCCATGTGCCCAAAACTACAGACATAAGTAAGTAGTTAGACTATTCCTGGGGTCTTACCATTTTCACCAGATGGCTTGTCTTTTCCATTAGTCGTCCCAGCTCCTTGTCGCTAAAGGCATTAAAAAAGAAAGAAATTGTTATCAGTCACTTTCAGGATTATTTTTGTCTCTTTCATTGTTTCCAATACTTCTTGCATCATAGCAAGTTCTATGTCACTTTAGCTCAAGATGGTTAAGGCATGATGTTCGTGAGACCAAGAAAAGATCAGTCCAAGACAGGATGTTTTGAAATGTCACAGACTGCCTCCGTGGACCAGATCCACTGCTCTATGAATTCAGTTCACTAGTCACAATGGATAGCAGACAGGAGACTGTTGATGGAACATAGCATCAACAGAAACACGAGGGAAGCAGCAAAGAGTTTGCGCCAACTGCGACAAGATCAGAGCTATCACTTTTGTCAATGATTACATTGCCACATTTTTATTCCAATCACTATATTCAATGTCTCATCTTCAAATATATGGTAATCAATTTTTAAAAGTCTCATGTCAATGGTCAGAATCTCTCCTATCATTAGGTTAATTTTCTGTCCATGTTTATGCCTATCATGTGTATTTTCAATTTACCAGGTTGACCAAAAGGAATGTCTTATGGTTAATCTTGAATCTTTGGGCAAGATTCTCTGAATAGGTGGCCTGGGGAGCTATGTGCAATGTATTGCACATGCAAGCATTTAAGCATATTTCCTCAAAGCTTATACAGCGACTACCTTTAAATAACATGCTGTTCAGAATTGTTCTAGTCCATGGAGAGAGAAGTCTTTTGTCAGTCCAGTTTTCTGGTCATCATCAGAAAACATGCTTCAAGTTAAGAAAAACAAAGTGATTGTAAAGTCTCTAGCTTTCAGGTGCAGAAAAAGAGGCCAGGCAGGGAGCTGATTTGTCCAAGTTCATGAAGCTAATTGGTGGTACAGTCAAGACTGGAGACTGGACTTCCTGCCGAGGTTAGTACCTTGCAGGAATAGTCATCATTATGTAACTCTCTGATGAGATCCCAGAAAGAGAAGCAAGGCACTGACCAAGGAGAAAATCAATACAGGTGACTCCCATCAAGGATCAGAATGAACTTAAAATTTATATTTGAGTCCAAGACTTCAGCTTAAAGCAGTATTTAAAAAAATTAGTAGTTCCTATTATTGTCCAATGTTGTCATGAGAAATTCCCAGGCCCTTGGCCAACCCTTGATTAACAGAAGCTGGATCATCTGGAAAAATCTTGCTTGCATGTTCTGATTAGTGTAAATAAATATGGCAAATGAATGATAGAGACTTATGTGAACAAATTTAACCATCCCTGTGTACGCTTACTACCTGGTGCAGATGATAACTCCAGAGAGAGGAAAATCAAGCCTTCCATTTATTACAAATCCCACCACACACATGCCACACACAAACACACACACACACCCCATGTACACACAGACTCCATCTCAGTCAAATGGAGTCAAATTTGAGAAGTGCAAATGCCCACCCAGGTCAGGAGAGTACTCTGCTTCATTCCAAGAAGAAAAACCACATCTCTCTGGCAGGAAGTGGAAGGAAAGCCTAGATAAATGTGGGTTCCTTCCTCTTATTTAATTTAAAACATTTTTTTCAGAATCCAGACCTGCCCATGATCCCATGGAAGAAGAAGGTTGCGGTACTGGCCAAACATCCACTGATCTTCAATAAATTTCTCCCATTTCGTTCCCTGTATCATAACATCTTTATCTAACGCACTCAACTTGTAACACATCATCATCTTGATTTAAACCAAATTACACATTTCTTAAATACAGTAGATTTGTAAGTGAAAAGCCACTTTATTCTTGCCTGTGTTTACTCAGTTTTATTTTTTTAAAACAGAAAGCTGGTAAATTTGCTGCACAGGATGGAAATCTGGTCACCATTGTGAAGGATCAAAAGTGACATAGCAGCCAGTTAGGGGTTGAACCGCTCCAAGGTTTAAACCCTCCATTCTTCCCCACACAGTTCATAGAAGACTCAGAAGACATGGCAAATTCCACAGAATAAAAGGACAGGGCTTTAGAGCTGAATAAAGCAAATTCAATGGCATACAAATGCAAAAGAGGTGCACATCCAGCTCCATTATCTTTAACTACCTTAAACACTGACACCTTTCAAATGTCCTGAATACTTCATTCCATAAAAGATCACCTCTAAGAAACCTGAAGGAAACCAAAATGAAATGTGCACTGGGGAAGAAAAGGGGTTCGTTTTCTAAGAATTTCTAAGATAGGAGTTTTGTGTCAGGTCTTATTCGATGGAGGCAAAATGAAGCTGATAGATGTCATAAGGAGATTGTGTCTCGCATCAGAGAACGATCCCTACAAAAAAGAACTAGTCATCCAAAACATCTTGTTTCAGAATTCTTTCAGACCTGGCGACATTTTTAAGACAAAGCTGAGAACAGTGAGGGGAGCAGTCAAGAGGGCTCTTATTCCTGTTCCAGGGGTCTCCAGGGTCATCACCTGTGATTGTTTTATCACTAGGGGAGGAGCTGAAACTCCCCTGAACCAAGTATCTGGAGGGGGCCTGAGTCAGGGTGGGGCTCGGGGTGCCGAGGCCAGACAAGCTCCAAGTGGTCCTGAGCATTACGGGCTCAGTGAATTACGACAGCATCCTTAACCAGGCAGATACCACCATGGTCCTCATCAGCATCACTCTACATACTGCATCCCCAGGCACAGAGGACTTCCTCAAGGTCACACAACTGGGAAGTGGCAGAGCCTGAGCTCCAACCCAGAGGCTCTGGCTCTTTAGTTGACCTTTGAACCACTGAGCCTGCATATCCCCTAGTATCCTTCTGAGCCCACCCCCCCTCCACCCAACACACCAGCAGGTGGGAAGATTGCTACGTGGAGGGCAGACAGCACCACAGAGAAAAATAGCTTAAGAGAAAATGCATCACCATCAACACCCTGCTTCTATCACCAGCGGGAAGTGTGGGCTTCCCTGATGGTGCTAGTGGTAAAGAATTCTCCTGCCAATGCAGAATACGCAAGAGACCCGGGTTCAATCCCTGGGTCGGGAAGATCCCCTGCAGGAGGGCATAGCAACCCACTCCAGGATTCTCACTTGGAAAATTCCATTGACAGAGGAGTCTAGTGGGTTACAGTCCAGGGGTCACAGAGAGTCAGACACGACTGAGCACACACACACTGATGGCCTCTGCAGAATTTCTCAGGAAGTATAAGAGCCCTGTCTAAGGACGCAGACCAGAATGTTAATATGACAGAATTGGGGCCAACATTGGAGCCTCCTTCTTCTGCAGCACAAGCAGAAGGCTTGAGCAGGGAGGTTTCCTTCCTCGGTGATGTTAACTATTACAAGGATAGCATTTCAGAGTTTGATAAATCCCAGTTAAGTAGAGAACAGACTTGTAGACATAGTGGGGGAAGGAGAGGGTGGGACAAATTGAGAGAGTAGCCCTGAAACATATACATTGCCATATGCAAAATAGATAGCCAGTGGGGATTTGCTATATGACCCAGGGAGCTCAACGCCGTGCTCTTTGACAACATGGGGTGGGGGGGTGGGAGGTCCAAGGGGGGGACATATGTATGCCTCTGGCTGATTCATGTTGATGTATAGCAGAAGCCAACAAAACACTATAGTGCAATTATCCTCCAATTAAAACTAAATGATTTTTTAAAAAGGAGCCTAAATGAAGAATAAGCGTATATAGTTCCTTCTTACAATCCAACATAATACTAAGTACTCATAAAAAGGCAGGACTGGTTTTCAAAAGTATGATTCTTAAAGTGATTTTCCCTGTCAGTCCCCTGACACCAAGGGCTACAGGGAGATGACAAGGAACATGTCTTAGCTTGGCTTCCCAGAAAGCAAAGTGCAAGGCAAGAGCTGTTTGTGCTACAATTTAATTGGGGAGGGAGGTTCCAGGAATGAGTGGGGAGGACAGGTGGTGGGGCCCAGACAGCCATGCAAGGAAACGGCATCTGGTAGGCACTGCCAGGGGCACCCACACCTCGAGACTGCGCCCTCCAGCAATGCTCGAACTCTGTTCAAGGACAGACTCCCAAGATCCATCAGTTCCCATCTCTCACTGGCCCAAGACATGCACTATAGGGCTTAATTCCCAATGGTTCTAGTCTGGGCCATGCCTCCAACATGGCGTCCGCCCAAGGAAAAGGAGGACACCCCTGGGAAGGAGATGGAGACACACGGCATGGGCAGGAGGTGACATACAGTCACTTAAACCTGCCTGAAGCCTGCAGAGCCCACGCTGGCTGCCCACCCACAGGGCCCTCCCTGATGGGACCTGAAGTGACACAGGAGAGGTGTCTGACTCAGCACATCAACTTGGCTGGTGGGTCTTTGCAACCAAGTTGCAAGCTCACGGACAGTCCTTTCATATTAGAAACTTCACTAGTGAAACAAGCCACATCAATTTTCTGGTAAATAACCAGCGTTGGAGCCACTTCTTCCTGTATTTTGAGCTCAGAGTGTGTGCAGTCACTTTTTGCTACATCTAGGGGCTGAGACTCATTGGAAAAGACTCTGAGGCTGGGAAAGATTGGGGGCAGGAGGAAAAGGGGGCAACAGAGGATGAAATGGTTGGATGGCATCACCGACTCAATGGACATGAATCTGAGCAAGCTCCGGGAGATAGTGAAGGACAGGGAAGCCTGGCGTGCTGCAGTCCATGGGGTTGCAAAGAGTCAGACACAATTTAGTGACTGAACAACAGGGGCCACGCACACATCAGTAAGACCCGTCTCAAAAGTGTTGGTTGGAAGAGAAAGTGTGCTGTCGTCCTACCCATCACCATCAGACTGTAGCCCAATCCTACGGTGTGACCATCACAAGCCCCCACGTCCTCTGTTCTTCCTTGTGAGATCTATCACAAAACCTTTGTGTTCTTTGAGTATTTATCAAGTCACTGGCTAAGGAGAGTGAAGTGTTCACCCGCCTTGGGACAGAATTTAAGATGGCATCAAGAAACTCGTTAATCAGAATAAACACTGCCTGGGATCATGTTTGCATGGAATCTGAAGGAGAAAAAAAAGTCAAGGTGATAGGAGCAGAGAGTGAAATGGTGGTTGCCAGGAACTGGGGTAGGGGAAAGGGGAGAAGCTGGTAAAAGGGTACAAGCTTAGTTATGAGCAAGGTTAGAAGATCAAATGTGTTACATGGTGACTATGGTTAATAACACTCTACTGTAAAGTTGAAATTTGCTAAGAGAATGAAACTTACGAGCTCTCAGTGGGGAAAAAAAAAAAAAAAAGGTAAAAATTTCAGGTGATGGATGTTGAAATTAAACCGATAATGGGACTCCTTTCATAGTGTACAGGTATGTCAAATTTTCCTGTTGTACACTTAAATCATGTCACAATTTTATTTGTCAAGTATACACCAGAAAGGGCTTCCCAGGTACTCCGTGGTAAAGAATCTGCCTGCCAGTGCAGGAGATGTGGGTTTGATCGCTGGGTCTGGAAGATCACCTAGAGAAGGAAATGGCAACTCACTCCAGTATCCTTGCCTGGAGAATCCTGTGGACAGAGGGGCCTGGCAGGCTATAGTCCATGGGGTCACAAAGGGTCGGACATGACCTAGCAACTAAACAACATACTTCAACAAAACTGGAAAAAAGGCGAATATTAATGCAATATTTTAGAAAATCAAAACTACTGCAAGAAGTCATGATAAACAAAATACCCACATTTTGCACAAAGATGAGACAGATGGGAACCACTGACATTTCCTTTTGCCACACTCTTGTGTGGCTCTCCCAGGTGCTGGCCATGTTTCCCTAAAGCAAATAAAAGACTCAGGAAGTTGAGTAATTTCATGGATTTATACAATTATTCTAATACGGTTTTTGAAACCTTTCTTCTACAGCTCTCAAGGGCCAACACTGTGGGTTATGATTCATGCTGTCATTTTTCAAGTTTTTATTCTATGATTTCTAGAATACTGCAGTGGAGGGTCTCGCCTTTCTTACTTTGCTGTTGATACCCATAAAATCGGTCATGCCAATCATATGTCGTATAGGACCGAGAATCACTAAAACCTGCTTCCTCAATAAAGCAGACCCAGAACCCTGGAAAGATTTTGTCTGTTTGGAAAATCCATTCAGCCAGTATGTATTGCTTTCATCTTTAGGATAAAACACAAGTTCCCATGAAAAGACATTTGCTTTTCATTTCAGAAGGCTGGAGAGAATGAAATGTGAAATGAATTCCAGAGGGGCACAAATGACAGTTCAAGAATATTTTCTGAATCTGCACCCACTAAGTGGATAAATCTGTCTTCAAAAACTTGGCTTTCTCCTTAATTTGATGAGCTATGACTCCAATATTTTGGCCACCTGATATGAAGAGCCAACTTATTAGAAAAGACCCTGATGATGGGAAAGATTGAAAGCAGGAGGAGAAGGGGATGGCAGAGAATGAGATGACTGGATGGCATCACCTACTCAATAGACATGAGTTTGAGCAAGGTCTGGGAGATGGTGAAGGACAGGGAAGCCTGGCGTGCTGTAGTCCTTGGGGTCACAAAGAGTCAGACACAACTGAGCAACTAAACAACAAAAGACTCAACTAGAGGGTGACTAATTTCAAAGACCCCTTAGGCTTGGGGAACAAACTGCCTTCTGCAGCGGTAAGGGTCCCAGGGCATCCCCAGGGTCCCCAGGGTTCCCAGAGTCCCCCAGCTCTCCATCCCTTCTTGTTTCATCTCTCCAAGCACCTCACCCATTATGCCACAAAATTCTGGAAAGAGCTGCATGCATAAATTTGCTTTGGCAACACTGGAGAAAAGACCACCACCCTCATGGCACCAGATCCAAGGGGGCAAAGGAGAGAAGGGCCTGTAGAAGTCTTTGGCTCCTGAAGGCATTTCTTCTCATCCTCCTTATCAAGCCATCAGGGTAGGAGAGGATGTAAGTGAGCTCCTCACAGCCCTGGGGTCAGCTTGTCCATGCTGCTGCATTAGGAAAATTCCTGTAAGAGGACTTTGGTCTCACCCAAGTTAAGAAATAAAAGATTTCATGCAGAAGGAAGATGGCTCCACACAGAAACTCAGATCCACAATAGGAAAATAAGAAGCTCCAGAGAGTTTCCAAAGGAAGCTAAATTAACACTTCCTAATTGCTCTAAAAATAACTTCCTAAAGAAAGAGCCAGCTGAAATTTTGTTAAAGGGCTGGGTAGTAAATATTTTAGAGTCACAGGCCAAGTGGTCTCTGTTGCACCTACTCAAGTCTGCAGTTGTAATGAGGAAGTAGCCATAGACAATATGCAAACACTAGCTGTTTTCCAACAAAACATTATTTATTTAAAAAAAAAAATTAGGTATATTCAGCACTGTGCAAAACTATTAGCAGTGAAGTCATGGATTCAGTGCCAGACAGAGTCTGTGAGCAACTCAGGGGGTGACTGGCTCCTGGACTCACAATATACTCCTCTTTCCTTGGGCCAGGACCTAAGGGTCCCCAGGAGAAGGAAGATATGCTCTGACTTTGGTTGGTCACAGCCTGGAGGGAGAGAGACTAAACCAACCATCTCAGATGGTGGGTAAGATAGGACACAAGATGACCAAGTTCAGGGCCATGGGTTAGGGTCCCCCAGTTCACACTGGAGTGAGTAGGGGGTCAAGGACAATTCCACATTTTGAGGGGGGAAATGAGTCACAGTGACCCCACAAGCTGGGCAGAGCTGGGGAAACGCCTTACCAAGTTCCCTTCTGAGAATGAAAGACGGTGACCTCCGGCTCCTGCTGTCACATTAAGGACCTGCCATGCAGCAAGTTTGCTCTCCCATGTACCCATCAGTGACAGCGTTTTCCAAAAGAGACATTACTTAGCATTATCAAGTGGATGGTATCACTGTCTCAAGGGAAAGGAAAGTATGTGTTTCAAGGCATTTTTTAACGTTTTCCCCTCTGTCCCCAATGTCTGACCTCTGTTGGACTTTGTCTGAAGCTCCAGTACTTGACCATCTGATGAAAAGAGGTGACTCATTGGATAAGACCCTGATGCTGGAAAAGATTGAGGGTAGGAGGAGAAGCGGGTGACAGAGAATGAGATGGTTGAATAGCATCACCAACTCAATGGACATGAGTTTCAGCAAGCTCTGGGAGATGGTGAAGGACAGGGAAACCTGATGTGCTGCAGTCCGTGGGGCCTCCAAGAGTCAGACACAAATGAGTGACTAAGCAACAACAACCAAGAAGTTACAGAGATTTGGCAAAAGAATGAAAGAAACATCCACCCCACCCCTTGAGTTGCTTAGAAGCTCTTGTCAGCAAGTGCTCCTTCACACATTCCATCCCCTGGTAATGACTTTGCTCTGAAGTTGTTTTTTCTCCAAGACTCTGTCTTCCTTTTGTGTGGCTGCATCCTGATATTCAGATTGCTAGTGGCTCAGGGATTCTGGCACCCCTTAAATGCTAGCATCGTGACAAGAAGATCCTCAAATGGGTCATAAATAAGGGGGGAAATGCCAATCTGTGTGTTTTGGGGCTAGAAGACTCTCAGGGAACATGAAGGCTCAGATAATTGCAATATTCTTTGCAGAATCGATATCCTGCACACAGAAGAGAGGGCAAAATGGAGCAAGGGCCCCAGAGTTCTCATTCCATCCTTCGAAGATGTCTTTTGATGACCGTGTTTATAAAGAATGAAACAGAAATGTTTCTATGGTATTATATTAAGGCGGTTTTCTATGGTGTTATATTTAATTTTTATTGATGAAAGATTGTGAGTCTTTTAGATGAAATATCAGATTTTAAACGGACAGTGATGGGGAACCATGGCGATCACATAGTGAAGGAAGATTAACAGCTGGGTTAGCCAGAACAGGTAGCTGGTGTGTGCTGGGGGCCACCACCATCATGAAATCAGTGGTTTCTCAGTGACAAGAAAGGCACACCATGAAAAGCCTCTTCTAAAGCAAAGGCACCGAATTTGTCTGAAGAGCAGGAGAGACTCTCCTGCCAACATTGTGTGATCAGAACAGAATTGATGTAATTTCTTAGCATTGATCATTTTAAAATCATCTATGATTCTCCTGGTAATACTCCAAACACTGAACATTTAAAAAATCCACCAATTTAATCCCTAGAGGTCAGAAGAGAACTTCAACTGGAAGGATTTCAAAGAAAGTCCAAAAGTTGGTTAAAAAGAAAATGATGGGATCTTCATGACAAAGGCATTAACCTTTATAATTCTTCCTAATTCTTCTGTCTTCTGATACTACATTCAGCTCGGAGCATTTTTATCCTGACCTTTATGTTAATAGAAGCAATTAGCATGGCTCTGGTGAGACAGGCCATCTATCCCTCATTTTTAGGGATTGGCAGTTTGTTTTATTGAAATTCACTTTATCCTATAGCTATATATTTTAAATGAGTATTTTCTACCTTTAAAAACTTTCTCCATGCCCATTTTCTTTTTCAGTAATACTATTTTCTACTTATATAAGTGAGATAGGGCCATAATGAAAATCTTAGAAAATAAATACACAAGGAAGAAAGAAAAACACTTGTAACCCAACTGTTTGGAGTTAATCTATGTTAACTATCCTATCACCCTCAGAAGTTCTTTTTTAGGATAGTCTAAACCTCAGTTATAAGATTATAAACATGTCAAGGCTCACCAACTATACAGCTAAAAAGGATAATTTTTACTGTATATAAAATATACCTTAATAAAATTGATTTTTAAAAAAGAAAGAAAAGAGTGTCCTGTTTTCAGGCTGACCAGGCTCTGCAAGCCTTTCACTTAGCAGCTGTGTGACCCTGTACATGACACGGGACATCTCTGAGCCTCAATTTCTGCTTCTATAAGCCAAAGATGATAACACACCCACATCATCAAGTTGTGAGAATTCAATGAGATTAAAACATTCACACTGCCTGGAGGAGATCCCTAAAAAAAGTCAGCCTGCAAAGTAATGCAAAAGAGGCTTGGAAAGACAACTGATTCTTTGTCCCCATTGTATTTTTCTTGCAGCGACCCAAGGAGCTCAGCAAAACTTGAGGAAGGAGGAAGCCCAGCCTTCGTGTGCAGCCAGATGAACCCTGAAAAAAGGGATTCCCTCGGCTTTTTCTGCACCTGTTCAGTTTCCTCTTCGTGGAGAATTCAAATAAATATGACTGAATTAAGCGTGTATTTCACATGTCTATGTGAGAATCCAAAGACAGAATATTGGTATTTATGATCTTTTTTTTTTTTTTTCATAAAGTATGCAGCCTTCATCTGCTAGTCGTTAGATTGTGAATTTCAGTTGAATTTTCCTCTGCTTCTGCTGTGCATGTGTTTGTGTGGTTGGTATAAATCACTGCTTTTATTTTTTTCTAGAAAGAGAAGATGCAAGAAGAGAGTAGATATGATCAAAGAAGGAAGGTGGACAGAAGCCCCCTTTACATGTGTGCCTCTTACCTGATCAGCAGACTCTCCCTGAGTCTGAGGTTGAATAAAAGGACATGTGGGTCGACTCAACCTGACTCAGCCGCCTTTGGAAACCCCACAGGTATGCAGGATGCTAGAACGGGGCTCCGGGACCCTTCAGACAGCTCTCTCTCCATAATTCACTCTGTCCGGGTGTCCTGACTTATTTTATGTGCTTAACTAACTTCACAGACTCTTGCCTGGACACTTGGTAAGAAAGGCAAAGCTTAGTCTCCATGCATTGACTTCTCGTGAGGAAGCACAGATGCTGATTCAGCCCCATCTGCTACTCCGAGTGCCTCTCTGAGAGGGGTTGTTCCGGGCTTTAAGAGCTAGAGTCTTTCTTTTCTGGTAATAAAAAAGCAGCCAGGTTTGTTTTTTTCCCCCCCCAACTCAACTAAAACAAATATAGCTTCAGAACATGGTATACACGACTGAGGTTGTGTACTTTGGGAAGAGAGGGCAAGGCTTTGTCCTAAATCAGCGGTCATGGCTCAAGAAATGAACTGAATCCTAGCCCACTTCAGTGAGTTTGGATGAATATTTGAGGACCTATAGTAAGGAAATCTGGGCCTTCTTAGGTGGTGCTTGTGGTAAAGAATCTGCCTTTTGATGCAGGAGATGTTAGAGATGAAGGTTTGATCCCTGGTTCAGGAAGATTCCCTGGAGGAGGGCATGGCAATCCACTCCAGTACTCCTGCCTGGAGAATCCCATGGACAGAGGAGCCTGGTAGTCTACAGTCCATAGGGTCTCAGAGTCAGACATGACTGAAGAGATTTAGCACAGCACAGTAAGAAAATCTATGAAGCAGGCAAAAATAGAGTAAACAATATAACTACAAATAATAAATTTTTACATATGTGTGTGTGTGAGTACATATTGCTGGTCCTGTTTAGTAGCTTCAGTGATGTCTGACTCTTTGCGACCCTATGGACTATAACCCACCAGGCTCCTCAGTCCATGGGATTCTCTGGGCAAGAATACTAGAATGGGTTGCCATTTCCTCCTCCAGGGGATCTTCCCAACCCCGCTTCTCTTGCAATAGCAGGCAAATTCTTTACCACTGAGCCACCAGGGAAGTCTGTGAGTATATATACACAGATATAAAATACAAATAAGAGAATGAACCAAAAAAAGTGAATCAAGAGAGATCCGAAAATGGTAGAAAAGTTATACTATATATAAAATAGATAACCAGTAAGAACTGACTGTATAGTACAGCGAACTCTATATTTTGTAATAACCTAGAAGGGAAAAGAATCTGAAAAAGACATATATAACTGAATCACTTTGTTGCATACCTGAAACTAATATAACATTGTAAATCAATTATGTGTCAATACAAAATGAATACATAAAATGACTAAAAGAAAAAAAGCTATATAAACCATTGGATCAGCTGCCCTCTGGAAAGCTGAAAATTCTAGCTCACTCTCCACTTAAAACACCGCCCCCACCATCCAGCAGCACCAACCAACTCAGTCTAACGCCTCCACTTCCTTCACATCTGATATTGCTGCAAATTTTATTTTCAAGTCCCTCAGAAATCCAGAACAACTTAATTTGCTGGAAAACCAGCCCAGATGTAACTGAGTTGAAGGTTGCCTTCCAGGGAGGGGGCTGTTACAAAAGAAGGAAACTGATGCTGCCAATTGATGCTTTTGAACTGTGGTGTTGGAGAAGACTCTTGAGAGTCCCTTGGACTGCAAGGTGATCCAAAGAGTCCATCCTAAAGGAGGTCAGTCCTGGGTGTTCATTGGAAGGACTGATGTTGAAGCTGAAACTCCAATCCTTTGGCCACATGATGCGAAGAGCTGACTCATTGGAAAAGACTCTGATGCTGGGAAAGATTGAGGGCAGGAGGAGAAGGGGATGACAGAGGATGAGATGACTGGATTGCATCATCGACTTGATGGACATGGGTTTGGGTGGACTCCGGGAGTTGATAATGGACAGGGAGACCTGGTGTGCTTCGGTTCATAAGGTCGCAAAAAGTCGGACGTGACTGAGCGAATGAACTGAACTGAACTGATGCTGCCAAACTGTTTCATGCCTGCACATACCAACCCTGGATCCTACTATGGTGAGAACTTTTATTTCCCAAGTGCAAACATCATCCTTTAATTGACCCTTGACACATCTGCCCTCTGTATCCCCTGACATCACACAGGCAAGGAGAGAAGGGTGAGGACAGAGGGCTTAAGCGTAGGAAAAGTCTCAGAACAAAATAGGCAGCTCGGAGTATTGATCAGAGTCAACAACCGCACTCAGTAAAGATATTTGGAATCCTAATTGGGGGAATTTTCCACACTGAGGTTATAGCTTAGCATTTATATGATCTTTTAAAAATGTATGCTTTCCAAGTGTTTTGAACCAGCTTTATGACTCCATCCTCAGAACGGTCCTGTAGGGTCAGCCAGCATCACTGATTTCTTGTTCAAGCGTGTCCTTGAGTGGGCTTCTCCTGAGCTGGCCTGAAAACTTCATCTGATTCCTAGGTAAGACCCGCAAGCCACCTGCTTCCACGGTCAGGCGTGGGCCATTCCTAAAGCTCTGCTTGGATGGAGAGAAATTATATGTAAAAGGCTCCAGGCATGACAGAGGACTATTGGAATTACATTTTATCACTCTGTCTCTCAGTTTGGTTTGGTTTGATTTTTTTTGCTAAAAAGCAGTCAGGCAGCCCCCATGTCCGCACGTCCCTGCCTCCACATTACGGGGCTAGCCTTGTGGCTGAACAACCCACCCAGGGTCCCTCCCGTAGCAGGGCCCACACTGGTGTCAGACTCTCAAAACTCTTCACCACGTTCAACATGGAACACCACATTTCTACTTTTCACTGTCCCCCAAATTGTGTCCATGGTCCTGTCCCCACCGCCCCATCGCAGGCTCACCTGGGCCTCCCAGTTCTGAGCTTCGGTCACCTTGAAAGAGGTTCATGGCAGAAGTGGATGGGAGCAAGTGATGACAGGGCTGTGGCTTGTTTTTAAAAATGAAAGTGTTAGTCACTCAGTCATGTCCCGCTTTTTGTGACCCCATGGACTGTAGCCGGCCAGGCTCTTCTGTCCATGGAATTCTCCAGGCAAGAATGCTGGAGCGCTGTTGCTGTTACTAAGTCACTTCAGTCGTGTCCGACTCTGTGCGACCCCATAGACGTCAGCCCACCAGGCTCCCCCGTCTCTGGGATTCTCAAGGCAAGAACACTGGAGTGGATTGCCATTTCCTTCTCCAGTGCATGAAAGTAAAAAGTGAAAGTGAAGTCGCTCAGTTGTGTCTGACTCTTAGCGACCCCATGGACTGCAGCCTACCAGGCTGCTCCGTCCTTGGGATTTTCCAGGCAGGAGAACTGGAGTGGGTGCCGTTAGATTTTTTCATTTCTGACGGGGATCTGCTCGACTCCTCTGCTCTCGTCCTGTCTCCTTGTCGTAACACTGAAGGGACACAGGAGCAGAGTGGGGTCCCCTCAGGGGGCTGCTCACAATCCGACAGCTACTTTACACTGCATTAATTTTTTTTTTTTTTTTCGGGTGAGAATCCCAACTCTTCATCCAAAATTCAGCTGTGAGGGTGCTCTCAAATGTAGATCAGCCAAATCTGGTTCTCAGCAAGAACGCAGCAGGAAAAGGATGACATGGAAATTCACAAAATAGTGCCCCCAAAATGAACCAAATCCTCTTTGAAGCTGGGAAAGATTAAATCTAGATGGAAAAAATAACAGTGAACTTGCAGGAAGGATTTGGTGGCAATACAAATTGACAAATTGCTCTATCTATTTTAAGAGGATATCTCAAAGAAGAAGTAAAATAGCTTTCTGAAGTATAGAACATTGCCAGAAATAATATTTGTGATGTGCCACTGTATTATCTCGAGATTTTGACAAGATTTGTGCATATGTGAAAACTGAGCTATAAATACAGGCATAAGCCATGCCCTGAACAAACTCCAAAGGCAAGAAAATAATAATGGTTAAAGTTACTAGGGGGGACTTCCCTGGCAGTCCAGTGGTTAAAACTCCATGCTTCCCCCACAGAGGGCACATGTTCTATCCCTGATCGGGAAACTAAGACCTCACAAACCACATCACATGGCCAAAAAAAAAAAAAGTTCACCAGGAGCTCAGATATAAAGTGTATAATGATATTCTGCCATGCACAAACTCTAATACCCTCACGGAAGGTAGATTACAGGAATGTCTAAATTCACGTGGGCATTTCTAACAATTAGAACACAGAACATAAAAAAATACACACAATAGTCACAATTGCAAAAATCTTACTGACTGTCCTCATGTAATCTGCTTCTAAATTACTGAACAGATTTATTTTCACTTCACACTTTTAAAGGAAGATGCGATAAGTCAATAGAACCTAACTCGTTATTGATAAGGATGGGAAAATTCCAACATGTTTAAAGCAATTTATATCACTAAGCAGGAGTTAGAAATCAACTACTAGCAGCCCTCCATAGCTAACAGTTCCAAATCTGGGATTCATCCAACCGCAGGTTTTAAATATTTTTTAAAAATTCCAGAAAGTTCCCAAAAGCTAAACTTCAATTTGCTATATGCCAGCAACTATTTACTTAGCATTTATATTGTGTTTATAACTATTGACATGGCATTTACATTTTATTAGGTGTCATAAGTAATCTAGAAATAATATAAAGTACATGGGAGGATATGTATAGCTTATATACAAATATTAAGCCATTTTATATAAGGAACTTTATATAAGGAGAATCTTTGGATTGGTAACCATCTGTGCACAGGGTGGTCCTGGAAATAATCCTCCTTGGATACCTAGGGATAACTGAACGATATCCTAATGGATATGCATCTATTCATTGGACTTCATGACTGTTCTAACATATATGACTTTTAAGATGAACCATTAGTTAGGCAGTTATTCAACCAATATGTATTGAGCCCCTGCTTTTGTCAGCACCGACTCTTTGGGGAAGTTTTCCTGGTCACGTCCTTCTTCCCTTTCCCAGGCCAGCACGATGACCTTAACCAATGCTTCCCTGGCACTTGGTTTATACAGTGAGTAGACCTATACTCTGTATGGCCCCTTTCATCCAGTTAACTTTATGTGATCCTATCTCCCCCTCTAGCCTATAAACTCTTTGAGGAGTGGGGTCCGTTCACCCAGCATAATGTCCAACATATAATGAATTCTTCATCAGTGTGGTTGAATGGTATGTGCTGGGGAGATGAAAGAGTGTAGAAGATACAATATCTGTTTTTTAAAGGTTTATAATCTAGAAGGAAGACAGAAATTTGACAAGATAAGTGATTACTGACTACAGACATACCTTGTTTTATTATGCTTTGCTAATATCGTACTTTTTACAAATGGAATGTTGGTAGCAATCGTGCATAAAGCAGGTCTATTGGCATCATTTTTTCCAACAGCATTTGCTCACTTTGTGTCTCTGTGTCACATTTTGGTAATTCTCACAATGTTTCAAATTTTTTATTACTGCTACTCTATTGTCATGGTGATCTGTGATCAGTCATCTTTGATGTGAGTATAGCAAAATGATTACAACTCTCAGAAGGCTCAGTTAATGTTTACCATCTTTTTACCAACACCTTTTTAGTTAAGGTATGCAATTTTTCCTAGTCATAATGCTATTACATACTTAATAGACCACAGTATAGTGTAAACATCACTTTTATATGCACTGGGAAACAAAAATGTTTCTGTGAGTTGCTTTATTGAGATTTTTGCTTTATCACGATGGTCTGGAACTGAACCCAAAATACATCCAAGGACTGCCTGTATGTGCAGTAGTTTTGACCATAGAAAGGGACTCTGTTCCCTGAACAAATATTTTCTAAGAGTTTTTATAGAGAGTTCAGAGTAGTCTTACACATTCAAACAGAGCCAGGGAGGTAAGGTAAGGAATGAAGGCCACTGGTATAAACTCAAAGTCGGGGAAACTCTGCCAGGTGATGCAGAAGAAAACTTTGTGGGCAGAGACCTCCATGATATTGCACAAGAGTAGCAATACTGACATTTACCAACTTCGTGTGTGACTGGGGTGGGAGGATTGAGGGGGTTGGAGTGGAAAGTTGAAACTCTACAAGCAAAGTAGAAGCCCCAGTGAAGGAAAGAATGACTTTCTCAAGATTTCTGTGGTTGTTCTTTTTTAACTCAAGACCGGGTTGGTGGGGGGGCGGAGGGGAGGACAATATTATTTTTAATGTATTTCATGCCCAAGTCCTAAATGGAACTGGGACAGGTATAAAAGAAACTGGGCTATATCTAGGATATGTCAGAAAATGAGAAATTTAATAGGATAGGAAATGTGTAAGTGAAACCTAGCCTGACTTTTCCTTAAGAAGCTCTGTGATTTTGAATAAAATTAGCCTAGGGGCACTCAGTTCCCTATTTTAAATGACTATTTGGAATGAAATGAATATAGGGCCTCCTTTAATTCTCTGAATTCTAAGCAAGGCCATAGAAATGATCATCTTTCTCTAGGTCCAGAGTCTTTAAACAAGCTGGTCGCACCTCAGGAAGGGCAGAGCCACCATGTTCAGCCGCACAGGTTGCGCACTGCGCAAATCCAGGGAATGCCATTGACACGAAGTGTGGTGTCAGTGGCCCCTCTGGGGTTGTAGGGTGCTCAACACCTGCAACCATGCATGGTGAAGAGAATTCTAGAATGTCTATTTATATCACTTTAGGATCTAAGATCAGTAAGAAGGAAATCAGATTTTATCAATAACTAATACCAACATCATCATTTGTGTGTGGGAAAGAGTGGGAATCTCACAACTAAGGATTGTTTAGAACTACCTCACTCTGGCCCACCCTGTTTTTTTAACTGAAGTATTAGTTTTTTTAATTTTACTTGGAGGATAATTGCTTTATAATGTTGCATTGGTTTCACCCATTCATCCGTCTCACTTCAACTGACTCAAATTTGTTCCTTTTATTGGCTGAGTGATATTCCATTATATATATATATATATATATATATATATATACATACACACACACACACACACACATATATATATATACACACACCACATCTTCTTTATCCATTCATCTGTCTGTGGATATCTAGGTTGCTTCTATATCCTGGCTACTGTAAATTGTGTTGCAATGAACATTGGGGTACGTAAATTGAAGTGTGAAAGTGAAAGTTGCTCAGTTGTGTCTGACTCTCTGTGACTCCAAGGACTATACAGTCCATGGAACTCTCCAGGCCAGAATACTGAAGTGGGTAGCCTTTCCCTTCTCCAGGGGATCTTCCCAACCCAGGGATCAAACCCAGGTCTCCCTCATTGCAGGGATATTCTTTACCAGCTGAGCCACAAGGGAAGCCCAAATTGAAGTATAGTTGATTTACAATGTTATGTTAGTTTCATATGTACAACAAAGTGATTCAGACATAAGTTGCTTCAGTCAGGTTTGACTCTTTGCAACCCTATGGACCGTAGCCTGCCAGGCTCCTCTGTTCATGGGATCCTCCAAGCAAGAATACTGGAGTGGCAAGAGTACTGGAGTGGAGCAGGTTCTTTACCACTACTATATATATATTGTGTGTGTGTGTGTGTGTGTGTGTGTGTGTGTGTGGGTGGGTGGGTGTCTGTTATATTGTTTCAGAATCTTTTCAATATTATGAGATATTGAATGTAGTTCCCTGTGCTATACAATGGGACCTTGTTGTTTACCTCTTTTATATATAGTAGTGTGTATCTGTTAATCCTAAGCTCCTAATATATCACTCTCACCCCGCTTTCCCCTCTGGTAACCATGAGTTTGCTTTCTACAACACCCTTACTCTTGAATTGCTCTCTGAATAGCACTATGTGTTGCAATGCAGTTCCTTGTGCTCTGGTAAGAGGATTTATATTTATACAGTTTACCGTTAACCAACCTAATCCCCCCATAGTGGGTAAGTGTCTTTAAAAATTCCTGCATAGTCACGGTACAACATAGAGGAACCTGAGGACATGATGATAAGTAAAACAAGCCTGTCACAAAAAAAAAACATTGTATAATTACACTTCTATGTGGTGCTTAAAGTAGTCAAATTCACTCATAGAGAAAGCAGAAAGCTGGTTAACAGGGGAGAGAGGAAGGGAAAGGGGGAGATGTTTAAAGGGTAGAATTTCAGTTTTACAAGATGAGAAAGTTGGAGATCTGCTTCACAATAATGTAGATAGACAACACTGCAGAATTATACACTTGAAAATGAGTAAGATGGTAAATTTTATGATATGTATTCTCTACCGGAATAAAAAAAATTCCTACATAAAATTTTCACAGATTGAAGATAATATTGATACTGCCAGCAAAAAGAAACAGTGGAATTGCTACCTAACCATTCTTCTATCAGAATGTCTTCACAAGTGCCAACATGAGCTTAAAAACACAATCAACAAATTCAGCTCAAAAGAAGTGCAGTTAACAACACTATTTGAATGAAAGATTTTTATACTTTACGCCAGCAATTACCTCTCACAAGTATATATGGTACTTGGAAATCCTGATTAGGGTTAATAAAGCCATCCATCATGATTAACAAAATATCTAGTTTATCTCATCATATTCTTGTTCATTTTAAGGTTTATTTTTGTATGTTTTATAGTTGCACTTACTATATGAGCACATAAGCATGCATTAAGTGAAGTGAAAGTCACTCAGTCATGTCTGACTCTTGCGACCCCAAGGACTGTAGCCCACCAGGCTCCTTTGTCCATGGAATTTCTCAGGCAAGAATACTGGATAAATTATTATAAAATAAGTAAGTAAAAAATTATTGTGAATGCACGCTCCAACCTTTTTCCTGAGAGAATGCACTGTCAAAACCTTTGAAGACTACCCTCCTTGAGGAGGGATACCCACGGTCACCATGGACACCATTCCATTGCTCTGTCATGGATCCACAGGAGGGCTGCAGAGATGGTTTCCCAGAAGCTGATAAGCTTTTTGAGTGTTACTTTGAACACTTGTGGATGGTTATTATTAGAATACCAACAGCTAACAGTGGAAAAGTCAAAGAAATGAAAGACAGGATAGCAATAGTTTCACTAGGGAGAGAACAGAATCATTTCAAAACCACCTTGAACTATGTCAGGAAGGAGTTCATATAGCATAACGGTTTGAAGTTTTGCTTGTTGCATTTCCATCTATAGCTCTTTGAGACACATGAAATAAGAGGATTCTCAAAGAGGGCTCAACATGCGCCTCCATCTTGGATGTAGGCAGGTTTGTGTCAACACCTGTCTACTACTGATGTCTCACCCTCCCAAATGAGGAGACCACCATATTGAATGTTCTCAGGCTCACAATTTGACCAATTTATGACCTCAGGGGATCTTTTGCTCCTCAAACATATATGAGGAAATGTAAAAAAGAAAAGCCTACATACAATTAGCCATCTTGCCATGCTCAAGAAAATAAAGTGATAATTTCCTAACAACTCATAATTAAACAGTGCATGCTAAGTCTCTTCAGTCGCATGCAACTCTTTGCAATCCTGTGGACTGTAGCCCACAAGGCTCCTCAGTCCAAGGGATTCTCCAGGCAAGAATAGTGGAGTGGGTTGCCCACTTCCTTCTCCAGAGGATCTTCCCAACCCAGGGACTGAGCCCATGTTTCTTATGTCTCCTGCACTGGCAGGTGGGCTCTTTACCACTAGTGCCACCTGGGAAGCCCAGGAAAATAGTTTTCCTTGACCAGGAATCAAACCCTGGCCACAGCAGTGGGATAGCCAAATCCTAACCACTAGACCAAGAGTGAGCATCAAGGAAACAGTGAATACTACCTAATAAGGAAACGATAGGTCACGAAGCAACAGTTAGAACTGGACAGGGAACAACAGACTGGTTCTGAATTGGCAAAGGAGTACATCAAGGCTGTATATTGTCACCCTGCTTATTTAATTTATATGCAGAGTACATCATTAGAAACTCTGGGTTGAATGAAGCACAAGCTGGAATCAAGATTGCTGGGAGAAATATCAATAACCTCAGATATGCAGATGGCACCACCCTTATGGCAGAAAGTGAAGAACTAAAGAGCCTCTTGATGAAAGTGAAAGAAGAGAGTGAAAAAGTTGGCCTAAAGCTCAACATTCAGAAAACTAAGATCATGGCATCCGGTCCCATCACTTCATGGCAAATAGATGGAGAAACAGTGGAAACAGTGACAGACTTTAATTTTGGGGGCTCCCAAATCACTGCAGATGGTGACTGCAGCCATGAAATTAAAAGACACCTGCTCCTTGGAAGAAAAGCTATGACCAACCTAGACAGCATATTAAAAGCAGAGACATTACTTTGCCAACAAAGGTCTGTCTAGTTAAAGCTATAGCTTTTCCAGTGGTCATATATGGATGTGAGAGTTGGACTATAAAGAAAGATAAGCACAGAAGAATTGATGCTTTTGAACTGTGGTGTTGGAGAAGACTCTTGAGAGTCCTTTGTGCTACAAGGAGATCCAACGAGTCCATCCTAAAAGAGATCAGTCCTGACTGTTTATTGGAAGGACTGATGTTGAAGCTGAAACTCCAGTTCTTTGGCCACCTGATGCAAACAGCTGACTCATCTGAAAAGATCCTGATGCTGGGAAAGATTGAAAGCAGGAGGAGAAGGGGATTACAGAGGATGAGATGGTTGGATGGCATCACCAATTCAATGGATATGAGTTTGAGTAAACTCCAGGAGTTGATGATGGACAGGGAGGCCTGGTGTGCTACAGTCCATGGGGTCACAAAGAGTCAGACATGACTGAATGACTGAGCTGAACTGATACCTAAGAATCCTAAATTAAAATAAGTGTTATTTATAAATTAGTTTTTAAACATTGGAACTTAGCCACATGGTGTACAGAAAAGTGATTGGCTAAAAAAATTTTCAAAAAAGATCTTGAGAATAGGAAAGAACTTATTTCTTTATCTTTACTCCCTGTTTGGCTAAGATCAATGTTAATGAGTAGTCTATTGTCAATCTCTGGTGTTCTCTTCTCAGGCATTGCATAAAATTAAAATATAATATGAGCTTATGGTTACTGAGAAGACTCTTGAGAGTCTCTTGGATTGCAAGGAAATCAAACCAGTCAATCCTAAAGGAAATCAGTCTTGAATATTCATTGGAAGGACTGATGTTGAAGCTGAAGCTCCAATACTTTGCCCACCTGATGTGAAGAACTGACTCATTGGAAAAGACTCTGATGCTAGGAAAGACTGAAGGCAGGAAAAGGGGATGACAGAAGATGAGATGGTTGGATGGCATCACCAACTCGATGGACACGAATTTGAGCAAGCTCCGGGAGTCGCAAAGAGTCAGACAGGACTGAGTAACTGAACTGAACTGAATGGTTACCAAGAGGATAGGGTTGGAGGAAGAGTAAATTGGGAGTTTGGGATTGACTTCTATATTTGGGACACACTTCTATATTTAAAATAGATAACCAAAGACAACAGCAAAGTAACTAGCCACTTCATTAGAACTTTGGCCATGGCACAGGTGTAGTATTATGGGGGCAGATGACCATCTCTTTTGCTGAGTCATTCCACAGCAGCTTTGGATTGTACTAGCTGGAAAAGCATGGTCTCTGGTCAACCCAGATACAAACTCACCTGTCAAATCATCACAAACAAGTATTAAAAACACTAACATGCAGAAGACATTCCAGGCCATTGGGCGAAAGATTGCGGTATGGATGACTTGACATATTTCAGTCTTGGAAAACCCACCATTGTCCTCAAACTGGAGAGGGAAAGCCACTCAGAGAAAAGGACCCCCTGTTCTCCGTTATAGCTCCATTATGGTATGAAAACGGCCCCATTTGAAAGTTCCATCATTTCATATTTTTTGGCTTCTTCCCCTTAGATGTCCTGAAAGGCCATTTTCAATCTGTGGATGATTACCTTCCTGTTTTATGATTCTACTTTGTCTTCCTTTTATTTATAAAGTGGCAGTTTGAGAGTAAAATAGAAAATAATGGCATTTAGTGGGTGATTGATTTTTCCATGGACAATGTTATAAATATGGCCATGCATTTCCCTTTCAAAAATGAATGAGAAGTATTTCAGTGAGATTCTGAAGCATAAATGTAGGGCAATTTGCAAGGCACAAATGACATTCAAGCAGATTGATGCCTGAAATGGGTAACTCGTTGTTCATGTTAAACAACCCTGAAATAGATGCTGGTTTATAGGTCTGGTCCTTTGATGGGTGTGGCAAGCTTGTTTGGCTTATGACACAGAACGATGAGCTATACAACATTCTCGTGTGTGTGCTCATTCGTGTCCAACTCTTTGTGACCCCATGGACTGTAGCCCGCAAGGCTCCTCTGTCCGTGGGATTTTCCAGACTAGAATACTGGAGAGGAGTGCCATTTCCTATCCCAGCGGATCTTCCCAACCCAGGATTGAACCCACGTCTTTTGCACCTTGTACACTGGCAGGAGAATTCTTTACCACAGTGCCATCTGATACATCCATGTATCCATACCCAAAAGGCACCTATATTAAATCAAATGAACAGCATTTTGCCATTCATTATTTATACCTCACTTCATTCCAAAGACTGGAAGAATGATAAGTGGTTTATGAGTGAGGAATATAGGAAAATGGATGCAGACCCCATAGACTGCACAGTGTCCTGGATTCACAATTCAACGTTCAGCTTCCAGGAGAACAAATATGAATTGATGTATTTTGCATATGAATTGTCCTATATTCCTATTTCAAATATAAAGTACTCTGAAAAATGTAAACACACAACTACAATTAAAATATTTGTTTTAATCAATATTAACATTGGCACTCCATTAACTATTATGGTATGAATATGCAACTATAATTGAACTATTTGTTTTATTTAATATTAACATTGGGGCTTCATTTTTAGTATTAATTATAATATTTAAATATGCAGCTTGCTTTCTGTATTCTATAATGTGCCTTCAACAATATTCCAGAATTTATGGTTTGGCTATGATTGGGCGTATGGAGCTAACTTACTAAAGATCAGTTTGGACTATTTCTTATTCACCCTTAACCCCTAACTGTCAAATTGGTTTTCTATTTCAATACAATGGGCCTTCTTCAAGGTAGAAGTGAGCTCTGCCACCTTGGGCTATCATCGCTTTTGTCTGAATTTCACAGACCTTATCTGCAGCAAAATAGTTTCAATGGAGAAAAGCCCCAAACTGAAGGATATTAGAATTCTCCATTCTTCCGTCAGCTCCCTATTTTCCTTGACATTTTCCCAAATGTCAAGAGTTCTTTCTATTGAGATTCTTCTGATTTTTTCTCATTTTCTTTGCCAGCCATGAAAGCGTTTATTTGACATGTATAACAATGCACCCATTTCCAATTTAAAAGGATTTAAATGGCAAACACAGGTTTCAAACCTGGAGGTAAAGAACAAAAGAGAGAAATTTTTCTTTCCAAATCTACCCAGACCACAAATCTCAACAGTTAGAAAACAGGGTACTGGTCTGTTAGTTATAATAACTGATAAATCCACACCCCAAAAGCCATTTGATCTGATTTCATCCAGTAACTGAACATCCCCAAGTGCCAAACCAGGATCTGGGTCTGTGGATGACATCAGAAAGTTCACAGTCCAGGTAGGATAACTCTAATACAGAGTTGAGGGGTCATCTTTTCACCCAGTGAGTACTGAGAGATGCTGTGTAGTCTCAGCGTGGGGCTGGTTTAGGGCTGTCAGAGTAGCATGGGGGACTCAGGAGTGACTTGTCTGCTCTGAGCCTGGCTTAACGTTCAGAGGGACACCTTGCTGTGTCCTGAAGCCGCAACCCGCATTAGGTACTTTGAAGCTTCTGGGGGAACAGAGTGGAGTGTCCCTCATTGGAACATACTGTGGCTCCCGAGGTGGGGACGGTCTCTGGGCACTTTCATTAAATCCAAGTGGAGTAAAAAAGCAAAAAAAAAAAAAAAAAAAAAAACGCAGCGCATACTAGCTATGGTCTGAATGTTTGTGTCCTGCCAAAATTCAAATGTTGCAGTCATAACACCTAAAGGTGATGGCATTAGGAGCTGACTAGGTTGTGAGGTTGGAGCCCTCATGAATGAGATTTTGAGATTTTGTCAGTTTGTTGTTCAGTTGCTAAGCCGTGTCTGATTCTTTGCAACCCCATGGACTATAGCCTGACAGGCTCCTCTGTCCATGGGATTTTCCAGATAAGAATACTGGAATGGGTTGCCATTTCCTTCTCCAGAGGATCATCCCAACCCAGGGATAGAACCCACATCTTCTGTGTCTCCTGCATTGGCAGGCGGATTCTTTACCTCTAGTGCCACCTGGGAAGCCCAAGGATTTAATAGCCATATTTAAACACCCCAGTATAATAGGGACGCTCTAAGGACCATGGCAACCCACTCCAGTATTCTTGCCTGCATTGCAAGTGGATTCTTTTACTGCCGAGCCACCTGCGAAGCCCATAAATGGAATTAGTGCCTTTATCAAAAAGACCCCAGAGGACTCCCTTGCCCCTTCCACCAGGTAAGGATACGGTGGGAAATCTGCAACCCAGAAGAGACCCATCACCTGAGGATGCCAACACCCTGATCTCAGACTACCAGCCTCCATCACTGTGAGCAATAAATTTCTATTTTTTATAAGCCACTCAGTCTGTGGTATTTTATTACAGCAGTCCAGACAGATTAAGATAGCACTCTAACAGCATGATCTTTAATGCACTGTTTTATAAAAATATCAAATACAATATAAACCTGTGCATATGCATTCCCCTAAAATCTTTCTTTTCCCCACTCTGAAGCCTTTTCTAGAAAGTCATTCTAAATTAATGGAAAGCCCCAAGCTTGGGTTCATGATGTTATTCAGATGTTCAAACAGTCCGGTGTGCCCAGTGAACCAAGAACAGAAAAAACCCAAACAAACTGTGAATGCCTTCCACCTCTGACAACACTTCTGACAGAGTTCTGAGAGCAGAAATTAGAATTTTTAAAAATAATGCAGAGAACGTGTTCATCATAAATTCAAGGCACTTTCCATTACAAAAGCCCATGTTTCCTCTTCATCTTGATCACATTATTCCACTAAACCTCTAATTGTGAGTCATTTATTCAATTTCTCTTTCTAAAAAATATCATACATCTTGTATTCTGCCATTCTTAGAATTCAAGAGAGAAAAACAAGGAGACTTCTTAATCCCACAGCCTCCGTTAATGAAATGCAGGATTGGGGAAATCAATCTTAGAGCAATCCATTACCATCATCAGCCCAACAAACACACTTTCTTGCTTCACTGGCCTCTTCCTACTTAGGAAATGTTGAGCCTCAGACCCAAGTTGTAATTGGAGTCTTTCTAGACCTAATGTCCCCAGTTAGAACATCTATCATTCTATGATCCAGCAAAACTATATGCATCTTGCTGGGTCTTCCTGTATCTCAGCTGCAGGGCCATCCCCAAATGAGATTAAAATTGCCTAAGAGGTTGAATTTTCATTTGGCCTTTTCTTGTTAAGCCTTTGGAGCCAGTTGCAAAATCCACATTTTATGCAGGTATCCTCAGTATCTGTACTTAGCTGGTCTAAATTATACAATTCCTTGCAAATCTATTACTCACACATTGGCATCTGTTTCAGCTTACTATTACATCATAGGAAACACAACTATGCTAATTTTCACTTTAGACCTGTTTCATCTTACTATTTCTCTCTCCAAAGGATTAATTACCCTGAATGCTGGTTAGGTAAACCCTAAACCAGTGTCATATGCAAATTTTAAACCAATGGCTACCTTTGAAAAATAAAGTCATGTCTTGCCCATCCTCTTTACCCCTGATATAAGCGGCATAGTTTCCCCCTTGCAGTCTCTTTCCAAAACAGTGCTATTCACTGCTTGCTTCTTGCTTCAGAGATTTAGTGTACCAGACAAGTAGCTTCTGATTCAGTGCTAAGGCCACACTGCGTATGTCTGTTGCTCAGTCATGTCCAACTCTTTGTGACCCCAAGAACTGTAGCCTTCCAGGCTCCTCTGTCCGTGGAATTTTCCAGGCAAGAATACTGAAGTGGTTTACCATTTCCTTCTCCAGGGGATCTTCCCAACCCAGGACTCGAACCTGCTTCTTTTACGTCTCCTGCATTGACAGGAAGGTTCTTTACCACCAGCGCCACCTGGGATACAAATGAGGGTTTAAAGATTTGCCCTTTTAATTCCTCATTGTCTTCAAATCAGGCCTGGACAGTGCAGTCCTTTTGTCATGGCCAATGTCTAGATGGGAGAAAAGCCCAGAAACCTGGCACCAAATTGCAACATCCCACCAAAGCCGATGCTAGGAAAGAGACCGTAAACAGCAACATGAAAGGGTCAGGAGAACACTTTCCCAAAGGGGTTTCACAGCTGTCAAGGATGTATTATGCAGTGGGGAACACCCTACCGCCTCACAAAAAGAACGTGTCATTTTGCAAAGCCACTCTCCAAACATGTGCCGCTATACGTTACATTCTTGCTCCTGGCTCTACTAAATCAGTTCTTTTGAAAAGCAACTTAAAAAGACACCTGCATGAGAAATGCAATGATGACTGACTGTCATCATTGGCAGAACTTATTTCAAATGGTATTGTTAGGTCACTAAACGAAGGGAGCCTTTTCCTTCCCCCTGTGTGGGAAATCCGGTGGGGAAAGATGAGAATGCATTTTGTAAACTTCAGCCGTGGTGGTTAGGATTTCTGATCCAGCAAATGTACCTAAGCCTGCATCTTCATCCCTGCTAAGTAATCTTGCAGCTCATCGCGTAATTGCTCTAGGCACCTCTGACACACTTTAATACCGAAATGCAAATTAGACACCCCCGCCAACCACCTCCTCTCTGTCACGTTGCCCTAAATTTGGACTTTACTTGCCTTGCTACACGTGAGCTGCTCTTTTCAATCACACGCCATTTCCCCCATAAAGCATTGTCAAAAGGGAAAAAGAAGATGTTGCGTTGTCCTAAAGTCACCCAATTTGAAGCAAGCTGTAGGTTCAATCCCCTCATGAAAGGCTGCAAGAACTCAGAGAGCCCACTCCGGGGAGCATTTAGCCATTGGGTAGCCTCTCCTCCCAGCCCAGCTGTGAACCTCAGAATTTCCAGAGCAGGAGATAAACCTGAACATCTGGAGCAGGAATGAGGTGCCCATCAGCCTCAAATAAAACCCAAAGTCATAGGAAAGTCTGAGAAAATCCACTGCTTTGGCTCTATGGGGTAATTAGTTACGTGGGTAAGTAAATGATCATTTGAAATCCACACCCGCCTGAGAGTTATTAAAAGCGGGAGCCACATGAAATTCATCTAACTAAAGACAAGCTTGAGAAGGGAGGGGAGATCCAGTCCTCTACCCAAAAAGGAGCTTCTGTTCAACTTTATTAAATGTGTTAAGTAGATTTAAGTTTGAGTCAAAGGACCAATTCCCACTCTCCGAAGAGAACACTCCCGAGAAACTGGGAGATGAGCTAGGGAGCTGGTCACCCAGAGGACGGGGCTGCACGTGACCCGAGCAGGGAACCCGCGTGGGAAGGAGGAAGGTGGGGGAGCTGGATTGAGGCAGGTGGCAGCAAAGGGAGGTCAAGGTGTGAGACGCTGTGGGATTTTATCAACATTAAAGGAAGGAGGCAGAGTTCTTGGACCAGCCCGGCAAGGCATCTGACGGATGCTGGGGGGCAGGGCTGTGGCTGCAGAACTGCCCTAATTACAGGTTCAGCAGAAATGAGGTTGTGATCCTAATGATGGGTGAGCTCTGGGATACTTGCTGTCTCCCTGAGGACCCACAGTTAAGTGACCACCACCAAGCTGAGGCATTCTAGAAAGCTCCAGATGCTGAGCAAGGAGGCTCTGCTGAAGATGGAGTGACAGCCAGAGGGGAGAACCAGCGGAAAGTTCCCCACTCCTGAAGAGTCCCCTTTAGCCAACCTGATCGAACACAGGGAGGATCGTGGCTGCACAGTTTCCAAGCCCTTCTACATGAACCTATTAAGTTGTATATAAAAACCCCACTCCACACAGTTGTTCCTGCTGTTCGCAAGCAAGATGAGCTGGTGCAAACAGAGAAGCTTCTGGAATCTCTGTTGAGTCTGCAGAAAGCCCCTCATGTGAGCATTCAGGACCAGAAGGCCCAGCTTCCTGGCCTCGCCCCCCACCCTCACCCCCACCCTCCACCTCTTTCTCCTTCTCTGGCACCCATCATTCACATGGACCAGGAAATTCCATGTGCCGTTTGGACATCAAGACCCACCCAAGTCCTGACTCGACCCTTCACAAGCTGGTAGCTTTGAGCCAACTGATCTTGACCTGTGCCTCAGTCTCCTCATCCATCAATTGGGAATCATAACAGCACCCATTTATTCCCATATGGCACTAGTGGTGAAGGACCCCCATGCCAATGCGGGAGACATAAGACCTTCAGTCGGGAAGATCCCCTGGAGGAGAGCACGGCAACTCACTCCAGTATTCTTGCCTGGAGAATCTCATGGACAGAGGAGCCTGGAAGGCTGCAGTCCATAGTGTCTCGCAGAGTCAGACATGACTGAAGCAACTTAGCACGCACATGGTAATTCTATTCTAATTCACGGGGTTGTAAGGAAGTTCAAATAAGACAACTAGGTACCCCGCTTGGTTCTAAGGATGCTGGGCAAACAGGAGCTGCCATGGCAGTCACCATTGTTGCTACTGGAATAACTCTGCCTTCCCCTCTTCCACCCATACTTGCCCTCTTCCTTGCCCTTGGCTCCATCCCAAACCCAGTTCCTAAATCTCATAACGCTTTGCCTGCTCCGTCTTCCTGTCATGCTTATATCAAAAGTCACCCATCAGAGAAATGAAACCAGGAAAGAGGCATTTTATTGCTGAAGTTGGTAATTTTACTGTATATATATACATATATGTATGTATATATATGTAAGTCATTCAGTCATGTCCGACTGTTTGTGAACCCATAGACTGTAGCCCACCAGGCTCCTTTGTCCGTGGGATTTTCCAGGCAAGAAATACTGGAGTGGGTTGCCATTCCCTTCTCCGGGGATCTTCCCAACCCAGGGATCAAACCCAGGTCTCCTGCATTGCAGACAATCCTTTATATCAAAAGTCACCCATTAGACATATGAAAGCAGGAAAGAGGCACTTTATTTTTGAAGTTGCTAATTTTACTGTAGATTTCCAAAAAATGTTCACCCGTCTGTTAAAAAAAAGAAGACAGACAAAATAAAAGATCTAAAAAGTAACGATTTAAGTGCCAACCAAAAGGAAATGAAAGTGGATTTGTCTTGGTTACCAAGTGAAAATTAGAAGGTGATGTTATACATACAATACCAAATCTGCCTTTTTGTAATGACAGAGAATACAATCTTTTTAAAAATACAGTGAACATTCAGTTTGCCCCCCAACAAACTCTCCTCTGCGTAAACAGATGCAGCGCAGTGACTTTCAGTTGAAAACTGTAGCCCCTCTTCCCCCAGGGTCTCTCCCATGTTAGACCCACACACCCATACACACAGATTTTTTGTGGTTCATTGGACTTGCATTTCTCTCCTGGTTTTATTCTGATTAACTGCAGATGTAGTTTGTACAGGCAAGGTTTCCACAGGACCAAGCAATGCAAACCTTCCCTTGCTTCTCTTCCGAGGCTGACTTTCACCAGATGGCCAGCCTGCTCACATTCTGAAAGGTACCCATCGAGGAAGACATGTGAAGACCCACACACTGCAAGAGGACAAATCTTTGCAAGAGACTAAAAAACACTCACTCAGCCTTCTCTCCTGAGGTCTAAATCCCAAAGCACTTTCCAACTCACAATTCAATCAGAAGCAAACAATGAATCCCTTTCATTTTGAATTTGTAAAAGTTGCAACTTAACCAATTTTTGCACTTGCCATGCAAACCCAGATAGGAACAGAGTCAGTCTTCCAGGTAAATAGCTCCAGGGTCGATGTGCTCTCACCACTCGGAAGACCTTCACATTTTCTGAGTGTAACTTTGCCCCATCTCACCCCCAGGTTTCCCTCCCAGAGTGGAAGCCCCACTCACCTCACTCATGATGCTGTAACAACGGGCAGCTCCGTATCCCCACCGGCCACACGGAGAGCACTGCTCAGGGGTCGCTGCTCCCCGCTCTGGCTTTTCTCTTAAAAAGGGCTGCCGGGTGGCATCATGCTTCCTCTGAGCCAATGAGATTCATTCACCTGTCTGAATGCCTGGCAGATATCTGAGAGCTCCCAGGGCCACCTAGTGGAGCAAAGGAGAAAGGCAGGCTGGGTCAGGGCTCCAAGCCCCGCCAAGGAGGGAAAGAAAGGACAGATGACAAGATAGTCCAAGTAGGAAGCACAGAGATCATCACAGATTTGTCACTCTTCATAATTCCAAGGGGTACAGGATTTAGATATGTGGAAAATGCACTTTCAATGTCAGCGAGCAGAAGGTTTGTTTTTGGAAGGAAGAGCAGTTCTGAAAATCCTGATGCCAGTCACCCAACAACCCCCAGTTTTGCTTGGGAGGCGCCTGCGCTTTGTAACACAATCTCAGCTTTCAGAGTTGAACATTTTCTGCTCCTCCTTCTCCAACCCCAAATCTGCCAGCCTGCCTGCACCCCAGGTACTCATCTCCGGCAGGAGGAAGTGAGCAGTTAGGGTCATGGATTTGGAGAGTCACACTGTGACTCCTCAGAGGAGAGAATCCCCCTCTCCCCAGCTATGCCTGTGGGTGTGATAGCCTCACCAGTGCTGGAGAAGACTTGGCTTTGACCCTGGAATCTGCCCATCCAGCCTGGCAGTGAAGATCCTTTTGCCCAGGTCTGGACTGCTAAGCTGAAGCTCCAATACTCTGGCCACCTGATGTGAAGAGCTGACTCATTGGAAAAGACCCTGATGCTGGGAAAGATTGAAGGCAGGAGGAGAAGGGGACAATAGAGGATGAGATGGTTGGGTGGCATCACCGACTCAATGGACATGAGTTTGAGCAGGCTCCGGGAGATAGTGAAGGACAGGGAAGCCTGGTGTGCTGCAAGCCATGGGGTCACAAAGAGTCCGACACGACTGAGCAACTGAACTGAACTGGACTGCTAAGATCCTGAGCAGCATCCGCGTGGGCCCTTGACTTTGACAAGGCAGATGTTACAGAAGGGAATGCAGCCAATCCTCAGACCTGAGATACATGTGGCTGCCTGTATCCTTGGTCCATCACGAGTCAGGACACCTGCCAGCCACTTGTCGGCTTCAACTGGGTCCAGATTCAAGTAGGAGCCTCAGGTTGCTAACAAGAATGCCTTATGGCAAATACTTCAAAGAATAAGAGTAATTCCTCACATACAAAGTACCTACCAGAGCTGCAAGCATCTCCAAGTGATGGCTACCAAACAGCTGGTGTAGACAAATAAATGAGGACCTGGGTACCACAGTATGATCCTCAGATGCTCCATGGGCTTCACCAGAGCAAAGACATTCCATCCACAGTTGCTCATGGAATTGATGCTAATCAGAGCCCTGTCTCTGACTCTCTTCCATCGGTTTCTATCCAGCCATCACCCCAGCAACCTCTCCCTCCAACATCCCCCTCCACAGCCCCTCTCTCTTTCACCTGACACCCCAGAGGGCTTTCATACCACCTCTATGCCCTCCTTCTCCAGGCTTTCTGTTCCCTCCCATCCTCTCCACCCCAAACAATCATGTAAACCCTAATCCTCTCCAAGTTCTTCCCCTATCAGCCTTACTCACTGCCTGGGGATGACCCACAGTGACTGCTTGGGGGTGAGGTCCCCCCAACTCTGCCTCATAGCAGAGACCTGAAATGCAGATACCCTAGGGGGACCTAGGAGTAGTTGGGTGACCTACTGTTTGAATCCCCACCAGCTGGATCCACAGAAGCTACTTTCTGAGTCTGGAGAAGGAAGTAAGAAGTGCTGACTGCAGGGCAGGTACAAGATTTAAGGAGGCACTCACTCTCAGGTTTCTGCAAATGCCAGCGCTGCACTTGCTCAAACCTGAAAGCTGATGCCTCCTTAAATTGTGTGCCCTGGGCACCAGGATTCGGCCACTTTGGTCCTGGCCCCTCTGGCAGCTCCCCAGTTCCCAAGAAGAGGGTTGATGAGCTTCATATCAAAGAATAAAAGTGAGGTAAAAGGAGAGAACAGAACCCCTCTGGTCACCATCTAAGAAGAGGCTTGTACATGGTTTTTGCAGAGAGTTGGAGCCAGAATGCACATCTCAAGATGAAAACAGAACAGATAAATACAATGAGCAGTGTGAGTGCTGGATGGAAACTTCAGAACCATCAAGCACAGGCTGCCCAAGGAGGCTGACACAGAAGCACTGGGTCCGAGCCCTCATCTGAGCCTTGTGAACACCAGTGAGCAAGACTACAAAAAAGAAAGAAGCAGGAGTCTTCTATGGCTTGTGAACCCACCTTCTTCATTTATGGTCACTTTACATGGGAACTGTGTCTATAAAAAGTCCCCTTTCAGTGGGAAAATTGGTACATTCATTATAATAATTTCTATTTCACAGAGCAAGATAAATGGGTTTAATATATAAATTAAGCATATACATACATATCCTAACCACACGAAGCATTTTCCAAGCTCTCAAAGCATCTGCCTGCCAGTCCATTCTGACAGCATACTCCTCAAAATTCTGTCCCTAATTTCACACATGGGAGAACCCAGGCAGGTTGCTTTTAGGACTCCTCAGGGGCTTAGGAAGGGGAGTTGGGAAGAGGAGGGTCAAGGTCAAGAACCAGGTCCGCAGTGCTGCCCCCTGATGCACCGCAGACCGGAGGAGGGAGGGCAGGGCTCCATCCTCCCCTTGAGGTGCAGAACCACACCCTCTGCAGGGACGCCTCAGTGGGTGGGAATTCTGAGCACCCGGTGCCTGGAAGGGGAGGGGAGCTCCCCCAGTGGCAGTCTTGGCGGGTCCCGTGGTTTGCAGGCTGTGCGCAGGCAGAGGGGACAAGAGAAGGGCCACGGAGGACCAACCTGTGTTCTGCTGCCCTGGCTCTAGTGCAGAAACACATACAGAAGCGCAAGAGCTTGGGGTTGGAGAAGCAGTGAGTACGTCGTTGCTGCACTTTCCAAGAAGAGGGGCTAGGATTTGTGGTGCCCAGACTGTGGGCTGTGGCTTTACTGAGTAGAACCTACAACTGTTTGGGACAAACCAGAGAGGGGATTACGGTGTTGGAGAAGACTCTTGCGAGTCCCTTGGACAGCAAGGAGATCCAACCAGTCCATCCTAAAGGAGATCTGTCCTGGGTGTTCATTGGAAGGACTGATGTTGAAGCTGAAACTCCAATATTCTGGCCACCTGATGGGAAGAGCTGACTCATTGGAAAAGACCCTGATGCTGGGACAGATTGAGGGCAAGAGGAGAAGGGGACGACAGAGGATGAGATGCTTGGATGGCATCACTGACTCAATGGACATGAGTTTGGGTAAACTCCGGGAATTGGTGATGGACAGGGAGGCCCGGCATGCTGCGGTTCATGGGGTCACAAAGAGTCAGATGTGACTGAGTGACTGAACTGAACTGAACTGAAAGAGAGGATGAATGATGTTATAGGCTGAATTGTATCCCCCCAAAATTCATGGCTCCCCAGGTGGCACAGTGGTAAAGAATCCACCTGTCAATGAAGGAGATGTAAGAAATGTGGTTTTGATCCCTGGGTCAGGAATCCCCTGGCAGAAGAAATGGCAACCCACTCCAGTATTCTTGCCTGGAGAATCCCATGGACAGAGGAGCCTGGCAGGTTACATTCCATGGGGTCACAAAGAGTCGGACACGACTTAGTAATTAAGCAAAGACACAAAATTCATATATTAAGATCCTAACCTCTTGTACTTCTGAATGTGACTATACTTGGAGATAGGGTCTTGAAAGAGGTAACTAAGGCAAATTGAGATCATATGGGTGGGCTCAAGTCCAACAGGACTGGTGCCTTATAAGAAGAGGAAATTTAAAAAAAAAAAAAAAAGAGGAGGAAATTTAGACCTGATCCCATTTCAGAGAGGAAGACACAGGGAGAAGATGTCCTCATTTCATGAGGACACAGGGAGAAGATGGCTATCTACAAGCCAAGGAGAGAGGCCTCAGGAGACACAAGCCCTGCCCACACCTTGATCTCAGACTGCCAGGCTCCATAACTGAGAGAAAACAACTTTCTATTGGTTAAGCCTCCCACCCGGCGGTACGTTGTTATGATGATTCAACCAAGTACATGGATGACCTAACAAGCACTTGGGGAAGACTCTTCAGGAATGGCTAGAAGAACCTTATGGGGAGTTTCATTGTGTGGACATGGCACACAACTTAACACTATTCATTTCCCCAGGGCTGGAGAAGGAAATGGCAACCCGCTCCAGTATTCTTGCCTGGAGAATGCAGTGGACAAAGGAACCTGGCAGGCAACAGTCCATGGGGTCGCAAGAGTCAGACACCACTTGGCGACTAAACCACCACCACCACCACCACCATTTCCCCAGGGCATCTTTAGTAAAATAGTTATCTCTTGTTAATGAGTTGTGAGGTTGTGTCTGTTTAAGAAGACACAAGGCAGATGCTGAATGTGGCCACAGAGGGAAAATTAAGCCATCCGTGAGAAGTCAGTGCCCACGAGTGACACAGGACACATCTGAGGGTGCACCCCACACGTCTCCATCATGCTCACTGGCCAGCTCCATGAGCGCCCTGGCACTGAGTGCTCCTCCATCATGTCCCTAGATGAGCTCTTGGACCACAACTCCCAGCCAGCCGCATCTATGCTCTTGGGGCTGTGGCATCCCAATACAACCAGCCATAAGACCAAGGATGGCAAAGACTCCATGACTCTTGTCTTGGACTCCCCAAGGACAAGGGTAATAGATAATAAATGTATGGTCTTGGACGATAAAAAAGACTGAGTACTAAAGAAGTGATGCTTTCAAATTGTAGTGCTAGAGAAGACTCTTGAGAGCCCCTCAGACTGCAAGGAGATCAAACCAGTCAATCCTAAAGGAAATCAACCCTGAATATTCATTGGAAGGACTGATGCTGAAGCTAAAGCTCCAATACTTTGGCCACCTGATGTGAAAAGCCGACTCATCGGAACAGACCCTGATGCTAGGAAAGACTGAAGGCAGCAGAAGGGGGCAACAGAGAATGCAGTGGTTGGATGGCATCACCAACTCAATGGATATGAGTTTGAGCAAATTCAGGGAGATAGTGAAGGACAGGAAAGCCTGGCATGCTGCAGTCCATGGGGTTACAAAAAGTCAGACACGACTGAGTGACTGAACATCAATAATGTAGTTCTGATGAGCAGTCAAGTTTGAGAATCACTGCTTGAAGCAGTGAGAGGAAACACACACACACACATTTCACTCACTCCTTCCCGACTTCTCAGGCTCACTCTTACCACCTGCCTCTACTTCTCCTATCCCCTGTTAGGATGTGCATAGTCATTGCTGACTCTTACATGTATTAATAACAATCTTATTTAAATAGCTTCAACACATCCCTATCCAATGACTCTCCTTAGGTCAACCAAACACCATATTACATGGTAGATGGAGCCAGGAAGCAGAAGCTTAGAACTTTAATCCTTGATGTGAGCAATTGTTTGCCTTATGACCTTGGCCAAGCCTCCACATTCCTCAGCGTCTCATTTCCTGCGCTAGTAATATAGAAATATTAAAACCTCACATCTGCCAACCTAAGCAAAAATATATACACTAAATATATTGAGCAGGGAAATAAATTTTGAAAGAACTTCAGGAGAATTAGATCTACAGCTTCATATATTAGATCTGGGGGGAATTCTTCAGCCTTGCTGAATTAAAATACAGACATGTGGTTCTGCAATTTATGAAAAAATATATAATATGGACAGATTATTTTCATTTTCTTGGAAGCATGGGCCTGCCTGAAGGTGCAGAGTTGGGCCAGGCAATCTTTCAAATCTTCCTTTGGGCTTATTTATAGGGAGACTATATATTGATGACCTAAGGCTTTTCATCAGACTTTCATACCCAATGCATCATTGGCATACAGTGGCAGGAGGTGTGACGACTTTAAGAAAATCCATCTCCTCTTTCATTTCTCCTCCTTCGCTTCTCTGCCTCTTCCTCCTTCATGGCTTTTGGTGGCCACCATCTGCAGTCACAGCTTTGTCCTAATCCCTAACCATGGAAAGTTTCAGGACAGACAGGAAATGTGCCACTCTGATGGAGCAACAGTGACTGGTTTGCCCCCTTCCTTCTGCCTTTACTGCTCCCCAACCACAAGCCAACTATGGTCCCTTGGTGACTAGAGGTCCCCAACCCAAGTCTGAGCATCTCCACCTTAATGGGAGGCCTCAGTGGGCTCCAGTCTTCAATCGCCCACCTTGTTTCCTACTGCCTTCAATTTTATTAACAATCCCTCCTACAGAGTCCACCTATCTCCAACCTCTAGATGTCACATGGAGGTTATCCTGGTT
Source organism: Dama dama (assembly GCF_033118175.1). Classification (NCBI taxonomy): domain Eukaryota; kingdom Metazoa; phylum Chordata; class Mammalia; order Artiodactyla; family Cervidae; genus Dama; species Dama dama. The sequence continues at coordinate 77,848,330 of NC_083699.1, forward strand.
GTATCTCAGTCAGTTCTGTCGCTCAATCTTGTCCAACTCTTTGTGACCCCACGGACTGCAGCATGCCAGGCTTCCCTGTCCATCACCAACTCCCAGAGCTTGCTCAAACTCATGTCCATCGAGTTGGTGATGCCATCCAACTGTTTCCTCCTCTCTCAGCCCCTTCTCCTCTTGCCTTTGATCTATTGTATTTACAAGTGTGGAAATGCAACTTTATTCGACAAACCTCTCCTGGAAGCATTTCTTAATCGTGATGCTTCATTCATGTGTGTGTTGCTTGCAAAAATTTAGTGTCTCCTTGAGTTTTTGTGGTTGTTATTTAGTCCTAAGTCATGTTCAGTTCTTTTCCAGCCCCACGGACCATAGCCCGCCAGGCTCCTCTGTCCATGAGATTTCCCAGGCAAGAATACTAGAGTGGGTTTCCATTTCCTTCTCCAGGGGATCTTTCCAACCCAGGGATCAAACCTGGGTCTACCACATTGTAGGTAGATTCTTTACTGTCTGAGCCATCAAGGAAGCCCATAATTGGCTATACTCCAATATAAATAAAAAGTTTAATTAAAAAAATAAAATAGATAACCAACAAGTTATAACTTACTATAAACAAATATAAATAAATAAATTGCTGGCATAACTAATCTGTTGTAAACCTTCATGACCTGTGTTTTATTGCCTTTTTAAAGAAAAAAAATAGATTAATGGAAATATTTGGTTGTGGTCTTCCAGTGTTTTAGCAAATGTCACACGGCTGCCATCCTGGCCTTGCAGGTTTGTTGTCTGTCCCTCCCACCCACCCTGTGTCTCTCAGTCTCACTTGAAATAACGTGAGTTTACTCATCCAAACTTCCACCCTACCTGACCCTCAATGAGGTCACTCTTTCCTTACAAAGGCTCCCTGAGAAGGAGAAAAGGGAGATTCTAGAGGAATGGGATTGGTACGCATTGAGTCCTTCGGCCATGGTTCTATGGACCTCTGTCATCTCATCTTCTAGTTTCAATTGCCACAATCTCACCTGCAGCCACTAGTATTCTCAAGGTCTAAGTCACTCCCTGCTTACGGAGGAAAAGGTCATCTTACAACCTGCAGTCCCTTTTCGCCCAATTAAATGTGCGAGTCAGCCCCCAGGGTGAAGCCTCCTGGAAAGCTCCCAGAGCCGGTGTGCCACCCCCCACAGCTCACTCTTTGTTGGAAAGGTCAGTAGGTATTTATGTTCAAAGAGCCCTTTCTCTAAGGCCGACAGTGACAACTTTCGGAATTGTGCTTTGTTCAGCCCTTAATTAGTTCCCCTGTCTTTCCTTCCTCCACAGGTGAGCTCCCCCAGTTCACTCTCCAGACACTGTCCTCGAAATTTCACATCAGTGGTTCTGCAGAGCCAGCCCACTTGTCTGGTGTTACAGCCTAAATTGTGCTCCCCACCCACCTCTTACTCCCACTGCATATTTTGGAGGTGGGGCATTTAATGAGATGATGAAGGCAAAATGAAGTCATATAGATGGACCTTAGCCCAATGTGGCTGGTGTCCTTATGAGAAGAGGAGGTCAGGACACAGACACATCCAGAGGGACAGCCACGTGACGGCATGGGGAGGGGATAACCATCTATACACCAAGGAGAGAGGTCCCTGGAGGCACTGAGCCTGCAGGCACTTTGACCTTGGACTTCCAGCCTCCAGACTGTGAGACAATAAACGTCTGCTGTTTAAGCCACCCACTGCATTGTCCTCTGTCATGAAAGCCCAGGCAGACTTGGGCCACGGCGGAGGTTCTCTCTGTGGAAGATGCTCGGGCAGCTGCCCTCAGACCCCTGCCCTCCCAGTACTGGTCTCACTCCCCAGCTGCTGAGTGTCAACGATGGTGATGAACCCAGCCCTGCCCTCAGTCCCCTGGGAGCCTGCCCTCAGCCCAAGGGAGCTGCCTCACCCAAAGACACAGTGCTGTTCTAACCACACGTCCACAACCAACAAAGGCCTGGACCCCTTGCCCGATTCGGGACAATTCTCCAGGGTCCTCCATCCCAGCTCTGAAACTTCCTGTGAGTCTGCTGGAGTCACAGCCCACATCCTCCACTCCAGTCCTACCCTGGCCTTCACTCTGTGGACCCAAAAAAGGGCACAACCTAAAAACTGAGAATTATGCTTTACATGGCAAGCAAAGCTGAGCACTTAAGCCTGGGACACAGCATCTCAGATAGCTCTGAGGGACTGCTCGGAAGAGGTAATGGGGGAAACCAGGATAATAGGAGTTTTTGCTACAAAGACCAGGTAGTCAGAACATCAAAAGATGACTGCTCAGTAAAGATAACATCTCAGGTTGATAACTTTAGCACTCTTGTATGTACTGTAATGCAGGAGACCCAGATTTGATCCCTGGGTCCGGAAAATCCCCTGGAGAAAGGAATGGCAACCCACTCCAATATTCTTGCCAGGAGAATTCAATGGACAGAGGAGCCTGGCGGGCTACAGCCCATGGGGTCGCAAAGAGTCAGACATGACGGAGTAACTAACACTTTTCGCTTTTCACTTTAAATATCTAGAGCCAGCATCTTGCTTTTCTCCATCTTGAATCCCCTCAGGGTGCACAGTCAGGGTGACTGCCAGGGCTGAGGGCTTGGCAACCGGTTTATCTTCATCCTGAGTCCCCTCAGGGCTCACCGATGGCATGGCTGTAGGAGCTGATGACTGCAGCATCCTTTGCTTAGCAATGTGGCAGGGGAAACATTAGTCACAATTTCCACATGGCTGTGGTAACAGGACACCTGTCATACCCCATCACCCTGTGAGGATTCTAACCTCCACCTCAGAGTCTGCTTACAGGTACAGCCTGACACACAAGTGCTGGGGGCAGTGGGAGAAAGCAGACTCACCTGGGGCTGGGAGCTGGCCCAGTCGGAAATCTGTGTGCTGAGTGTCCAAAATACGATAACAGGCCTAGATTCACTGGGGTCGGGGAAATGTCTGTCAGGGGTGAGAAGTTAGGAGGATTTGTGAATACTACATGATCAGCCCATGGTCACAAGGGTACCTGGGAGACATCCTCATGAGTCACGCGGGATGAAATGGGTCTTGCATCTCACACAGTGTCTCCATGAGAAACCCCAAGTGATCCAGAAATTAAATACCAGGGAATAGGTCACTTCATTGTTACTATTCAGCCATTCTTTCAATTCCCTGTATTCAGACCATTCAACTATTTGCCCTTGAGAAAACGAATAGTTTATACGGTAGTAAAATTTTTAAATTTGATCATGGTTTTTCTTCTTGAGTGTATAAAATTGTGGACCCCACTGTCTCAGCCCCTCAAAACTCAATAGAGTACATTCCTTGTACCAGGGTTGTGTTGGTCCAACCAACAAAATAAAGATATTGGGGGTGTGTGTGTGTGTGTGTGTCTGTGTGTCTGTCTGTCTGTCTGTCTGTCTGTGTCAAGGGTACAGGCTGGAGAAAAGGGAAGACAGAAAGTACACAATCATAACATATTCCCAGAGGTACCACCTAAACTGAACACCATTTAAATGGGTCATGGAAGAATTATATATGGTGCCCACTCACTGGGCCTAATGTATATGTCAATTGATGACAGGTAATTGTGCTAAAATCTTTCAAAATGAACACAAAAATGATATTCACACTTGACCTCTGCAAAACCTTCCTGCCGTTTTAATCGTTTCAAGACTGCGAAACATTAGCATTAAAAATGATAAGTTCACTCCATTTAATATAAGCACTTGCTTTAAATAATTCCAAATACTGAATCACACCAAAGAACTTAATACTGATACAGCAAAAATTAGAAAAAAAAAATCTCAGTCAGTTAAATTCAGTGAAATAAAGTCTTTAGAAAAATTTAATTCTCTAGTTAAGCAGCTACAGGAGTGGGGGCAATGTTTCCACCAGAGTGGCCACAGGGTCACTAAGCTCATAAATGAGATATTCTGACTGAGGCATAATTGTGGAGAAGGAAGCTTAAAAAATGCATGAATGCCATCATATACTTGGATCTCAGAAGGCAAGGTCATTTTCATTATGTAAAGAAATTAACCAGAATAAAAGGTTTCATTCATCCGATGAAAAATAGCTTTTGCAAACAGGTGCCTACAAAGCAAAACTATTTTTTTAATTTACTTATTTTTTAATTGAAGGAAAATTGCTTTACAGAATTTTGTTGTTTTTTTTTGAATGAAAACATTCTATTCTATGGCTCTATTTTGGCCTGAATAGTCTAAAGGCCAGAATGTCATTTATAGCCACTCCCGCGCTTGCTGCACACTCTCCCATAAACACATATTTTTTAACAGTAATAGCAATGCCTTTAATAAGATCTCTTGTTGTTGTTCAGTCACTCAGTTGTGTCTGACTCTTTGTGACCCCATGGACTGCAGCATGTCAGGCTTCCCTGTCCATCACCAACTCCCGGAGCTTACTCAAACTCATGTCCATCCAGTCAGTAATGCTATCCAACCATCTCATCCTCTGTCTTCCCCTTCTCCTCCTGCCTTCAATCTTTCCCAGCATCAGGGTCTTTTCCAATGAGTCAGTTCTTCGCATCAGGTGGCAAAGTATTGGAGTTTCAGCTTCAGCATCAGTCCTTCCAATGAATATTCTGGACTGATTTCCTTTAGGATTGACTGGTTGGATCTCCTTGCAGTCCAAGGGATTCTCAAGAGTCTTCCCCAACACCACAGTTCAAAAGCATCAGTTCTTCAATATCAATAAGATCTCTGGGGACACGTAATTCTTCCAGAGCCTGTGCACCCTTTGATCCCTAGGGCCATGGAAAACTATCTAAAACTTCTTCAAGTACTTGAACTATTGAAAAAGCAGCCAGAAACATGGCAGGATACCAGTCTAGTGTGGGTAGAGATAGAGAGACCTGATGAATGGCTACAGGAAGGGGCTTACCCCTGGAAGAAGGGAGGACCCCTAGCAATGAGGAGGAAGATGACTCTCACCTTGTGTAAAGTTTGTCTTGGGGAGGACCAAAGACCAGGAGAGGCTGGAGGGAGGGCAGAGTCAAGATACAGGAGGAAGGAGCAAGTGAAATTTCCCCAGAAGGTCCCCTAAAGAATCACTGAGTGCCAGAGGAGAGGGAAAGAGGTCAGAGCCAAGGAATGGAAATGATTGGAGATTATGTGTAAATGCATCGTGCCTCAAGTGAGGGGAGTTAGGCAGGGCCAGCGAAATCAGGACCTTGGAGTCAGGCAGCCAGGTAGTGAAAGGAGGCGATTCTGGACTTTGGTCTAACGAGGAAAAGTTGCAGCTTCTGAGACACTGGATTGTCCTGTTATTCGTGGAGGATCCTTACAGATGAGAACTGGGCTGAGCTAAGGGGTTGCCCAGGAGGGATTTCTTGGGCATTAGCACTGGCTGCCTGAGAGCTGACCCAAAGAACACTCCCCAGGAATGCATCTTCAGTTACTAACCATTGTGGCCATCCAGGGCATGGGTCAGTGGTTATCACTGGAGCCAGGCAGGAGCTAGGGTCACTCGCATCGAGAAATCAGGAAAACTAGAGTGCATTTCCGGAGCAGACACATCTCTGACACATCCCCCAGAGAGATAAAGGGATCATTTTATCCCCACTCACACAGCCGCCTGACACCACCATCCCTGATTTACCCTGGGCCAGGGTGGGAGTGGCAGCTTTTTCCAGGAAGCAGGTAATAAATGACCAGCTCTCCTACACACAGTCTCATTCACTTGTCACCACATCCTCACTAGGTAAGCGGCATCCAAGAATAGAAAGGTGAGGCTCGCCACCGCTGAGCACAGCCCACGGAATAGAGCCAGCGGCTATTGTTTCAATGCGGGGCAGTCCTCTCCAAAGCCTCACGTCACCACTGTGGGACTCTGCCTTGGCTCAGGGGCCTTGGCAGCCTGCCTGCTCATCTTCAGAGTCCGTGTGCATTGCCCTTGTCCTCATCTGCTTGCTTTTCAGACGTAAGCCCCACAAATCCAAAGGGACAGCATCAGCATGAAAACCAGGAGTCAAGCAATGGACGCCTGTGTTTCTGCTCTATGGTTACACGCTGATGACCTCTCAGCATCACAGAGAGGTCAGATTGCCAAGGTTTCAGCTGCCAGACGCTTTATTTTCATTTCCAAAGCACATTCACCTGCCTGATGACATTTAATCCCACTTTGATCTAGGCATAATTAGCCCATTTTAAATACAAAAAAAAAAAACTCATAAGGTTCAGAGAATTGAAGTGACCCATCTATCTTGGTTTCCTATTGTTTCCTACGTGTTGCTGCCATGGTGAGGTTTGGGATGATGAATGAAGTAGATTCAGACATGAATATCCCACATCAAGACCTGAAGTGAAGCCAGGCCCTCTGCAGAAGCTGGGCTCAGTCCCAAAACACCGGAAGTTATCTGAAATCCTGACAATTCACCTTGAAAGTCAACTCCAGAAAAAAAGCTCCAGAAAATTCTCATATCTCAAAGAATTTCCCCCAGTGACTGATGAGCTGAGAATCTCTTTCCCATTATGTAACAGGTACAATCCATTTTTAAAAATAAATTAAGTATATTATTTTTCATAATGATGGGATCTAATACTTATAATTATGAAAAGAAAAGAAGCATCGTGTAGATGTCTTTTGCTGTCATCATTCCTTTCAGTGTCTGAGGATAGAATTCTTTCACATATAATGCTGAAAGTATTATTTTCCAAGCACTTTAGTGGCTTTTATGAAGATAAAACCTTGAAGATAATTAAGCTGGATTCTTAAGAGGTAACAACCGAAATACAAGGAAAAGAGGTGCTCTCAGTGCCCACAATAAAATCAATGAGATGAAAAACACCCACAGATCATAGTCACTTGATGTGGAAAATATTCACGCTCTTACTTTGAATTGTTGTCCAATTATAATTATGCTTGTCCATTTTGTTAAAATTAGCCACTTGACAAATAGGTGAATACTGGATCTATTTCCAGACAAATACCAAGACTAATTTCAAAGAAGGATTTCAAGGAGAAAAAATGAGCTTCTTGGCTCCTGAAGGCCCATGTGGATGGAAGACGACCACTGCAAGCCCAGGTTCATGTGCAGTGGTCCCAGCTGCATGTGGTCTCTGTCTGTACATGTGGTCAGCTTTCCCAGAATCAGTCTGGCTAGGTGTCCACCCCTGGATGAACCAGCTATGCCTAGGATGCAATCACATACCAGAATCATGTTCCCCAGGAGCCCACCCTGGGCCTGACAGCACCAGCGCATCCTAAGGGGGTGCTCAGACAGCTCATCAGCTATGCACAGAAAGAAACACTCCCTTTGAAGACTCAGAACGATTGGGTTCTATTGCCAAAGAAACCTGGGGTTTACCCCAGCCCATGTTCCTATGGAGGAAGCAACTGGCCCTTGGAACAGAACGACTGATGTGGGTCAGGACCACCCCACTCCTTATAGGATGCTTAGCACCCCTGGCCCACCCAGTAAATGCCAAAGGGACACCTTCCCCATCACCGTGACTCTGAAATTTTGTTTTAAATGCCTTCTCAGAGGACAGCACTGCATGCTATTGAAAAGCACTGAATTTTAGTCCAAACTTCTTGAAACACCCGATATGGTCCCCAAGCCCCAGAATAAGGTGCAGAATACTGCAAGCTATTTAGCATAAGACAGCAGTCTCTGCCAGCCTCCTGGTTCTGCAAGATTAAGCAAATACACTCACCTCCCTGAACCTTGGTTCCACATCATCCAAAAAATCAATTTAATGATACCTCCCTGTAGACTTATTGTGAGAATTAAGTGCAATTAAGTATTAGATTAAACCATGGGAAATGTCTAGTTTTGTAGGTCAATTTCAGTTGTTGTTTAGTTGCTAAATCACGTCCGAATCTTTTGCCACTCCATGGGCTATAGCCTGCTGGGCTTCTCTGTCCTTGGGGTTTCCCAGGAAAGAATACTAGAGCGCATTGCTGTTTCCTACTCCAGGGGATCTTCCCGACCCAGGGATCAAACCCATATCTCCTGCATTGGCAAGCAGAGTTGGATATCTGCAATTTCCTAGGGTTCAGGCCAACATCCCAAAGTTTTAGTACCATGCCTGGCACATTACAAGAGCTCGATAAATGATACATAGAAATCCTAAAAGGATGCAAATTAATCTTGGATTGTGCAAAATACAATTAAAAAGTTACTTCTAGGTAAGGACTTTGTGCCCCATCCCCCAACCTTGGACAGAATACAACCCATGAAGCTATAAACAGTGGTGGGAAGAAAGTGCCCTTTGGGGAAATTGTAGTTAAATGCCATCTGTGACAGCTCATGACACTCAGAAGAGCGACAAGGAGGCGGCATCCCAGCGGAGCCATAGAGCGTGGTGGCCAGCTGCCCTCCGTTTATGGAAGATACTGGAGGAAGCTATTATCTGTGGTGACTCAGCAGTCAGCCCCAGCAAGACAAAATAAAGCCTTCTCCCCTCCAGAATCAGACAAGCGGGGCTGGGATTGTAGCCGAAGGGACTGGATAGGGAGATGATCTTCATTTTTAATTGTCTCAGCCTTACCTTTCACATCAGTTTGCATAAAAGAAATAACTTTTTTCTCAAGCTCCCCAAGTCCCTAATCACTTGCATACAAATGCCACCTTCTGGCCCTCCAACTAACCGGCAGGTCAGGAAAACCCGAGAGCATAAATTGCCTGGGTACAGCGAGAGAATGTTTCTTGGCACTTTCCACTGGCAGTTAACTTTTAATTAAAAGGTAAAAAAGACATTAATTATCGGTTAACAAATTTCAATCTCTATTCAGACAAGGGAATTAATGTGTTTAAAAAAGACCTCAATAATTATTTCTTGCCTTTTAGAAAAGGGGTGATGATAAAGTATATCTCTGCCTCCACTTTTTCCTTCTGGCTTCAGGAAACCTGGGTGCCAGGGCAGCTGTTCCCAGCTCCTGGTGGAGGGCTGGAGATTTAAAGACCCCACTGCGGTGCCCTGCTAGCTCAGGCCATAGATTATGAGGCTCTCAACAGCTCCATTGTAGAAAACTTCAGGAGGAACGGCACCACTCCCCGGCCCAGCAGAAAGGGAAGCTGTTGGTGGGCTGGTCACCTTAGGAAGCTGGTCCCCACCTAGACTCCCTTCCAGACTGTTCTTTTCTAAAGTTTATTCCTGCTTTGCTCCCCCATAGAGCTTGGTTTTCTATATGCAGCTAGGAAGGCCACAGAGTCAGCTCCACAGTCAGAAGTTGCTAGAGGGCTGTCCTTGGGGGCTCAGTGGTGAAGAATCCACCTGCCATTGCAGGAGACGAGGGTTTAACCCCTGGTCCGAGAAGATCCCACATGCCGAGGAGCAGCTAAGCCCGTTCACCACAGCTACTGTGCCCTACACAGCTCTAGCGCCTGGGAGCCAAAACTACTGAGTCCCCATGCTGCAACTACTGAGTCCCCATGCTGTGACTACTGAGTCCCCATGCTGTGACTACTGAAGCCCACATGCCCTAGAGCCTGTGCTCCAAACAAGAGGAGCCACTTCAGTAAGAAGCAGGCTCACTGCACCTAATGAAGATCCAGCACAGCCAATAAATAAAAATAAAGAAGTTGTCATTGTTGTTGTTCAGTCCCTCACTTGTGTCCAACTCTCCATGACCCCATGGACTGTAGCACGCCAGGCTTCCCTGTCCCTCACTATGGAGTTTGCCCAAGTGCCTATCCATTGAATCAGTGATGCCTTCCAACTTACTAGAGCTCAAAGAAAAACCTTCCCAGGTAGGAACACAAGGCCAGCTCTTCTCTCATCACCTCACAGACCTCACGTGGCAGGGCTACCCAGGGGAGAGTGTTGCTTCTCTACTGCTCTTCCAGTTACTTACATTTGTGAGTTAATTTTTTTTCTCTCTAAAATCTCCTTCTGAGATATTCTGCCCATTTTTTCAGATCCAGTCCTTTCTTTTCTTCCTTTCTTTCCTGGGAAGAAAAATCCAACTGGTAACATTTATTTGATAGAGTAAATCAGCCACTGAGAATGGAAAGTTGGTGGGGGCAGGGAGACAAAGAGGTCAAAGACTTCCAGTCCCTCCTATGAAGCTGCTGCTGCTGCTGCTAAGTCACTTCAGTCGTGTCTGACTCTGTGCGACACCATAGATGGCAGCCCACCAGGCTCCCCCATCCCTAGGATTCTCCAGGCAAGAACACTGGAGTGGGTTGCCATTTCCTTCTCCAATGCATGAAAGTGAAAAGGGAAATTGAAGTCGCTCAGTCGTGTCTGACTCTTAGCGACTCGATGGACTGTAGCCTACCAGGCTCCTCCGTCCATGGGATTTTCCAGGCAAGAGTACTGGAGTGGGGTGCCATTGCCTTCTCCAATGAAGCTGATGGAGCCCTGTCAAACGGCAACATGCTGAGAGGCCATCCACACCATGAATAAATTAGAACCTGGGTCGAATATAGCAAAAACATCTTTTTCACTTCCTGGACCTCAATGTAGGTCGTTTTTTAGCTCCTCCGCTGGACCTGCAGCACATTTTGAGGTTACAGAACTGAGGACTCCCCAGGGCTCAAGGTTTACAGACCAAAGGGCTGAGGAGGAAGCTTTGCAAAGGTAAAGCCAGAGGACAGCCACCCACTGGGGTCAAAGACACTTCCTCCCCTTGGAAAGAAGAGAAATGTGTGCATGCATGAGCCGGTCCTTCAGCGTGGAGCACCCCCCTCACCTTGCCAGCTGCCTGAGTGTCCTGTCCACCTCCCCCACCACCACCTCCTCCAGGACTCTGCCCTGCGTCCTCTGGCCAAGGCCCTCACATATCCACAGAGCCACCACCAGGCCCCAGGCTTCTTCCTGATTCCAGAGCATCTCATGTTGAACCCCAAGCCCCTGTTGACCCCAAGGCCCTCCTCAGGAAGTCAGTTTCCTAAGTCAGGCAAACACACAGGGCTTCCGGACTTTCAGGATTGCTTTAGTCACTGTGGCCACCTTAACAAAACACCACAGACTGGAGGGCTTAAACAGTAGACACTGATCCATCACAGCCTGGACTCTGGAAGTCTCAGATCAGGTGCAGGCAGATTTGTGCCTGGTGAGAACTGCTTCCTGGCTTGCATGGGCACCTTCTTAGCCCTCACATGGCCTTTACTCAGAGCACACCTGTGGAGAAAGAACTCTCTTGTCTTTCCCTCTTCCTAAAGAGAACTGAGTGCCAAAGATTTGATGCTTTTGAACTGTGGTGTTAGAGAAGACTCTTGAGAGTCCCTTGGACTGTAAGGAGATCCAACCAGTCCATCCTAAAGAAGATCAGTCTTGGGTGTTCATTGGAAGGACTGATGCTGAAGCTGAAACTCCAATACTTTGGCCACCTGATGCGAAGAGCTGACTCATTGGAAAAGACCCTGATGCTGGGAAAGATTGAGGGCAGGAGGAGAAAGGGACAACAGAGGATGAGATGGTTGGATGGCATCACTGACTCAATGGACATGGGTTTGGGTGAACTCCGGGATTTGGTGGTGGACAGGGAGGTCTGGTGTGCTGCGGTTCACGGGGTCACAAAGAGTCAGACACGACTGAGCGACTGAACTGAACTGAACTGAATCCCATCACAGAGCCTCACTCTTATGACCTTAAAAGTGTATTGACTCAGTCATGTCCAACTCTTTGCAACACAATGGATGACATCCAGCCAGGCTCCTCTGACCATGGGATTCTCCAGGCAAGAATTCTGGAGCGGGTTGCCATTGCCTTCTCCAGGGAATCTTCCCAACCCAGGAATCGAACCTGAGTCTCCTGCATTGCAGGCAGACTCTTTACTGTCTAAACCACCAAGGAAGCCCTCTAATCGTAATCACCTCCCCAAAGCCCCACTTCCCAATACCATCATATCACAGGTTAGGGCTTCAACATGTGAATTAGGGATAAGGGTGGACACAAACATCCAGTTCATATCAGAACTCTGCTCCACAAGTAAGCTGTGTGACTTTAAGAGAGCCAAGTGACCCCTCTGAGCCCTGCCTCTCCTCCTTCAGTCAGTTTGGGTCTGACCACAAGCTCTTGATTCACTCAGATGGGTTTAACAGACAAGGGCTTACTGTTGAGGTGGTGTACCCAACTGTAGACACAATTAACAAAGCAGCAGAGGAAGTCAACCACCAGGGCCAACATTTCAGGAGACTGTGTCACCATCTCCCGCTGGCTAAACAGAGCAGAGAAGCCTGATGAGTGTGCTACATGGGCAGCCTCCAGGCTGAGCAGAGAACAGAGGGTGGAGAATGACCATCAAGAGCAAATGGAGGGCTTAGGGTGGGTAGGAGGTGGGTTGAGTGGAGACATGTCAGTGTACACTTTTGTATTGCTTTGGTATTCAAGTCATGCAAACGGAGTTCCTGTTCAAATAAATTAATACAAAGGAAAATTTAAACTTTCAACTGGGTCAGTCACTGGGACACAGTGGGACCCAGAATGAGAAAGACAACAGTGTGACTTGTGGAATTACATCCATCTGCCCCTCCCCGTCATGTTTACAAAGAGGGCAGAGAAGGGAGCACTCTCTCGATGTCCCAAAGTAGAACCAACAGTTCAAAATAGAATCAAAATGGAAAAAAAAAACAAAGAGTGGTACCTAGTGTGGGGCTATGGTGTTGCTTTTTTATATCCCCTGCAGCTGCCACTGCACAATCACGGGGGAAGATTTGGAGGTAAAACTATCTTACTGGAGCTGCATCCTCCTCCTTGTGAGCAAAGAGAGACTTATTCACAGCCAGCAAGGAGGCACCTGTGATGGAAGCTGGTCCTGGGAAGAAGCCAGACAAACTTGGGCACGGTGATGCCAGAGCTCATTTTTTTGCAAGAAGCCATGAGGAGGTCCTGTAATAGGAGTGACGTGACGTCACTGGGTGAGACCAACTACGTTGTCACCAAGAAGAAACAGCACTTACCTTGGCGGGGTGCTGGCTTTACAGGTGAGCTAGGAAGGCAGTCAACTGCCCATCTGGCTGGTGGTCAGACTGAACCAGAGGTGGGGAGTCTGCTTTCCTCTGCACCCCCTGGACAGTGCTGACCCTCCCCTCATGGCCTCAGTAACAGCAGTCTTCTCCACCAGCATCCAGATCAATCTGGAGTCTCTCAGAATCCAAGCCTCAGGAAGGGACCACACTGAAGAAAGACCAACCTCTTCAGGGGAAGGGAGCATCTCCTGAAATCCACCTAACCTTTCAGTGAAGAAACTCCGCCTGCATCTCCATCCATTACGGCTTCAGTGAAACATGGTCACGGCCATGTGAAGGCTTACAGCCCCTTTTCCCCAATTCTGAGACCCTCTGGAAGATAACCCAGGGCTTCCCAAATCAAACGAATGTGAGATAAAACACAGCATTCTCAGACCTTGGATATAGATATATATATATATATATATATATATCTCATCTGAAAAGTGTGACTTCAGTGTGTACTTCCTTTCTATTGTTCATGCCCTATATCCTTAAAACATCACTTCATAAAAACTTTATCATCTGTAACTTTGCATACCATCCTCCTCTATCATAAAAGCATTTTTATTGCAAAGCTCTCAAATTATTTGGACAGCTCCCTCACACAAGACACACACACACACACACACACACACACAGACATCCTATCATCTTGTATAGATAAAAGGTCAGGCTTTCAAGGCCAAGAAGTCTAGCATCCTAAATGTGGGGCTTGCATCCTGGAAGCACTCACGAGATCTTCATAACCCTCCAACAAAGACTATTGCACTGCTCTAGGATGGGTGGCTGAGAGCTGCATTCGTTCATTCAGTCTTCAAGGAATTAGTGTGCTACACTCATGTAAGTGATATGATATGTACTGAACACACATGGTGTGGAAAGCCATGAATTAGCCTCAGTAGTTGCCTATAGAGTACCAAAGAATTGATGCTTTTGAACTGTGGTGTTGGAGAAGACTCTTGAGAGTCCCTTGGACTGCAAGGAGATTCAACCAGTCCATCCTGAAGGAGATCAGTCCTGGGTGCTCACTGGAAGGACTGATGCTGAAGCTGAAACTCCAGTACTTTGGCCACCTCATGCGAAGAGGTGACTCGTTGGAAAAGACCCTGATGCTGGGAGGGATTGGAGGCAGGAGGAGAAGGGAACGACAGAGGATGAGACGGCTGGATGGCATCACCGACTCGATGGACATGAGTTTGAGTAAACTCCAGGAGTTGGTGATGGACAGGGAGGCCTGGCGTGCTGCGATTCATGGGGTCGCAAAGAGTCGGACACGACTGAGTGACTGAACTGAACTGAACTGGACTGAACTGAACTGAACTCAACTGAACTGAGTTGCCTACAGAATGTATGAGTTGGGTCTTCATTCTAGGAAAGTCAACTTTTCATTAGAGACAATAGAACACCCACAAATGACTAGAGTACAAGATTAAAATTGCCAAATGACACTTATAGATGGACATTGCTATGTGGATTTTTTTTTTTCTGCAGAAGCAAGAAATACTTCAAACTTACAGAAAAAGTCAAAGATTACAACAAACACCTTGGACCCCATTTCACCAATTAAATCTTTCCAACACTGGCGTTCCCTCTCTCCCTCTCCTGCTCTCTCTCTCCCCCTACTTATTTATCTATCACTTGAAAGTAAGTTGAGGTAGGAGGTGGGAGGGAGGTTCAAGAAGGAGGGGACCTATGTATACCTGTGACTGATTCATGTTGATGTATGGCAGAAACCAGCACAGTATTGTATAGCAATTATCCTCCAATTAAATTTTTTTTAAAGCTAAAACAAAAATAAATAGGGTTAATACTTAACAGCTTTAAAAAAAAAAAAGAAAGTTGAAGTCTTCATAATATTTCATTCCCAAATCTTTTATCCCCAAATATTTCTTCTAAAGAAAAGGATATTTTCCCCCATAACTTGACTCTCATTGTCACATCCAAGAAATTTAATACTGATAATAGCATCAAATATATAATCCATATTCAAATGTGTCAGGAGTTCAAGACCCTGTCAAGGATTATGCAGCGTATTTATTTAATCTTTGTGCCTCTCTATCCACCCTTCACCTAGAACAGAGCCTTTGTCTATTTTTTTATTTTTGGTTTTTGTTTGCAGCATATTTTTTGAGTTCAGGCCAATTGTTTTGCTGACTGTCCTACAGCCTGATTGAATCTGACTGTGTCCACAATGTTAGATTCAGGTTAAAATAAATCCAACTGAAATGCTAAATATTTGATGCTCTGCCCTTCTTATTGCATCAGAGCAAGAGCCCATGATGTCAGCTCATCCCATGACACTGATGCTGATAGATGCCAGGGCTGTGAAGGGAAGTTTCCCCTTGCAATTAATGAATAACCAAGGAGTGTTATTCTGAGTCTTTGTGTCTATCCTATAGCCCTGTAATTTTTCATCCCATGACTTTCATCTGATTTCATTAGAGTGATAATTGCCAAATAAGGATTTCCTAGTTCCATCATTTGCCATCTAATTCTGTCTCCTCCTTTCATTTTGTTTTGTTTTGCTTTTGCCACATGGATGTGAAGGAAAGGGAGATTCTGCCTCTAACTGGGGTAGCAATGGAGACCTCAGGAAGGATAAGGTATTTGGAGATGCAGGAGGAGACTGAAAAAACTACCAGGGCAAACTGTTGCTAGTTTCTTGGGGTGACAAGAGAAAGCCAGGGTCTGGGCCTCACCCTGTTGAATGGAGCGCTCAATACACCTGGTGCTAAAACCCATCCCCAGATACTATGCATCTCATCCAGGCTGAGTACCCCCACCCCCACCCACACAGCTGTAGGGCACGTGTGCTCGATAAAATATCCGAAAACATCAATGTGACTTGCAAGTTTGGGGAAATACACATTTTTATAGTAAAACAAGTGGGAATAAGGTAAGAATGTAAATCAAAGGGGTAGATGGGAAACTATAATAGATTACAGGGACTTCCCTGGTGGTCCGGTGGTTAAGACTCCATGTTTCCACTGCAGGGGCACAAATTTGATCCCTGGTCAGGAAACTAAGATCCTGCATGCCATGCAACAAGATAAAATAGGAGATTACCCCAAAATGTTATGCTTTTGGCAAGTCCTTCTGGGTTATCCCCCAGAAGCTCAGGGACACAACTCTCTCTCTTCTGCAAAGAGAACTCTGAGAGGAAAATTTGGGAAACACCGCTCAAAGCCAATGACACAGGAAAGGAGCCACAGACCTCAGAGACCGGGGAGGAAAAACGAGAGAAGACTATACAACAGCAGGTGGAAAACTAACAATGTTGATTTCCTTTTTTGAAATCAATATTATGGTCATGAGAATGGAGGGTTACTAACACAAAATCTTTAAACATTTTGATCTCTATAATATCCTTATTGACAGTTGCTGTTCTTTAGTCACTAAGTTGTGTCTAACTCTTTGTGATCCCCATGGACTGCAACACACCAGGCTTCCCTGTCCTTCACCATCTCCCAGAGTTTACTCGTGTCCACTGAGTTGGTGATGCCATCCAACCATCTCATCCTCTGTCAACCCTTCGCCTCCTGTCCTCAATCTTTCCCAGCATCAGGGTCTTTTCCAATGTGTTGGCTCTTCACATCAAGTGGCCAAAGTATTGGAGCTTCAGCTTTAGCATCAGTCCTTCCAGTGCATATTGGTAGAGAGGGCTTTATGCGGTCTTCTTTGCATAAAGTATCCTCCAAATACTTAATGGAATGTGTTAGTAAAGAGAATACAGGTTCTAACTGTTTTTTTAACTGCTTGATTTTGGGGGTTTTATTTTAGGGCTCAAATTTTATATTCTGCAGAGAGACGAACCCTCAAGAAAGGAAGCCTATCGAACCGAAGAAGCATTCCAAAGTCTTAGGAGGATTTGGAGACTGGACCATCACTTCATAAGAAGGAGAAAAGAAATTAAAGCTTTAAAAAGAAGAGGATGAAGTCACTATTTTTACAAACTTTTTAAAAACCCCAACTCTGAGGGCTCAGATTTAGCTAAGCCACCATAAAATGAAAACCGATAAAGCCTGTTAAGCGTACATTTTTATGATGTAGAAGTTATGCTAATTTTTATCATTACAAAGTAGGAGACTTCTTTGGGTCTGTCTGTCACTTTTAATTTGGGGCACTCTTAAATATTTAGTGTATTGCCTCTTTGGAACTGAGGCCTGGGCAGATAAAACTTTCATGGTGTTGGAAAGCACACTAACTCTCACCGCTGGCTGTGCCAACGGAGCCTGTTAGAGAGCAGGTCTCTCACTCATGGAGTTTACATTCAGAATCCAGGGACTCTACTGAGCACCTGCTCACTGCGCCCCTGGGCTCTTCCCGCCGGGCACCTGTGACATGGCTCGGAGGATGGCAGGGTGAGTGACGGAGTGCAGAGCCCCACCGACCTCCGCACCAGCCAATTCTGGAACTGTCGAAGCTGCATCCTTCCTGATTAATCAGTTTATAATTATGTGTTTGTTTGTCTGTCTCCCCAACTGGACTGGAAGTTCCAAGGGACTGGGGATCATGCTGCTGGTCTAAAGGATTAACCTTTATTCATACAATATTGCTTATATATGGAATCTATAAAAATGATACAGATGAACTTATCTGCAAAGCAGAAATAGGGACACAGATGTAGAGGGGGAAATGTATGGATACCAAGGGAAGAAGGAGGATGGGATAAATTGGGATACTGGGATTGACATATGTACACTTGTTGTTGTGATATCTCTGCTTTTTAATATGCTGCCTAGGTTTGTCATAGCTTTCCTTCCAAGGAGCAAGTGTCTTTTAATTTCATGGTTTCAGTCACCATCCGCAGTGATTTTGGAGCCCAGTAAAATAAAATCTGTCACTGTTTCCACTTTTTCCCTTTCTGTTTGCCATAAAGTGGTAAGACCCGATGCCATGATCTTAGTCTTTCTAATGTTGAGTTTCAAGCCAGGGAACTGTACTCAGTGCTCTGTAGTGATCTAAATGGAAAAGAAATCCAAAAAAGAGGGGATATACATATACACATTGCTGATTCACTTTGCTATACAGCAGAAACAGACACAACATTGTAAAGGAACTATAATCAGATGAAATAAATAATCTATTTATTTCTAATAAATAGAAAAGTAAAGGATAAATATTTACTGAGTGAATACCTGTCGGTTCCTACAGAGGAGTCATTGTGTCTCAGAGTCTTCCTCCTTGACTGGTCATCGGTTATTTCACCAAATGGGGAGGCTCCAGACTCTGGCCTCTTATCAACTCAGTCGTTCATCCAGCTCACATTCTCTGAACACTTCTCATGTCTCAGGTGCTATGGCAGGAGGGAGCTTGGAATAGAAAGATGAACAAGATGCCAACAAATGTGTGAGCTCATCAAGCAAATCAAAGCCTGCCTTCCAATAATTTTTCTTTTCAGGGGTAAGCACACTGAATTTTTTACTCTCAAAACATAATATGAAAACAGAGAAATTACAAACTTAGAAAGAAAAACAAAAGAGATAGGAGTCTTGACTCACCAGGATCTAAGCCCAAGAGGACAGGCTCTCTGATGTCACTCCCTATCCCCCAATTTCCCTCCCCTCCAAACAGCAGACACTAATAGACCCCCTAAATTTCCTATACACAGAGACCTGAAGCAAACAAATAGCAAATGGGTTTAGTTTACAACACCAACTCCTATTGGCTGGTAGTGTCTGCCTGGAGCCATGGGTACCATATGCAAAGATGAAAAAGACCACCATCCCCTAGTGATGCAACAGACACCATGGGTGCCATATGCCATATTTTTACCAGTGCTGCACTAGGTGGTGAACATTCATACAAGGCAGACGTGGAGGAGATCAGAGGAGCATATTTCTGACCTTGCCTTAGCCCAGCATTAGGCATACAGTATAAGTGCTCAAGAAAAATTTAATGAAGGAAGAAGGAAGGCCAACCACCAGGAGTTCGCCAACATGACATCTGGTAAAAATCAGCATTAACGAAGGCAATTTGAGGGAGGTAGAAATTAAGAGAATGAATCATTTTGGAAACCAGGGAAGAAAGAGTTTCAGGAGAATAAAGTGGTTAACTGGATCTAACACCACCAAGAGGACCTGTGAGGGGACCCATGTGGATCTCTTGGATCCCGACAAGATGGGGGTCATTGGTGACCTTGCCATGAGCTGTTTCCCTGCTGTGCTGGGGAGAGAAGCTGGACTGGATCAAAGGAGACCTGGGGAGGAAGGACTATGATTATAGAGTGCTATTATTCGCACAGAGCTTGGCATAGGGTAAGCTTTAGTGAATGAGAGGATGTGTCATTAGCCATCACAGAGCATGCCTCCTGTGCAGCTCCATGTGAGTCCTAAGCTGTAGGTTGCTATAGATGGAAATTCTAAAGTTAACTTGCACTCCAAAATGTTACTTCATCCAGGAAATGGGTACCAGCAGAGGAACTTGACCAGAACAAAGTATCTTTTAATTTTAAAAATGGAAATTTCTATTTTTGAATCATAGTTAAAAAAAAGAAACACTTGGTCAAAACTACCTAGAAGACTCATGATGTAAAAGAAGGAGCTACAGAAGCTTGAGTCTTGCTGTGTCAGCTGGGTCCTAAAACATGGGTGGGAGGAAGCACACGGTGACTTGGAGGAGCTCTGTGGGTCAGGTGGACCCAAGGACTAATCTCTGCAGATGAAGAAGTTGTTCTATGAGTAAGCCTTTTTTTAATATCACATGTTCTGATATCTCAGCACTTCAGTAATGTCATCAAAAATGAGAGATGCTAGATGTGTGACTGAGTTGGCAGGTCATGCTCTGTGACCTCTCCCGCAGGCTGTAACAGCATGGTAGCAGATCATTCTGTATGTGGGAGGAGAAGAGAACCTTCTTCCTGTCATCATTATATTCAAAAACTATGTACATTCAGCAGAAAACTAAAGAAGCAAGCAAAATACTATAACCTCTTGCAACTCTGAGTCCCCAAATTCTGAAACAGCAGCTGATCAGCCACATCAGATGCTCTGCCTGTTTGCCTTTTCCCTTGGGCTCTGAATCTGTTTTGAGCCACAAGCAACATGCTAGCCCAGTCCAGCCCCACTGCCTTCCAAGCTCTTCAGAGACCCTTCACCCAGTGAGCCCACTGACATGCCGACCTGTCTGGTAAAGAAGTAATCATGTAGAAGTTGAGAGCTTCTATCTCCATTCCCTCTCTGAGCATTTGAGGTGCAGATGAGATGAATTCACTGAATCAAAGCCTCAGATGCTCTAGGTGCAATCTGCCCTTTACTCTTTTTAAGGTATTTTTTTCTTTTTTGTTTGTTTGTTTTATCTTTATTAGAGTATAACTGCTTTGCAATGTTGTGTTAGTTTCTGCTGCACAACATGAATCAGCCATAAGTATAAACATATACCTTCTCTTGAAGCTTCCTCCCACCCCGCCATGCCACCCTTCTAAGTCATCACAAAAATATGCTGAGCCAGAAGTGTTCTTATGTGCCAGAAGTGTTCTATCCAGCAAAGCACAAAACAGCAACATGCAGACAAACTTTTGTGACCCCTTGTGAAGTTTATTTTCTAGTGGCAGAGACAAGCAATAAACCAGCAAAGGAATGAGACTATAAAACTCATTTTGAATATCAACAAATGCTGTCAAAAAGAATATAACAGGTGAAGAAGCAGAGGTGGCAGGAGTGGAGGATGGGATGATTACAGACCTGACCAAGCAAGAGTCCTGCCCATGCAGGTGCCTTGTTGGCACTGAACCGGATAAAATGCAGGGACAAACCTGGTGAATACCTGGGAAAAGAGCAAGGATTTAAAAGAAAAGTTACTGCACGGATAAAATCTCTGAGGCAGGGATGATCCTGGTCTGTTTTAAAAATTGCAGGATGAGTGTGTTTGGAGCAAAATGAGAAAGAAGAAGCATGAAAGAATTCAAGATTCTTAAGTTACACGGCATCAGATATGTAGAGATGTGTATGTCATGACAAACAATTTGGATTTTTCCTAAATGTGTTGAGAAGATTTTAGAGCAGAAGAATGGCTTTGGAGCAGGATAATGGCATGACCTGGTTTCTATTTTAAAATATTACTTTGGTTATTTTGCAAAGTAGAAGCAACTGGATGGTGGTGCTTCTGATAGGGTGATAGTAACAAAGATTGTATTAGTTTTCTTTTTTTTTTTTTTTTTATTTGGCTGCACTGCACAGCATGTGTGCTCTTAGTTCCCCGATCAAGGAATCGAACCTGTATTCCCTGCATTGGAAACTCAGAGTCTCAACCACCAGACTCCTGGAAAGTCCCAGTTTTCTTTTTTTTTTTTTAAACTTTTTATTTTGTACTGAGGTATGGCCAATTAACAATGCTGCGATGGTTTCAGGTGAATAGCAAAGGGACTCAGCCATACCCGAACATGCATCCATTCTCCCCCAAACTCCCTCCCACCCAGGCCGTCACATAACATTGATCAGAGTTCCCTGTGCTAGACAGTAGGTCCTTGTTGGTTATTCGTTTTAAATATGGCTGTGTGTACATGTCCATCCCCAACTCCATAACTACCCCTGGCAACCGTAATTAAGTTCAGTTTCTAAGTCTGTGGGTCTCTTTCTATTTTGTAAATAAGTTCACTTATATTATTCCTTTTTAGATTCCACATATAAGGGATGTCATATGATATTTCTCCTTCTCTGTCTGACTTCCTTCACTTAGTATGATCATCTCCAGGTCTATCCATGTTGCTGCAAATGGCATTATTTCATTCTTTCTAATGGCTGAATAATATTCTATTGTTGGAAATGGCAACCCACTCCGGTGTTCTTGCCTGGGAAATCCCATGGACAAAGGAACCTGGCAGGTTACAACCCATAAGGTCACAAAAGAGTCAGACGTGACTGAACACGCACACACACATCTTCTTTACTCATTCTTCTGTTGGTGGGCATTTAGGTTGCTCCCATGTCTTGGCTATTATAAACAGTGCTGCAGTGAACATTGAGGTATGTGTATTAATATATTTTCTGATCATGTTTTTCTCTGGATAGATTTCTAGGAGAGGTGACATTAGTTTTCTACTACTTCTGTGACAAGTTACCATAAACTTAGTGCCTTAAAACTACACTAATTTACTACCTCACTGTCCCTTTGGTCAGAAGTCCTATATAGTCTAATGATGCTAATACCAAGGTATTAGCAGCATTTCATTCCTCTCTGCAGGCTCTAGTGAAGAAATTATTTCCTATTCAATTAAGTCGTCAGAATTTACTTCCTTGTGGCTAAAGAACCAAGGTCTCTGTTTCCTTCAGGCTGTAAAATGAGGGCTGTGCCCAACTTCTAGAAGCTGCTACATATTTCAGCTCATGGCCTCTCTTCATTTTCAAAGCCAGCAACTGTGGTTAAGTCTTTCTCACATCACATCTTTCTTACCCCCTTTTACCTCCCTCTTCCAATTGTAAGGACTCACATGGCTAGATTGGGTTGCCAGGTAATCTAAAATAATCTTCCATCCAGGGTCTGCAAATTTAATCACATTTACACAGTCCCTGTTGCCATGTAAGGTGGCATCCATGTGTTCTGGAGATTAGAGCACGGACATCTTTGAAGAGAGGTCATTATTCTTTCAATCACAGAGGTGGTCACAATAGGTGGACTCCAGATATAGTTGAAAGATATTTCCAACAATACAATGGAAGAAAGATGTAAAGAGGAGAACCAAAACCAGGTGGCCTGACTCTAGGTGGCATCACTTACTTAAATGGGAAGCGGTGGGCTTAGGGAAAAATCTAGTACTGATGGGTAGATTTAAGTGTCTACTCAATATCTAAGAGAGATGCCAGGTAATAAATTGGATAACAAGTCTGAAGCTTAGGGGGAAAGTCAAGGACAAATATAAAAATGTGGAACAATCAGCTTATACATGTATTTTAAAGTCACAAGGCTATGTGAAATGCGAACTACCTAGGGAGCAATTGTAGACACAGAAGGAAATCAAGCCCAGTCCAAAATGAACGA
Source organism: Dama dama (assembly GCF_033118175.1). Taxonomy (NCBI): domain Eukaryota; kingdom Metazoa; phylum Chordata; class Mammalia; order Artiodactyla; family Cervidae; genus Dama; species Dama dama. The sequence goes on from NC_083699.1 coordinate 77,871,223, forward strand.
ACATTTAGACATCACAAAAAGAGAAGAATTGTAAACAACAAATAAGAAACACCGTGAAAAGAGGAGTTAGTAAAGCAGGAGGACGAGAAGGGAGCCTCATGGAAACCAAATGAGAGACTTCAAGGAGGAAGTAAGCAATGTACCAAATCCCACCAGCTGGTCCAGCAAGGTGAAGGCTGCAAGTGTCCATTAGATTTGAGAAGATGGTGGTTGTTGGTGACCTTGACCACCATGATCTTAACATGGAAGATAACAGCTTGTTGGAATCAGAAAGTGAGACAGTGAGAACTGTAATTTGGGCAACTCTTTTGAGGACTTTTGCTATAAAGATCAGCAAGTTGAGCTGGAGACAAGAGTGGAATGAAACAAATCAAAGCAGGACAATGTTTCGGTGTGGGAGCCAGTCAGCATGTCTGCTGTTGGGGATGATCCAGGAGAAAAGGAAAAATTGATGGTGCAGGGAAGCCACCCACCATAGCCAGAGTAGAGAGGATCCAGGGCATCTTGGAGAGGCTGGGTTTAGACACAGCAGACCCTTTATCACAAGAAAGAAGGCCAAGGGCATGAGTCAGGCAGAGGCTACTGCTGGGCTGGCAACTCATTGGGGGAAATACAAGGCAGTTCTCTTTTGACTGTTCTGTGAAAAAAAGCAAGATCATCAACTGGGAGTGATTATCCTTCAGCAAATATTAACTTCCCCCAACAGCTCCATCTGAGGAGTGTGTGTGTTAGTCCTCAATCATGTCTGACTCTTTGTGATCCCACAGGCTGTAGCCTGCCAGGCTCCTCTGTCCATGGAATTTCTAGAATGGGCAGCCATTCCCTTCTCTGGGGGATCTTCCTGACCCAGGGATCAAACCTGAGTCTCCCACATTGGCAGGTGGATTCTTTACCATCTCAGCCACCAGGGGAGACCCCTTATCTGAGGAATAGACTTTCCCATCACATTGTGACTTACTTTGGCCAATGCAACTTGAGTGAATGTGAGGTGAACAGAACAGTGAAATGACCTTGCCCAGCTGGACCTGATCTCTTTGCTTCTTCTATTGTTATGAAGAAAATGTTTCCTGGTCCTCTGGAACAAAAAGAGACACATGGAATGAGCAACCAAGCTGATCCAGAGATTGGTAGGTGCAATCACAGATTCTTACTGCTGTGTGCCATGGGGACTTTGTACTCGCTTGTTATATACAGTAAAAACTGACTGAAGCAGAAAGATATCAGCAGTTTCAAGGAGGGGGGCGCAAGTATGACATAGTTCTCTCTGGATGTGAGAGAAAGAATTGACCAGAGGAAGTAACAGGGTAGCTGGGTAGCGTTGAGGGATTTAGTGAGGTTATGTCATGAATTCAAAGCGGGACCAGTTGTCACTGCTGACAATTGTTTCTCACACATTTGGTTGCTTGGAAGCAGGTGTTAGAGTCAGAAAATTTACTTTAGCCAAGGCTGGAGTTTTGCCAAGCAAAGCCAAGAAGGGCCAAGAGCTGAGGGTGTTCACAAGGGAGTAATTATGGCTAAGGACCAAGAACTCTAAACTGGGTTTTTTAAAAAGAGTAATGCTCAGTGAAAAAGGAGGACAAATAAATGGATGGCCCCAGTATAGACTCAGCATTGTGGACATAGCACTCAAGCAAGTAGAGATAAGAAGTGTGGTGTTTGAAAGGAATATGCTTCGAATTAAATTTTCAGAGGTCTTAGAAATCGCCAAAGGAGCAAGTGGCTGAGGTGAAACAGAAAACCTTGCATGTGAACAGTGAGGAAAAGAAAGAGCTAAAAAGCCTTTGTGTAAGGATTTGATGTGAATGTTGAATCAGCAAGAACCTAGGGCAGAGATGAAGACAATGTGAAGTGTTCAGTATCTATATTTGCTCATATTAAGTTAGTGGGAGATATGAGTTTTCAGAGAAAGAACAAATTAATTTTACTCACCTATCATAACCACACTCTCCTCAAATTCCAATCCTTGCCCCTGGGGTGATACACAGAATGCTGCATCAGATGTCTCTGAATACATCCTGCAGTTGCAAATGGAAATACGCATCTAAGCAGTTAAATGACATGGCTTGTATTGTAGCCCTCTTCCCTTCTTGAAAAATAAAACTAAAACTCATCTCCTCTGTAAGAAAAACAAAGAGCTGGACAGGAAAGTGGTAAGACAGATTTTATTCAGAACTATTACAAAAAGGGAGATCTCAGTACCAGGCTCAACTCCGAGTACAGCACGGGCAATTGGGGGTCACAGCCAAGGAGCAGGTACAGGCAGTGGAGGGATAATGACTAAAAGGAAGCATCAGGGGCCAGGGGAGCTCTGAATAAATTAACCTCTCAGACTCTTGCTGAAGGCAGTGTGGGATGATCAGGCATTATCTGGGGGACAGTGGAAGATGAGGAATCTGATCATATGTCAAGGTGGGGGGGCTTCTGGTTAAAATAACTTAGCAAGTTGCTTGCCAAAACTGGCTCCTAGAAGGAAGGGCACAGATGGATCTAGAAGATGCAGGAGTCTGAATAAAAATGGTTAAGGAGAAGATCTTTGTCACTCCCTGGGGAAATAAACGCACCTTGGAATGTGTCCTGAATTCTTTCTTTGGAATGTAAATAAATGACTCCAAGGAGGAGAGGAAGTGAATGTCTCCAACCTTAGAACCCAGGGACAAGCAAAGGTCCTAATTCTCACCCCACCTTGAAATAAACACACCCCTCCAGGGAGGCAGCTCTCTCAGGAAAGTCTTTCACTTTCTCATCACCCTTCATCTTCCAAGTGTTGATCTTTAGCACACGTCCCAAATTTCAGTGAAATTTGTTCAAAAAAACTCTGTATAAAAATGTAAAAATATCTTTTCTACAGTTTCCCAGATAATAAGAAAGAACTAAGTGTTCAAACCTTCGTGAACAAGAAGGATAGTGAGAAGGAAGTGTGGTGTGATGGCTGATTTTATGTGTCAACATACAATAAAGCACCCCTTGGCTCAGACATTTGGTTAAACATTATTCAGGGTGTGTTTCTGAGAGTGTTTCTGGATGAGATTTTTTTTTTTTTTTTTTTTAAGTATATAGGACCTCCCCAGTGTCTCAGCAATAAAGAATCTACCTGCAATTCAGGAGATGCAGGAGACACAGGTTCAATCCCTGGGTCAGGAAGATCCCCTGGAGAAGGAAACGGCAACCTACTCCAGTATTCTTGCCCAGAAAATGCCATAGATGGAGGAGCCTGGCAGGCTACAGTCCATGGGGTTGCAAAGAGTCAGACACTGAGCAACTAAACAACAACTATATATATATATGTATGTATACACCTATATATGTATATATACATGTATAATTTTTCTGTACAGCAGAAATTAACACAACACTGTAAATCAACTCTACTTCAATTAATCAGTTCAGTTCATTCAGTCTCTCAGTCGTGTCCGACTCTTTGCGACCCCATGGACTGCAGCACGCCAGGCCTCCCTGTCCATCACTAGGTCCCGGAGCTTACTCAGATTCATGTGCATCGAGTCGGTGATGCCATCCAACCATCTCATCCTCTGCCGTCCCCTTCTCCTCTCGCCTTCAATCTTTCCCAGCATCAGGGTCTTTTCAAATGAGTCAGTTCTTCGCATCAGATAGCCAAAGTATTGGAGTTTCAGCTTCAGCATCAGTCTTTCCAATGAATATTCGGGACTGATTTCCTTTAGGATGGATGGTTGGATCTCCTTGCTGTCCAAGGGACTCTCAAGAGTCTTCTCCAACACCACAGTCCAAAAGCATCAATTGTTCGGTGCTCAGTTTCCTTTATAGTCCAACTCTCACATCCGTACATGACTACTGGAAAAACCATGGCTTTGACTAGATGGACCTTTGTTGGCAAAGTAATGTCTCTGCTTTTCAATATGCTGTCTAGGTTGCTCATAACTTTTCTTCCAAGGAGCAAGTGTCTTTTAATTTCATGGCTGCTGTCACCATCTGCAGTGATTTTGGAGCCCCAAAAAAATAAAGTCAGCCACTGTTTCCACTGTCTCTGCATCTATTTGCCATGAAGTGATGGGACCGGATGCCATGATCTTAGTTTTCTGAATGTTGAGCTTTAAGGCAACTTTTTCATTCTCTTCTTTGACTTTTCATCAAGAGGCTCTTTAGTTCTACTTCGCTTTCTGCCATAAGGGTGGTATCATCTGCATATCTGAGGTTACTGATATTTCTCCTGACAATCTTGATTCCAGCTTGTGCTTCCTCCAGCCCAGCATTTCTCATGATGTACTCTGCATATAAGTTGAATAAGCAGGGTGACAGTATACAGCCTTAACGTCCTCCTTTCCTGATTTGGAACCAGTCTGTTGTTCCATGTCCAGTTCTAACTGTTGCTTCTTGACCTGCATACAGATTTCTCAGGAGGCAGATCAGGTGGCCTGGTATTCACATCTCTTTCAGAATTTTCCACAGTTTGTTGTGATCCACACAGTCAAAGGCTTTGGTGTAGTCAATAAAGCAGAAATAGATGTTTTTCTGAAATTCTCTCACTGTTTTTTGATAATCCAATGAATGTTCGCAATTTGATCTCTGGTTCCTCTGCCTTTTCTAAATCCAGCTTGAACATCTGGAAGTTCACGGTTCACTTACTGTTGAAGCCTGGCTTGAAGAATTTTGAGCATTACTTTACTAGTGTGTGAGATGAGTGCAATCATGCAGTAGTCTGAGCATTCTTTGGCATTGCCTTTCTTTGGGATTGGAATGAAAACTGACCTTTTCCAGTCCTGTGGCCACTGCTGAGTTTTCCAAATTTGCTGGCATATTGAGTGCAGCACTTTCACAGCATCATCTTTTAAGATTTGAAATAGCTCAACTGGAATTCCATCACCTCCACTAGCTTTGTTCATAGTGATGCTTCCTAAGGCCCACTTGACTTCACATTCCAGGATGTATGGGTCTAGGTGAGTGATCACATCATCGTGATTATCTGGATCATGAAGAATAATTTTGTATAGTTCTTCCATGTATTCTTGCCACCTCTTCTTAATATCTTCTGCTTATGTTAGGTCCATACCATCTCTGTCCTTTATTGTGCCCATCTTTGCATGAAGTGTTCCCTTGGTATCTCTAACTTTCTTGAAGAGATCTCTAGTCTTCCCATTCCATTGTTTTCCTCTATTTCTTTGCATTGATCACTGAGGAAGGCTTTCTTATCTCTCCTTGCTATTTTTTGGAACTCTGCATTCAAATGGGTATGTCTTTCCTTCTCTCCTTTGCCTTTTGTGTCTCTTCTATTCACAGCTATTTGCATGGCCTCCTCAGACAACCATTTTGCCTTTTTGCATTTCTTTTTCCTTTGGGATGGTCTTGATCACTGCCTCCTGTACAATGTCACAAACCTCCATCTATAGTTCTTCAGGCCCTCTGTCTATCAGATCTAATCCCTTGAATCTTCAATTAATACATATATATCTAATAGGACAGGAGAAATAAGTGTATATGTGAGAAAGTGAGGAAAATTTTGAATGAGCAGTTAGATGTAAAGCAAGTTGCTCTCCCACTGTGGGTGGGCCTCATCTAATCTGCTGAGTGTCTGAATAGCTTAAAATGCTGAGTAAGAAAGAATCCCATCCCTCTACCTCATTGTCTTTGAGCTGGAGCAGCCATTTCCTCTCACCTTCAGACTCGAATCCAGACAGGATCTTGCAGCTCTCCTGGTTCTCATGCCTTTGAACTTAAACTAGAACTTCACCCTCACTTCTCCTGGGTCTGCAGTTCTCCTACTGCAGATCTTGGAACTTCTCAGCCTCCACAATGGTGTGAGCAAATTCCTTATAGTAAATATACAGAAGTATTTTAGAATATATATATATAGTAAATTTTAGTGTGTGTGTGTGTGTGTATATATATATATATATATATAGTAAATATATGCTATATATTTAAAATAAAACATTAAATATTGAATATATATAGTGTTATATTATGATAATACATTTTACTATAGGAGATATAAATATACAAATATATTCATTGGTTCTGCTTTTCTGGAAAAATCCAAGATTAATATACATGGTAATGGCAGTTACCTCAAAAGACCAGAAGTTTTTAAGAAAGTACGGAGAAAATGGTCAGGAAGAAACAATGAGAAGCAGAAAGGAGGCTATCCCACCTCCCAGCCTGTGCTCCATGGGGAATGGGAGAAGAAACGGACACCACAAGGACTCCAGTCTCCTCAGGGCAGAGCAGATCTCATTCTTAGAAAGAAAGGAACTTTCTGAGAAGAGATGAGGCTCAGGGAATTTTGTGGGTGACAGACTTGATTCCAGAGGACACAGAGAAAGGTTCTGAGTGGTAAGGAAGGGATAGGAGACTGAACCCTATTAAGGGACATAAAGAAACTTACAGGACACAAATCAGACAGGGAAAAAACAGACCACCTTAAAGGCTTAGCCTGCTGGTGGAGGCTGATCTAAATGAGATGAACATATGAAGCGATGACATGATCTCTGTTGGCCTTTCAGGAGAAGGTGACTAAACAGCTCTAATTCCATCCATGGGCCAGGACTCTGGGGAGGGGAAGTCTCCTTAAATATTTCAAGGAGACATGAGCACAGGAGAGGCAGCTCCTCCAGCAGGAATCACTGTCTGTGCCCTTAGATGGGGCTGCAGGGACTCCGACCACACAGATTCTGCTCAGGTCACCAGTGAGTAACCTTACTACCAAGAAAATGGGAGGTAAAACTCAGCACCTTCCATTACAGAATGGAAGATGATTCATGGTCAATGTCCCCCGAAGAGAATCTGGCCATACAAAAGCTCTCCCTGAGAAGATCTCCATGCCCCACAAATCATGGAAGACAAGGCCCAAGGGTGGGTCCTTGGTAACGTTTCCCACCCTGTCCATGCCAAGTTTTATCCTGTTTCTCATAGGAACCGGCTCATCCTAGACCATGTGTCTGCTTCCAGAGCATCTCTTGGGCCACATCCAGGTCCATGAGCAATGCTTCTTCCTCTTCCTGCAACTTCTCTCCCCTGGGAGCCCTCCCCACTCCCACCATGCATCAGTACACCACCCACCACTTCCTTGACTATGTCCAGCCTTCCCTTGGGCTTCCTCACTTCATATACCATCTCTCTGTTCATTCATTCAACATTATTAACGTTGACAACAACTCCCCTACCCTCTAACAACAACTCTGTCTGCTAAGTCACTTCAGTCGTGTCCGACTCTGTGTGACCCCACAGTCGGCAGCCCACCAGGCTCCCCCATCCCTGGGATCCTCCAGGCAAGAACACTGGAATGGGTTGCCATTTCCTTCTCCATTGCATAAAACTGAAAAGTAAAAGTGAATTCGCTCAGTTGTGTCCGACTCTTCACGACCCCATGGACTGCAGCCTACCAGGCTCCTCTGTCCTTGGGATTTTCCAGGCAAGAGTACTGGAGTGGGGTGCCATTGCCTTCTCCTAGATTGCTTAAATGATGTGTTCTCTGGAAAACGTGTGTGATGGACTGTTGGCCACAGTTCCATGCCTGAGTCATCTTTGGAGTCCCAGTTCAGCCATCCTTGATCCCCACTGTGATTATTATCTCTTCCTAAATGTGAAAAGCCCTTGAGATACATTTTTTTCCAAAGCACTTATTGCCATTTGACACAACAGCAAAATCTTCCAGCCCCCATTTCCCAAAGTCAACTGTCCTCACTCACAACCTTGCTACTTGGTAATGAGGCTAACATCTCACTTTTTAAAACATTCATTCAAATGTTTACACAATAGATACTACATTATTTAGTCTCTCACTTCTTCAGTCTGTTCTGCTTTAATCTTTTAAGAGAGCATCAATCACATCTTTATGCAATGTAGTGTCACATTCAGACAGATGTTAACTATTTTTATCTTGATGAAATAAAAACTCAAGAGTAGATTTGTACTGGGACTTCCCTGGTGGTCAAGTAGCTAAGACCCTGTGCTCCCAATGCAAGAAGCTGGGTTTGAGCCCTAGTAGGGGCTTCCCTGGTGGTTCAGACAGTAAAGAGTCTGCCTGCAATGCAGGAGACCTGGGTTCAATCCCAGGGTCAGGAAGATCCCCTGGAGAAGGGAATGGCTACCCACTCCAGTATTTTTGCCTGGAGAATTCCATGGACATGGAGCCTGGTGGGCTACAGTCCATGCAGTCGCAAAGAATCAGACACAATTTAGTGACTAACACTTTCACTTTCAGGGAACTAGATCCCACATGCCACAAAGATCAAAGATCCTCTGTGCCAAAACTAAGACCTGAAGAAGCCAAATAAATAAATATTTTTTAAAAAAGAGTACGCTGGTGATAACCCAACACAAGACCAACTGTAGCCAATGAGCTCTCACCACAGTCTTCCATTTGGTCATTGAAGCTTAGAGTCATGCATTTTTCAGAGAAGAGATTAGCATTTTGCATTTTGCAGGTGGCTCTTCCAGCTGCCCACGTTGACCCTGAAAAGATAAGCAAGTTTAAAGCCTGTCTCATTCATTCATTTTTGGGTCTAGTTACTCCCATGGGCCTTGGAGAGAACCATTTGTGTCTCAGTGACAAGGGAAGCATGCTCATCAATACCCTTGGGGGCATCTTCATTCATTTGTTTCCTCAGAACTATCACAATCAAAGAGTAGCTGCAAGCTCTGCACAATTTCTTGGCAGTTTGCCAAAATGGCAGAAAGACTTAGTGTTCAACTCTGGGGATCAGAGATGTATTCATCAAATCTGAGATTTTCCAAGTCCTCCTCCTCTCCTCCTCCCTGATCTTCATGTCTTTGATTGTGAAGTCAATCAATCAACAGGAAAAGGGAGATGCGGCTCCTTGGCATAGATGCCTTCCAGTGCCTGTGTCCCAGTCCCTCAACCCACTGTCCACCCATCTGAGGAGTTAGGGGAGCCCTCTGACTCATCCTGTGCTTTACAGCCCCCACTCCTCCTGACTCAGGCAGTCACTTTTTATCTTTTCCTGTTTGTGCTTCAGGGTCTTCTCAGAAGCTGGGAGAGGAGGAGGAAAAAACTAACCCTCCCATCATGGGGATGGAGTAGGGGAATGAGAGCTGCAACCTCCTGTCCTTCAGGGAGAGGGGTCTTTCCAGGGGTTCCTCCAAGGAGCTCCCAGTCTGGCCCTTCTAGCTCAGCAGCACCTCGGCTGGCTTTATGGTTGAGACTGGGTTCCCAGGTGGAGCTAGTGTTAAAGAACCTGCCTGCCAAAGCAGACGACGTAAGAGATGCGGGTTCAATCCCTGGGTCAGGAAGATCCCCTGAATATCCCACTCCAGTGTTCTTGCCTGGAGAATCCCATGGACAGAAGAGCTTGGAGGGCTATAGGCCATGGGGTCACAAAGAGTGAGACACAGCTGAAGTGACTTAGCATGCATTCATGAAAGTGAAAGTGAAAGTCGCTCAGTCATGTCCAACTCGGCGACCCCATGGACCCTACAGTCCATGGAATTCTCCAGACCAGAATACTGGAATGGGTAGCATTTCCCTTTTCCAGGGGATCTTTCTAGCCCAGGGATCGAATCCAGGTCTCCCACATTGCAGGTGGATTCTTTACCAGCTGAGCCACAAAGGAAGCCTAAGAATACTGGAGTGGGTAGCCTATCCCTTCTCCAGCGGATCTTCCCATCTCAGGAATCAAACTGGGGTCTCCCACACTGCAGGTGGGTTCTTGACCAATTGAACTATCAGGGAAGCCCATGTTCACAGAGTTTATTTCAAATAAACCCTCAGAGGATAACCTCACAGGACCATGTGGCAGGTCTGTTTTAGATCCAGTGCAGTTATGATATAATCATCTGTATGCGTAATGAAAAGTAATAAGATTGGCAGTCCATTGCCCTATGTGGTGAACCGGGGTCTCCTGCATTGCCTGGCAACATCCATACCTGCATATTGGCTTCCCCTCCCCTGCCTCCCTCTCCCCACTCCCTAACTCCTGACTCCTAGAATCACCTTCTTTGGCTGTGGAAGAGATTTAAGCTAAAACTCTATCCTTCGCTATCCTTCGTGTAGTCAAGAAACTGGGTGAGGAATTAACTGAATTTTTTTTTTTTAGTTAACTGAATTTATGAGCCAATTTTAAGTGACAATATTGGATTATCTGATAATTTCCCTAATTCCTTGAAAAGTCCTGGCCTGTACATCTGCAGTATAGCCATTCTTTGAAAAAATATAAAGTAGACACACCCAAAAGGCAAAGATGTTTCTGTCTTTTAGGTAATATTAGCACTTATGAGAGCCAAAATGCAGGTCCACAAGGAGACCATCATAAGCAGCAGCCAACCTTAAAACAAGACTTTGACAAGCCAGTGAGTTGAAAATTCGATGTGGACAGTATCTCATTCTTTGTGTCCTAAGCAGCCTTGGAAAAATCAATGAATGCTTATTGACTGACTCTTCAACTTCAATTGAAGATAGCAAATTAAAGGTTCTGAAGCAAATTTGGTCCTCCATTAGTGGGATAATTTTGTAGTCCCAGAGAAGTCTAAGAGCAAGCCAAGGGTTTATCTCAAAAGTCAGATCACTCAGGGATGCTAAGTAAATCCCCCCTCAACTATTCATTTGTAAATTTTATATATCTCTTGCTTACCATGTTTGCTGATTCACATGGCAGAAAAATGTTTTACCAAAGTTTTCCCCTATTTTTTGAATGAACACAAATCATGTCATAACAACAAGTATTTAAATAATAGTCCTTTATTATTAAGATATAAAAATATACTTTGGAAAATGTCTATTTTAAAAGATATTTATAGAGTTTAAGGATGAATTCCTATAACTCTAGAGTGTTTGGTTGGGGGTGTTTGGGGTTTCTTGTTTTTGTTATTCATTCATTTGGTCATCTTTTTGTTTCCCGGTATGTAAAAGGGATAATCTAAAACAAAGGGAGAAATAAATATCAGAATTAGGGTATGACTTTGTTATTGGTAAGCTTAAAGATACAAATTTTATAATTGTGAATTATGGAATATCAGTGTCAGGATCTGACACAGATTTCCAAAAATTATTTAAAGGAGGAAAGTTTATTTGAATATCTTAGGTTTACAGATGACAGAAAAGTCCATTCAGAAGAAAAGTTTCTGTAAATAGTCATAAGAAAAGCAGATGATACACTGTTGGTGGGAGTGCAAACTAGTACAGCACCTATGGAGAACAGTGTGGAGATTTCTTAAAAAACTGGAAATAGAACTGCCATATGACAAAGCAATCCCACTCCTGGGCATACACACTGAGGAAACCAGATCTGAAAGAGACACATGCACCCCAATGTTCATCGCAGCACTGTTTATAATAGCCAGGACATGGAAGCAACCTAGATGCCCATCAGCAGATGAATGGATAAGGAAGCTGTGGTACATATACACCATGGAATATTACTCAGCCATTAAAAAGAATTCACTTGAATCAGTTCTAATGAGATGGATGAAACTGGAGCCCATTATACAGAGTGAAGTAAGCCAGAAAGACAAAGACCAATACAGTATACTAATGCATATATATGGAATTTAGAAAGATGGTAATGATAACCCTATATGCAAAACAGAAAAAGAGACACGGATGTACAGAATGGACTTTTGGACTCTGTGGGAGGAGGCAAGGGTGGGATGTTTTGAGAGAACAGCATCAAAACATGTATATTATCAAGGGTGAAACAGATCACCAGCCCAGGTTGGATGCATGAGACAAGTGCTCAGGCCTGGTGCACTGGGAAGACCCAGAGGAATGGGGTGGGGAGGGAGGCGGGAGGGGGGATCAGGATGGGGAACACATGTAAATCCATGGCTGATTCATGTCAATGTATGGCAAAAACCACTACAATATTGTAAAGTAGTTAGCCTCCAACTAATAAAAATAAATGGAAAATATATATATAATAAAAAGAAAAAAGAAAAAAAAAAGAAAAACAGATGACTTTTAATGTGAACTGGGACCCTTGCAGGTAAGTAGTGCATATGTACAAAGGGACTGTAATAGTCTGCTCAGTCTGCATACACTAGACCACAGAAGGGGTGGCCCTTACCACAGAAATTTATTTTCTCCCAGTTCTAGAGGCTGCAAGTGAGACAGGCTGGGACCTGGGACACTTTGCAGCAGCGCGGCAGTGTTTGCACCTGGACATACCTCTCGTGGAGAACAAAATAAAAGAAAACTCTCTGGGATTAAAAATAGCCATGTGTATGCACAGTTGGGGCAAATTCTGTACCTTAAAGACACAAAGAGACCAAAAAACCACACTGCTACTTTTAAAAAGCCCAGAGCAAAAGCAAAGTACTATATGTGCCCCTTGCTCTGGACACCACCTAAGGAGTGGGCAGACCCCTAAGCCACCCCTGCAGCCTGATCCCTGAACAAACCTCTACCCTCACCGGGTGTAAGAAACAAGCTTGCCACCCCCCTCCCAGGGAGAGAACAAGCAAGGGAAACTGTGGTTTGTTCTCGTTCCTCCCTGCTGCAGCAGAGACCCCAGCAAAGCCCTGCCTGAATTTCTTGTGCGGCCTCTAGTCAATTTCTACCAATTGGGAAAGGTGAAGAACCCTGGCTGGTAACAGAAGTCCAAGATCAAAGTGCCAGGAAATGTGATTCCTGGTGACCGCTCCTCCTGGCTTGCAGATGGCTGCCTTCTCACCCTGTTCTCCTGCGGCCCTTCCTCTGCCAGGTGTGCTCAGAGTGAGAGCGTTCTCTGGTGTCTTCTCCTCCTCTAAGGACACCAATCCATCAGATTAGGGCCCCACCCTACAACCTCATTTAACCCTAATTAGCTCCCAAAGGCCCCGCCTCCAAATACCATCATGTTAGGGTCAAGGCTCCAACACAAGAATTTTGAAGAAGACACAATTCATCCATGAGAGGCGTCATGCCCTTTGATACTATAATGTATCTTTTTAGAATCTATCCCTGGAGGAGGTCACTGGCAACCCGCTCCAGTATTCTTGCCTGGAGAACCCTATAGACACAGGAACGAGGAGGGCTACAGCCCATAAGTTGCAAAGAGTTGGACATTGCTGAAGCGACTGAGCACAGAATCTATCCAAAGGAATGATTCCAAATTATGTGAAAACATGTACATAGAGAATTTTCCTTGCAAGAAAATATACAGAACTAACCTAAAGTGTGCAACAACAGTAAAGGACGTAAGAATGACAAAGCCAGAAAAAGAAATGTTATGTAGCCATTAAACATGGCAACTCAAAGATTGTACAGCAACAAGAAAAACATTTATAACGGTAGGTGCTTTTTTTTTTTAAAGATGAAGGATCAAGTAGCTCTGGGATTGAACTGGCTTTGGGTTTTCTCAGTTATTGTTACCGTTATGAACTGATTTGTGCCCCCCCCCCCTAAAAAAACCGATTTGAGGAAGCCCTAGTGTTAGTCTCTCAGTCATGCCCAACTCTTTGCAACCCCATGGACTGCAGCCCACCAGGCTCCTTTGTCAATGAGATTTTCCAGGCAAAGATACTGGAGTGGGTTGCCATTTCCTTTTCCAGGGGATCTTCCCAACTCAGGGATCAGACCCGGGTCTCCTGCATTTCAGGGAGAGTCTTTACCGACTGAACTACAAAGGAAGCCCTAACCCCCAGTAAATCAGAACGCAACTGCACTTGGAGATGGGACTTTTACAGGTTTGTGTGTGTGTATGCGTCCTTGTCACGGATGCATGTCCGACTCTGTGATCCCACAGACTGTAGCCCACCAGGCTCCCCTGTCCAAGGGATTCCCCAGGCAAGGATACTGGAGTGGGTTACCATTTCCTCCTCCAGGGGATCTTCCCGACCCAGGGGTCAAATTCATGTCTCCTGCGTCTCCTGCCTTGCAGGCAGATTCTTTACCGTCTGAGTCACCAGGGAAGCATTTGAAAGAGGTAATAAAGGTTAAATGAAGTCACAAGAGCGGACTCTAATCCAACCTGACTGGTGTCCTTAGAAGAAGAAGAAGAAGAAGAGGTGCCAGGGATGCTCCTGCACAGAACAAAGACCATCTGAGGGCACAACCAGAAGAAAGCCATCTGCAAGCCAAGGAGAGAGGCCCGGGGAGAAACCATCCCCATTGACACCTGTGAGAAAATAAAGGTCTGTAGTTCTAAGCCACCAAATCGGTGGTACTTTGTTATGGCAGACCAAGCTGACTGATCCCATCACCTTGACGGAAACAAAGACTTGGTAATCCCTAAGATGCTCTGTGCTCAGGTAGGAGCTGAAGTGCAGAAAGGTTTTCCTCTGTATTCAGGCCCTGTCCTCAGCTTTCACCCGACCCTGCACACCTGCCTCTCTGAGTTTCCCGAGCTTCTGGGAGCTCTTGCTCCCTCCCCTGCTCCCTGTCCCTGCTGGGCTGGCAGGTGTGATTGAGCGTCTTCATCGCCCAGCCCAGCATCAGCCTCAGATCGTCCTTTGGGCTTGGGACTTGAGGGTGGAGCTTTGCGGGTACCCCTGAACCTCCTTCCCGTGAAGGTCCAGCTGCTCTATATCTCCAATGAGTCCTACAAGAGTGCTCCCTGCCCTCCCCAGCGACAGGAGATGCTAGTGGTATCAGTGTAGGATGCTGGGCTAGTGCTCTCTCCACCCATCTCAATGGACATGAGCTTGAGCAAACTCCTGGAGATAGTAGAGGACAGGGAAGTCTGGCATGCTGCAGTCCACAGAGCCACAAAGAGTCAGACACATCTTAGTGACTGAACAACAACAACTCCCAGGTAGAGGAGTTGTCTCTCCAGGTAGAGGGTCTGACTTCTTTCCTTGCTTCAGCATCAACCATTGTGTACCTGCATCTCATAGGCTACAAACCCCACTGCCTTCTTTCCTATCTGGAGAAGGGAATGGCAACCTGCTCCAGTATTCTTGCCTGGAAAACCCTACAGACAGAGGAGCCTGGCAAGCTATGGTATGGGGTCACAAAGAGTTGGGCATGACTGAGCAACTGAACACATCTGTTTAAGGCTTCAAGTGATGGATCAGGCACTGGGGTGGGGTTTACTGCTCCCCTCCCCTCACTCTGCCCTTGCAATGGTGTCTAATATATTCTGCAGACCTGCATCACCAACTGGGCTCTCTCCAGTCTAACCCAATCTGCCTGGAGAGTCTCTGATGGAGTTCCAGAGGAGAGAGTCTGGGGGTGGGTCCAAGTCCCATTAAGTCTGGGGGTCTCTTTACTGCCATGTTAGTCCACACTAGGTTTGTAGCAACTAATTAAAAATTTTGCTGACTTCTTTGGAACACTCTGATGACAGGAGTGACTTCATCTCTGTTCTGAGGCAGTACTTGTGACTGGAGGGAAGAACTTCGCCCCTTGAAATTGAGGCTACTTGATTGCCCCTATGATGAATTCAGGAAAAATTACAACTTTGTGGCTTAACTGGCTTCTTCTCCTGAAAGTCTGAGTGATGTTCTTTCCAGCTTTCTCCACCCTAGGCAGAAGTGGGACCCACATCCAATTTTAAGTGATGTGTTTGCTGCATGTAAATACTGAATTCAGCACCAGAAGAAATAAGCTTCGTAAACAAGAAACATCAAGCCCAGAACTATAATTACCATGAGGCTCTGATATCACTGATAATTCTCCAACACTCAAGATTATTCCAAGGAGAATGTAAACAGTTAAGAAAAATGACAGATGGGAAGAGATGAAATGGATACAGCCACTAGGGAAGACTATATGGAGATTCCTTAAAAAAACTAGAAATAAAACCACCATATGACCCAGCAATCCCACTCCTAGGCATAACTGAAAAATTATGAAAAAGGAAACCAAAATTGAAAAAGACACATGTATCCCATTTTTCATTGCAGCACTATTTACAACAGCTAGAACATGGAAGTAACCTAGATAGATGAATGGATAAAGCAGTTGTGGTACATATACATGATGGAATATTACTCAGCCATAAAAAGAAACACCTTTGAGTCAGTTCTGATGAGGTGGATGAACCTAGAACCTATTATACAGAATGAAGTAAGTCAGAAAGAGAAAGATAAATATCATATTCTAATGCACATATACAGAATCTGAAAAACGGTACTTAAGAATTTATTTACAGGGCAGTAATTGAGAAACAGACATACAGAATAGACTTATGGACATGGGGAGAGGGGAGGAGAGGGTGAGATGTATGGAAAGAGTAACACAGAAACTTACATTACCATGTGTAAAATAGACAGCCAATGAGAATTTGCTGTATGTCTCAGGAAACTCAAACAGGGGCTCTGTATCAACCTAGAAGTGTGGAATGGGGAGGAAGATGGGAGGGAGATTCAAAAGGGCGGGGACTTATGTATACCTATGGCTGATTCATGTTGAGGTTTGACAGAAAACAACAAAATTCTGTAAAGCAATTATCCTTCAATTAAAAAATAAGTTAAAAAGAAAAAAACAAAAAAATACATGCACTTTTATGTTCATAGCAGCACTATTCACAATAACCAAGACATGATAGCAATCTAAATGTCCATCGACAGATGAATGCATAAAGGTGTGGTATGTAGTACAATGGAATACTACTCAGTCATAAAAAAGAATGAAATAATGCCATTTGCAGTCACATGGATGGACCTAGAGATTATCATACTAAGTGAAGTAAGTCAAAGACAAACATCAAATGATATTACATGTGGAATCTAAAATATGACACAAATGAACTTATCTATGAAATAGAAATAGACTCACAGATGTGGAGGACAGCCTTGTGCTTACTAAGGAGCAGGGAGGGATGGATTGGGCGTTTGGGATTAGCAGATGCAAATTGTTATATATAGAATGGGTAGACAATGAGGTCCTACTGTATAGCACAGGGAACTATTTTCAATATCCTGTGATAAACCACAATGGAAAAGAATATGGAAAAGAATGTGTGTATATGTATAACTGAACAACTCTGCTGTATCGCAGAGATTAACACAACATTGTAAATCAACTATACTTTAATCAGATAAATTTTTAACTAATTCAGGTGATATAAAAGGGAAGTCATTTATAAGACTATAGAAATAAGGCCTGGTAGGACCCTCAAGGGCTCAGCAGGTAAAGAATCTGCCTGCAGTGCAGGAGACATGGGTTCAATCCCTGGGTTGGGAAGGTCTCCTGGAGGAGGAAATGGCAACCCACTCCAGTATTCTTGCCTGAAGAATCCCTATGGACAGAGGAGCCTGGTGGGCTACAGTCCAAAGAATCGCAAAAAATTGGACACGACTGAGCACACAAGCACAGAACTAAACCAGAAGACATATGAAGTCATCAGATCCCTGAGTCCACGCTGAGAGTTACCAGGATGCAGCAGCTATAAATCCAGACGGATCCCTGGGCACTGTATGAGCAACTCAAATACTCAGAATAGCGGTGCTATTGGGATGCACTTTTCCAGAATGGCGAACAAGTCTTGAGGAAGCTCCTCCCTAAACCAACTTTAATCTTCTGTTGATTGTCAAGGTAACTGTGTTTATGGAGAAGTCAATGTACTTTACATGCATGATAAATATACTTTATGATTGTATTTATTGTGAGATATTTATAGTGAAAAATAGGCTCAGGTTAAATTAATCCCTGGATATATGCCCAGGAGCAGGAATGCTGCATCATGTGGCAACTTTATTTTTAGTTTTTTAAGGAACCTCTAATTTTAGTTTTTTAAGGTACCTCCATACTGTTCTCCATAGTGGATACACCAATTTACATTCCCACCAACAGTGTAGGTAGGTTCCCTTCTTTCCATACCCTCTGCAGTATTTATTGCTTGTGGGTTTTTGATGATACAGATTTATCACTTATGTAGAAGATACAGATTTATCACTTATGTAGAATGTCTGCTGGGACATTTGAACATTTTGCAGACTTTTCGCTAGTGTTGTAGAAATCTAGAAACCCAGGAATGTCAGTCACTAAGAAGTTCAAGCGTTGCACCTGCACAAGAAGAAGGGTCACACCTTTGACCAAAGAGGCCACAACTGAAAGGAGCCAGGCAATGTGCCCAGGGTCACAGGGCAAGCTGGCTGCGAGCCCAGTCGCTTCTTTGCAGGCTGTTTCCCCTGCACCAGGCTTTTGGAGGCCTCTGGTCTTCCCTAGTGGCTCAGAGGTTAAAGCGTCTGCCTGCAATGCGGGAGACCCGGGTTCGATTCCTGAGTTGGGATGATTCCCTGGAGAAGGAAATGGCACCCCACTCCAGTACTCTTGCCTGGAGAATCCCATGGAGGGAGGAGCCTGGTAGGCACAAAGAGTCAGACACGACTGAGCGACTTCACTTTTCACTTTCACTTTTTAGTCTCCAAAAAAGGGAAAACCTAACTCAGTAATGACTCCCCCAAAATAAAATAAATCACAGAGATTTCTTTGAGCCACAGTTCGGTGCCTGTGTCCCCTTGACTGGAGATACTGCGGGACCAGGTGAGCCAAGGAAGAGAGAGTGGCCACTAGCATGCATTGGTCAAAATGGGCCTGGAGGGCCTGGAGGTTCTGAAAACAAGGTGAGCCACAGCAGAAGAGCAAAGCCCATTTCCATGTGCCTACGCTGCTTCTGAAATGAATCATGCATTTTGCAGGAGTGTATCCACCACGTGGAACATGCCTGCCCTGATAGGAACAAGGCCAGGGCCACAGGGAGCTGGTGGGTAAGGAGCCAGCCCACCTTCATGGAATTTAATGGGCAAGTAGCCAGTCAGTAATTAATTACACAATTATATCATTAGTGCAACGAAGGAGACAGCGAAGGTGACATATTAATTGTGTCGAGGCATTAACCCAGCAGGGAAGGAGTCAGAGTTCCATCAAGGAAGCAGGAAGCTCTGTTACAGAATGCTGTTTTTCAGTCACTCAGTTGGGTCCAACTCTGTGACCCCTTGGACTGCAGCATGCCAGGCTTCCCTGTCCTTCACTATCTTTTGGAGTTTGCTCAGATTCATGTCCGTTTAGTCAATGATGCTAACTATCTCATCCTGTCACCCGCTTCTTCTCCCGCCCTCAATCTTTCCCAGCATCAGGGTCTTTTCCAATTAGTCAACTCTTCGCATCAGGTAGCCAAAGGATTGGAGTTTCAGCTTCAGCATCAGTCCTTCCAATGAATATTCAGGACTGATTTCCTTTAGGATAGACTGGTTTGATCTTGCAGTCCAAGAGATTCTCAAACATCAGAATAAGGGATTAATCATCAGAATTCCACCTCCCACATCACAGGACATGCTGGGGAAGGAAAGGCCCAGAAGGGGAGGGTTGGAGGGTCAGAAAAGAGGCCCTAGGCAGGGCCTGTGAGGGGAAGCTGAGAAGCCCGGGTGAGCATGGCCCCTGCAGTCGGGTCACAGCAGAGAAGTGAGATGAGAAGTGATAGTCAGCAGCCACATGAACTAGAACCTGGGAAGAAACACAGCCTTTCTCTCAGCTCGAGCACCCCAACGACACAGGTGCCCTGCAGAAGCCAGCAACCTTCCCTGCAGAGCTTCACACACCTGCCAGGACCCAGAGAAGCAGGGGAAAAGGTCATGGGCAAGCCAGAAGAGCTGGCAGCAGGCCAACCTCAGCAGGGGTGAAGGCCAAGGGCACCTGGACTTCCTTGTGTGTCGTCACTGGGCCTTCATGTCCACCTCCCGAATTGCAGGCATCTTTCTGTGTGGCCAGCTCCCACCTGGAACCACAGCAGCCAGAGTCACCAACTAACAGTGCAGAAGTGTCCAGAGGCCTCACCAAAGAGAAGCTGAAGGATCAGCTGGAGTCGCATAAAGTGAAGGAAGGGGGGAGTGGATGATCCAAGCAGGTACAAAGGCCCTGGGGTGGGTGGACCCATAGATCCCTGTGGTACCTTCTGCACTGCAGGGACCAGTGTGGAGGGTGATGCCTGGCCAGGGAGGGTTGGGGGAATACCCAGCTGGGCCTCGGAGGCCATGGCAGGGTTTGAGATTTCATCCTAAGAGCGATGGAGAGGCAGGGGAGAGGCGCCCAGCACACACAGCAGGCAGAGAACCTACCCTGGAGTCTGAAAGGCCTGGAGTCAGATGGCACACGGGTCTGTCTGTGACTGTATCTTGTGACTTCACTTGGCTCATTGGGACCACACTGGACTAAGCGAGGACTCACTGACATAACCCAGGAAAGTGTCCTTGTGTGGAGGTAGGTCAGCACACTGCTGATTCAAAGGACCACAGGGCGACTGTGTCGGTCTTTGCGGGCCGAATGGTCTCGGTCACAGCTCTTTTCAACTCTGTCATCAGGCCTGAATATGGCCACAGAAAACACGTCCACATTGACTGGCTTCTGATAAAACCCCACTTGTGGACACTGACATTTGAATTGCACATAATTTTCACCTCATAAAACATTATTCTTCTTTTGATTTTGTTCAACCATTTAAAAATGCAAAAACCATCCTTAGTTCATGGGCCATATAGAACTTAGCAGCAGCTGAACTTGACTCAAGAGCACATATACATACACACCATACAAAACAAACACAGCACACACACATCATACACTCACATGCACAAACACAGAACACAAACAGATACATTCACATATACAAAAACAGCACACATACATACACACCATACAAATAAACACACAAACACAGCACACACACACACAGCACAACTGTGAAGAGGCTGCTCTAAGCCTCCAGGCTGACTACACGGCCTTTTAGTTCAGTCCAATTTGTCCATTCTGAGTGAAACAAAACTAGATCAACTGTAATTTTTTAAATTAGTTTTTGATTTAGACAATCATGTGTTATTCTTTGAACTACCTTAGACTTTATTAGCCATGAAACTGGAGCATTACCAAGAGTTGCTAAATTAAGTTACTCTGTGAAACATCCTACATTCTTAAGGTTTCTGTAGAGAAACATAATCAATACATCAATACATCCCCCATAGACGTTACTAGAATCTTATAAATTGTCTGCTTTGTCAACCCAGTATGATTATGAGGCCAGGCACGAACCGCTCCGTCTGAAGCCATAGGGTGAGTGATGATTCTCACAAATCTTCCCACCAGCCCGCAGGGTCAGAATCTCATTATAGTCTTAGAAATAACGTGTCTCACTCAACAAAAGAAGACGATTGTGGGGTTGTTTCAGCTCTGGACCCAGGCTGCTGCCTCAAATTCTGCCTTTCCCAAGTTAAGAAGCCAGAGCACCTGCTTCATAAGTGTTACAGCGTGAGCCTCACCTGAGGCCGCCACCTGTGGCATGATTTACAGGCTGTGCAGGGTGAGAATTAAATATTTACCAACTGCAGGGGAACGAGGCTCCTTCCAAACGCTGTAGGGATGAGGAAAGTCTGCACGCACTCGGAGCAGGGTGACCTCGGTCCTAAGAAGTGGACCATGTCTGATGAGCACAGGTCAGGGGAGTGGGGAGGTGGGCATCTCCAGAAGGGACTTCAGGGGTTCACCGTTCAACCCCTTTGTTCTACTGACGCATCACCAAAGATAAAACCCACTAAAGTTCAATGCAGCCAAATTCCTTTCCTCCAATATGTGTCCTCTTGGGGTAAATGGATTCACCCCAAGAAGAAGTGGAACCCTGCCAGGCTCAACATCTTTCCCTGTGACATCACAAGCACATTCTCGATGCCTCAATTTCTGTTCCCTAAATGTCATCAGGAGTCTTCTCCCTGCCCTTCCCATCCATCAGCCACACTCACCCCTCTCCATCCTGCATGGATGCCATTAGCAAGCTCTCTGGAGTTCTGGCTCTGGTCGGGCTCGGTGAGCAGCAGAGTGAGGAGACCGTGTCTGTTACCTGAC